>NW_025814896.1:104277419-104882669 GCF_022079265.1 Lynx rufus
ATGGGCTGTCTGATGCTGGAAGCAGGCTCTGACACTCGCCATGGAGTCTCCCACAGCCTGCAATTGCTTGATCACACACGGCTTCCACGTCCTCTCCTTGTGTGTTTTGACGGATAACCTGACTTAACCTTCTGATGTCAGAAAGTGGGGCAGCTGCTGCTCTTGCCTCAGGAAAGGGCAGGTTCCCGGAAGGCTGAATGCGTATTGTTTTGGACCATTTTCAAGAAAAGTGAGACAACCTGAAGAAAAACGGAGACCAGATCCTGAAGGGCTTTACAAAACTTAAGGGGGAGAAAGCTCAAATGTCCATCAGGAGTGGGATGGGTAAGCAAATCGTGGCATATTCACACAACGGAATACTGCCTCCCGATGAACACAAATGAGCTACAGATGGACAAAAAACCGTGGGGGAATCTACCAGACATCATGTGTGAGAGAAACCAGACAAAAGGGTATGCTATGCAATTCCATTTATATAAAGTTCCAGAGCAGACTAAGTGATCCATGCTGATTACTGAGGAACAGGGGAGGGTGGTGGATTGACTGAGAATACAAGGAGCTTCTGGAAATGTTCAACATCTCATTCAAGGTGGTGATCACAAATATATATGTTTGTATAAAAATTCATCCAGCTCTACCCTTAAGAATTATACACTTTAGGGGCGCCTGGGTGGCGCAGTCGGTTAAGCGTCCGACTTCAGCCAGGTCACGATCTCGCGGTCCGCGAGTTCGAGCCCCGCGTCAGGCTCTGGGCTGATGGCTCAGAGCCTGGAGCCTGTTTCCGATTCTGTGTCTCCCTCTCTCTCTGCCCCTCGCCCATTCATGCTCTGTCTCTCTCTGTCCCAAAAATAAATAAACGTTGAAAAAAAAAATTAAAAAAAAAAAAAAGAATTATACACTTTATTTGGAGCGCCTGGGTGGCTCAGTTGGTTAAGCATCCGACTTCGGCTCAAGTCATAATTTCATGGTTTGTGAGTTCGAGCCCCGCATTGGGCTCTGTGCTGACAGTTCAGAGCCTGGAGCCTGCTTCGGATTCTACGTCTCTTTCTCTCTCTATTCCTCCCCCGCTCACCCTCTGTCTCTCTCTCTCAATGGTAAATAAACATTTAAAAAAAAACCAATGTTTTAAAAAAAGAATTATACACTTTACTGTATGCATGTTATACCTCAACAAAAACTTAAAAACAAAAAACCAAAAAAGACAAAGGGAATAAGGAGTCAATGGAGGAGACGTGGAGGGAATAAATATAGATTCATGTAAAGTAAAGATAGCGTGTCATGTTCTCTTCTCCACAATTTCTCCCAGTGGTTAACATCTTACCTAACTATAGTGTAATATGAAAACCAGGAAATTGATATTGATAAAATGTGTGTGTGTGTGTGTGTGTGTGTATCTGTGTGTGTGTGTGTAGTTCTACACCATTTTATCATAGATGGAGATTCCTATGACCATCACTGCAATCAAGACACAGAACCACCCCATTGCCACAAAAATACTATGATTAACTCCAAATATAGAAATTTGACAGCTTACACGAAATAGACCAACAGCTTGAAAGGTACAAACTAGCACAGCTCATCAACATGAACTAGATAATTTGAATAGCTTTATGATGACTAAAGAAATTCAATTCATTATTTATACATTAAATAGAAAGAAATTTTCAGGCTCAGAGGATGTTTAAAGAATTAACACCGGTTTTTACCCAATGTCATCCAGAAAATGGTAGCGAAAGGAAGGTATATTTCCTAATTCATTTTATGAAACTAATAATACCTTGATACTAAAACCAGACAAAGACAGGGCAAAAAACTATAGTTTAATATCCTTCATGAATATAGACATAAAAGTTCTTAAGGAAACATTACAAATAGAATTCAGTACTATAAAAAAGAAGAATACCCCATGACAAAGTGAGTTTTATTTCAGGGATGCGAGACAGGTTCAGTATTCTAGAATCAACCAATGTAATCAACAATATTAACAGAGCTAAAGAAGAAAAATCACATGATCATTTCAACTGATGCAGATAAGACAAACAGCAAACTCAGTGCCTGTTCATGATAAAAAAAAAAAAACTCAAAAAATAGGAATAAAGGGAAACTTCCTTGACTTGACGAAAAACATCCGCAAAAAACCTCTAGCCAACATCATACTTAGCAATGAAAAACTTAATGCTTTCCACCCAAGACCATGAACAAGATGAGGCTAATTAACATAGCCCTGGAAGTTCTAGACAGTGCAATAAAGCAAGAAAGGGAAATAAAAGAAATAAATCCGTCCCTATTTGCAGGTTACATACAGGTATGTGTAGAAAATCCCAAGGAATTTACAAAAAAACTTTTAGAACTAGTAAGTGAGTTCAGCAAGGTCACAGGATTAACATAACGAGAATCAAATGTATGTCTATATACTGGCAATGACCACATGGAAACCAAAATTAAAATAGATGCTATGTATTATCACACAGAGAGAGAGAGAGAGAGAAAAGGAAAAAAGAAATACTTACGTGACAGTGTAAGAAAACTCTAGCAAGACTGACCAAAGAAAAGGGAGAGAAGACATAAATCACCAATCCCAAAAACGAATCAGGCGATATCTCTGTAGACGTCTGCAGAATCTTGCTAGAAGTTTACCAGTTTTATTGAGCTTTTCGAGGACCAGCTTCTGTTTCACAGATTTTCTCTCTCTCTCTCCCCCCTCCCCTGCACCTCTCTTTTGTTTTCCATATTCATTACTGTCTGTTCCGATCTTTTTATTTTCTCTTTTTCTGCTTAGTTTGGGATTAGTTTGCTCTTTTTTTTTCTAGTTTCTTGAGGTGAGAGTTGATATTATTGATTTGAAACCCCCCCCTTTTTTAAAGTGTATTTATTTTGCGGGGGGGGGGAGCCGAGAGAGGGGGGTGGTGAGAGACAATCCTAAGTAGGCTCTTCACTATCAGCACAGAGCCTGCTGCAGGGCTCGAACTCACGAACTCTGAGATCATGACCTGAGCCAAAGTCAAGAGTCGGAAGCTCAACCGACTGAGCCACCCAGATGCCCCAATTTTCCTCTTTTCTAATGAAAGCATTAATGGTATACATTTTTCGCTCGGCCTGCTTTAGTGCATTCCACAGATTTTGATGTGCTGTGTTTTCTTTTTCCATTCAGCTAAATTTCTATCTCCCTTGAGACTTCCACTTTGAAATGGATTTTCTGAAAGTGGATTGGTTCGTTTCTTTGAGATTTTTTGGTGATATCTCTTGTTAATTTCTAGTTTGATTCCATCATAGTCAGAGAATATACCGTACATGATTTCAATTCTTTTACATTTGCTGAGGTTTGTTTTACGGCCCCAGACCTGATGCATCTTGCTGTGTGACCTGTGGGCACGCAGAAAGAACGTATATTCTGCTGGCTTGGGGTGGAATAGTCTACAAATGCCAACTAGATCCTGTTGGCCGATTATGCTGCTGAGTTCTACGTCCTTGGGGATTTTCTGCCCAGTTTCCTATCATATTACAGACAGAGGGGCACTGAAGTACCCAACTATTACTGTGAATTTGTCTATTTCTCTCTTCAGGTCTATCCATTTTGCTTCACGTAATCTGGATGCCTCCTTCTCATCTGGGGATGGATGTCCAAGCTCCCCGATGTGCTTTCCACTTACACTGCCGGGGACACATGTCAGCACGTTGCTATGGCCCCACCAGGATGGGATTCCTACGTCCTGGCTTTCCACTCTGTCTTCTGTGACACCACCCCCAGGTGGGGGGTTTGGAGGTGCAGAGGTCCTAGGCAGTCTGCCTTCTTCTCTATACTTTTCAAGGTCTTCCCGTCTATTTGATATAATGGCCAGGCTTTTTAGCTGTACTTAGTGGGAGGAATAGGGAAAAGTCTGTCAATTCCATCTTTGCAGAAGTAGAAGTCTCAAAGTGTTGGCACTTTAAAAATCACTAGCCGAGCTGGTTTCATCATGCTAGATTTGAGTGGTAAACAGGGCTGGTGTGGGGCACCTGAGTGGCTCAGTCGGTTAAGCATCAGACTTCAGCTCAGGTCATGATCTCGCGATTTGTGGGTTCGAGCCCCACGTCGGGCTCTGTGTTGACAGCTCAGAGCCTGGAGCCTGCTTCGGATTCTGTGTCTCCCTCTCTTTCTGCTCCTCTCCACCTTGCACTCTGTCTATCGCTCTCTCGCTCTCTCAGAAGTAAATAAACATAAAATTAAAAAAAAACAACAGGGTTGGCGTGTCCTCATCTCTCAGAGGTAGCAGACGGGAGAGGAAGTGCACACTAAACCAATGGGGGTAGTATGGGGTGGCATATCTCGATAGCAGGCTGGACACAGGCCCGGAGGTAGGAGAAGTGTTGGCTGGACTGGGGGAATGGGGGGGAAGAGGGGCAGGGGGCTCAAGGTGCTGAAAAACCACTGAGCTTCCTGCAGTCCCAGAGCTGGCACCACTTGGGACTGTGGTTCTGAGACGGCGCAGTGGCAGCCGCCAGATCCCTGAGGCCGGTGGGCCCTGGGGGTGCCTGGCCTCCAGCGCGAGAGCAGAAGAGCCCGCATATGGGTTCTATCAGGTGAAGGGCAGGTTAGAAGCGTCCTGTTACACACGCACAGCCCTCCGAATGTTACACCCCAGATGCTCAGAGCAGGAGGAAGCCTTGGAAGTGAATGTTCAGTGCTCTTGTCATGCTTTACTCCTTCCAGATGCCAAAGTAGCATTTTTTTTTAAGTTTATTTATTTATTTTGAGAGAGACAGAGACAGCGTGAGCAGGGGAGGGGCAGACAGAGAGGGAGAGAGGGAGAAGCCCAGGCAGCCTCCACACAGCCAGTACAGAGCCGGATGCGGGGCTTGAACCCACAAGCTGGGAGATCATAACCTGAGCCGCCATCAAGAGTGGGAGGCTTAACCGACGGAGCCACCCGGGCGCCCCCATATTAGCATTTTAACAGGGCTTTGCCGACCCCCAGCCCGGGAGTCACAGATACGCCACAGGCTGTGGCTCAGAGGAGAGAGAATGGGTGATGCTGAGGTCAGAGGCTCCCCGGTGGCACCCGGTCACCTGCAAAGGGCTGACGCTGCCTGCAGGGTGACAGCAACAGCGGAGGCCTGGAAAGACCTTGAGGTGTGTGGGAGGGAGGGCTGCCCCCCAGGAGTGAGAGGAAAGGCAGAATGGGCGGCACAAAGCCAGAAATAGATGAATTTTATTCTTCTCTCATGGATGAATGGCCCATGTCTGCCCAGAAAAGGAGCAGGTTCCAGAGCTGTGACTGTGTTAATTACCATCCGGCAGGGGACAGGGAGGAAGGACATAGGGATGCAGAGAGGAAAACGCTAGGGAGAGTGTTTCAGAGCCCTGTTTTCTCTGTGGGAGAAGAGCTCACGTGGCAGTAGCAGCCGCAGAGGTGACAGGTGGCGGTGGTGGCCGTGTATGGGTGTCGTGTGTAAGTGGGGAAGAGCCATGGAGCTGGGCCGGAGACGTATCCTGTGGTGTCCCTCACTCAGCAACCTCAGGGGCTGTGTGGCTGACTCAGCCAAGGCCATGGCCTCCCGTGTCCCCAGACCTGAACTCCAGGCCCATGCCCCACCCAGCCCTGGCTTCAGTGCCCCCAGGGCCACCAAAGAACTTTGTGCCTCACCCTGAGCCCCCTCCAGAGTCTGAGCAACTTGCCCAGTTTTCTCACCCATCTCCTCTCCCCGGCCCCTTCACGCCCAGCAGCCCTGCTCCTGCCCTGCACGGGACCCTAGTCCTGGCCACGCCACGCTCTCTCCACACTCGGTCCCTCCTGTGTTCATGACCATCCCGGCTCCCTCTCAAGGCCTCTCTCCATCTTCCTTGAATCTCCCTCTCTCTTGTCTTCCCAAAGCACCTGCCAGGAAACGCCCCAAGCCCCAAGGGCAATCCAGCCAGTCACCCCTAGGACCAAAGAAAATCACGCTGGTGTGTGGCTGAGGTCCAAGGCTCAGCTGGACAGCCCCCCAGTGCCTGGGGACCTGCTTCCTCCATGGTCCCAGGCACCCCCACTCCCAGGCCCCCTGTCCTCAGCTAAAGGTCCTGTTCTCCACCCTCCAGAACTAACTCCTTTCACGCCTACCTCCGTGCATAACCTTCCTTTCCCCCCTCTTCCTTTCCAGCAGCATCTAAACCTTTGCATTCTATCCCTCCCCTGCTCCAACCAGCTGGTCTCAGACTAGCCTTCCTCTCACCCCCTTCAGAAACAGAGCCATTTGCTGAAAGACAGTTTGCCCAACGCCAAACGTCAGAGTGACCCATTCCCCAAACCTCGATGTTAAAAATCGATTTGCCAGTGACCGATTCCGTAGACCGCCAAATCCCCCCAAAACTTATTTACATTGATTGTTTGCAACATGTGTAATAATACGCGTTGCACTGGAAGTTTTGAAAGCTGTCGGTGATGTTTCTCAACATTTTGGCCTTTGGTTTTTATCTAGTTCAGAAGTTTTACTTTTGGTTTCCGCACCACTGTTTTATATTGGATTTATGTATGATACGGGACTCCCGTTTCTGAAGAGCTTGCCTCTTTTTCAAAAGTTACTTATAAAGGTTTTGGTAATGCATGCGCCTTTTTTTTTTTTTTTTTTTTTTAAGTTTTAACCTTTGGTTTGCAAAAAAAGTGGTTTTGTCCTTCAAGGGTAATTTTATACCAATTTGCATTTTCTCAATTTTGTTAAAGTGGTTTGGCGGTCAGCCAGATAAAAGTTTCTTCTGCATGTTAATTTTCACATATCCATGACAACTCCCCCAGTGGCGAAATCCCAGAGTGGGTGTTATAGTTCAATTTAGGCACAAGTCTTTAAAATTAGAGCTGACAGTAAATGCAGCTGAGGAAAAACCCATCCATGGGCACCAAAAACTTTGTGCACCCAAGAAGTGTCCTGCTTCTGAAGTATGGAAACTCACAGAAAACTGACATTGACCAGAGAGGGACTGAGAAATCTATAGGAAAATGTCTGGTGAAAATATAACTGACAACTTGTAAACCAGAAGAAACTGCTAGACGTTAAGTGAAATAGCAAAACAAATCTATGGGAAAATCTTCAGTGTTGTGGAGACCATTGCATACAAATTGCTATACATTTTTAAGTAATTAACCCAAACAACTTTTGGGTGAATTCCAGGGATCACTCATCAGGGAAATTGGTTCTTTAGCAAATGGATTTTCAACAAATTGGTTATTTGGCAAATTGATCCATTTTCTTCAACCTCTCCGTCTTTCCTGACCTTTCCTTCTATAAGCCTAGGGCGCCCACACCTGCCAGCCTCCTGCCTATTTTGGTCAATAAAATGGGCTGGATCCCCTCCCAGTGAGCGGGAAGGAGGGACTAGGCCACCCTGGCACTAAGCGTTCACGGAAGAGCGCCTTTGACCGGGCACCTTGTCACCTTTTCTGCCCAATCAACCCCTCACTCACGTTCTAATACTTCTGGCTGTCTCTTTCTCTTCTCCCCACATTGATCTAAGACCTTCTGTCCCTAATTGAGACCTCTGAGCTCTACTCTCAAAAAGTAATTGGGCATGACTGACTTTTACCGAGGTTTGAGGTTACCTGGCTGAGCAAATAACTTCAAGTAGAATCTTCATCAATCCTGCCCTTCCAAGGCCTGGCCTGGCTGCACCCCCACCCCCCACCCCAGCAGCTCTCATCCCCCCTTTCCGTCCAGGCATGCTGCTTGGGCCCTCCCCTTCTCAGCCCCTCCTCCTTGCGGCTCATTCTTCCTCCCTCTCTCTGGCCCTTCCTCAACACTGCCTCCCTCTCCCTCTGCCTCCCTCCTCCCCCCCCCATTGAGTTTTCTTGTAGAACAACCCTCACTCTGTACTTTATCCTGTTCTCTATGTTCACACGCAGATGGGAGAAAACTCACTTTCCAGAGCTGAGCAGGCCTCTGAAACTGTTGTGCCAAGCAAAACAAAAACAAAAACAAAAACAAAACAAAACAAAACAAAAACTATGCCACTCCCCTACAAGATGGAAAAGGTGGCTGTATTTCTGTATATTGCCATTTAAAGAAATGGTCCACGCAACTACATGCCCTGAAGTCTCCCTTCTTGACACGATCTCTCTCTTGACCTCTCATTCTGACTTCTCACAGCCAAGCTTCCTGGACCAGTTACTAATACTCACTGTTTGTCCTTTGTCCCAAAGGACATAAATAGACACCTACTTCCAGAAACTCTTTTTTTTTTTTTTTTCCCAAACGCTCTGACCAGGACTTCTCAAGCCCTTTTGTGCTGTCCTTTTCTCCCGTTACCCTCTTAAAGGTCAGTGACCTTGGCTCCGGCCTTAAGACTCACCTCCTCCATAAGCAGGCTCTCTGACTGGTCCCACCCACCCAGGTACTTACCTCCCTCTACTACTGTGAGGTCTCGGGTCTTTGTTCTGGTCTCTGGGCAACTCAGAACAACACTTGGATGTCTCTTCGTTGTCTAGAGTTCAACATATACAAAACTGAACTCATCCTCTCTCCCCCAAACACGCGTCCACTGCCTAAACCAGAAAGCTCCCTTTTCCACCACCACCAAATCCGAGTAGGGCAGCCTCCCTTCTTAATCCTCTGAAAGCCACTCCATGTTCCTGATCTTACTGCTTCTGCTTGGGCACAGCCATTTATCACTTCCTCCTTGGGGTAAGACCATTACCCTTGGCCTTCCCATCTTTTTTTTTTTTTTTCTTTTTCTTTTTCTTTTTTTTTCCACCCCCCCCCCATCTTCTAATCCTACAGCCACCACACCTGCCAAAGGGAACTTTCTTAAATGCCAAGTTAGCCTTACCCTCCCTCCCCTGGTTTGCCTGAAATCTTTCGTGAGGCTCAAAAAAATCTTTCATGATTTTGAGATAATCTTTCCAGCACACAGAGCCTTTTGTCATTGTCTTCTGTCTCCGACTCAAACTCCAGTGCAGTTTAGGTTCCGTGTCTTCTGGGAAAATTGCCTGGCCTCACTCCTGCTGGGTGTCCTGTGCCTGGCTAACAGAACTTTTAGCCTACATTACTCTGGTCATGGACTTCGTTGCCCGTGAGCTTCTAGAGGGCAGGCCGAGTTTAACTTGGCTTCGTCTCTCCAGAGTCTAGCACGTGGTAGGAATTCGATACAGTTTCATAGAGGGAGCAGGAAAATCTTGGATTTCTCTGCTCATGACGTCCCAGTACAGACTTTGACAGCGTGTGAGAGGGGGAAGAGATAGGGAGCCCCATAGGGAACCCCCAGAGTCCAAAGAAGCCACAGTATGGCTGAGCCACTTATGAGGGCCAAGGCAACCAAAGGAAGTGCCTCCTTTCCTTCCAACTAGGGAAGATGTAGTCTCCAGTGTTCTATCTCGTCTGTACTCTGCTCAAGGAGTCTGCTACCCTGGCCAGAGGAGGTGGTTTTGCTGGAAGGGTCTGCCCCGCTGTGAAGGTAGTCAGTGGGTGCTTGGATAGCATAAAAGAACCACAAACATTCATGGATTGTAGATACTTTGTGTGTGAGTCTGCCTCAGGCAGGGGACACGTTTTGTGTGCCAGGACCTTCCCTTTTGTTCAGCATGCTTGAATGCGAGAGCCTCTGGCCCCCTCTTGGCTGTCACCTTCTCGGCACTGAGGGGTCAAGCACGGCACCGTGGTGGCAGTTGAAGGGGATGAGTTGGTTCAGAGCCTCCTTGGGTGAGGCCACCAGGCCTTGAGCAGCTTTGCTTCTGGGTCACCCCTTAAATGCCACTGACCTGTAACCACACACAGTCCAGGTAGATCAAATGTTTTCCGAGGCCTGTGCCCATTGGACACTCCAGGTATAAACGTCACAGGAAGGGCAGCCAAGAAGGTGGACCTGGTGCCCAACGGCAGCCCAACAGGCCAGTTCCTAAAGACACGGGAAACGAGTACCTAATTCATCATGGCAGGATAGAACCCTTGCCAAGTCCTCTCTGAGAGAGGGGGGTGACCGCGTCAAAACAAAAACAAAAAAGCTAAAACATGGCATTCCTGGAGTCAGTGGTTCGAAGCGACAGGTCCGCCATGAGCTGGCAGAAATTCTGTGAAAGAAAATAATTTTCAAGGTATAAAAACCAAAGGGAAAGGTAGCAAGGCATTTAACTGGCTTCGAACCATGGTGACTTAACTAGTCTAAGGAAAGAATTCCACGTTTCCATTTGTTTGTTGACAAAGAACCACGCCTTGGCCTAATACATTAACAAAATTAATGTTTTAATGACAATTTGCATGCCGGCAAGGATATGGTAAAACTCGTATCTTCACACGTTGCTCTCTCGACAGTATATATTTGTACAATCTCCCATGGAGGGCAATTTATCATTACATGTCAAGAACTGCAAGAGGCCACGACCGTCTCTCCAGGAAAATAATCCAAGATACGGAGGAAAGCTTCATCAGAGGGTTAATCGTCATTCTGATAGACGTATCGAGTGCTCCAGTCCTAGCTCATGACAAATGCTTTAATCCTGCGTTGTGTCTTGAAATGATGACCGTAAGAACAAGGTAGCAACACGGAGGAGTGGCTGTGGCCAGCAGAAGACAAGACGCCATGTGTCTACAAGGATGCCGAGTGAGTGAAACACAGCCTTCGCAGGAAAGAGGAGCCCAAGGGGATCCACCAGCACGATTGGTAACTGTGGTTGTGTCTGGGTGTGAAAGGGGTAGGGGACTCTTTTTTCTCTCTCAGATTCAGTATGTGGTACTATAATCAAACAAAGTGATATGTTAGGGACTTGAGTGTCGCCGAGCGGAGATAAAAAGGGCAACGGAGAACCCTCCCAAGGAGGGCAGGAAGGAGCCTTCAGGAAGGGCAGGGTGGTCTCACCTTTGAGGGAATGGATTTCGCTGTGGTGTGGGCTGGGCGCAGAAGCAAGGGCAGGCCTTTGCTGCCCAGCATTTTCTTGGGAGTCTAAGAAGTCTGGAGAAGGGACAAGCTGACCTTAATCGGGGAAATGTTGGAGAACTTACATCAGACCTCCTTGGGAAGCTTGCTGGCTCTAAAATGAGCGATCTCTGAACACATCTGGCATAGGCCCACGGGGACCCCAGGGGGAACCCGAGAAAGTGATGACATCAACTCTGAAGAGCCTCCAAGGAACTGGTTGGGGAAAAAGGCCAAGGAGAAGGAAGGGGGAGGGGGCTTGGAGGCTCTCATGGGCAGTGACAGGCACAGTGCCTGTGCTTGCGTTTGCTGAAGAAGGCAGCCTCCTCCTCCAATGGAAGGGAAATGGAGTGTGGCTTTCAGATGTGCTCATGATCATGTCTTCAGAGAGCAGGCTGAGGTTGAAGGAGTCACTAGACCAGGAGTACAGGGCACACATGTGGTCCAGAGTCTAGTATCTGAACTTCGAGTAATAAGAGTTAGCTGACTAAATGGAAGTATGAATGAGGGAAAGCACGAAGCTTCATGCACAGCATTGGGGTGTAATACCACGGACTCCGTCGGATCCGACTTTGTCTCGTCACAACTCACCTGCATCACTCACATGGGTCACTGCAACTAGCTCTTAGAAACATCAGATGGTTTCGCTACATTCAGATCGTCCTCGACTTCAGACGGGGTTACCTTCCGACAAACCCATTGTAAGGTGAACATAGCGTTAAGTCAAAAACGCAGCGAATGCCCCTAATCTACGAAACATCATAGCTCAGAACATGCCCAGAACAGTCACATTAGCTTGGAGTTGGGCGAAATCAAATAACACAAGGCCTATTTTGTAATCAAGGTTGATTGTTTCCTGTCATATATTAGCACTGTATTGAACGCGAAAACCAGAATGATCATGTTTGCACCGGTTACCCTCACGATGGCGGGGCTCACTAGGGGCCCCAGCAGTCTGCCACTGCCCCGCTTCATGAGAGAGTATGAACAGCCTATTGCCAGCCCAGGAAAAGGTGGAAATTCCAAATTCCAGGTTTCAGGGGTGCCTGGGTGGCTCAGTCGGTTGAGCGTCCGACTTCAGCTCAGGTCACGATCTTGCGCTCCGTGAGTTCGAGCCCCGCATCGGGCTCTGGGCTGATGGCTCGGAGCCTGGAGCCTGCTTCCGATTCTGTGTCTCCCTCTCTCTCTGCCCCTCCCCTGTTCATGCTCTGTCTCTCTCTGTCTCAAAAATAAATAAATGTTAAAAAAACAAAACAAAATTCCAGGTTTCTACTGAGCGCTTATCAGTTTTGTTGGCATCCTAAAGTTGAAAAATCATAAACCAAACTCTCCACATTGGGAACTGTCTGTCATCCCTAGTGAGAAAACTTACCAATCAACCAGAAACCACAAATGGAGATACTGTGAGCTTCGTAGAGCTAATCGTTACATAATACAAAAGAAGCCCAACACGGAATTCTATTATACAAGGGAGGCCCCATCTACTCCCTATCCCCAGGTACTTGTTTTTGGGTCTTGTCCGATATTCTATCAGAGCTAGCATTACAAAATCAGGGCATCATATTTGAAATGGCCACAACACATAGTCCGTGGGGCAAGAGAGAAGGGACGACCCATGAAGTGAGAAACAAACCTGAATGTAAATCTGGTGAAGGCAAATGTCTTTTCAGAGTTAAGGGCAGACAAGACAATATGCAAAATGAAGAGGAAACCATTCATCTTCGTGAGACAGGTTCTACACTCCCCTTTGCACTGGGAGTGACTTTGACTCACCAGTTTATTTGCATATGGACAAAAAGGAACCTAAAACACTTTCATTATCTTCAAAGAGCTGGCTAATTAGCCAGCTCAAAGAATGTTCCTCCTGACAGCAGTGAATCTTGGCCAACCTCCTCTATGCTCCCCAGGCCATTGCTTTGCTGAGTCATTTTGCCATCCGTGCCCCTCCGAGTCATAGCCCAGCAGCCATCTGGTCACCAGAGGCACGGAGGGCCGGCTGCCCGCGACCACCGAGTTTTAAGATCTTGTACTGGGGCTGTTTACCCTGCTGCCAGGGGTTTGTTGTTGTTGTCGTTGCTGGCCTTTGATCAAAAGTGTAATATTTATGCAGAATTACATACTCAGGTAAAAATCCATATTTAAGATCATGTCAGATCTTAAACCCTGGATAAAATTGGCATAATCTTGGAATCCAAAGAGAGAGAACTTTCTGTTTCATCTGGTTTTACCTTCTGCTGCCAAACAGCTGTTTGTTTTGTTTTATAAGGACTTCTAAGTAGAATGCTGAAGTGCAAAAGAGGAAGCAGCAGAATCACACGTATGCCGTAACTCCGGTTCTGGCAACACATGCAAACGCACACGCACGCGCGCACACACACACACACACACACACACGTGTGTGCGGCCATAAAAATCTCAATGGCTTATAGAAGATAGTCAGTTTCTAAATCTTGCTACCCTCTAATGTGTGATTATTTTACATAATAGTCACATAGTCATTTTACATAATATTATTCACAGTAATATCTATATTACTTTTGCAACTATAACCAGTAAAGGTCAAACGTTAAAGATGATCAGACACTCTTTGAACGGGAAGTTTTCCTAGTGGTGAAGTGTCTTCCTAGTTAAGCTACATATGCTCTCTCTTACAACAATTATTTTGGGGGGCCCCGGGTGGCTCAGTGGGTTAAACGTCCACCTTCGGCTCAGGTCATGATCCTGTGGTTTGTGAGTCCGAGCCCCGCGTCGGGCTCTGTGCTGACAGCTCAGAGCCTGGAGCCTGCTTCGGATTCTGTGTTTTCCTCTCTCTCTGCCCCTCCCGTGCTTGCGCTCTGCTTCTCCCTCTCTCTCTCAAAAGTAAATAAAATTTACAAAAATAAAAAACAACAGTTTATTCTCATTTCCTTTTTTTGCCCCCTGGAAATGAAGTGGTCATTGCCCTCTCTGGATCAGAGAGACTGTGCATTTGCTTTTACTTCTATTGAGAAAATCTCAGGGTAAGCAAAAGGGTCTAATGAACCCCCACGTGCCTATCGCCTGCTGTCGTCATTATTCACTTTCTACCTTTCTGATGTTTTTACCTTCATCGACCTTCCACTGACACCAAATTAATTTATATGTAGTTCTTTTTGGTTCTGAGGTACAATTTACATACCATAAAATGCACAAATCTTCACATTAAAATTTTGAAAGATAGATAGGACTGTGCAACCCATGCCCTCATCAAGAAACAAAATATTCCCATCAGCCAAAAGAGTGCCCATGCCCCTTCACAATCTCCACTTTATTTGAATATTTCCCTGAAGAAGTCATATGGATGGAAATCAGCATCATCAGCTATTAGGGAAATGCAAATTTAAAACAGAGGGTGAGGGGCGCCTGGGTGGCTTGGTCGGTTAAGCGTCCGACTTCGGCTCAGGTCACCATCTCACTGTCCGTGAGTTCGAGCCCCGCGTCAGGCTCTGTGCTGACAGCTCAGAGCCTGGAGCCTGTTTCAGATTCTGTGTCTCCCTCTCTCTCTGCCCCTCCCCCGTTCATGCTCTGTCTCTCTCTGTCTCAAAAATAAATAAACATTAAAAAAATTTTTTTTAAATAAAACAGAGGGTGATACCACTGCACATATTTTAGGATGGCTAACATGAGAAAGACCGACCACACCAAGTGTTGGCAAGGATATGGAGGAACTAGAATCCTCACATGCTGCCGGTGAGAATGAAAAACGATACAAGCGCTTTGGCAAAAACAGTTTAAAGCTTCTCCGAAGTTCCAGATGCACCTACCACGTGTCCCAGACGTTGAATTCCAAGAGAAAAGGAAGCAGATGTCCATACAAAGACCTGTACCCAAATGTGCATAGCACCTTTATTGGTAACAGCCTCAACACGGACACAACCCAAATGTCCGTCCACAGATGAATGGGGGGAAAAATGTGGTACATCCATACAATGGACTACTACTTGGCAAAAAAAAAAAAAAAAAAAAGATTTATTGATAAATACAACTTGGATAAATCTCAAAAACAACTATGTTGCACGAACGAGGCCAGCCAAAAAAAGAACTACATGCTGTATATTCCATCTACGTAACACTACAGAAAATGAAAATCTTTAGTGAAATGAAACAAAGAAGTAGGGAACGAGGGGAAGGAAAGGGAGATCTGGAAGAGGTTACAAAGGTGCATGAGGAAACTTTTGGGGTGGTGTCGATGTTCTCTGTGTAGACTGCGATGATTTCATGGATACACAAGTATGTGAAAACTTAGATTGTACATTTTAAGTATGTGCAGTTTTTCGTATGTCAGTTATACTGCAATCAAGCTTCCAGAAAGATAAGTAAGGTAGGGACGCCTGGGTGGCTGTCAGTTGGGCATCCGACTCTTGATCTCAGCTCAGGTCATGATCTCACAGTTCGTAAGTTTGAGCCCCGCATCGGGCAGGTTCTGCCCTAACAATGTGGGGCCTGCTTGGGATTCCCTCCCTGTCTCTCTCTCTCTCTGCCCTTCCCCCGCTTGCACTCTCTCTCAAAATAAACAAATTAAAAAAGAAGAAAGGCAATGGAGAGCACCAAGACTCTGCTCTCGTGTGGCTGCTCTCTATGTGGCCTGCAAACAGGTGCACACAAAATTTACACATTGAACCGGAGCCTGTCAACACCTCTGTAGCATTATGCAAATCACCGAGAAGGAGACAATAATTCTGTTCGAAACCACCAGAACACAATTGTTTCCACACACCTTTTGTTTTGTTTTGTTTTCAGATCTGGGTTGTCTGCAGCACGCGGCTGCCAGTTAACCCAGCGTGGGGCTTTTCTCTTCGGGTTTAGAGAATCTGAAATCGAGCTCTTGCCGGAGTTAAATCCCTGTGGTGGCTCGTGGGTGTGGAAAGTACCTATGGCTGACCACAAGCCAGTTCCCTACGACTGTATCATCGGTTGTTTGCTAAAAAAGAAAAAAAAAAAAATCTCATGGTCTTCAAGTTGATCACTTTTATTTATTTATTTATTTATTTATTTATTTATTATTTTTTTAAATATAATGTATCGTCAAGTTAGCTAACATACAGTGCATACGGTGTGCTCTTGGCTTTGGGAGTAGATTCCCATGATTCAACACTTACATACAACACCCAGGGCTCATCCCAACAAGTGCCCTCTCATCACCCATTTTCCCCTTCCCCTCTCCCCCCACCACCCATCAACCTTCAATTTGTTCTCTGTATTTAAAAGTCTCTTATGGTTTGCCTCCTCTCTGAAACTATTTTTTCCCCCTTACCTTCCCCCCATGGTCTTCTGTTAAGTTTCTCAAATTCCACATGTGAGTGAAAACATATGATATCTGTCTTTTTCCAACTGACTTATCGCACTTAGCATGATACCCTCCAGTTCCAACCCCGTTGCTGCAAGAGACAGGATTTCATTCTTTCTCACTGCCAAGTAGTATTCCATTGTATATATAAACCACATCTTCTTTGTCCATTCATCAGTTGATGGACATTTGGGCTCTTTCCATAATTTGGCTACTGTTGAGAGTGCTGCTATAAACGTTGGGGTACATGTGCCCCTATGAATCAGCACTCCTTTATCCTTTGGACAAATGCCTAGTAGTGCTATTGCTGGGTCGTAGGGTAGATCTATTTTTAATTTTTTGAGGAAGCTCCACACTGTTTTCCAGAGCGACTGCACCAGTTTGCATTCCCAGCAACAGTGCAGGAGGGTTCCCATCTCTCCACGTCCTCTCCAACATCTGTTGTTTCCTGAGTTGTTCATCCGAGCCGCTCTGACAGGTGTGAGGTGGTATCTCATTGTGGTTTTGATTTGTATTTCCCTGAGGATGAGCGACGTTGAGCACACTCCGATCACTTTTAAATGAGATTTACTTCTTTTCGATTCTTATGATTTCCTAACTTTTAAGATTTTGCTTTTTTCACTCCGTGGGAGATCTTGTCGCACTAGAGAATGAGTCCAGCATTATGTTCAGCCTCCCCTTCCCCTCTTCTGCATCCCGAGAAGACCTCTCAACCCAACTGCTGTGAAGGGACCCAGATTTAAGGGCTGTCCTTGGCGCCCCAAATATGCCAGGTCTTGTCACTGAGGCGGCCCCGTTTGGGCCCGGCCATTTGAAGCAGCAATCTGTTTCTTGTGGGAAAATCTTGTGCCTTTGCACAAGCTTTCCTGGAATTAGCCACCCTGAAGGGAGGTGGGACGGTGGGGCAGAGAGCCAGCTGGCCTGGGTTTATAGAAGCCCTCAGCAGCTCTGCACCTCATCTCTGCCGTAACATCCTGAGGGAAGCACTGGACTCTGTATCTGTAAGAGAAGGGGGAGAGAGCACTGGTTGCATTTCCCGTCGCTTTCCTGAAAAGGATGCCATGCCAGAGAACCATTGCAGCAGACTTTGAAGGTCAGTATCGACCCAGAGGAAGCTCGGAGAGCCTCAGCCGCTCTCACGCCCCAGGTCTCAGCGAGATGGGGCCGAACAAGGATTCAAATCCAAGCCAATCTGGCCGGAGGACCCACATGCTTTCTTTAACTCGGCATGCTACCTCACCACGACTGCCGGGTCACCGCCAATCATGACCTCCTGAGTCACCACCGATCACCACAACCACTGTGCTACCACCACTTACCAGCACTGCCGGGTCACCGTTCCCCACTGCTCCCTACCAGTCATTACTGCTGCATCATCACGTTGATAGCCACTGGTGGATTTCGATCGTCAGTATTTTCTAGGTAATCGACACATTAGACGTTCAGATGCAAGACATATACAATCACCGTTGATATCTTCTGGGGGATCTGACAGACCTAGACTCAACTGGATGCCACTAGAACCTTCTAAGATATGACGTAACTATACAGATGGCTGAGCTTCCTAGATGCTGGGAACGCTGTGTTCGGACCCTCCAGGTTCCCCTATAGGTAAATCCATTTGTCTACAAAGTCAAGAAGGCAGGCAGGGGACCTTCACATAGAACCTTTCAGGCCAGGGTAAGAGGTTTGGACTTTAGTCTGAGGCAGGGTTTTGCACAGGAGAAGCGATATGGTCAGGTCCTTCGAGAAAGGAACCTCGGTGACACCAGCCCAGAGTCCGCTGCAGTAATTCAGGCAAAAGAGGGTGGGGGCTTGGACTTGGGTGGTGCTGGGATGAAGGAAAGAAGTAGATACACCCAGAAACATGTTAGAGATACAGTCAAGCCAGACTTAATGAAGAGCTGGATGTGAAAAGTGAGGATAAGGAGGAGAACCAAAGCTGACGCATAGGATTTTGTCTTGAAAAACTTGAAAAGCCAAGACAAGCAAGAGTGAGGTAAAATCAGAAATCTTATGCTTTGCTTGGGATAAATTTGAATTAGAAATGCCTGTTAAAATCCAAGTAGAGAAGACCATGTGTACGTAAGTGTGGACTCTGAATGCATACAGAAATTCAGGAGTCCCGAGCACAGAGATAGCACTTAAGGTAGCGTGAGCAGGGGCGCCTGGGTGACTCGGTCGGTTAAGCGTCCGACTTCGGCTCGGGTCATGATCTCAAGGTCCGTGAGTTCAAGCCCCACGTCGGGCTCTGTGCTGACAGCTCAGAGCCTGGAGCCTGTTTCAGATTCGGTGTCTCCCTCTCTTTCTCTGACCCTCCCCTGCTCATGCTCTGTTTCTGTCTCACAAATAAACGTTAAAAAAAAAAAAAAAAAAGATAGCGTGAGCGGATGAGATCAGCCAGGAGGCAGTGTGCACACAGAAGAAGAGCAGAATGGGAAATGAACCCTGAACACCATGGCTCTTAGAGAAGAGGCAACAGGTATGGCCATGAAGGCTAATAAGAAAGAACAGTTGGTGTAGCTGGAGGAAAGCAAAGAGTGTGCGGTGTTCTGGAAGCAAAGAGAATAAAGGGCATCCGGATGGAGGACTGGTCAACTGTGTCAAACAAGGTGAAGACAGGCTTGCCCACTGAATTTGGTAGGACTAAATCATGGCACGCTGCCTTATCTATATCTAAACTATCTAAAAGAATATTGTTTATTCTCCCTACATGTAGTAAGTACCTACTATGTGCCACATAGTCTTTAAGGCTATGTTGATCCTGCAACAGCCCAGTTCGTCTGTCACGGACATGTTGCCAATAAGGAAACCGAGGCAGGGGAGGGCAAGATATGTCTCGGATAGTCAGTGACAAAGCCAAGCCTTGACTATCACATCAAACTTCCGAACGGGAATTCACAAATGTGGTTAGGAAATGGCCAAGGACCAGACATCTCAGCACCAGGAGGACCACTCGTGGGAAATACAGATGGACTTAGGACAAGCCTGATGCTTTCCGGTCCAGGCAGTGCAGACTCAGACCAAGTGCTCACTGCCACCCACCCGAAGACTCTTTTTTTTTAAAAAAAAAAAATTTTTTAACGTTTATTTATTTTTGAGACAGAGAGAGACAGAGCATGAACAGGGGAGGGTCAGAGAGAGGGAGACACAGAATCCAAAACAGGCTCCAGGCTCCGAGCGGTCAGCACAGAGCCCGACATGGGCTCGAACTCACGGAGCGCGAGATCGTGACCTGAGCTGAAGTCGGCCGCTCAACCGACTGAGCCACCCAGGCGCCCCTACCCGAAGACTCTTAAGATAAAAATGGCTCTACCTACACTGACAAAGCTGCCAAGATCATTTAATGGGGGGCCGGAAGTTTTTTTTTTTTCATCTTTTTTTAAAAATATATTTTTAAAGTTTTTATTTATTTTTGAGACAGAGAGAGACAGAGCATGAGCAGGGGAGGGCCAGAGAGAGAGAGGGAGACACAGAATCCGAAGCAAGCTCCAGGCTCTGAGCTGTTAGCACAGAGCCTGATGCGGGACTTGAACTCACAGACTGTGAGATCATGACCTGAGCCGAAGTCGGACGCTCAACCGACTGAGCCACCCAGGCGCCCCGTTTTTTTTTTAATAAATGTTTCTGAAGCAACTAGATTTTATATGGGGGGAAAAATCGCGACACCTACCTCATACCGCACACGAAAATTAACCCAAGATGGATCATAAACCTAAGTGTAAAAACAAAAACTATAAGGCTTTGAGAAGAAAACACAGGAGAATGTCTTTGTGAGGTGGGGGTGGGCAAAGACTTCTCAGGACACGAAAAGAGCGGTAACCATGAAGTTGAAAAACCACGAGACTTTAACTGAAGTGAAAACGTCTGTTTATTAAAGGGCGTCCTTCCAAAAGAGAAGAGGCCAGTTAAAAACTGGGAGCCCCTTTTCACTACATATAACTGACCAATGACTCCAATCCAGAAAGCATAAAGCATTTCTTCACCAGTGGTCTTGATTGCATGCCTCTAAATCACTTCCTTCTTAAAACAAAATTTCAACATAAGGCAGCCTTGGGGAAGCCATACACGTTGAAGCAGGATCTGTTCCAGCTTTGGGGAAGGTCCTTCTGCCTGAGGACAGTGCCCCTGCCTGGTGGAGACATAACACGCCCTCAGCCATTTTGATCCCAAGAAGATGAAGAGTTTAGGAACAAAGAGTTTTGAAAAATTAAAGCCAGTTCATGGGTTCGTTTTTCTTTGCAAGTGTCAGCCAGGAAAAGAACTTAGTGGGCTCTGTGGTTCAGGACTCCAGACTGGCCCTCCTGACATTTTGTGCCAGGATTCTCCAGAGACACGGAACCAGTAGTGTGTGTGTGTGTGTGTGTGTGTGTGTGTGTGTGTGTGTTGTGTGTGAAGAGATTTATTTTGGGGCTCCTGGGTGGCTCAGTCAGTTAAGTGTCCAACTCTTGATTTTGGCTCAGGTCATGATCTCACGGTTTGTGAGATCAAGCCCCACATTGGGCTCTGTGCTGACAGCACAGATTCTCTCTCCTTATCTCTCTGCCACTCCCCTGTTTGCTCTCTCTCTCTCTCTTAAAATAAATGAACATTTAAAAACATTTTAAAAAGAGAGAGATTATTTTAAGGAATTGACTCACATGGTGATGGAGACTGGCAGGGTGGGTTGGCCGGCTGGAGCCCCAGGAAGAGGTGATGTCACCATTCAACTCTGAAGGCAATCAGTCCTCTGGCAGAATTCCTTCTTATTCCAGGCAGGTCAGTCTTTTGTTCTAGGTCTTTAACTGATTGGATAAGGGCCACCGACATGATGGAGGGCAATCTGTTAGACTCTAAACGTCCCCCAATGAAAATGTACATGTCATCTAAAAACGCCCTTGCCGAAACGTCCAGGATGATGTTTGACCAGATATCTCGGTACTGTGGCCCGACCAAGTTGACACAAAGTCACCATTTTACCACCAAGTGTGCTAGTGAACCGTACCCACCTAGGGGAGACGTGATCAGAGACTGAAGAATTTTCCCAACGTCTGGATGCACCTATACGGTGCAGCCCATAATGGTTTTGCCAGACAGGAAACGTCAGAAGTCGCGGTGGGCTTCCGCAAACACGAAAGGTGCTTTTCACTTCGTGAGCTGTGTTCCTGTCGGTGGAAGGTTTGTGCATGAGGCGGACTGAGGGAAAGAACTAATTGATTCGGGCACATACAATCAAGACGACTGGAGAGCCTGGTGAGGCTCTCAGAAGAAAGAATAGAAAAGCATAAGGGAGACAAAATTAGGTTTGCCTGACGGCCACTGTTGCCTGAGTAGAAAATGGTATACGAATGAAGACAGCAGTGTGACAAAGGCAGCCTACACAGGAGAAACCCAAAGACAGGAACATGGTAAGTGCTGTTCAGTCACAGATTGCCCCAAACCAGGGGTTATTGGAGAAAACCAAAAATTAACATGCTATAAGATTATAAATGTAAAAAGAAAAGAAAGAAAGAAAGAAAGAAGAAAGAAAGAAAGAAAGAAAGAAAGAAAAAAAAAAGAAAGAAAGAAAGCCATAATGATCTGCCTTTCTTCACAGGATTATAAAGATATTTAGCAGAACACTAGAAAAAAAAAGGCAAAAGAAAGTCTGACTGCAAAGAAAACTCAGGAAGCCCACTGAAGATGGAACCCAGAATCCAATGCACACTTGGTGATGGTACCTGTCTGTGGACCCTCTTGTGGCCCCCTAACCTTCCCCATCAGCACATCTACAGGTAATACAAATTGAATAAAAGTGAGGGTAGGAGTCATTTGCCCAAATTCCATTATCTTACATTGTATCTCAGAATTCCTGTTGGTTTTGTTGGAAATATAACCTGCAACGGATCTAGAAAATGCACAAACGGTATTGTGTGTCTGAAAAATGTTCTCATTAACTTTTGATCTTTTGCCCAGTTAAACACTTATTATTATTATTATTATTTTAATGCCAGGTCTTTCTTTAAACTGTATCTTGCTTCTTCTCATCATAATAGAAGAAATTTGTCTTCAGCTTTGAGACCTAATTGCTTTGAGGATTTTTTTTTTAATACTGAATTTTGTTTCTTACCTTTCGTACCCATTATCTGAAAAATTATGGTTTTAATGCAGATAATTTGGAAGGGATAAAAGCATTACGCCTACTAATTTTCTTTCTTTTTTTTTTTTTAACGTTTATTTATTTTTGAGACAGAGAAAGAGCATGAACGGGGGAGGGTCAGAGAGAGAGGGAGACACAGAATCTGAAACAGGCTCCAGGCTCTGAGCTGTCAGCACAGAGCCCGACGCGGGGCTCGAACCCACGGACCGCGAGATCATGACCTGAGCCGAAGTCGGCCGCTTAACCGACTGAGCCACCCAGGCGCCCCTCGCCTACTAATTTTCATATTGCTGCCAGTAGAAAAGTCATAAACCATGCCGATTTATTTTGGCAAAAACATTTTTTTTTAAATGGGCATGTACTTCCCAAAAGAGGATATCTAAACGGCCAATATGCACATGAAAATGTTCTCAACCTATTATTCATCAGGAAATGTAAGTTAAAACTGAAAATGAAGTTTCACTCCATACCCACTCAAATGACAACGCCAAGGGTTGACAAAGATGTAGAACCAAGGGCAGGTCTCGTTGCTGGTAGTAACACAAAATGGCACACTAACACTGGGAATGTTTCTGGCATTTTCTAGGACAATTAAACATTCACCTCCCAAACCAGCAGCAACTTCACTCCTAGGTGTTTCTGTCCAAGAGAAATGCTGGCACATATCCAGTAAAATGTTCACAGGTTTCATTTGAAGGTAACTAAAGACAAGAACAACCTACAGATCTGACAAAAGTCTATCCAGACACGACCCACTTGTGCTACGGCCCTAAAGCGGAAAACTACTCGGCACCGAAAAGCAACAAACTACTGATCACTCAAACTTGGATGAATCTCAAAAACATGATGCTGGGCGAAAAAAAAAAAAAAAAAAAAAACAGAAAAAACAACACAACAAAACTAGACACAAAAAGTACTCAATACTGCAGGGTTCCATTTTTACAAAGTTCAAGAACAGGCAAAACCAACCCCAGGATGGTAGAAGTCAGAGATTTCAAACCTCTGGATGGGGGGGTGTTGACTGGAAGGGACGGGAAGGAACCCTCTGTCCCTTCCGGACCTCGATCCAGGTGGTTGTGGAAAGGGGGAATACGTAGGCAAGTTTGTGCGTTTCACTGCATGTAATTTAGACCTCGATTTTAGGAAACGCAGGAATGAAATAAAGGTGGGGGCAGGGAGCCCTGCTTCTTCTACTTTCTACCATGTGTCAGGAGGGGGTCTCTGCTGCGGGGGGCTCAGGCTCTAGCAGCTTGGAGGTCCAGAGCTGGCTTAGAGCCAAGGCCAGGCTGGTCTTCTCTTCAGCGAAGGGACCAGGGCCTCTCTCCACTTGACGGAGTCGCCCAGCCCCAGCGTGGTGGCTTGCAAGGGATGGCAGTTTCTCCGTACAAAGGGCTGGAAGGCTGCCCCTCCCCTCAGTGCGGCCGCCTCCTTGACCAGCCTCCGCAGGTCTCGGAAACCACAGACAGCACCTAACCAAAGCCCACGGGATTCTCCACGCCTGGCCACAGTTAGAGGACACCAAGTGTGACCTCTCAGGGGGAGAGGCAGGCTTGCTTTGAGATTCTGTACGTGGAGTCAGGATCACCTGTTCCTGCTTGGTCCCCCGGCGCAGAACCAGGGGTTAGCGGCACTTGGGACAATTCTGCCGTCTTGGGCTGCTCTGGGCTGGGCCTCAAATTCAGAGCTCTCTTTCTCAGGCGCTAATGCTTTTCGCCCTCAGGGTAAGTCAGGATCCTTCCTCCAAGCGGCAGATGGCTGAGCAAGACAGGCAACGGATGACTCTAGACTCTGCTGCAACCCCTGGGCTCCGGGTTTCTGGACAGTGCGTGTGCAACGCTCAGTCCAGACACGCAGGTGACAGAGCTAGAGCGGAAATCCCAAAGAAGGCAATTAAAATGTGTTAACCAAAACAGGAAACACTGGGGAGATAAACGAGAGTGTATTTGTCTTCAGCCGTGTGATTTCCTCAATACCTTTATTGTTTGGAAGCTCCTACTGTATGTTACTTTATTATTTTTTAAGTAACGTGAACGCTGTTTATTAGTTTAAATTTTAAGAATCAACCTCTCAGCAAAGCTCAGAAGTTCCCCACCCACCCACGCCCCCGCGCTTTTTTTTTTTTTAACTGAGGTCTAAACGACCTATAAAGAACCCTATTAGTTTCAGGTGTATAACATAATGATTCGATACTTGTCCCTGTTGTAAAATGATCACGAGGAAAACATTTTGTGGACAGTGGTGTGCCGAATTTTATTTTGCAAAGTTACTTTCAAAATGCCCAAGCTTCACTGCTCAACTTTTTCTAAATTCTTGTGTTCTTTCTGTACTTGCTTTCGGGGCAAGATGGAAACAAAGCACAAACACTTTGTAACAACGTTGGAGCATCGGGGTCTTTGCCAGAGGTGAGAAAGGATTCTTATGCAGAGATCTTACTTAAACAGAGATGCTGGGACGGCCGGGTGGCTCTGCCAGTTGAGCATCCGACTTCAGCTCGGGTCATGATCTTGGTGGTCATGAGTTTGAGCCCCATGTTGAGCTCTGTGCTGACAGCTCAGAGCCTGGAGCCCGCTTTGGATCCTGTGTCTCCTCTGTCTGTTGCTCCCCTGCTCGCTCTCTCTCTCGCTCTCAAAAATAAATAAAGACTAAAGGATGTGCACCAAAATGTCAACAGTGGCTAGCTCTGAGTGTTTTATTTCCTTCTTCTTGCTTGTATCTATTTTCTAGGTTTTGTCTAAGAGGTTTGTGAACGTTTACAAGGTTTTTTTTTTAAATTGTATTTATTTATTTTTAAATGTTGGTTTATTCTTGAGAGAGTGCAAGCGGGGGAGAGCCACAGAGAGGGGGACAGAAGATGGAAGTGGGCTCGGTGCTGACAGTGGCGAGCGTGATGTGGGGCTCAAACCCACGAACTGCGAGATCATGAGCTGAGCTCAAGTCAGGCGCTCAACTGACTTGAGCCACCCAGGCGCCCCTCTTAGAAGGCTTTTGTTTTTGTTTTTGTTTTTAAAGCTGGCAAGAGACACTGAAGGGGCCAAGAACCCATGGTAAACTGGTGGGTACGTCTAGTCTACACTGCTGTGATTTAAAGATCCAGCTTCTCAGGCAGGCAGCCCTCGAGGAGAGCCATTAGCTCCCCTGCCTCCCCCAGGCAGACATGAGAGCGAGACCACCCTCCTACCGGCTCTAATGATCAACCTGAGCTACTGAGAATATCCTTGATATTTTCACATCCACGTTTTCCTATTTCAATTTCTGGAAAGAAAGCACAAGGCAGGACTCTCATGTTCAGAACAGACACCACAGCAGGCAGTCCACTTAGGCTAGGAGATTAAGGAAACTCCGACTTGCGTTTAGGCAGCGTAGACCCCAAACGGGCTAACCCTTTGGGGGCCCTGCAGACAGACACCCTTCCCCTCACGACACAGCTTTCATTTGCGGCACTTGTGACTTGCCGCCGATTTCCGTGAGGCACAGACAGCGGCCTTCCAACGAGTGGGCACGATATGGCACCCTTCATACAACAGCCCCTTGGGCAGTGGCCAGCCCACTCTCCCCGCTCGGTTCTGCCTGCCTTCAGTCTACACCGGAAGGGTGGCCAGGGCCCGAGCAAGAAGGGCTGGAGGTCCAGGGAGCAGGTGGGATGTCAGACAAGCAAGCCTTCACTTTAGCACCTGCACACAGGGTATTAGAGAAGCCTCTGCTGTGTCAGGCTGTGCCTATCAGGGTGTGTATGGAAATGTCCAGCCCCTACTGTTAGTGAGTCACACTGTTGCCAGAGTCCAGACAAACAGGAAAAAGCTCACTACGAGACAACTTCCTCAGGGGTGGGGATTCAGGTTTGTTTTGTTCGCTGCTATCTCTCCAGTGTCTCGAACACTGCCTGGCGGAGAACAGGCGTCCAATACATTAATTCATCACTGGGCGTGTGAATGAATAGAACCGGCTAGTAGTCAAAGAGGCGCACGTTGCAACAGTTACGTGGCATTATGTGTATACCGAGCTGCCGAAGAGGAACATACTGAAAAATGCACAACCCTGGTGCCGTGTTATGGGATCTGTCTGCGTAAAAATCGTCCTCAAGATGTAGTTTCTAATAGCAAAGAAATGGATGGTCAAATAACTTGTGGTTATTGAGGCCTGGAAAGCAGTGTGGCAAAGTGGTAATTTAAAAAAAAAAAAAAGCAGGATGTGGGGCACCTGGGTGGCTCAGTCGGTTAAGCATCCGACTTCAGCTCGGGTCACGATCTCACGGTTCATGGGTCTGAGCCCCAGATCGGGCTCTGCACTGAAGGCACAGAGCCCACTTGCAATTCTCTCTCTCCTGCTCTCTCTCTGCCCCTCCCCCACTCACGCTCTCTGTCTCTCTCAAACAAATAAACTCAAAAAAAAAAAAATGTAAGAAGGAGGTTACATCCTGTGGAGAACCTCTCATTCTTGCGGATTCATCAGTAGGTGGTAGCTCTTAACCTCACTGCACACGCAGATTACCTGGAGGGCCTTAAAAATCACGGATCCCTGGCTCCCTCTTCCAGAAATTCTGATTGAACTGGTTCGGCGAACGGCCCAGGGCGTTGGAAATTTTATTACAGACACAGCCAGGGTTGAGGTCCACTGTTGTATGGTTATCAGTGGCCGAGATCGATCCTGAAACCTATTCAGATTGAATCCACAGATGGGCATGTTCTCCGCACAAAGACAAGCAGGAATCTGTGCTAGGCTTTGCAAAGTTTTGGTGTCTTGCTCTCAGGAAGCAAAGCACAGGGCCAGGGGGCCCAGGAGGTTACAGCTTACTGAGACCCCGCAGGCTGGGTGCAAAGCTTCTACCTACTAGCTCTGCAAACTTGGGCAAGTCGCTCACCCCAATGGGCCTCCCTTTCCCCATCTGAAAATGGGGCGCTGTCACCATGCCAGCCTCGCAGGGTTAGTCAGGATGTGACAAGTCAACGTAGGGAGAGGTAGACACCTCGGGAAACGGGAACGCAGCTGTTCTCCGAGATCGTGTGGGCACGCTCAAGAGTACTGACACAACAGAGCTGAGCCTCCATTCTGACCGCCCTTCCTGGATGGGATCGAGAGCCGCACACCCGTGGCTTATCTATTAATGAATGAGAAGCCTCGTGAATCAGTGGGTCTGTCTGTAATTTGCGGAATGTGGGAAATGGAGACAATGGAAAAAGGGCAGGCGTCAATGTGAAACTCTCCGGAGATCTCCACCTTCAGAGGTAATTCAAGTATATTTAAGCAAGAATCGAAGCCCATCCTCAGGTGAGAACCTGACCCGTTTAAGAGCAAAAAGGTCTCTTTCAGAGCGCGGAGGAGGAAAGACGGGAAGATTTCTGGGACCCGTCCAAGGAGAGGAGGGCCCCAGACTCCATACAATGTAGGGAAATTGTCAGGGGGCCAGGAAGCTGACCTCAGGTATATTCCTGAATCTGCATGTCTTGAGATAGATACTCTTCAATCCTTCTGACACTGGAAAAAATACATGAAGAACTGACACCAGGGTGCACGGAGCCACAACTGGAGTGAGCTTCTTTTTTTTTTTTTTAAATTTTTTTTTTTTTTTCCCTTCAACGTTTATTTATTTTTGGGACAGAGAGAGACAGAGCGTGAACGGGGGAGGGGCAGAGAGAGAGGGAGACACAGAATCGGAAACAGGCTCCAGGCTCCGAGCCATCAGCCCAGAGCCTGATGCGGGGCTCGAACTCACGGACCGCGAGATCGTGACCTGGCTGAAGTCGGACGCTTAACCGACTGCGCCACCCAGGCGCCCCTGGAGTGAGCTTCTTGTTGTCCCTCGAGGGCCCTGACATTCACCCCTCCGGTAAGTCATTCCAGGGAAAAGGAATCACTTTTCCTTTGGCCGTTTAAACTGAAGAGCAAAAAAGGAAACGTTACATTTTAGGAAATGCATAATGGCCGCTGGCTTCATAGATGCTCATTTCTTCCTCCGTCCTAGAGCTGGGCTGACATTTCATAGCTGACAAAGTTAACCAGAGAATCACATCCCTCTCTCCAGTTTGGCCTGGAAGGGATCTGGCCTCTGACGTTGTAAGTGCGGCTGACACTCCATGAGGCTTCTTGCTTCCTGGTTCGGCCATGGAAGTGGCTGTAGGTCAAGGCCACACCAAGGAGACCAAGGTGGGCAGCCCACCCTGCCTTGGCTACCAGCCTCTCCGCCTTTGCTGTGGCTAGGGTACTGCAAGCAATCACTAGGTTGTGTTGAGTTCTGTCTTGTGTTTTAAAACGAAACCAGACCAAAAAAAAAAAAAAAAAAAATCTGTTTTTTTTTTTTTAGTTTTAAAATATGTGTGTAGTAACCATAGAAACCTTCTTTTGCATTCACTAGTGTTTTGGAAAAAATCCCTCCTGTGGGTCTGTCTGGCTTATGTTGTCTCCATAGAATTGTGGGCTCCCAGGGGAAGGGATCTGTGTCTCAGAGGGGAGTCTGAGGGAGGCTCCAGACTTATCCATGCAGGTGAGGTCAAGGCTCTAGCTTCGTTAACCTGGGGAACCCACAGGAGGTAAAAAAATAAAGACACCCCATCCCACCAACCCTGCTTTGGAGATCTTGTAAGCTGAGGGTCTGGTATAGTAACTCATTTCATCCTGGTCACAAGGCTCTGGGCTCACTACAATCATTAGCTCCATTTTATAGATGAAGAAACCGAGGCACAGGGTGGCTAAATACCATGCCAAGGTGCCACAGCTACTGAACATACAGGAACAGGACTGTGGACCCAGCTTGTGGGGCATCGGAGCCCACAGTCATGTGCCAGGCTGCGAGGGGGGGGGGGACCCAGGGGCTCCCAAACCTGACTGGCCCAGCATTCCCCAGGAGATCTGACATGTAGATGCTCACCCCCACCTATCCCCCTCCACACCTGCTGAATCAGGCTCCTGGGGGAATTTGAGTTCCAGAAATCTGCATTTTAATTCTCTAGGTGATTCAACGTGGTGAGACCGCAGAAAGGTATCAGGTTAAAACCAGATGCTGCTTCCTGAATGGACCTGCCTGGTCTCACTTCTGGACACAGACAAGTTCCTGGAAAGGCCTGGGTATAAAGCAATTGTGGCCTGAGAAGCAAAGCCTAAAGATTAGAATCTTCACTCCCTCGGTGGAGCTGCTTCTGGAAAGGAGCCCTCCAGCAGCTGCATCTAAAGCCAGAGCTCCGCAACCAGACATCTTGGTCACAGGGGACTTAGCTCTTCCTTTCAACACACTTGGAGTGAGCCTTTCCTATGGGGCAGGCCAACCAGCTTGGTCCCTGCTCCACATGTGGAGGAGGCAGCTCTCTGGCTGTGCCAGGAGCTCCTGGCACCACGCCCAGCACGGGGTGGGGGGAGGACCCGGGGCCCAGCAGCTCGCTGCTGACGCCGAAAACATCCAGGACACGTCAGTGACCCAGCCGAGCCTGGCTGAACTCAAGCACAGAGTGCAGACGATGGTAATAATAACGCCCGCCCGCCTTATAAAGTGGTAGGGAGACCGGCAGTTTTGTCATCGACGACAGACAGTCTCCATGTGCTGTGTTTTGCTGACATTCTTTCATTTCACCCACTCCGTGGTCCTGAAGGCCAGAGAGTATCATGCCCATTTTACGGAGGAGGCGAATGCGCAAATGCAGACCCGAGATCGCACCTGAGTCTGCAGCCCGCAGAGCATTTTCACTGTGTAGACGGAAGAGTAAAGACGAGGAACACAGCGGTAACGGTATTGGAGCCTGCCTGTGGGACCCAAGGCTGGGGGCAGAGGCCCGTGGACTCCAGATTGAACACCCTTGAGGCCTGGGTGGGAGGGGGAAGTCACTGCGGGCTGTATGTATTGCTTACTTCAGCAGTCAGTGCCTTCAATGATCGAGGGAGAGAGAATAAAAATTAAAAAAAAAAAAATTCATGTTTATTTTCAAGACAGAGAGACAGAGTGCAAGCAGGGGACAGGCAGAGAGAGACAGAGAGACAGAATCCCAATCAGGCTCCACGTTCAACACAGAGTTTGAAGCGGGGCTCAATCCCACGACTGTGAGATCATGACCTGAGCCGAAATCAAGAGTTGGATGCTCGACCGAGCCACCCAGCCGCTCCTAAAATGGGGTCATTTTATTTATTTATTTATTTATTTTAATGTTTATTTATTTTTGAGACAGAGAGAGACACAGCATGAGCAGGGAAGGGGCAGAGAGAGAGGGAGACACAGAATGTGAAGCAGGCTCCAGGCTCTGAGATGTCAGCACAGAGCCCGACGCGGGGCTTGAACTCACGAACGGTGAGATCGTGACCTGAGCCGAAGTCGGACGCTTAACCGACTGAGCCACCCAGGCGCCCCTGGGATCATTTTAAAAGGTAATACATATGGAGTTCTTAGCATCTTGTCTGACACACGGTGTCAGGATAAGTTACTGTTATCACTGTTATTATTTTTATCATCACGAGCCTTCTAAGTGGTGACGCTGTGTTTCATTACCATAACACCTGATTGACAGGGTGGAAATCAGACTGACTCCTCCCCTCCCCACTTTTCAGATGAGGAAAAAGGAAGAACCAAGGAGCAAACAGACTTGTCCAGCCAGCCCAGCTCCAGAGCCCGAGCCGTGGGTGGGAAGCAACGTTCTGCCCCTCCCAGTGTGCCTGCCTCTTTCATTTTTCCCCTCGGGAAGAGCCCCCAAGCCTTTCCTTATGGGTACAGCCTCAGCTGAAAGGTACTCCAAACTGTCCATTAAAACGCACTGCCGCTTTATGGTTTGTTTGGCCCTAAAGACATAAAATCCGAGCCTATCAAACAAAAGTCGCGCTTAGCCATGCCATCTTGAGGGGTAAATTCCATCATTATCTACGCTCTTCAGCCCCCACAAAGAACACCGAGTTCCCCGTGGAGCTGGACACATGTTCCAAAGATTGGCCTTTGGTACCACTCCCCCCTTCAGCCACAGGCCCAGTCACGAGGCAAGCGAGGTGGGGAGCCAGATAGGCGGGGGAGAGCCCAGAGATCCTGCTCACCATTCGGGCACCTTGGGGAAATTTTTAAACTTCCCTGGATCTTCTTATCCTCAGCTGTACGATGGACTTCATGATGGGAGCCTCCTCACTGGCTTGTGACAAGCAGTAATCAAATGATCTCTTTCTCTCTCTCTCTGTCAAAAATAAATAACAATTAACATTTAAAAAAGGGGGGGGGCACCTGAGTGGCTCAGTCAGTTAAGTGTCCTACTTCAGTTCAGGTCATGATCTCGAGGTCCATGAGTTCGAGACCAGCGTCGGGCTCTGTGCTGACAGCTCGGAGCCCGGAGCCTGCTTCGGATTCTGTGTCTCCCTCTCTCTCTGCCCCTTCCCAGCTTGTGCCCTCTCTCTCTCTCTCAAAAATAAATAAAAAATTAACATTAAAAAAAAAAGAAGAAATCAAATGATATGATCAAGCATCTAACCCAGTGCCTGGCCTCTGAGAAGGGCTCGACGTATTGTAGCCAATAGAGGGAAGTTGTATTGTCTTCTGGGAGTCCGGACCGCATCTCCGAGGCGGCCCAAGCTGGGCCTGGCCCGGGTTCTGGAGAGACCAGGCTGGAGGCTCGGGGGAGGGGGGGGTGAGCTGGGAGTGGAGGCAGGGCTGTGGACACGAGTAGGGAAAGAAATGCCTACCTCATTGCATGACAAAATTGCATGACAAAAAGCCTAGCTCACAGAGAGGTCAGCTGTCATAATTGGTCACTTTCTCCTCTCCACCTCTCCTCGCCCCCCAGGTCAGGTGTGGCCGTGCGATTGCTTCAGCCTATGAAACGGAAGCAGAAGCAACAGGCAGTATTGCAGGTGGATGCTTCGAAGAGTTGGTGCCACACTCCCTTCCTCACACCATAGTGACCGCAGGTGGTAAAAGCTCCGTCAGCGCGTGTCCTCGAATGAGGACGATGCGGGGGGAGCACAGCCTCCCTCAAACCATGGTGGGCCTGCTAGTATGAAGCACGTGCGTGCCCGCCGCCCAGGGTGAAGTCACGGAGTGCTGGGGTTTACTTGTTACTGCACTACAAGCAAACTCGCCCTGAGAAGCTGGTGAGACCGATCCAGTGCGTGCGGGAGAAGAGCAAAATCCCGAGACAACAGATGGTAGAGATAGGCTTGTGCAACGGCGGGGGCTCAGGAAGGGCTGGGCAGGGGCTCCCGGGAGGGGCACCGGGGCTGGGCCTTGAAGGCTTAGCAGGATGTGAAGGATGCTGATGAATGGATCAGACCTGCTGGAAGTAGCCATGGAGGGGGGTGCAGGTGGGCGAGGGGAGTGGACTAGGAGAGAGAACAGTGGGATTGTCGGGCAGCATCTAGGGCCGATGTGAAGACCGAGACGAAGACTTTACAGCAAGGCAGCCAGCCCTGCTGTGCGATTATCTCCAAAACCAGTCAACAGCTCTGGTGCGGCCCCGAGAAGGCGGAGGGGAGGGCTCATCCAGGGCTGGGATTTTGCCAGGGGCGGTGACAAAAGAGAGACAGGCAGAGTTGCTGAGGGAATTCACACTGGGGGCACTTAGGACAAGCCCAGGAGCGGAGGCTGGACGGGGAGGAAAGAGAAGCCAGGAGGAGGCCTGCGGTGGGGGTGGAAGCTCAGTGCATTCAGATTCCCAGCGAAGCCACGGAACGGGCAACGGGAGCTTGAGCTGCAGGGCTGGCAGGACGGGGAGAGGCGTTGGGAATCCGGATTTGGGGGCGAGAGCGACGAGGGGGTCCAGGCACGACTGCAGTAAATGGGCCGCTGGGGAGCTCTGCCCTGGCCACCAGAGGAGGGAGGGGGATGGTGCCCCGCGGTCCGGCGGCCTGGATGTGGGTGTCACCGAGGATGGTGATACAAGCGGGCAAAGTGAAGGCTTTGGCTAGGAGGGGGTGCAGCTGTGTATTAGCTCTGAGAGCCAGGCAGGGCACCTGGGCTTCCCAGCACTGCCCAGATGCTGCTTCTTTCTAGATGAGCGATCCGGGGACCCCTTCCCCTTGCGATGCTTTGGTATCCTCACTTGCAAAAATGGCAACGATCATTTGTGCCTGCCTCCTGGAGCTACTGTCAAGACTGTGGGAGAGAATTCAGGCAAAGCAACCTAAAGCAGTGCCTGGGGCAGATTAATTGCCAGTAAGTATTAAATATTACCCCTTATAGGGGGTTGAATTGGAGCACCCCCCTGCCCTCTGCCCCGGAATGATAGGTTTACACTCTAACTCCCAGAATCTGTAAATGTGAGCTTATCTGGGAACAGGATTTTTGCAGATGTAATTAAATCGAGGCTCTTGCATTAAGATAATCCTGGATTACTCAGGGAGGCCCGAAACCCAATGGCACAAAGGCAGGTGCCCTGGTAAGAGACAGAAGACATACACACACAGAAGGCCACATGAAGACAGAGGCAAGGATGCCGCCACAAGCCAAGGGGTGCCTGGAGCACCAGAAGCTGGAAGAGGCAAGGATGTCTTCTCCCCTGGAGCCATCAGAGGGAGTGCAGCCACCAGGTTTCTGGTAATCTGTTATGGCGGCCCGAGCAAAGGAAATATCCCACATGTATCTGGGCCCCGACAATCCTTACCTTCGGAGCCTGGCACCAGCATTAAAGAAGAAATTGCATGAAAATTTCAGGGGTAACAAAGGTGACCAATAAATACTGGGCTGTCCCTCCCATTCTCCACCACACTGGTATATGTGTGTGCACACATACACGTGCACACACACACACACACACACACACCCTCTTTTGGCACATATGTTGCTCTGAACGGCCAGGTTATTTTCTAATGCATAGGCTTTGCTTAGTGTATTTATTTATTTATTCATTTTTAAATTTTTTTTTAAACGTTTTATTTATTTTTGAGACAGGGAGAGACAGAGCATGAACAGGGTAGGAGCTGAGAGAGGGAGACACAGAATCCAAAGCAGGCTCCAGGCTCTGAGCGGTCAGCACCGAGCCCGACGCGGGGCTCGAACCCACGGACCTCGAGATCACAACCTGAGTCGAAGGCCGCTTAACCGGCTGAGCCACCTAGGCGCCCCCGCTTAGTGTATTTGGAACTCAATAAGATACCGCTACCCATGACCACAGAGAGGCGGATCGCACAGACAGATACCACATACATGAAACACAGTAGGGACAAAGAAAGGTCCAGACTGGCTTCCAACCTCATACATAATAATGTCGGGGGAGGAGAAGGCGGTGCGTCTTCGGACTGCCGGTGGTCCACTGTGAGGACAGTGTGACCAAGGGGGCTTAACTTCATGTGCTGACCACAGGCCGGGCCTGGGCCCCCGCACGTCTGAAGAGGCGGGCCCTGCAGTGGGGAGAGATGCGAGTCCACTTTGGAGTTTCCTGCCATCTGGTAGCTTTTTTTTTTTTTTTTTTTAATAAGTTGTTTATTTTGAGAGGGGGAGTGAGGGGCAGAGAGAGAGGGAGAGAGAATTCTCAGCAGGCTCTGTGCTGTTAGCAGAGTCTGACACGGGGCTCCAGCTCACGAACCACAAGATCATGACCTGAGCAGAAATCAAGGGTCGGACAATTAACTGACTGAGCCACCCAGGCGCCCTTTAATCAGAACTCACAGAGAGGGTGGGGAAGAGGCAGCCCTCAGGACGAAGGGTAGGTGGCTCCGGGCTGTCTGACTGATCAACATAGGTCAGTGTCCTGTCAGTTTCAAATGCTGACCCCCCCCCTCCCCCCTCCTCCCCTCCCCCCCCCCCCCCCCCCGGGGAACTTGAGTCTGTGCGCTGCAGTCACAAACCTCCCCTTTGGGTCACATTCCCCCGCCTCTCTGAGTCATGGGCAATGGGAGTCTTCCTTGAACTAAACTCACACGGGGCAGGGCTTGCTTCCATCTTGGAGATTTTCAACTGCAAATCATACAGGCTTATGGAAAATAACTTTCAGTTACAGAAAACATGAAAAAGAAGGTTCTTGGCATTTGGGAACTCTGGTAAAGAATGCTGTCTCTCTGAAACCGGAGTTTTATTTGATGTTTCTTGGAAAGAAACCATTCAACTTACTTTATAGTCTCTCAGTTCTTCAAAGGGTTCAGAATTAGACACACACACAAAAGCATAAATAATCCAAAAAAAATGTTGTACTCTATCTCGTGAATGCTATTTCCTTCCTCCTCGTAAGGTATATTTATGAACTCTGAAAAGTAATTTCAGGGGGAAAAATGCAATCTTAGTCCAGTTTTATAACAATGGAAGTGGTTTGTTCCTGCCTTGTGGAGTATTTTTAAGATGGCGTGGTATTATTTACACAAGTGACATACATTGACTCCCTGAGGCCAAAGTCCTTCAGATTTTACATCTGCCTTCTCAGGTGCTTATGCTTTTAGAAAAGGCGATTTGCAGTCCGAGAATGTGTTCAGTTAATCCAAACAGGGCTCTTTCCCGCTGTCCAGGTGTTAGACTTTACCTGTGGGCCCACCCTCCCTCCTTCCCCCCCTCCTCCCTCCTCCCTCCTCCCCTCTTCTCTCCCCTCTCTCCTTCCCCTCCCTCCTCCCCTAGTCCATGTGTAATTAATTGGCTACACTGGCCATACGCTGGATTTTAGCCACGGGAGAGGCGGGGCAAGTGTATCCTTTCCATCTCAGACTGTCTGTCTGTCTAAACTTTCATGGCCCCGCTAGGCAGGTCAGTCCCATGGGCTGGACCCCGGTAGAGGCAACAGAGCTGTGACCCGTGAGGGCAGCTGACAGCCCGGTCTCTTTGATGCTCTGAGAACAGCTTCCAGAGGCCTCTTTGTAGATGGCCATCAGATAAGAGACGCAGTGCCCCAGGGCTGCCCCAGTCATTTGGTAGGCAAGTATTTTAAGCCTGATTTCTTCTGGAAAGAAGTTCTGAGAAACTTCTGCCCTGGTGCTCCACATCTGTGCACAGTAAAAGTCTACACGTGACTGGGTCCCACAGAGGGAAGCTATCAGGGGTCTGGAGGGAGATGGGGGAGGCTCTCCCATTCCCACCCAATTTAGTACTCCCTTGGCCTGTCCAAGGGGCTAGGGTAGCCATGCGTTTTCTCTGAAAAAAGAACTACATCGTTCCACTCATGTTCCTGGAGCACCTATTATGTGCCAGTGCTGGGATGCAAGGAAGGGGGCCCACCCAGTCCTTGCTCTCCCAGAGCACACAGCCCAGGCCTTACCAATCACTGGACCCCAAGTTCTAACAGACACCAGACTGGGGGGCTCCAGGAATGTGTCCAAAGCCTCACTGCGCAGAGAACAGAACCAAAGGTGAGACTGAGTGGGGCGGTTGGGCAGGGCCACACTTGGGAAGGTGACCTGGGAGCTGTTGAAGAAGCCAGCCCTGTGGCTCTCTGGGGGAGAGCACTTCAGAAAGAGGGGACAGCAAGACCATGATGTGGGAGTGAGTGTTCCCTGGGGTATTCCGGGAAACAGCCCGTATTTGTCGGGATTGATTTCCCCAAAGTGTCATGTTCTTAGGATTAATGAAGACTTCTTACACTAGCCACCCAGATTAGACAGCACCTGACCGCACCTGCCAGTGGCACTGTGAGAGGCTGACTTCATCCAGGCTTTATCAGGCATGTGTGCTCTAGGGGAATTTATTTATCAGCACCCTACCAGCACCATGGCTCTCGGCAGCAGCTTTTAAAGGAAAGGGGTTTTGTTTGTTTGTTTTTTTTTACATTTATTTTTGAGAGAGAGAGAGAGACAGAGCATGAGCAGGGAGGGGCAGAGAGAGAGGGAGACACAGAATCCTAAGAAGGCTTCCAGGCTCTGACCTGTCAGCACAGATCCTGACACGGGGCTCAAACTCACAAACCGTGAGATCATGACCCGAGCTGAAGTCGGATGCTTAACAGACTGAGCCACCCAAGTGCCCCTAAAGAAAGGGATGTAGAGGAAGTTTAGTGGCCCTGGGGTCCGCGCGCAGGCACGGGGTGGAAGGAGGGAGGGGCCACCATGAAGTAAAAGAGGACCCCACCCACCCACCTACTCAAAAAAAAAAAAAAGAACCATTTTGCCAAAGTTCGGACCTGCCTCTTAGGAAAGAAGTTTGTCATTCGTATAGGCCACTGTTCCCACCACTATTTTTTTAAAGGCAAAAACCACAAATCGTGGTCAAGCAGCCAAGAAGAGACTTGGGCTTACACGAAAAATGATTTATCACAGAATCCTAATCAGACATTTCATGGTCACCCACGCAACCCCTTGGTCATGCATCAAGTGCCCACCAGGTGCCGGGCACCACGTTAGATCCTGCCTTGACCCTTATGATCCAGAAGGCAGGGAGACACAATTCCAAATAAAATCTCCTGGCGGGGTCCAGAGCTTCTACCTGCGAGCCAACAGAAGTCCAGCCCCGGAGCTCAGTGACTGGGAGCCTGAATCAGGCTGAGTCACCTGGGAGATTTGCTGGCCTGAACCCTCACCAGGCCAGGTGGGTGACAGGAGTCGTGCCCTCAGAAGGACTTGGAGGAGTCCAGGCTGGGCCTGTAGGGGCTCACACAGAGGCAGTTTTGGCCGGGGGGGGTGCTGACCCAGTATCCTTGCATAGCACTGAGCATGCATAGGTGACCTCCCCCACCGCGAAGAGTTTCTTTTCCAGCTGGGGATCATACAGGCTGTGATCTCTTCCCCAGCACAAGCGACCGTGTGACCCCTCTAGGCGCCCACACCTGAATGCATGCTCTCAGGCCCGTTGTGCGTCCTCCTTGCTTTTCAGGGGACCATGACACTTTCCCCTGGATTCTGAGATTCCTTCATGCACCACGCCCATCTGAGTTGTGAAGGCCAGGTTCAAGCACACTACAGTACTCACTGTCATCCATCACCTGTTCCACTCCATGTCTTACACCCTCCTTACCACACACACACACACACACACACACACACACACGTGTGCGCGTGCACAGGCAGGCATACAGCCCGGCCAGCGACCCGTTCTCCTGTCTTTGTCCTTGCTGAGCCCTTTCAATCTGTCCTACCTGATCGCTCGGGCTCTCCCCAGGCACAGAGCCTCACCTTGCAGTGGCCCTGACCCCGGGCCCTCCAGCCCATTCTGTCTGTCCTTCCACTCACCCCCAGTGTGGCAGGAGGCACGAATGCCAGTGCCAGGGCAAACTGACTGAGGGAGAGAGAAATGAGGATTGAACATTTTGCAAGTGTAGCAGAAATGTGAAACAAGCTGAAGGTACCTGACTGGATGTCGTCCTTCAGAGCGTTCTCCCTGGGGGTGAGGCACTCGATCCCGCGATGCTGTGCCAACTGGCCACACCGTTTCTGAAGTTATCTGTGGGAGTCCTGAGCAAACTGACCTGGCGGTTCCCAAGCCTTGCCACCCACTGCAGTAAAAAATACAGACTGTAGCGGTGCCTGGGTGGCTCAGTCGGTTAAGCGTCCAACTCTTGATTTTGGCTCAGGTCACGATCTCACGGTTCGTGAGTTCGAGCCCCGCGTGGGGCTCCACGCCGACCGTGCAGAGCTTGCTTGGGATTCTCTCTCTCTCTCTGCCTTTCCCCCACTTGCGCTCTCTCTCAAAATAAATAAAAATAAACTTAAAAATATACGACACTAGAATCGCACTAGTTTTGGGGAGGTGGACCCCGGGTGTGGGTTATTTGGCGAAGGCCTAACGTCCTCCCGGGCTGAGCGTCCACATCCCCTACTTCCGGGGCAGCGTCTGGCCCGGGTTCAGTGGAAGCTGCCTATGGGTCATGAAGATGGCATTGTTCGCCCTGCGTCCCTCCCGATCGAAGGCTCCGTTTCCTCAGATTTATGAGTTTATAACCTCAGTTTTATAAGTTTTTAAAGTGTTTCATTAAAGTAAATGCCTAAACATTGATGCAGCCTTTCTTCAACGGGCTAGTGGTTTACAGCCCAAGTGGCTGGGATTCCTTTCCAAAAGCCCAACATTTTCCCTTTAAAACAAATTGATAACACTTTGTTTCTGGATCAGGCCTGACTTGAGTTGGCAGATCAACACAACAGAACTCGCCATTGGCCCTTCTTCCCCCTCCAGCTTTCCCCAAATCTCCTCCCCTGCCCCGCCCTGTTTCTCTTCTCAGGAAGTAGCCTCCTCCCCTCCCCGCCCCTCCCCAGCTGCTCTGGCCCAAGTCCTCCCTGAGGACCCTCGAATCCTTCTCTCCTCTCTCCCTCCACCCTGGGAGGTGCTGTCTCCCTTCCCTCCAGAGCATCTCTCCCTCCGTCCAGGTCCCGGGCCTCCCGTCCCCCGCATCTTAACATTTCTACTCGCTGCCACCATCCAGGCACGGCCAGCGGGGTCTCAAAGCTTGAACTTTTTATCTTGACATAAGCTCGGACTCCCAAAGAGATTGCAAAATAGTATAAACAGTTTCCTCACACGGCCCTCACCCAGATTCCCCAAATGTTAACATTTTGCCACGTTTATTTCATCCTTCCCCTTTGCCTCACCGAACACACATATATGCACCGCCATATGTTTGTCTGAGTGTCTGCGCGTAAACTGCAGACATGCAATGCCCCCACCCCTAACTGCTTCAGCCCGTGTCTCCTAAGAACAAGGACATCCTCTTAAACCACGCTGGCTCAATGACGAAACTCGGGAAATTAACCTGGAGGCAACATTATTATCTCATCTACACATTTTACTCAGATTTCCCCGCTTGTCCCAATCGTGTCCTTTCTAGCAAGTGGAAACCTCAGATCATTTATGACATTCTGTCATCGTGTCCCTTCAGTCTCCCTCAGGCTGGAGTTCAGAGGAATCTTTCTAAAATTACTCGTATCAGCTCATGTTGGTTCTGCAAGTGCCCTGTGGAATCAGAGGGGCCCGGTCTCTGGGGCATGGCCCACCCGGCACTGTCCCCAGTGACTCTCTATGGCACTGGTTCCTGGAAGCAGCCTCACCGGCCTCCTTACCATGAGTCAGAGGAGAGACCCTCCTTGTTCCCGCCACACCACCAGACCTGCTCCGCCACACTTGGCCTTGCTCGTTGCCTTCACCTTTCATCGTCCGTTCATTTGTTCATCCCTTTATCTTCTGTCCCTCACCCCCCACCGAATATAAGCCCCGCGAGGGCGGGCAACTCAGCAGTCTGGTCCTTGCTGAGGCCTGAGCACTTGGAAAAAATTGCGCCTGGCACATAATAGCTGTTCAATAAACACTGGTTGAATGAGTGGATGAGTGAGTGAATGAATGAGTGAACGCAAGCTTTATCAGACTGTTTGCATTAAAGACAATAAAACCCTTTCACCTACACTCACACGGGTTAGAGATTTTATAGAAGTTGAATGAAGAAGAAGAAAAATGTTTTCTCCTCAGAATGTCAGCCAATGACCTAGGAAGCTTTGGCGCACTGCTCCCCTCTTCCAACTGGCCAGACGTCAAGATAATAGACTCGATTTACTTTTTAAGAAAATGTGCCAGGTTGTCTACACCCAGGCCTTTCTGTGACAGGGCTCTCAGCAGAAATAAGTGACACGTATCGACTTGAAGGTCATGGTTGAGTAACATGGCGAAGAGTTTCTGACCAAGCCACAGGCTGCCTAGAACCCACTCAAATAGCAAAGGGGGCTCCCTTTCCTGCGAGAAGGGCTTTGAGAGGCCCCAAACGCCCTTGGAGGACCCCAGCCAGATCCCCAGGCCCTCCTCATGCCTCTGCAGAAACAGCTCCTGGCCAGGGGTCCACCGAGCAAGCGGACAGGGGAAGGGTGAGCCTCGACCTTGGACAGGCAGGATGGAACCGCTCTCGCTTGCAATTGGACAGGTCCATCACGGAGAGCACTCCTCAGCTCTAGACACACGTTATTCTGCCAGGAATGACACACATGCAGTGGGGCACCTGGGTGGCTTAGTCTGTTAAGCGTCCAACTTCGGCTCAGGTCATGGTCTCGTGGCTTATGAGTTCAAGTCCCATGTCGGGCTCTGTGCTGACAGCTCAGAGCCTGGAACCTGCTTGGGATTCTCAGTCTCCCTCTCTCTCTCTTGGGGATGGCCTGCGGGGAGGCCCCCCACTGCCCGTCCCCCAGGGAGCCCAGTCCTGACTGCGGTTCTACAGATTTCACCAGAGAATGAGGTAGACAGGGGAACAGGATGGCCTGAACCCCAAATTCTGCCCTGGCCTGGCACACAGGGAGGTACACCAGGATAAGACACGCCAAAGGAACATTTGTACCCAGCTGGGGCAGAGGGAGGGGACCAGACTGAGGCCACACGTTACAGGGCCACGGGCAGCAGTCGGTAGGCTCAGACAATACCCAGAACTCTTGGGGCAACCCGCACGTCCACAGGACGCCATCAGACAAGGTCACCAAGAGTTGCAGGAGGTCTGACTCGAGAAGGGCAGGACTGGGGCCTCTAGAGGATGTGCCCTTGGTCCAGCTGAAATGGCCTGGTGGCCAGAGACGCGAGCGAGCCCTGGAGCCTACAGCGCTCACCCCCTCCTGCCCCTACAGGGTGGTTTAGACCAGACCACGGTGTCACAAGTCCCCAGGATGACCGGAACTGTTCTCGGGCAAGGTAGCCTCTTGGTCCTGCTCTGCAGGGACCTAAAAGGAGGAAGGAGGTGGTCACCTGTGCTCTGGCAGAGCCACATTGCCTGGCGTCTCATCCCTGGCTCTGCCACTGATGAGCTCAGTGACCCCGGGCAAGGAGCTTAAATGCTGTGTGACTCAGTTTCCCTACGTGGACACTCGGGGTGATAAGGGCAGTTTCTTCAAAGGGCTGTCGGAGATGCGATACTTTGAGCAGGGCCTCACACATCTGTGCCCAGTGGTTAGTTGTTACTATTAGAGGTATCATCACAGGGGGCTCTGGGGCCAGGTGGGGGTGGGGGAGACACCGGTGGAGCTGCCGATCTCTCCCTAGGGTCCCACCCCAGAATTTTCTCTTGCTTTTTTTTAAAGAATTTTTCTGCTTACTGCCCATGAGATCTGGAGCAACACAGCTCCCTAGCACGTCCTGGTCTTCCGCCTTTTTGTTTTCATTTGTGCCTGGGCTACGGTAGGGTCTGACTACATACTTGGATTGAATGAACGAATGTTTTAGGAAAACCACTACCTAAATCACTAAAAGAGTAATGAGCTCACATGAAGTCTCTGGCGTCCTTCTGGGCCGGAGGGTCAACAACGGAACGTGTTATGTTTCGGGCGTATTTTAAGAGTGGTTGCCCACGTTTGATCTCGTTTAGTTCGCAGGTAAGGGGTTCTTGTAGAGCTGATTCTCCCCAAATCTGCTTTAAGGAGGGCAAAGGGGAGAAGTTGTGATGATTTTCCCTTGCTGAGTTCCTTTTGGTAACGTGGGTATTACAAGGCAGAACATTCTAGAAACGAGGACCTTCAACGTTCTAGTGTGTCTTCTTGGGCTCAGGGCGTGACCCGGGAAGCAGTGATCAGGAAAGGAGACCCCGTGGGAGAAACCAGAAAACTTGGGGGAGTTTTTGCCTTGTTTTCCATCTTCTCACAGACCCCATCTGGTCTTGCCTAGTGGAGAATTTTAACAACTTGTCACCTCTCACCTTCTGATTTTGACTGCCAGCAACTGAAAGCAACTTGGGTTACCTCAGCACACAGAGAACTTACTGGAGGGGTGGGCACCGAGCTCAAAGAACACACAGGAAGCCGGAGACCAGATACTGGCGTGCTGGTGGCTGGACAGGGAATGCCACCATGCCCCTGCAGACCCAAGGATGTTGCTGCTCTCGCAACAACCCCTCTTTGCCCTGCTTGCTGCAGATTCAGAGAGCGTTGGATTGGCCAAGCCTAGGAAATGGGTCTGCCCTCAGCTGTACCTGGGGCAGGGAGATAAAGGGAAATTGTGGTAGAAATAAGGGGAACAGGGATAGGCGGGTTGGATGGCACAATCCCCCCTTCCTCTCATAAAGAAAAGCTAGCAAGAAACATGCAGGATATATGGAAGAGAAATCAAGTGTACTAAAAGCATCAAAAAATAAGCCTCATGAGGCACCTGGGGGGCTCAGTTGGTTAAGTGTCTGACTTCGGCTCAGGTCACGATCTCACGGTGTGCGGGTTCGAGCCCCGCGTCGGGCTCTGTGCTGACAGCTCAGAGCCTGGAGCCTGCTTCGGATTCTGTGCCTCCCCCTCTCTCTGCCCCTTCCCTGCTCATGCTCTGTCTCTCTCTCTCTCTGTCAACAATAAATAAGTTAAAAAAAAAAAAAAAGCCTCATGGACAGATCAAAATACTACCCACCGTGAAACACATCTTGGAAAAATGACAGTGTTCCCCTGGTAGTCACCATCATCCCAAACAAGATCTCCACAGAACTACTCAAGGCACTTAAATGGATTCTAAAATGCATTGAAGACAAAATGTAGAATGGCCACGATAATCTTGAAAAATAAGGATAAGAAATTTCAAACCTAAAACAATAGTGATCAAGGAGGGGGGCGCGGTGGAGGGATACACAAAATGGGTGAAGGGCGTTAAGAGGTGCAAGCTTCCAGTTGTCAGATAAAGTCTCAGGGACGAACAGGGTAGCATGGGGAGCATAGTCATGTTGTGGGGACTTTGTATGGTGACAGATGGTGGCGTGGTGAGCATATTGTAATGTTTATAATTTCAAATCACTCCGTTGTACGCCTTAAATGAGTTACAATATATTTTTTTCTTTGAGAGAGAGAGAGAGAGAGAGAGAGAGAGAGAGAGAGAGAGAGAATCCTGCAAGGGGCAGAGTGAGAGAGAGATAGAGAAGTGGGGCCCACCCAGGGTTCATGTTTTACCCAAAGCGGGGCTCGAGCTCACCCGATGTGGTACTCGAACTCCTGAACTGTGAGATCACGACCTGAGCCCAAGTCATTTGCTTAATGACAGAACCACCCAAGTGTCTTTAAACAAGTACAGTATTATATCGACTATACTTCAATTAAGAAAAGCTATAGGAATCAGAATAATGGAGACTAAACGAGAACAGAGGAATAGAAAAGAACTGAGAAACAGAAGCACTATAGGAGGATATGGTGGATGTCAAAAAGCCGTTTCAGGCTGGTGGAGAAAAGAGGAGTCTTAGCTGTCTATGGGGGAAAAACAAAGTGAGATTCATACTGCAGATCGTTCAAAAAAGTCCAGGCAGATTAAAGACGGAAACAACTGTAGAACTGTATGAATAAAATGGAACATATTTACAACTTTGGCATCGGGAAGGTCTTTTAAGATACGAAAGACAGAAATTTAAGATTAAGTCTGACTTCTAAAGTGGTGACAGCGACGAATACACCACAGGCAGTTAAGAGACACACAATGGAATAAAACATATGTTCACGAAAAGATATGCAGAAGGATATTCACAGCGGCTTTATTCCCCCTAGCCCCAACCTGGTAAGAACTCAGGTGTTCATGAACAAGACAATGGCCCAAGTGTGGTCTATTCCTTCATTCAGTAGAATACTTGGCTTAATACGAAGGAAGCTACTGATTTTAACTTGGGTCTCAAAAACATTAAGCTGAGCAAAAAAGAAACCAGACACACACAGAAACACATACTGCATAATTCCATTCAAACTATCCACAAAAACGAATTCGTGGTGGAAAAAAAATCAGAACAGAGGCCACTCCTGGGAGTGGGATGGGAGGGATTGCCTGGGAAGGAGCTTCAGAGAACTTTCTACAGCGATGGCAAGGTTCTTCATCTTGAGAGGGGTTTGGGTGACAGCTTTATCTTTGGTCAAAACGTACCAAATGCACACTTAAGATGTGTGTTTTTTCTGAGAAATGAATTAAAAAAAAAAGTTTTATTGTAAATTTTATCTCAAAAGAGAACATTAAAAAAAAGAACCAACTTTATTACTAAAAAAAAATTTAACATTTTAATTTTTGAGAGACAGGGAGACAGAGCGTGAGCCGGGGAGGGGCAGAGAGAGAGGGAGACACAGAATCCAAAGCAGGCTCCAGGCTCTGAGCTGTCAGCCCAGAGCCCAACGCAGGGCTCGAACCCATGGATTGTGAGATCATAACCTGAGCCAGAGTTGGACGCTCATCTGACTGAGCCACCCAGTGCCCCCAAAATAACCAACTTTAAATGATATGTGTGCTGAAGTATTTAGGGATGAATACTGATGTCTATGGTTTACTCCAAAATGCATCAGAAAGGAAGATAGATTCATGGTTGGATAGGTGACGTTAAAAATAGTAGGGGCACCTGGGTGGCTTAGTCAGTTAGGCGCCTGTCTCTTGATTTCGGCTCCTGGTCATGAGATCAAGCCCCACATTGGGCTCTGTGCTGACAGTGCAGAGGTGGCTTGGGATTCTCTCTCTGCCTCTCCCCGGCTCTCTGTCTCCCTCTCAAAAAAAAAAATAAATAAATAAACGTTAAAAAAAAAACGTATAGTAAATTGTGAAAGGTAGAATCTAGCAGGTGGGTATACTGGGGTTCTCTGTGAAATTCTTTCAAATCTTCTGCATATTTAAAGATCTTGATAATAGAACATCGGGGGGAGAAAGCAAAAGATTCAAGTTAAGATATTTGTGACACGTAGAGATTTTTACTCATGATACATAGAGCTTGTCATCAACAGAAGAAATGAAAAACCCAAAGGGCCGTAAGCGAAGGCCTCTAGACAAAAGGCAAATGCCAACAATATCTGACAAGATCATCCCATTTGTAACTAGAAAAACCTGAATTTGACCAACCACGCTACTCTTCCCCGTCCAGGCTGATACCAACATGGTATTGACACTTGGCGGAGAATTGGAGGAGAAGCGGATGTTCTCACGTGCCGCCGGCGGTCGTGTGAGTGGAGCCAGCCTGGCAGCATCCGTGAGCCCGCGGGAGCGGAGACCCCCACCTCCCTGTCCCACCACCGCGCAACCCTCCCGCTTGCTGGCCAGGCAGCCCGGGGCAGCACTGAAGAGGCAGAAATGCCAGAAGCAGGCCGCCATTGGCAAGCGGCGAACCTGCGTGCACTCGATGCAGAGGTTAGAATGGAGTGGAGTCACTCTGGAAGCTCTACGACCTACTGCTAAGGCAGAATCACGTACAAATTGCTGCATTGATAGAAAAGGCAAAATCACGGTAGTCTGAGTGCGCGTGCACGCACACGGACCCACAAAGAAAAGGATGGGGAAAAATTTGAACGCGTGTCTGTTGGTGAGGAAGTAGGATGGGGGATGGGGGCCAGAACACCTTTGATCTGAAGTATGATCTGCAATAAATGTATACACACACAGATGTGTAGCAACAAGACCATAGTCATGCATTGCTTGCTTAATTAAAATGAAGCACATGAACAGATGACCCTGTTGACAACCAAGCCCGGCCAGTCTTTAACTCTCCCAGCATTTGCTTCCAAGCAACAGTGGCAAATTCTACAATTACTTATTTAGGATTTTATAGCCTATGCCCCCAAACCAAGCTTTACGGTCTCTGTCATCCCTTACACCAAGTGCACACTCACTGTGGAGCACAGTGCCCCCAGCACTCAACTCAGTGAACCCTCCCAAGGCGGCAGCGGTCAGTTCACACCCGGGGCCCCAGACACGTGTTGGTGATCCCCTCGGCTCTGCAGACAAGCCCTTTCCGCCAGAGTCAAACCAGACTTCCCACCTTTTGTTTTTTCTTCCAACTATGGGAGGGGATGAGATGGCAGGGAATCTGCCCTGATCACTAATCAATACAGAGCTGGCTCCTAGTACCCCCCCCCCCACCCCAGGTGCTGAGTCATATCTGCCTATGTGGGCAGAAAACCATGCAGAAGGTCCCGCCAGCCACTTCAAAACTCTTAAGAGTGGTTTGCTTTTAAGTATGCTACACAGAATTGTCTTCGAGCGAGAATTCACAAAACCTACACGTAGGTAATACATTCTGTGACTGACAAAGGGCAGAGGTGTGGGTGTGCAGATACTGATCCAGAACTCCAGCTGTCTCTCCACCGTTCTGTGAAACAAATCACACAGCTCACCAAAACTAGTTGAAAGTTTTATTTGTATAAACTTCATTAAGAACATAAAAGATTAAGTTTCTTAAAAAAAAAAAAATCTGCAGTTATTTACAGCAGTATTGCACAAGTAAAGTGGCAATTACCCTGTCGAAATTCATCAGTGCAAAACACAAGTAAGCCAGGGAAATTGCAATACAAATGCTACATACGCTGGGTCCTAGGAAACAAGTTAGTGATGGGTCAGTATACAGACAGATCAGTGCTATTTATAAATGTGTACCTGATGAGTTCTGATACAGTAACTAGTGGTCACAGAATCTGGACATACGACTTAGGAGAGTTTCTAAAGTCAGGTTTCCGGACGAAAGTAGTCAAGTTACCTAGCTGGGAGCTTGAGGAACGCTTCTCAGATGCAATGCCATTTGGAGAACAGGAGTCACCTCAGCTGGCTTAGCGTCACGTGTGGACACACCCCTGCACACGCATGTGTGCAGTGGGCACACACAGGCACCAGGCTAAATCAGCAGGGATGACAGAACCATCTACTGACACAGACCCACTAGGAAGTCTCTAAAGCTTCCAAGAAGCTTTCACATCGTAACATCCAGTCTAGTGGGGCCCTCAACCTCTCTCAAAGGCAACAGAGAAGCAGAAGACGACAACCTGAAGAAGCAGGCTGATCAAATGTAGGGACCAAACGGCTCAGGGCTGGGGACGGGGGTAGGGTCTATACAAGTAGCTCCTGAAGACCATTTAGTCCACACCTCAAAGCACAGGACACAGCGGGTGGGGGGTAATTCAACTACTCACCAGTTGCCAAAAAGGGATTAGTGGCATGAGGTGGTCCTGAAGTCACTCCCAAGGCAGGAGCCACCTGTCTCCCCTGTCCCTTCCTCCTGCCCCTGAACCACTCACTCCATGGCAGTACCTCCAGAGCAGGCACGCTTCTATTTCTCTGAACGCTGAATTGTCAGGGGCAAGTGTTCAATAGAAAGATCTGTCCCAACTGCCAATGATACATTAAAAAAAAAAAAAAAAAAAAGATACGGCCCGGTGTTAATAGAATTTGCTTCCATGAGAAGCTCGCTCTTTTGGAATAAAAAGTCACTGGATATTTCTTGTAAAATTTGGTAACCTGCCAAATGGTCCCTCATTGATGGCGATGCACAGACTTCATCAAAAGTAGAGCAAACCGCAAGAACTGAAACCCATGTGACCAGAAACTACAGGAACCAAAGCTGGAGGGCCAGCCTGGGAAGACCGTGTGGCTCAGGGAGCTGAGCGGTCACCACGTCAGAGTCAAAAAGCGATTAATGGTACAGCAGGGGGGCGGGGGGGGGGGCAGGGAGGTCAACACTTTTCAAAACTTAAGACATTAAATAAGCAGGAAATAAATATACAATATTTCTACAAGTTACAGCATTATGAAACAGTAGGACACATTACACAGAAAAAGAATCTACAATATTTACAATCCTCAATTCTGAAAAAGTTTAGTAAAAACAGTGATTTTTACTTATTTATGCTGTACAAAATTTTACAAGAAAGGTAAAGGAAACACAATTGCACACAGACATTTGGCTCAGTTGGTAAGTAAAATGTGACCTCCTAATCTAATAAATAGTCAAAATATATACATAATCAAGAAGGGGGAAACAGGAGAAAGTTGTTCTCTACTGCATACACTTCCATCAGACGGAATTTTTACCTGGTTTCTCCACAACCACCCAAAAGAGTTCTTCGTAAACTCCCTTCTAGGCAGGAGCACAGTTAACTGGAAGCATTACTCATGAAAGTATTTTGTATGTGTTTATTGCATTTCTGTGCTAAGTCACAGGACACTTTCTACAAACCTCACGTGAGAAGAGGTGGTCAAGGCACAAAACCCGCATTCAGTTTCCAAAAAGGGATCTAGCCACGTTGTGTTTTCTACAAAAAGTAAAAGACAGAGAAAATACAAGGTCTACCACAGTAGGCATACCTTCCAGAGGCATCTTGATAAACAGACGCATACAGTACAGAAACGTCCAGTCATCTCTCTTGAGTCCTGGTGCGATAGCCTGCTCCTTAATACTACAATTCATAGAATCTCCTATCTCCTCACGAGCTGCTTCCGCGGCCGGCCTGCAGGCCAGGAGGCCACCGAGCCAGAGGTAAACCTGTACATGTGGCCAGCACACAGCCCTCGGGCCCCGCTCCCAGGGAGCCGCAGTATTGCAGAAACAGAGTAAAGTGCCCCAGTCGGAGAGACTGGCACTGAGTGTGGAGGTCCTGGGTCGGGGCGAGGCGTCCAGAACCGAATGTCTTTGGTGTGTGTGTGTCCAGCAGGCCCACCGTTGCCTTACAGCCGCGTGGACTTTACGACCCTACAAAGGGGTTCGAGACACATCGAAAACGCAAGCTGACACTCAACACAGCTTTAAAAACTATTCAAGACCCCAAGGAGAGTTTGGGGGAAACGAAAATTCTAAAAAAGGAAGGATATTTGGAAGCAAATCTCTCTACCTAAAAGAAAAAATGTATATGCTATAGATACATATATATATATTTATATTTATATAGAATTATGAAGATACAAATGAATGAATTTCCCCACTTAATTTAATAATGTGAAAACACTGGTCCTCTTAGGGGCCAACAGCAAAACAAGAGCTGTTGGTGCTGACTCGGTTTGATGTATTTCTCTCAAAAAGCTGTTTAATGGTCTGATGTTTCAAAGACTGTCAGAGTTATAGGGTTCACGAAATGATCTCCACCTCCCTTCTTTTCCTGCTTCCTGATCTTTTTCCTGGGTCTCCCCAGTTAACTGCCTTTGCGATGATGGCCCAACTCACGGGCTCTCCGTCCCAGAAAGGGGGAGAAAGAAAGAGCAGCCCCAACAGAGGTGGACGCACGCAGGGCGCTCCCACAAAACCCAACCGTCCCGAGGGAAATGGAACAAGTCAAACCGACAGCTGTCAGGAGGCTGAGAGGCCGCTTCAGATCTGTGCTCCGACGGAGGATTTTGATGGCACTGCCGAAGGCGGGATTAAGCCTTCATTTCAAAACGGATTCAGGGGGGTGGGAACCAAGCGTCAGGCATCAAAGGCCAGATGAACTTGGGAGTTGGGACGAAAAGCCTGGATGCCCAGGAAACAGCCGCCTCAAGCCCCAAGGCCTGTGCCAATTCCCACGAGGGCCGGGGCTCGGACACCTGCAGTCCAAGGAACTCAGCTGTGAGGGGGCGTGCTCACCACCTGTGGCCGCGCGCAGACAGTGCACCTGTGACTATGGGAAAGTCTGCAACCAGAAAAGCCGACGGTGCCTGTCTGTGCTGTTACTGCCAGTCCTTCCTCAGGACACTTCTAAATGATGAGCCCATCGAAACCAAAGAAGACCAACATCAAGCCCGTCCCAGCGTGCATGATACAGGCAGATCCTAACTCATGTCCTGACCCCATTACCTTTTATCACGAGCACACGCTGGACCAAATCTGCGCATCGCCGTCCAGGCAGACCAGAAGAGCCATCGCCAGGGGAGATAAGGAAAAACACACGGAGAAGAGCCTTAAACTTTTTGCCACAGGTGCAATTGAATTTGAGGAGGTAAGTAAATATTTACAAGATGGGAGTGGCATATCAATACAGGCTGGTAACAGACCCTCTGCCCCTTTAATCAGTTCCATTTCATAAGAACTTTTTGGTATTAATAATAATGGTAAAAAAAACAAAAAACAAAAAACAACAAACCAAAACAACAAAGTATGTCAAAGAGGCAATGGCAGGGAAGGGAGGGGGCCATATCATACCTCTCCCGTTTAAAAATTCTGTACAGTAATCTCTAAAAAGAAACGAAGGCAGCTTTATAAATTAGCTGGCTCAGTTTCCACTGCAGAGTTTACATAATCCTCTGAGAGTAGGCAACAGGTTCTTAAAATTTTAGTACAAAAATCATTCACGAGTTGGTTAAAAAGTTTCCATTTCCTTTTTGAAAAACCTGCTCTTATTAAAGAAGGTGGAAAAAAAACCCACACCGCGTGTAAACACCATTCTTGCATAAAATCCTGCTCCAAAGAACCATGATTTGTACATAATTTTTTTTTTTTTTTTTTTTAAAAGAATCCTCCCTCATTTACATTCACAACAAACTTCCATTAGAAATTCTGCTGTGTGGTGAACAGAAAGGTCCGGTCCACATGCAGCGCGGTGTCCTCGGGAACGCGTTGGCCGGCCTGCCCGCACGCCCCGTCGGGGACAGGGCCGCTGGCTGCACAGCAGTGGCCCCCAGAAATTGTGGTGCTGGGGCCTGCTGGCGTGAACACGTGAAATGTCTGCACACATGTGGCTCCGCGAGGAACCCGTCGTCACTGCAATCGCCATACCAGGCGGACGATGTAACGTAACAGTCGTAAGATAATCATTTGGGGCTGGGCTTCGGCTGCTTGGTAATTATTCAAAAAGACCTGAAACGACAATAGGAAAGCTTCTTAGTTTCTCAGCCCTGATGTTATTTTTTGGGTGGGGGAATGCCTATACTTAAGCGAACCACCAATCCCACTGTTACCCAGCTCGGGAGGCACCCCATCTTCTGAACACGGGTTCTTCCCCGAGACTGCGAAAGGGGAGGCCCTCCTACAACCTCCCTTGCAGAGGAAGACCTCACTGCGTAGACAGCAGTAGACTGAATGATCTGCTGCTTTACAGAAACCCAAAGAATGCTTGGAGCCTCAAAGAGAATCCTTGAAACTCTGTTTGCTTCTCTAAAACACTATGCTTTCTAGGTCATCGTTGGCCAGAACTGCCTTGATCTGGAAATGCATCAACCTCTGTGCAGGTGCTGGAGAAAAGCCATGCCATTCCCATACCCCCGCCCCCCCCCCCTTAACTGGAGTTGGGTGTCCCCTTTGAAAGAGGCAGGGGTGGAGGGGACAGAAGAGAGATGTGAAGGAAGTCTCTAACTACCCAGGTTATTAACCTTCAAATCCGTCGACACCCCAAGGGTGAATTTCTGGTAGCTGCAGTTTACTTGAGCACAGACGGGCAGCGTCAACCCTCATCCTCCCGCTCCACATGGGGAGCAAAGAAAAAGCAATTAAAAAATTTTAAAGAGCCTCCTTGCCGGTGACTACCTTATGTTTATAAGCTGACAAACTGCTCAAAAGGAAACTGCTGGATTAAAGATCTCAGCGGTCTCAGAGGTCCTCAGGTCTTCCGAAGAGTGCCCACCTTGGCGTTCTAATCCATTCTGCCGGTAAAGCGCAAGGTGTCAATTCAGAGCAGCCGAAGCCAGCAATGGAACACACCTGCCTCTTACACCAGGAGCTACAACCCGTTTCGCAATCCAGGCCTGCAATCCATCCTGGTCGTTTCCTTAATGAGTCATCCGTGCCCAGGACCGGCTCTTTGCCATCCAGGGCTCTCCACGAACCCCGTGCTCACGTGCGCAGGTGAAGCTTCCAACGCACCACCGCGGAACCACCGGCCCCAAGTCGGGCTGGGAACGAGTGTCCTGTCTCACACACAAACAGGGCCCACAGACGCCAGCTGCGAGCGGAGCCCCTGCCCTGTTTACACGAGCTCCCCAAGCCTGTCTGACAGAATGGGATTGTGATACGGCCAGGGCATTTCCCGTTCTCCTTCCATACCCAGACTGGAGGAAATCAGCTTTCTGTAAGCGATTCCTGTACAGGCGCTCTGTAACCACAGTCTGTGATTTTTATCTGTTTTACACACGAGATTGCTTTGTTTTGATTTAACTTTCAAAATTACTTTGCTTTTTCTGTGTGTGTGAGAATAATTTAGGGGAAGGTTAATTTTAGTTTAGACTAATATTAATAGGTTGAAAGAGGCTTATTCAAAATAAAACCACGACTTACTGAAACTAAGAAGGCGTAAATGCAGGGCTAAGCAATCCCTTCAAGGTGGGAAATCTCATGTCAGCCAGGTGTCATTACCAGCCTCAGGGAGGCCAGAGAAGGGGGTCTAAGTGACACCAGCAAGGCCCATTAGTGACAGATCCCAACTGCTTACACTTAGCTAATTTTACATTCAAGAACTGGCAGCGTCGGCGAGGAGAAATCTTCCACCCACCCTTTGAGGACATCAGGTGGACGAGAGTGGCCATGACAGCAGACAGGACTCACTTCGCGAGAAGTCTTTCCAAGTGTTTAAGAGTCCTGCTTTCATCTTAAATGTAGGGGGCATGGGGTGTGTTCCAGGGAAGGCGGGGCGGAGGCGGGGGCAACGCAGGAAATTCTGGAGAAAGGAACCCCCAATCCCTGACAGACGACAAGATGCTACCACCACTCAGGAAGGGCAGCGGGACGCCTGCCCCCTCAGGCAGCACGCGAGACAACACGACACGCGCTTTCAAGCCAGCGAGAAACTGCTTTTGGACAGCATTCAACGGAGGAAGCCGTTACGACCGAATCCAAAGAAGGGCCACGCCAGCCCAGAAAACCTTTGACAGCTGGCGCGGCTGGCACAGCTCCGTGGGCACGGCCCATCCCTCCAGAGCAGCTGGATGACGGGCAGCTCCCGCTTCCCAGACTCCCCGCCTTCCAGCACCTGCAGCCGTACGAATCAGCTGGTTTGCGGGAGCACACCGTAGGTGCCCGAAGATGCCAGTGTGGGGCAGGCGGCGCGAGGGCCACTGCGGGTGAGGACGCCCGGCCAGGCTCCAGCTATCAGCGCCAAGCACACGACAGCGGCACAGCCAGCACGAGATCTCAGACCTCTGGCCTCCGGGGCTGTGGATAAACACATTTCTGTTGTTCAAGCACTCCCTCCCCCGCAGTCTGTGGTACTTTGTTACAGCAGCCTTAGCGAATGAACACACACTCTCGGGCTACGTGCTAAGCGGACGTTCTTGGTCCTTCCCCCTTTAGAAAAACAACACTTTTCAGGTCAGGGTTGTGGAACGCTGTTTTAATCAAACTCATTCAAGTCCTTTAGTAAGGTACATCAATATGATGCATTTGGATAAAGGGCATCATTAAAAAAATGAAACATGCTACTAAGTACAAAGAATTTATGTATTACAGTGATCTCTTTCACTCATACACACACACACACACACACACACACAAAATCACAAGTGCTCAAAGTGTAGGCCCCATCCTGTTGGGTCTTTTTAGCTCCATGGTCTAGATCAGGAACTATATTATTTGGGGCAATTGACTTTTATGGCTATCCCATGTGCCCAGAAGATGGACTCCTTCAACATTCAGCTTTGTGTCTCCCTCCAGGAACCAATTCTGACAGTTCATGCTCCTCTCTGGGCGAGGGGCTCCCGCAGCCCCCATGCCTCCTTGCATGGGGGCAGGGGGTGTGCTGGGGCCCAACTCTGAAAGCAGTTATCTGCATCCATAGGCCTGATGGGCAATACCTATGTCATCGGCCACGAGTGCAGAACAGCGTCGCACAGCCCATCCCAAGGGCTACCCGTGGGTGCTACCCACAGCGACCACTGCCCTGCCTGTGGAATCATGATGCAGGGTCCCACTTTGCAGGCGGAAAAACACCTACACGTTCTGGCAAAATGGGAGCTCTGTGCCAAAACGGAGTCAAGATGCTGAGGGTCCTTCCTGTTGAAAGAAAAAAATGCAACAGCATCTCTTTTCAACAAACTCACACTCTGGTGGGGAATCGCCATACAAATAAATAGCAGGATAGCAGGACAACGGCAATACGGAGGTTAATAAAAGGACAGAGAAAGCAGCGCTTGCCAGAGGCAAGTGGGGGCCTGGGAGAGCCAGGGCAGGAAGGCACAGAGGTGAGCCCAGGTTCCCTGGTGTAGACTCGAGTTCTCTGCTTTGAAGATATGGAAAGTGTCCTTGGAGACAGCGTCACGAGCATTCAGCATCCCTGAACGGTTCTCTAACGTCCACACCAGAGGACACACAGGCTCACCTGGGTGGCAGCTGGGGGGTGGGGCTGTGCCAGGGAAAAGTTCTCAAGTGGGGACGAGGTGGACTTACCAGGGCCGACGGCATACAGGGCGGGGAGCTGGGGCACTCTGGGCCACTCCAGCCTGAAACACATGGCTGGGGCGGGGGGGCTGGGGCTCCCTCTGTCTACAGCAGCCAAGAGGAGAGAGCACGAGCGGACAGAGCACCAGCCGCCACGGTCGTTTCCGCACAAGGACCATCTTCAACTTACACTTGACACAATCAACCAAGTACTGGGATTTAATTACACTTTAAGGCCAAAATAATCACAGTAAAACATCCTCTCTTGCCCAATCCAGGGAGGCAGGTATGCAGATACAAGAGACCCTGATCCCATCCCAGGCTGCCCGGAGAACTGGCCAGGAGGACCACCGACCGCATGCCTGCAGAGCACAGCTCTGGACTTGGCTCCACACTCCCGCAGGCAGGGGCGAGCCCTGCCTCTGAAAAGCAGCCCAAGACATACCAGGTCTTCAGACTCTGTGCGCCCCAGCTTGGGGTCCAGACGAATCACCTGACGCCACCATTAAACAAAATGGCGTGCCACACACCTCTACAGTCTTCACAACAATGCTGCGAGCCAGTACAGCTCGCTTCTCCAAGTCAACTCAGACTTCAGCACTGCGTAGAACACACTAGCTCATCGATCCGCGCACCAAAGGCTGGTCCAAACCCCATGTGGCTGCACCAAATGACTCAGTAAGTACAACACACACGTATTCACTCAGCATTACTCAAAGGAGCTTAACCATAAAAACACACAAATGAGATAAAAACAAAAGTTAAGGGAGGTCAGAAATGACATCGAGGAAGAGAGACTTATCCTGGGAACCAGGGAGGGCTGAGATCTACTGCAGAAGAGCCATCGTTTAGCCGAGAGTTTCCTGGCAGTCAAAGTAACAAGGGAAACATGGCACTATCTTTACCATTTTATCGAAGGCAGATCAATAGCAAATTCTAAGAGACAACCCAAAAAGCAAGGAATACCTATAAAACTCTGAGACACACAGCAATTTTTAAACTTGTTCAAAAACCCCTTTCTCATACAATCTCAACACCGAATACCTAAGAGGCCCTAAACTGTTTTCTGTCTCTTTTTTTAAAAAGATTTATCCACTTTGAGAGGGAGCATGCAAGCTGCAGAGGGGCAGAGAGAGAGGGAGAGAATCCCAGGCAGGCTCCATGCTCAGCGCAGAGGCTGACGCGGAACTCGATCTTGTGAACCGCGAGATTACGACCTGAGCCGGAATCAGAGCTGGATGCTCAACTGACTGAGCCACCTAGACGTCCCTTCTCTTTTTTAAAATAGATACACCTTGCAGTGGTAACATGCTAGAAGAGACCGAATTCTGGCCATGAGACTCTGAGAAACAGGGAACCTGTGCTCCAGATCAAGCAAGTGAGGATACGTCAGGTGACTGTCTGTCTGGATGGTGTCTGCTCCCCAAGGCACTACGGCGGCACCTTCCGGGACAGTGCTGAGTGTCGCCACAATCAAAGATGGCAGGGTGAGAGGGGGACAGAGAGCGGCGTCAGTGATCCCGATGGAAGACCACCATCAACCTAGAGAGAATTTTAAATGACGAGAGAGGGAGACAGAGAGGAGAGAGGAAAAGGGCCCCCAAACGTGGACGTCTCCAGGAGGATGTGGGCTCTCTGCACCCTGGCCCAGATTTGAGCGCTCAGTTTGCCATCCCACTGCTGTCAGGGGTCGAGCTGATGCTGCGGTGCTGCCCAGAAGCCAGATTCATTTTCTCTCCATCACCAAGGCAATGTGTGCATTTGCATAGCGCGCGCCTCGCGTGCTATGATGTCAACACAGCTGTGGCAAGGGTGCCGGGAGGCCCTCCCCCGGATGTGGTGTTCCCACTCAGCGACCAGGAGCCAGCTCTCCCGCAGTGCTCGCCAAGCGACCGGGGCCGCGGCTGACCTGTGCCGGTGGAGCCGCAGATGAGTCCCATTTGCATGAATCCAACTCCTTCATTTTTGATGCATCATCTCAAAGAAGAGGTCCGTGGAACAACCACTTCTCCGGGTGCCTTCCAGTCAGGCCTGCTGTGCACTGGGTTGGCTTCTGGCAGGGCACAAGCCACCCCTCTCCCGGGCACGTCTCTAACTCGCCGGCCCTCGGACCCCAGACCCCACCCCGGCTAATGTGAAGCGCCCCCGATCGTCCCCGGGAGGTGTGGCACCACACCGTGGCCCACCACAGAGAAGACAGAGATGGTTCTCACGTCTCCCGTGTGAGGCTCCACCAGACGAAATAAATGTCAGCCTCGGAGCAAGAACACACAGTTCCGAAATTCCCCGGCCTCAAAAGGACGATGAGACGCACTGTACCCACCACCTGAACCTCTCTGCTCTGGTTCGGCTGGGAGAAGTCTAGCGGGGGGCGGTGAGACGTCTGCAGGCCGGCCAAGCCCTGCCTCCTGCGCCTCTTCATTTCCTCAAGAGGATTAAAAAACCCCCGTTAGACCTCTCTGAAGTCCCCCTCCAGGCACCTGCACCTCTGAATGGTTCTGTGTGAATGGCCCAGCGCCCCCCCTCCCGCGAGGCAGCCGTCCAGGTGTACCCACCGGCCACGGCAGATGCAGCACTTGCGGGCAGGGTGAACGGGCGCCACGGCACCCGGCGATGCCCACCCAGCCATTTAAACACACCCCAGCGCCCCAGTCTCACCTCCTGTTTTTGTGCACCCAGACGGACCCAGCACGCATCAGTAGGGCCGAACACAACTTGTTCCACAAGGCAGCGGGTTGAATGAAACATAGACAGGTGGAAACTCTGGTAGCATCTCTAAACTTTGAAGACCACCCGGGAACTGTTTCAGCTCTAGTTCAACGAGACGCCAGAACGATGGGCCAGGGATGAGAGCGATTTCTAGCCCCATCCCCTGAACGTTTCCGCGCAACCTTCACCACATCCCTAAGAGACGGACAGAAACTGGGGCTCCCAGACATTAACGGATGGAGTCGGGATTCCAGACCTCACCCCAAAATTCTCACACTTGTCCACGAGTCCTGCTTTCCTGTAAGCTCACGCTTTATCCCCAAGTCGCGGAAAACCCTTGTTCAGAAAACCTGTGATCCGCAGTCACTGCGGGGATCAGCGGAGGTCTCAGAGGTCTCAGGGAAAAACAGGAAGGGCTGAAGCCATAGGAAGGGTGACTCTTGGATCACACAGGCTCCAGCATCTCTGTGATGGGGGTTGTTGGAAGGCTCTTAAACCCACAACACCGAACGACTTCCTCCAACTGCGAGAAAAACACGAAACCTGAGAACTGTATCACAGATAAATGGTGGGCACCAATTTACTGAAGCTACTCCCAATGGTTTTTGCCATGAAAACGGTCTTTCTGTAAACTCATGGGCAACTCACCATCTCATGAGATAGGTGTAGTTTTAAATTTAATATGTGATATGCAAATTTCCCACTATGGTTTGCTCAGACAGTAATAGGAAATGGCTTATTTTATTAAACGCCTACATTCAATTAACGAAGGCCTCAAAAGAATGTTGTCAGAGAACACGTTTTCTCTGGGTGGATGTTCAGCTTATGCTATTACCAAACAAGCCACAAATTCGTTCTCTCCCTTGTACGCTATCTACAGAATATCGTTTATAAAACGAAGAATCACACAGCACAGGGAATTCACATCACAGGAAGGACAGCACAGAAAGATTTCAAATTCGGATACAGTCTATGAAAACGCTAATGGCTGGCTCTTCAATTAAACTTTTGCTTCCATCTAAACCTGTCTGCAAGCCACCTTTCCCTCTCTATTTTGTCTGGTTCGGTGCTACTCTTCAGTCTACATGCAGTTCAGCCAACTCGTGCCCGTACATGCCTGGGACAGAAGTAGGAAGTAGGCAGTGTAAACAAAGGATACACTGTTTCTCCAGACCGAACAATGAAAGGGTTTTCATTCACTTCTTGGCCCAGCTAGAGGGTCTGGCGTAGCTTCCCATGCTGTTGCTCATTGCTGTCCACTCACCAGGACGTCCCAAGTTGTTGCCAACCGAGAGCAGCCCACCTTAGCACAGAGCAACGCAGGCCTGACAACCTGAGTGCAAAGCACCGAGGAGGCCACAAGAGGTAAATGATCCCAGCTTTGGTACGGGGGTGGGGGAGGCAGATGCTGGTTAAAAGACTGGTCTAATTACCCCAAGAGCACATGTGCTTATGTTCTGAAGGCCCAGCACACGCTCCACAGACTTGGACTGCGCCCTTAGCCCACGGCTAAGAGTCCCACCCGAGTGGACGCTGTCCCGAGAACTGGTGATGAGCACACGGCGCTCCACGCTGCACCACGGCTACATGCAAGCCGCTCGCTCTCTTCGTGAAGCTCGAGACAGAGATCTAGCTTCTCCGAGACATCTTCCTCCCTACAGGCCCACTGCCACCCACACTCCCCAGCGTTCACCAAGAGCCCGGGCACGGGGAGCTGGGACAGTCAGGGCACCGTGTGGGTGCAGGTCATCATTCAGCCTTCTAGGGGCTGCGCGACCTCCACGGGCCCCTGGGCTTTGTCCTGTAACACGCGTTATGTGCGCCTGCACTGCTGGGGCCCTTGTATGCTTGATGACAGGTGAAAATGCACCAGCGGGCTGCCGCTGGCCAGATCTATCATAAGTTGAAGGATCCAAATAAGCACGGAGAGTAATGCATAGTCACCTGTTGAACTAAAAGTGACCCATGAATTTAGGTCCACAAACAAAACGAACACACACTCGGGAAGGGAACTTCTTCCTCCTCTACACACACTTTCCTTCCAGGGCAGATGGAGACACACGGACTGGAGAGTAGAAGACGCCACCTCTGACCAGAGTCAGCCTTGCCAGCAACAGGACAAAGGGACTCCCTGGGCCTCCCAGTGCAAACTCTGGATGGAGGAGGCCACAGTGTCACTCCTGTAGTATTCCTGCCCGAAACACAAAACTCAAGTCTCATCGTGAGGGGACATCAAACAAACTAGAGTCTCTATGAAGTGTCTTCCAAAGTGTCAGCATCATGAAGACTGAGAGAGAACTGGTTCCAAGTCAATGGCATCAAAGCGATGAAGACAACTCAACTTAACACAGGATTCTAAACCGGATCTTGGACCGGAAAAAAACCTTTTTTTAATCTTACTATAAAGGACATTTTGGCACAACTGGTAACATTTGGATGAAGTCCACAGATTACATAACGGTACTGCAACATTGTTAATTTCCTGATTTTGAGAACTACACTGTGGTTATGTGAGAGGCGACTTTCATTAGTAGGAAATACACACGATGCACTGAAGAGTAAGAGGGCATCACACCTGCCACTTACTCTCAAACCGGGCAGAAAACAACGCGCACACGGGTAGAAAAGAGGGAGAACATTAAAGCCAATGTGGCAACATGGGAACAGTGGGGAACTTAGGTGGCGGACGGAAGGGGGTTCTTCGTACCATTCTTACAACTTTCACGTGAAGTCTGCAGTTATTTCAAAACAAAAAAGTCACAAAAATACACCAGACTTGGAGCAGTCAAACTGACCAGGCAGAGGGGGGGCACACAGGCCACTCTGCCCTGGCAGGGTCGTGCGGGGGCAGTGACATGGAGTCACAAGAGAGAAAGGGAACATGCACCGGGACTTTGCGCTCACCTGTGCCTCTCTCACCTCCTCCAAGGGTTCAGACTGCACAGCTCCGTGGCACAGGCTTCCCCACTGCCCTTAAGTGGACTGAACACATGACAACTACAGGACACCTTCCTCTATTGCTCTAACTGAAAAAACGGGAAAATATCCTGTCAGGCTTCGCAAGGCTCATGGCAGTAAAAGACCAACACTTTAGAAAAGGCACTGTAACAGTATTAAGCACATAAAGACACTACGTATTTAAAATGCTAACATCCATTAAAAAGCAACCGTCGTAAAGCAAGGCAACGGCGTGCACCACTCACCGAAGAAGTAACTCCTCCCAGCACCCCCCCCCCGCCACCCCGTGAGCCAGCGGGTGACGTGAATGCATTACTTCCCGCTACAGCCTCCCATTTCCTCCCCAGATTCCCACCCCCACTATTCAACAACAGACCGTCCATCAATGTGGCTGCAGGCTAGGGATTATTTTTAACCTAACAACTACCAAGACAGGCATCTGGAGCTTTGGGGGGGGTGGAGGGTGTCACCGTGTCACCATCCAGGGTCTGGTGTTTTGAACTGGTTCTTCATTTAAATCTGGAGAATGTATTTGCCTCTGTTTTAAAAAAATCAGGTTATAACCTACAGTCTGTCCCTATGCCTCCTCCGATATCCCAGCCTACTTAGAAAGCTAGAGTCCCTTAAATGATCAGTGACTGCATTTTCCCAGTGGTTGACTTTTTTAAAGGGATGCAAAACAAGGTTCACAACCAGAAAACCATGTGATAGTGCAATGAAACTAACGGACATTTATTTCGCCAAAAGCACTGAGAACAAGCAGGTTACATCTCATTTGAATAAACAGAAATGGCCACCTTAAATATCTTCTGAAACACTGGACTGTGACAGAACCTGGGAGAAAAGGAGGAGAGGAAGGATATAACCTGCTAGACACCGTTCCCTCACCTCCAAGGGACAGGCAAGGTAATGGCAACAACACAACGGCCTGTGACCCAAATGCACGTGACTTGGGACTATCCACCTCAAAGGCCTATGTGAAGATGGCCGTGGGCTTGGCTGTGCGCCAACCCTCATGCCACACTTGGCCTGTGTCTTAGCGCTGACCACACAGGCCACCACAGTGTGCATGGTGCATCAACCAGGTCCATCCGGGGGACGCCTTATAGAGTCACTGATACTCCGTGTAAGTTTAAAGAGAAACTTGCACACAATATCCTTATAAGACACCTGGCTCTGTGGCCAAAGGCTCTGATCCAGTCCCTGAGAATGGAGCTGTGTGGGCTCATGTTGGGTGTCCAGAGCTTCTGGACTCTGAAGGCAACAGAGCCCAATGGCCTCACGTCTCTTGGGCAGCCCCAACAAGTCAGATCTGGCCTGAGGACATCTATAAACCCCTTCAAGATGGGGGAAGAAGGCAGGCCCAGCACAGTGGTCACTTTGCTGCTTAGGCTAACCCAAGAGGCCACTATACCATCTTTTCCCGCTGAATTATGGACATGTCCCCCAGAATCAGCCTGCCCTCTTCAATCGCAGTCAGCCTCCCCACCCCAACGTGAGGTCCTCATCATGAATGCACTGGGGTCCTGATTCTGCCCAATCCCTCCTGGTCCACCGGGAGGGCCGAGTCCAGTCACACACAGGAACACCAAAATGCCTTCAGGGAAACCAAGGCAAAGGAGCTGGGGGTGCTGGGAGGAGAATAATTTTAGTGGCAAATTACAAACCAATCAACCTTGCAAAAACAATGACCACTTCAGAGCTAGGCTGTGAAGGAATTTATACGCTGTAGCCATCAGATGTAGGATGCTCGGTACTCTTGCCAGCTAAAGACAGCCACGTAAGAAACTCCTGAACTCATTCATCAGTGTGACATTTCTCATTTAATAAGAGAATCATACTAAAGCACATTTCCCATCAAACACAACCACACACACCCACAGGAATGTATGAAGGGGATCCAGGGTAAGTTTTCAGAGCATCCCTGGCTTCCGTACCAATGACTCTATACTGAAGAAATTAATGAAAGACCCTCTGAAAATAGGAGGATGTCTCCATGTGCCTAAAAAAAGTTTGAAAAGCATCGTATGGACGGGAAAACAAGAATGACTAAAAGCAATTAACAGGTAACGTCCACTTACTTAGCAACAGCTAGCTACCAAAGAGGTCAACGATGAAAGAGGGACAGAAGTACTGGGGTATTCTAAGCATGACCTCTCCTTCCAGAAAAAAAGAAAGGAAAAAACAAAAATCTCGAAGAGATACTTCTATGAAGTATAACGTTCAGAAGCCATAATATTCAGAAAGAAAGAAAAAAAAGGAGCCAGAAGACAAGACACCATAAGAAAGGATGGTAATATCAATTATAACATTTTCTACAAAATAAGATGTGTCTTCTTTTTAGATAAATCCACAGAAATATCTTCATACTTGGTTGTTTGAAAAAAACGTCAACAAGCCAAAATTTCATTATAGGACACATCTGCTCGTGTACCCTGTGCAGAAGTACTCGCCTACACTCCTAACAGCCCTAACTCCTGGAGTGAAAGCTTACTTACGCATTTTAAAATGTCGTCCATGGGCTAAAGGTGTCCAAATGGTAATATCTGTTGCCACTGGGCAAAACAAACAAAACGTACACTTGTGTCTACAGAAGAAGATGTAGGGAAGTTCTGTTTTGTTTTGTTTTTTAATCCACAGCACACCTCAGAATTTCAGTGGCAGTCAATTCAAGGTATAAAATGGTTAGACCCCAGATCACAGACCACTGACTGATGGCCTCCTAATACATTTCTGTAAATGGACACTCGAGGATAGCAATGCGGACTGAAGGGCAATGGTTGTCCTGCTCTGACTGTCACATTACAGGGGTGACATTATATGACTCTTGCTGGCATCATTCCTTTTGGCTGAGTAAAGATGCAAGTTCTCCTACTTTTTTAACTTTGACCCAAACGACCCAGAGGGAATGAAGAAACACTATATACAGATTGGAAACCATATTGCTATTTATGTGGGAGTATTTCAAAGCCTATTGATAATTCCTTTGTTAGCACGGATGTGTTAAGGTCTGTGCTCATGAAATCCCTTTGCCACCTTGTACTGTATTTCATTACCAGCACTTAAAAAATTCACCCACAAAACGTTTTAAAATGGGAAACGGGAAAGGAGAAACCCTGGTAGGTAAGACATAAGTGATACCTCACATTTCCAGAATAAGTACAGAATTATGACTGGTCGTCTTAAAAAAAACTTGTGGGGAGGGGGAGGGTGTAGGGAGAAGGGGTAAATAAAACATCATTACCCTCCTTGGGTAATATGCATTAAATTCGTCTCCGATACGCCGCAACTCTTGTGCAATCCATATCTCCGGGCGCATATCTGCGGGTACAGCCTGAGGCTGCCTCATGGAAGCTGCATCAGAACAAACAGAACAAAAATCACATGGTTTTCCATAAATCAGTTAGCAAGTTCCAAAGGCAACTTTCTAGAAGCAAGCCCATCTCACACACTCCGTTTTGTTTTGTTTTGGGAACCTCCCTAACTTCCAGGACTATGCACTAGATTATGGCGCTAAGGTCTGTCACATAAACTTGGTTATGAAGAATAACGGACAAAGAACAACTTACTTTTTTAAAACTGGAGACTCAGAACTGCAAAATTAAAAAAATATCCTGGCCAATTAATTACATGCTCCCATTTCAAGAAGATACACTAACACAAAAATGGTACGATAAATATCACCAAAAAAAAAAAAAATCATACTTGAAACACAGAACATAAAAATTTAGGCTGTCAGTAAATACTTTGATCTTACACAAGGTAGAATTCCTAGGGAAATTTCAAACATCACGTAGAGATACGAAATGAAATGGTTGTCCTATTTAAAGCAAAATATGGGAAAACCTGAGAAACAGCAGGCTACCTACCTGAATGAGCTCGTTTCTACAGAAGGAGGTGACAAGGAGGTGATGAGACAGCCTATGTAAATACTAGCATGTGGTCAAATTAAAGCATAAATACGTGTTTTGTCTCAATATTAACGCAGCCAGTAAAGGTGGATTCAAGTCTGCAAACACCACATGGGGAGAGGAAACGTTTTGGCTGAAGGAGCAAAGGCATTTTTGAAAGAAGAAAAAAGAGGGACTTGGCCTCTTCATCAAGTTGTCACTAACATTCACACCCAGTCCACTCAACTGTTAATGAAACCATTTGAAGCCATGAAGGGGAGCAAAAACGGGAGTCATCAAAAGATCCCACCATGCACCAGGAAGATGGCATTCTCCATACTCAGAAAAGACCGGCTCAGTGATGCAACTGGGGAAAAGAGACCAGGCTCTTGGGTTTGTGACTTAACTTACTGAGAAAATAGGCACACTACTCACAATCTAACACGAATGTTATGTCCCAACCATGGCAAAATATTCAAAAGCCTGCAATAATCAGATTTTGCAATGCCATACATATGGCTTTCTGTGTTGTGTTTTTATAAAAATATTTTACATTCCGGGTTTCTGAATTTTACCATTTTAAGTAAAAGTGATGGGGATTCATAGCTCTGTAAAAGCACTGAAAAGTGCACTCTGAAAAAATGTAAAAAACTGAGTTTTTACCAGGTCTTCTCAAAACTTTTGTCCCATCTTCTTTGTCCCCCCCAACCCCCACCCAAATGCAACAATGACCTCACAAAGAGTGAGTGCCTGAGAAGCTGGGCACTAGGGGGTGTGTGTGTGTGTGTGTGTGTGTGTGTGTGTGTGTGTGTGTGTCTGAAGAAGAGCACAGAATTATCTGTGCTCTGTGAATAAACCAAGGGAAGACTCCTAAAGAAAGCCCTAGGGGCAAACACGAAGACTGACCACAGAGAAACTTTTAGGAGAAGTCAGGCATGTCCCCTGAATACACCTGCAACCACATTAAAAACTACTTTGGCTGTATCTTTGCCACACAAATATTTTTATCATTACTCTGTAAAAGCCTATTAAAATTAAGTTTCATTTAAATGGCTTAAAACTGGCAAAACCCAAAATTTCAGGGTGGATGTAATGCCAGGTGGTAATGTAACAGTCTACTCCCTTTTTGGGGGTTTATAACACTTTAAGGATTTTACTCTATCAGAGGTACCCGATCGTTACTATTCTTTTCATACTGTCAGCAATCAAGTATTTTTTCCCCTAACTTCAGAAGCTGTTAAAAAGGTCAACTCACCCCCGAGGGAAAGGAAATCTCTTTTCTTCGAGTGCCGACTACACACCAGAGCCTGCAATGTTTCATGTGAGCTGTGTCATGCAATCCTCTTACCCGGCCCTATAGGGGAGACACCTGCCCCCATACACAGGCGACCAGATCAGCAAGCAAGACGCCTCATGGCCACTTAACAGCTACCACCCCACCCCTCCTCTGGGCTTCAAAGGCCCACTTGTTTCTTACTGTACAAGCCTCTCTTTAAGAGAGTAATCTGCTTGCAGGGGCACCTGTCTATGGCTCAGTCAGTGGAGCATGTGAGTCTTGATCTGGGGGTTGGGAGTTCGAGCCCCATGCTGGGTGTAGAGTTTGCTTAAAAATAAAATTAAGAGTTCAAAAAAGGGCAATCTGCTTTCAAACCTAGAGTCAGAAGTGAAGAAAATACCAATTATCCAAAAAAAAAAAAGTGTGAAATATAGGTTATATGTCTTATAAAGATGGTAGGTCAAAACTGTTGGCAAGTTACCCAATGTTTAATAAATCAAGCTGTTCACGAACATACCCAACAAATACGAATGCCCGTATGCTAGGCACCATTCTCGGAGGTGCTCTGGGTACAGCAACCAAACAGGCCAACCCTTGCTCCTGTGGAATTTACATTTTTGTGGATTAAATTTCAACATTTATTATTTCTTTTAATGTTTATTTTGAGAGAGAGAGATAGAGAGAGAGGAGAGAGGAGAGAGGAGAGAGAGAGAGAAAGTGCGTGAGCTGGGAAGGGGCAGAGAGGGGAGAGACAGAATCCCAAGCAGGCTCCGTGCTGCCAGCACAGAGCCCGATGTGGGGCTCAATCCCACGAACCATGAGGTTAAGACCTGAGCTGTGATCAAGAGCTGGACGCTTAACCAACTGAGCCACCCAGGCACCCCTCCATTTCAGCATTTAAATGTTAAGTTTCTCTGGACACAGACACTTTTAAGTAAACTTTATACTTGTTACAACATGAAACAGAAGTAACTCCCCTGGTTAATTTCCCCCAACCCGAAGATGAAACCTACTGCATTCTATTTAACACCCTTACTACCTGTGTGGTTTAGAAGGTTCTGCCTGGCTGATGCTTGGGCTGGCGACCATCAAAGGAGCCAAATTGTGTCAGAAGTCAGCTTATCATCAAACTAGCACCTAGCCAGCAGCAAAGAAAGAAATCTGGAACCTTGGTGGCCAAGTCTAACTTGTTCACCTTAGAGATAATTGCTCTGCTATATTTTGGGGAAGGAAGCAAAGAAGGTAAGTAGATGTTTCTTCTATGGAAAAGAAAATTTCAGTAGCTCAGATAAACGTACAAACACAAACATACCCTCGAGGTGTGTGGCAATGAGATACAGAGGGTAGGTGTGTCTATGGGAGGCCCTGGAGGCCACAGCCCTTACAGGTTCCCACACAACTCTGGTGCAGATGCTCCAGACTAGACCCTGAGAAAACTGAGCAACGGGTAAGAAACCACAGGGAGTTCCTGGAGGCAGAAGTAACCAAACATTATGGATTAGACCAGGGTAAGCATGCACTAACTGGCCAGAACAACAGATTAGTAAGAGAGCTATCTAACTGTAGTTAGGTGTATTTTTTTTTTTTAACATTTATTTATTTTTGAGAAAACATGAGTCGGGGAGGAACAGAGGGAGAGGGAGACACAGAATCCGAAGCAGGCTCCAGGCTCCGAGCTGTCAGCACAGAGCCCTATGTAGGGCACAAACCCCCGAACTGTGAGATCATGACCTGAGTTGAAGTCGGATGCTTAATCAACTAAGCCACTCAGGTGCCCCTATGTGTATTTTTTTTTAAGTTGACTTAGAACAGTAACAATAGGGTATAATTCAATAATAGCAATATAATTTAACTTTTGCCAAAGAGACTGATCCGCCTGGGCTACTCTAACACAGCATGTGTCACCATTTGGCTTTTAAAAAAAACTGGCAGTGTTTGTTTTTGTTCCTTGTATCTATAAATCTAAAATTAATGACCATCACTCGTCCTGCAATAAAACCTACCTAACATGTACACAGAATAGACCGTTACTATACTAAGATTATTTAAGACAGAAATCCTATTTTGAATATTTTAAAAGGCATTGTATTCCTGTATTTTAAAAGGGTAGTCTTTTTCAAAAAATTTTTATTAATTAATTCATTTATTAAAGAGAGCCAGAACATGCACATGCTCATATAGGGGAGGGGCAAAGAGGGAAGGAGAGAGAAATTCCCAAGCAGGTTCTGCACTGTCCACAAGGAGCTCCATGCGGGGCTCGAACTCACGGAACAGCGAGATCACGACCTGAGCTGAAATGAAGAGCCGGACACTTAACCGACCGAACCACCCAGGTGCCCCTAAAAGGGTAGTCTTAATCTCAGTTAACAGAGTGCAGTTTTCCAATACAAATTTTAAAGATTATTTTTGAAGTGACAAAAATATCTTCTTTTTCTTTGGGGGGGGGCGGTAGAAGAAGCTTTTCTTAATTTCATCACTGGTTTAATCTTAGTGACTGTCACAATTGGTCTGTTACACGAGAACCCACCAGAACAAAAGAATGGGGTCTGGCTGACCCCAGAGAATTGGTTTGTTAGCCCTACGGCAGTGCTGGTCAGAGCTCAAATTAATTTGCTTAATTCTGTGCTACTGTCACCCTGAGCATGAACCACCACAATGAAGAGATCCACAGTATGGTCTTCCAAAGATGCCCCTGGAGCAGGTGGGGCTTGGGGGCAGGGAGTAACTCAGAAAACATGCTGCTCTACCCCCACTCTCCTAATCCTATCCAGGTACTGACCTGACTATTCCCATTATAGTAAGATAGTCCGCCTATGAAAAAGATAACTTACATTTACATTTCTAGTCTATAGTATCGAGGATAAATATTTTACTTTCCCATGTGCGTCGTGCTTCGCAACTATAAATGTTGATAGCTGATCAATAAGACGGGTCTTTATTTGAAACAAAAACTCTTAGTACTAGTTAAGAAGATAAAAATTTTAACTTCTAGGGCAATTGTACATGAACATAAAAAATTCTCCAAAGGGGAAATTCTGGTGAGGTGTTATTTTTTTTTTAAACAATTTTTTTAATGTTTATTTTTGACAGAGAGAGAGAGAGAGAGAGACAGACAGAGCATGAGTGGGGGAGGGGCAGAGAGAGAGGGAGACACAGAATCCGAAGCAGGCTCCAGGCTCTGAGTTGTCAGCACAGAGCCCGACGCGGGGCTCGAACTCACAAACCATGAGATCATGACCTGGGCCGAAGTCGGATGCTCAACCGACTGAGCCATACAGGCGCCCCTGGTGAGGTGTATTTTTGCCCGCAGAAAATGTAGTTTCAGCATTTAAGAAATCATTTCACTCCATAAGCCTGGCACTAATTTAGGGGGGAAAAAAGCAGAATACAGTATGCACCGGATCTTAATGTAAAGCCACCCCACAGCTGTTACCTAAAGCCCATGAAAAGCCAGCTCAAATCCTACAAGCACCAGACTGAGCTGGGGGGGAACCTGCTAGGTCCAGATTTTCTAACCAAAGCCACTAAGCAAAAATAATGCAGTTGTGTCACACACAAGCCATTCTGTCAAAAGTATGAGAGGTTAGCTGAGTTTTCATCGAAACTCTTAGAAATTATTTTTTGCAATCCAGAATTTCCTGGTAACATCACTTCCTACAGAAAAAATGCTGAGGTAGTATTAATTCATTTTTCTATACCAGTGTGGGGACAGTGGGGTGGGGTGGGATGGGAAGGAGGACATGTTTTAATGTCAAAGAACTTTGTGTTGTGAAAAGACGGGTGTTACTTCATTAACAGACCGTTCCCGTTCAGTTACAGAACATTTTCCAACCCATATGGTAATTTCAAGTTCAGCAATTGAAAAAATTGATGTCGTGGTTAAGTGGCTGATAGTGAAATCAGGCTGGGGCTTTCGGAAAGGGCTTTCTGTAGCACCACCAGCTAGGGTGGGAAAATGAAAAAAAAAAAAAAAAAGGAAAAAGAAAAGAAAACGATTGTCAATTCATAATGCGCACAGCACCAGCCCAACCACACCTCCTGAATTTTCCTGAACACCCAAGTGCCTCCACCCTGGTTATCAATGGCAGGTGCTCAAAGGAACAGTGACCCCATCACAAGGCCATTGCTGCTCTTTCTACACCCAGCTGACTTCCTCTGTGAGGGTGGAACTGAGAAGTCCCGCTGAGTGGGGCACACACGCGTGCCGTCCATCGCGCATATCATGTGCGTCCCTACCGCGTGTGCCGTAAAACACAGCATACACGTGCGCGCACGTGACTGTGGCCTCCTGCCCGGGGGCAGGACTGGTCCGGGTCCCACTTCTGAGAGGCGGTCGCTATTTTAGTTCCCGGCGTGTCGCTACGGGCTTTTCAAGTGTGGAACCAGAATTAAAATTCATGGCAACACTTCACACTATCCTGTCTTCAGATGTCCAGTAATCCACAAATACTTAGGCAGAATCAAGATGAGCCTTTAAAGTAGTCAGCGTGAATTAAGCACTGAGTGTGTATTCAACTCACTGCTGAGAAAGGATTTCTCAGTCTCTAAAGGGATGGATATGGAACGGATGACTTCGAGGAAATGATCATTTTAAACACACAACAGGTCACACTTAAGCGCACGTTTTTGCCTGGCACTTACTGGGGACCGTGGGGCCCTTCCTCTAGACACCTCAGGGTCATCCATCTTTATTTATTTCCCCAAGGAGAGTCTAATTTAACCAAAGCCATAAAGGACCCCCTAAAGGACCATTCCTCTGTAGGCACTGAAACCAGTGCCAAACATCCAGTGATGTCCACAGGAAGCACTGCCTTTGCAGGTGGCCACCCTGAAGCTCAACATTCATTTTGGGGAAATAAAAATCCTGGGATGTTAATTCAACCCAACAGTCTCCTTATTTAAACGCGTATCTTCAGAAATATCAAGGCACAGTTATCCATAGCTTACAAGAGGAAAAAAGGAAAACAGCCTGCCAGCCTGCTAAGAGTTCCTTAGGAAACCCACCCGAGTGATCAGGCTGTCCCACCTGCCCCAGGATTCCCAGGTGGCCACAGGGGAAAAGACAACTACCACTCTAGTAAGTTTTGCTGCAGAAAATGCTATCAGAATCGCCTTCAGAAACTGATGATTCTCGGAAACTGAGCTAGAGACCAATTTCACCACGTGCACACGCACATGGGCCTGTTTCTCTCTTGCATCGCTTTATTTGTTGGTAAACTTGCATCAATTCCACTGAGCCACTGGAGAATAATGAGAGCAATTAGAAATGGAACACAGTGATCATAGTTAGCATCAGTGCTCAGAAAGTTCCTCCATCTGTTCTCCCCTGGTACACATCGGTGTCGAGCCTGGGCGGTCGCATGAATTCAAGACAGAGCTTTGCAAACAGCTGCTGGGATATACCACTGCAAGTAATGAAGCTCATGAGAGGAAGCCAGTGTTTTATACCCACTCCTTTCAGTGGGTGGTGCCCACGCTTTTACGTGGCCTTGAGTAAGAAAGTCAAAACAAGCTGCTTTGATCCATTTCCAGTCTGACCATTCGGAAACTGCCAGTAAACCAAGGCTGCGTCGTTGGACAGAAGTCTGGAAACGGCATTCATAATCTTTCCCTGTCTACCATTAGGCTTCAGCCAATGAAGTTTGAATCTAAGGCATTAAGACCGATGTGTGTTGTGCCTTTTCACTCATTTACTATGCAACATCAGGAGACCCAGTTCCCCAGCTCACCTGAGCTACACCCCCCTGCCCCGCCCACCATATTTACATCTTTACTAGAAGCCAGTGATGTGCTGGGAGCAAAGGCAGATGGAGTTCTCAGGTCTATGTCTGGGGTCATACCTGCTAGCTCTCAGCCACAGCAGAAGCCCAGCATCTCAGGCAGGTGGGACGCTGGGTACAGGGGCCGTCTGCGACACGATGCCAGGTCACCTGCCCTGTGTGCCCACTGCCTGGCAGAGGTGACATGCTTTGTCCCGAGGCAGTGCGGTCCTCACTGAAGGGCATTGGGCGCTACAAAGATTTTCCTTTCCACTGAACCTTTCCTTCCACTGAACCTTTCCACCCCCATTCTCAATCTAATGAGTCTCCTGGGCCTATAAAGATAATCTATAATCACTCTCAATCGTCACCCCTCTTTTGAAGTCACCACATGCCCCAAACCTGGTCCTAAACCAGTTCCTTCCATGTGCCTTTTTTTTTTTTTTTTAAGTTTATTTATTTCTTTTGAGAGAAAGAGCACATGCAGGGGAGGGGCAGAGAGAGGGAATCCCAAGCAGGCTCCGTACTGTCAGTGTGGAGCCCAACACGGGGCTCGAACTCACAAACCGTGAGATCATGACCTGAGCCGAAACCGAGTCGGAGGCTTAACCGACTGAGCCGCCCAGGCGCCCCCTTCCACGTGACTCGGGAAGACCCACCATGACCACCCTGGTCCCCTTGGTGCGCTCCTGAAACGTGCTGCCCTGAGCAGCGGGTGGTGGAGGACTGTACTAGGGATGAACGACCAGGGGCAGACACAGGACACTGCTCTCTGCTTTCCCTCCACTGACCCTAGCCACACCAAGTCTCTGCACAGCTGCAGCTCTATTTCTATAGCTTCAATTTCTTTCAGAGGATTACAGAGGATTGGACTGTGCCATCCTATTTTGAAAAACAAATAAAAATAACCCCCAAACTAAGTAGAGTCAAACGGAGAGCAGTTCTGAGCTTGCTTTAAGACAGAGACATAAACCCTATGTCCCTTCTACTGGTAGTGTATGCAATTTTCTATCCAGTTTATTCCACCATTTACTCCATCACAACTATGAAGAAAAAGTGTTTTTCAGAGACCTTTTAAAAGGAACGTACAGGGGTGCCTGGGTGGCTCAGTCGGTTAAGCGTCCGACTTCAGCCCAGGTCATGATCTCGCGGTCCGTGAGTTTGAGTCCCGCGTCGGGCTCTGTGCTGAGAGCTCAGAGCCTGGAGCCTGTTTCGGATTCTGTGCCTCCCTCTCTCTCTGACCCTCCCCCGTTCATGCTCTATCTCTCTCTGTCTCAAAAATAAACGTTAAAAAAAAAAAAATTAAAAAAAAAAGGAACGTACAACTCCACACATTAGTTCACTTAGAAAAAAAGTGTTAAAAACTTTTTTCAAGTTACTACATTTTGGTGCCATACATTAATTTGGTACCATTCCTTAAGAAGGAAATGTTAAAAACAATTTGAAGTTACTACCTTTCGGTAACTTACATGTTATTCCTAGCCAAAAATCTCATCTCGGGGAGGAAATGAAAATTTAAACCACAAATATAAAAATTCCTGACTACAGAGTAAGTGTGGCTTCCTTTACGAAATTTAACACTGGCACCAGGAAACAGGTGACAAAAATCTCTTCTAATTCACATTAAGGCCTGAAAGTCACTGTATTTCATCTCAGTGATAGCGAACACCAAGACCTGGGGCAAAAACAGAGGCCTAAGAAGCGCCATCTTAAGCAGTTTTCATCAAAACACACAAAAGTCTATCAATCTCATTCACGCAGTTAGGATTTATCACAGCTATACACAAAGTGAAACACTAACCTGTTAGCAGAAATGTACGGGCAGTGGTGACACAGCAGAAGTCTGAGGCACCCTGAAAGCGTCTCACTTAACACAAATTCACGAAAGGGAGCCGCCTCTTTTCACCTTGCATCACAGGAGAAGAGAGACAAACTTTACACCTGAATCCCAGGCCCTCTTTTGTGTAATCACAAAGATGTAATCGTTGAGCCTGGACATTTAATGGTTAAAAATCCGTCCTTAAAACCCAGATCTGTCACAGTCAGGCTGACTGGCTCCTCCCTAGAAAACTCACAAAGCTTGCGCGTCTTGACTGAGCACACACACACTGATGCTGAAGGCAGGGTATCTCACCTCTAAGGGACACAGGTGAACACAGGCCGACAGCCTTGTGTAGGAAACACGGTAAGAAAGAGAAATGCTATGAGAATTTACCGCTGCATATAAAAGAATACTGGAAGGCCCAAGCCAGCGGAACACCAGAGTGGTACCGTGCATGGTGGATGAGGACGACGGTTTGAGCCTCAAGTTCCTTCCTCCACTGACCAGCCCGCACTAACGCTCAAGACACCATATAACTTGTGCACCACTGAGCAGTTGTGCTGAGGGAGAACCCCAGGCCTCGCCTGTAAACCATACAAATGTTACGGAAGTAAGTGTGCCGTGTCCTCCCACACGGGAAAAGCACGGAAGCTAGTGTCACCAGTGGTGCAAGCCCAAGCCTAAGTTGTGTGCAATTCTGTGCCGAAAGACCATCAGGTCTGGTGGTTTTTGAAGATCTTAGGTCTGTTCTGGTTCACACATTCTTCCTCTTCCTCCCCAGTACCCGTTACCCCTTGGGGGTGGACACGGCTGCTGGCCCAGCTCTGATGCTTGACGCGCTCATCAACGGGGCAAAACGGTTTGGCCACCCCTGTGCTTAGAAGCCCCTGTGCAATACAGATTCAACTGGGGTTGTTCTAATTCAGCACAAGCCCCGCCCCCAGCCCTCTGACCACTACTGAATGGCTATGACACCCTTCTACAGCAAGAGAGGACACTGGTGCCCAGCCAGGTTGTGGGACGAGGCCCAGGGGCTGTAATGGGTCAGTGGAGGGATCAAGACTGGACTGGGTCACCTTCTGTAACTTTCCACTCCCACACTTCATGACATACTATCAATAAAAAGAACTAGAAAGAAAACAAAGCTGGTATATATAATATGCCGGGCTTTCCTCACAGAAAACACAGTTCTAAGCTTTAAATAAGCACAATGGGAAAACCCAAGTGAAAAAAAAGAGGGAGTCATGGGCATTCATATATTGCTTTAAATATTACTTGAATTCTCATTAAATCTACAAATATTTGGGCTCCTGCCATTATGCACCAAACTGTTTTCCTATGTTGATAACTTGTTTTAACTAGTTTAGTAGAATTTATGCTCAGGTATGAGTAAAACTGAAGTCTAAATTCAAATACATAACTAACATAAGATATATCTAGAATTCATTTCTAGACTACTTTGTGTTGAGAAATTTCTCAAGAGATGCAAAAACAAACCAAAAAGAACCCAAGAAATCTGTTAGTCTGTCCTCTAACACACTTATTCCATAGAAAAGTTAATTCTCAATAAACTAAGGTTGACAAACTCAACTCATCTCATACACTTTCACAGACACACATCCATCTGTAAGAAAAAAGTAGGTCCTTTCTGCTGAAACCAGCTTTTAAAAAAAAGTCTCAAATTACTCATTAAATCCACAAATTGGTTATATTAAAACACTTCAGTAGGGGCGCCTGGGTGGCTCAGTCAGTAAAGCATCCGACTTCAGCTCAGGTCATGATCTCATCTCACAGTTCGTGATTGGAGCCCCAGGTCGGGCTCTGTGCTGACAGCTCGGAGCCTGGAGCCTGCTTCAGGTTGTGTCTCCCTCACTCTCTGCCCCTCCCCAGCTTGTGCTCTCTCTCTCTCTCTCTCTCAAAAATAAATAAATAAATAAATAAATAAATAAATAAATAAATAAATAAATAAACAAACAACAAACAAAAAAACACTTCAGTAAATGGAATAGGAAGAATGCTCTGGTCCAGAACGGGACATGTTTAAGGGGAAAAAGAAAAGTTTGCAGAGCAACTCATATAGTGGAGAATCATCAAGTTGAAACTGTTTCAATTTGAACACATACACCCTTCTCAGAGTGAAATGACTGATTTCATTTTTTAAAAGATTTTAGCTTGAGGGGCACCTGGGAGGTTCAGTCAGTTAAGTGTCCCAACTCTTGATCTCGGCTCCGTTCATGATCTCGAAGTTTGCGGGATCAAGTCCCACACTGGGCTCTGCGCCGACCGTGCGGAGCCTGCCTGGGATTCTCTCTCCTCTCCTCCCTCTGCCCCTCCCCTGCTCGCTCATGCTTTCTCAAAAATAAACAAACATTAAAAAAATTTCTAGCTCTAAAGCCATCTTCACTCCTAAAGAAGGTCAACAAAGCCTAAATTAAAGCAAGCATCATGCACGGGGCAGAGAGTAAGTTATGAGTGCCAAATGCCCGAGTTCCCACATCCAACACTAGATGTGCCCTCAAACCCATTTCCAAATCCTGGGAGCTCTGTTTCTGAACAGGACAGATAATCCTGGTCTCAGGGTTGGAGACACAACCCATGCCATCAACCGGCCTGTGTCCTCTTTGGGTGCAGACATTAGAGAGAAGGGGAGACAGGCTTAGGATGTAACTCAAGCACGGACCCTGGTCTCACGCAGGCCCATGGGTACACGTGGCCCAGGAAGAACAGAAGACGACTGTCTGCAGGGGCTGGTTCTCTCCATCACTGGCTGAGATACAACTCTATTCACAAACCATGGGGATCTGCTTCAGGGTAGAGAACAGAGAAAATACCAAGTGAATTGGGGTTTCCCAGAGGACACTGGGATACCATACCCATTCTAAGCAAATACTTCAAACCCCGAAGGCACAGGCTTTTAACCAATGGAGCTTAAGCTCGCCCATCAGGGAAATGGTGTGTGCTCTAACTGTTGGCATTGGTCACCTCATAGCTCGTGAAGACAAGTTCTCAAGAAGCTTTCGTGATTCATTCACTCAGAAATAAAACCCAAAATTTAACAGCCAAAGGAGCATAAATTCCCTCAAAGGGAAAAAGAAAAAGCTGTTTTAAAACTTCTTAATTCTAGGGGCGCCTGGGTGGCGCAGTCGGTTAAGCTTCCGACTTCAGCCAGGTCACGATCTCGCGGTCCGTGAGTTCGAGTTCGAGCCCCGCGTCAGGCTCTGGGCTGATGGCTCAGAGCCTGGAGCCTGTTTCCGATTCTGTGTCTCCCTCTCTCTCTGCCCCTCCCCCGTTCATGCTCTGTCTCTCTCTGTCCCAAAAATAAAAAATAAACAAAAAAATAAAAATAAAAAAAATAAAACTTCTTAATTCTATACAGGCAACAAGTATTTCTCATGTGAAACCAACAAGCAAAATACCTCATTTTGAAAACGTTTGCTTCACTTTTGACTGCAGGAAAAAGTAGTTCAGCCTATGCCTTGTCTCAAGACCTTCTTTCTCCAAAAACACTGAACTGAAGTCAAGTTTCTGCCAAGTGCAATGGGCCATCTCCCACAGGTGTACCTGATGCAGGCCCAGCTCAGACAGTGTGGTTTCCAGATGTCTCTCGACGGTCCAAAGATTTGCCAACCACGCCAAGGTTCTTTTCAGGGTGATGTGTGGGTCACGGGCAGGTTAGGGGTGATTCAGACCTCCCTTCCCCACCCCCACCAGGCAAGTTTCTAGAAAGGATCTTTTTTGCTTGTATGTTTGCTGTGGGACCTGAGGGACTTAGAATTACAGTAGCATTTCCAGATGAATTCACTTCCCTGTGAGTTTCCTACACTCCTCAAACAGCTTCTTTCTACAGAAAGTAGGAGGGAATACTCATGACCATCACACTTGCTGACCCACCATGGCTGCAGCGGGTCATTGAGGAGCAAGGAAAATTAGTGACTGAGGTTCCATCGGATGCTTTCCGGTAGCTTATGTGGAAGCTCCCCACGACCCCCAGTGGTGAGCACTTCTGTCTTCATTTCATCGATGAGAAAACGAGCTCATCAGACAGAAAAACAGGTCTGCCAAGGTCCTCGGCGCGTCTGGGAACAGCTGGGGTTCCGTCTAGACCCTGCCCCAGCCTGACACACGGCCCTGCAGGTGACACAGCAGTAGCCCACCGGTGCTGAAGCAAGCTGTGACCCCCTCTGGACGGAGACGTTCACAATAAAAATACTTCGCTAAATAAAAAGCCGACTCCAGAAGAGTCTACTGGGGGCTAATGTCCATGCGGATTACTTGCGGTGGTGGGCCACAAGCCTGATGTTACCCAGATGAAACCTTTACCAACATAAGGGGCACGGTACTTAATACTGAGTCGTACGGGAAGATGAACGTGTCACGGTGACAAGCTGCCGGGGATGCCAAAAATGAAGATTAAAATTAAGACAAAATATAGCATACATATTGTTGATTTATTCTATATATATATATATATATATATATTTTTTTTTTTTTACATTAATTGATTTTTGAGAGACAGAGTGAGACAGTGCGTGAGTGGGGCAGGGGCAGAGAGAGAGGAGACACAGAATCTGAAACAGGCTGTCAGCACAGAGCCTGATGCAGGGCCCAAACCCACAAACCGTGAGATCACGACTTGAGCTGAAGTCGGACGCTCAACCGACTGAGTCCCCCAGGCGCCCCGGATTTATTCTATTATAAATGCCAGTCGTGACTGTGCACGCTGTACAAAAAGGCACACAGATAAGACCACCGGACACTTGAATACAAAATATTTGCTTTTAACATTTTGATATATTTTCCTTCGAATCTGTTACACTTACGAACTTCTTAAACTCCACTGTCTGTGCCTCCCACAAAACTCCTATGCTAAACCTAATCTCCAGCGTGATGGTATTAGGCGATGGGGCCTTTAGGGGGTGATTACGTCATGAGTGTGGAGCCTTTATGAATGGGACCAGTGCCTTTATCTGAGGTCAGGGAGCTGGCCTGCTCTCTCTCCATCACGTGAGGACACAAGGGAAGGTGGCTGTCTATAAGTTTAGGAAGAGGGCCCTCCCCTAGAGCTTGAGCATGCTAGCACCCTAATCTCAGACTTCCAGCTTCTAGAAGTGTGAGATCAATGTTTCCTGGTTAAGCCACCTAGTTGGTGCTATTTTTGTTACAGCAGCAAAGACAGACTAAAACACTACGATGTCCTCAACAACTTTGTAACTGTTTTTAACTTAACTTTATGCCAGAAGCATCTGCCACATCATTCTTCTTCTTAATGTCGTTAGGATGACAGCACCACAGTCTGTCAGAAGGATGTGTCAATAGTTTTTTTTGGGCTGGGATAAATAATGTCAGGATGAACAACCCCCCCGTGCCCTCGGTACATGCATTTCGCCGAGCATTTCCTGCAAAAGAAAGGAATGTCAGGCTCTCTGCTCTGTGCCTGCAGAGCAGGGTCTGAGGGTGGGTGGGCGGCAGGGTGCTTAGAGCCCGGAGCACAGCACGGGACCGAGTCCACAAGGTCTTACAGGACAGGTGTCTGGTCTGTGTCAATAGGACCTCCAGAGAGAAGGAAAGCAGTCTCGGGTCACATGCCCTACCATGGGTCCTGGCCACTGACCAAGCAGAACAACTTGAGGACACTGAGCAGATGAGAAAGCAGCTAGACGTTTTGTCACATAGGGAGTATGTCGGAAGACGGAGGCTTTGTTCTCCACAGAAAGGAACGGAGACAACTGGATTCCGGCGTGGGACATGATGTGTGAGACAGGGAGAGGTGGTGGTCCGTGGAGAGTCCCCTGCCCCAACACAGGCAGGGTGATCACAGACCAGGGGCACGAGGAGACCTGGGCACTGGGCAAGTGTTCTAATTCATTGGTTTAAAAATATGTCAGGGGGCAAGATATTAGACTGTCTAGCATTCAATTGGCAATTACATGCATTTCTTCGAATCTAATACCACAACACAAATCAATAGACTATCTCTTTTTTTCCTGCCTTATAGTCCAGTCATGCAGGACTACAGGGCTAGACCTTCTCCAATAAGGAGTTCCCCTCTGGCATGCGGAATCTGACTTGAGTCACCCATTTGGTTTTCAGGCAGTACATTTGAGAGAAGCAAGGTGTAGGTACACCTTACAGGCTCACCACCAGGATCACACGCAAGGCAGTTACAGCTGTAGGGGCACCGTAGTTATTATCTGAAAACAATGGCTGGGACTACTGCCCAATCCCCTCTCAACTCTATTATCCCATAGGGTAAAAACAGAGGGTGTAAGAGGTGATGGCCAAAATTCCGAGTAGTACTTTGCAATCAGAACCAATCAATACCCATCATAAATATTTAGTTAAAAGAAGATACAGGGGAGCCTGAGCGGCTCAGTTGGTTAAGTGGCCGACTTCAGCTCAGGTCATGATCTCATGGTTCGTGGGTTTGAGCCCCACGTCAGGCGCTGGGCCAACAGCTCAGAGCCTGGAGCTGCTTTGCGTTCTGTGTCTCCCTCTCTCTCTGCCCCTCCTCCACTTGTGCTCTGTCTCTCTCCCTTCTCTCTCTCAAAAATAAACACACATTAAAAAAATTTTTAAAAAGAGATTTCTAGTGCTACCAAGATAGGGTCGCCCCACCCATTCTCCCAAGTCCAACCTCGTGCTACTAAAAACCCTAGGGAGAACACAACAGACAAGAAAATGCTAGGGGCACCTGGGTGGCTCAGCCAGTTGAGCGTCTGACTCTGGCTTTTGGCTCAGGTCATGATCTCATGGTTCATGAGATCAAGCCCAAGTCAGGCTCTGTGCTGACAGTGTGGAGCCTGCTTCAGATTCTCTCCCTCTCTCTCTGCCCCTCTCCTGTTTTTTCTCTCAAAATAAATAAATAAGCATTTTGGTTTTTTTAAGAAAGAAAGTGAGCATGGATGTGAGGTGCAGAGGAAGAGGGGGAGAGAGAATCCGACATGGTGCTTGAACTCACAAACATGAGATCAAGACCTGAGCTGAAATTCAGAGTTGGACGCTTAACCGACTGAGCCACCTGGGCACCCCGAAACTTTTTTTTTTAAATACTGAAAGGGGAAAGAAGAAGGTAGGCTGCTTGGGGACCCCGGGACTCGGGGAACGACATGGCAGAGAGGTCCCCAGCTTCCTCACCGTTTTCCATATATCCTGGACAGGGTGCCGCAGAGGGTCTCCAATGGTCACAGACGCAAAGAGCTCCCGGGGAAGCGAGTTCTCCCCAGCTAAAGCACTGGGGAAAGGGTGGCCTTGCAACAGAAAACCCTTTGGCAACACCTGCCCTACCCCAGCTGACCACCACGTGCCACAGTGTCGGCGTGGCCAAGCCAGGGATGGATCATCCACCCATCCATCCCCTGCTCGGTGGGAGGTGTTCGTGCTCTGAACCCACCCCCAGCTTGTGTCAGCAGGCGAAAGGGGAGCTGAGCTGCCAACTTCTGCCTGGCACAAGCAGGCGGGGCCAATCCCGCTGCCCTGCCAGAGGGGTGCTGGGGAAATCACGTGGGTAGCTCTCTCATCCCTGGCCAGTGGAAGCAGATCATGTTCACTCCCCTTCCAGGGTAGCGCTGGTGGGGCCCAGCAGCAAGCTGGCCCCCCACTAAGCAGCGAGGAGGTGGCACGTGGCAGGTCAGTTGCCACTGCACACACGCGCGCGCACACACACACACACACACACACACGTGCACGCACGGGCACGTACCCTCTATCTGCAGGCCCAGTAACAAGCTGGGCCTTCACCCGCACCAAGCGTCAGTGAGCAATGAGACAGAACAAGTCAGGGCAAGTCAGCACATCACTTCCCCCACCACTGGTTAGGGGAAGGCCCAGCGGGGAGCTGAGCAGGTATGAGACTGAACGAGGTGGCAGGAAACAGGGCTGGTGGCCCATAGGTTTTCCTCACCCTAGTCTTGGGAGTCTCTGAGACCCAGTGGGTCACTGGGCCTCCACTCTGCCCTGACATGAAGGAGAATGATCGGGAACTCATACCCAGCATCATGCAGGAAACAGGGTGGCGGGAGGCAGGGCTGGTATTCTACCCCTCACCTGCACTCTGGTGGCAACGAGGAGGCGAGAGGAGCTGAGCTTTAGTCTCCACCCTGCAGGAGCCGAGCTGGGAGTCAGCCCTCTACCACTTCCCCCTCCCAGGGGTCAGCAGGGGCTGCGGGGAACCAAGCATATACCCCCAAGTGAACTCAACGGAGCCACGCGATTTGGTGTACCACTTTTGCTGGGAAGTATCAGCAAGGCCAGAGAAGGATCTGAGCTTGCACCTCACCTGGTGGGAAGCAAGCAAAAATTTTAGAATTGAAAAATGCAACAAAGAGAGGGGGAAAAAAGAAACCCCAAACTTCACTGGCTGGGCCAAGTATTAGAGTGGGGAACAACAGGCCACAGAATCAGCAGACACCAGGCTAGGTCCACAGAATTTACTCAGTCCAAAAGAGAACACAGAATGAAAACTAAGAGTCTCAGGGATCTGTGAGACCACCACGAAAATACACTTTTGTCATCAGAGTTCCAAAAGAGAGGAGGCACTGAGAAAATATTCAAAGACATAATGGCTGAAAACTTCCCCAACTTGGCACAAAACCTACAACCACAAATGTAACCAACTGAGTGAACATCAAAAAGGATAAACCCAGAGAAATCTAAGACACATAATTAAACTTCTGGAAACGAAGAAACAAAAAACCCTCAGAAGCTGCCAGATGGAAAGGACTTGTTACTTCTAGGAGAATATCTGAATGATGGCAGACTTCTCATCTGAAACAATGAGAGCCAGAAGGAAGGGGCATGTCTTTTAAGTTCAGGAAAAAAACAAAACAAACCAACCAACCAACCACCGCCATGGACTGTGAATTCTATAGCCACTGAAAATAGCTTTCTGGAATGAAGGGAAAACACAGACTCTCTCAAACACAGGACTGAAGGATTGTTGCTAGCAGGCCTACTGTTAAGAAATGACTAAACAAAGTCCTCTGAACAGAAAGGGAGTAACAGGAGGCTAGAACTTCAGAAAGGAAGAATACTGAAATGGGGAAAAGATAGGGGTGAATATAATAACCTAGCCTATTTTCCAAGAGCTTAAGGTATATTTGATGGCTGAAGCAAAAAATGTGATGCCATCAGATATGGTGCTCAATGTATATAGAGGAAATGTTTAATTTTTTTTTTAATGTTTATTCATTTTTTGAGAGACAGAGAAAGACAGAGCATGAGCAGGGGAGGGGCAGAGAGAGAGAGGGAGACCCAGAATCCGAAGCAGGCTCCAAGCTCTGAGCTGTCAGCACAGAGCCCGACGTGGGACTCATGAGCGGTGAGATCATGACCTGAGCTGAAGTCAGACGCTTAACTGACTGAGCCATTCAGGCGCCCCATAGAGGAAATGTTTAAGACAATTACATTTGAGGGGTGCCTGTCTGGTTCAGTCAGTTAAACATCTGACTTCAACTCAGGTTATGATCTCATGGTTCATGGGTTCGAGCCCCACCTCAGGCTCTGTGCTAACAGCTCAGAGCCTGGAGCCTGCTTCAGATTCTGTTTCTCCTCTCTCTTTGCCCCACCCCCACTTGGCTGTCTCTATCTCTCTCAAAAATAAACATTAAAAAATTAAAAAAAAAAGACAATTATATTTGAAAAGTGGGACATGTAAAGGGATCTCAATGGATTTAAGGTGTCTACACTGCAGATGAAATAAAAAACATTGATACCACTGATGCCAATAGATCATAACAAATTACATCTGTATAACTGCACAATCACTAAGGATGTTATTCTAAACAATGTATTTAAAAACAAGGGTGCCTAGCTGGCTCAGTCTATGGAGCATATGACTCTTGATCTCAAGGTTGTGAGTTTGAGCACCATGATGGGTACAGTGATTACTTAAGAAAAAAAAAAAACTTAGAAACAAAGAACACTAGAAATAAATCAAGATGGAATCCTAAAAAATGCTCAAATAACCCACAGTAAGATTTACTTATTTTGACTTATTTAATTTTTTATTTTCAAAGTTTATTTATTTTTGGGAGGGAGGCGCAGAGAGAGAGTTACAGAGGGAGAATCCCAAGAAGGCCCTGCACTGTCAGCACAGAGCCTGAAGTAGGGCTCAAACTCACACATCATAAGATCATGACCTGAGCCCAAATAAAGAGTCAGATGCTTAACCAACTGAGCCACCCAGGTGGCTCCCACAGCAAGGTTTAAAAAAAACAAAAAACAAAAAAACCCCACAAAAAAACAAACACAGATAGGAACAGAGGAAACAAAGACAATAAAATGGCACACTTAAGCCTTAACATATTAACAATTACCATAAATGTAAATGATCTAAATTCACCATTTAGAAGACAGATTTGATGGGAGTGGATTACAGTATTATCTGAAGATGTGGGAAAAAATATGCCAGGTAAACAGCATTATTTTTTTTTAAAAAAAGCACGAGTAGCTATATTGACATCACATAAAGTAGCCTTTATGATAAAAGGATCAATCCAATAGGAATAAGTTAACAATTCAGTATGTGTGAACACCATACAGCTGTGCCTCAAAAATATATGAAGCAAAATCTGATGGATTTAAAAGGAGAAATACACTTACAGTTGGGGACATCAACACCATTTGTCTCAGCAACTGACAGAACTACCAGACAGAAAATCAGCGAGGATGTAGAACTGGACAACACAATTCAACCACTAAGATCTGATCAACCAGTAAATATATAATGAACGCTCCAACCAACAGCAGAATACAGATATTTTTCAAGCACTCATGGATCATTTACCAAAACAGACCTCAACACATTTAAAAGAAGTGAAATCATACATAATGTATTCTTTGACCATAATGGAATCAAACAAGAAAACAGTAACAGAAGGACAAGGTAATTGCTATGCACTCAGGAACGAAACAACACACTTCTAAATAATCTAGGGTCAGAGAGGAAATCTCAAAGGAAATAAAAACACATGAAAGTCATTGAAAATGAAAAAACCAACAAACAAAAAAAGAACTGTAACGAAAATGAAAACACAACATACCAAGAACTGTCAGACACAGGTAAAGCAGTGGTGAAGGGAAATTTATGGCACTAAATGTTTACGGTGGAAGAGAGGAAAAGTCTCAAAACATTACTCCAAGTTCCTATCTCAAGAAACTAGAAAAGACAAACACAAAGCAAACTAAAGGAAATAAAAATGAGCAATAAAATTGAAAACAGGAAAAGAGAGTAAAATGAATGAGACAAAAAAGCTGATTTTAAAAAATAAAACCAATAAACCTCCAGAAAGACTGATAAGGTTAAAAAAAGAGGAAAACCTAAATCACCAATAATCAAGAATGAAATGGGCTATCACAACAGATCCTGCACCCACTAAAGATAATAAGAGAACAACATAAACACTTTAAATACCCAACATTCAACAACTTAGAAGCAATGGACCAATCCCTTGAAAATCACAAACTACTGCAATTCAACCAAGATGAAAGAGACAACCTGAAGAGTCCTACAAACACTAAAAACCTGAATTTGTAATTTAAAGACACCCTCTCCCCTCCTCAGCAAGAAAGAAATCTTCAGGTCTACATGTTGTCATTAGAGAACTCTACCGAAACATTTGAAGAATTAATACGAATCTTACACAATCTCTTCTGGAAAAGTGAGAAGAAGGGAACATTCTCAACACACTGTAAAGGCCCTGATCAAAACCAGAACAGTCTGAAGAGAAAACAACAGGTAAACAGTTCTCAGGAACTTAGGTGCAAAGTACTAGCAAATTCAATCCAGTGCAGCAATGTATGAAAAGAACTATACCCTGACCAAGAAGGACTTATCCCAGGCAAGTAAGGTAGATTAACACTGAAAATCAATGTAACTCACCACATCAACAGATTAAAATAAGTAAACTAACAAATTCACATCAATTGATGCAGAATAAAAATTTTATAAAATACCTATTCCATTCATGCTAAAAACTGTCAGCAATTCAGAAATAAAGAGAAACTTCTTCACTTTTTAAAGAACATCTACAAAACAGCTGCAGTTAATAACACACTCATTGGTTAAAGACTGAAAGCTTTCCCTCTAACCCTGGGGATAAGGCAAGTATGTCTGCTCTCATTCAACATAGCACTAGAAGTTCTAGCCACTGTAATAGAGCAAGAAAAAGAAAGAAAATGCACACAGATCAAAAAGGAAGAAATAAAACTTCCTATTTGCAGATAACAAGACTGTCTACATAGGACGCCCAAGAAATTTACAAGAAATTACGGAGTTCAGCAAAGCTCCAAGATCCAAGAACACACAAATATGAACGGCATTTCTATTTATTAAAAATGAATGTTTAGAAAGTAAGTTTAAAAACATAACACCATTAATAATTGCTCCCAAGGAAATGAAATCTAAGAAAACATGTATGACATCTGTATGCTGAAAATTACAAAACCCATAGACCTAAAAACTTGAAGAGACATCTGTTTATGGATCGGAAGACTCAACACAGTGAAGGCGCAAATTCTCCCCCAAACTGATCTGTTAAGTTTAACACAATTCCTATTGAAACCCCAGCAGGGTTTTTGTAGGCAGCGATAAGCTTATTCAAAAATATAGATGAAACGGCACAGGACCTAGCTAAAACAATTTTAGAAAAAAAAAAAAAAAAAAAAGAATAAAATCTGAGGAATCACTCTATCCATTACTGTGGCCTAGTATGTGACTAGAGTAATGAAAGTGTGGTATTGGTGGAGGGACAGACACACAGTTCAATAGAACACAAAAGAGAACCCAGAAATAGAGTCACAAAAACACACTAATTTTTAAGAAAGGTGCACAGCCAATTATAGTTGACCCTTAAACAATCAGGTCTACTAATAGGTGAATTTTTTTCAATAAATGTGGTATAGTACTGTAAATGGATTTCCTCTTCCTTACGATTTTCTCAGTAACATTTTCTTTCCTCTAGCTTACTGTAAGAACCGAGTATTCGATACGTGTAACATACAAAATATGCGTTCATCGACAGTTTTGTGTTATTGCTAAGGCTTCCAGTGAAAAGCAGGCTATCAGTAGCCTAACAGTAGTCAAGTCTGGGGGGAGTCAAAAGTTATGCATGGATTTTTGACTGTGCAGAGAGCTGACGCCCCTCACCTTGAGGGGTTCAAGGGTTAACGGTAGGTGGAAAAAGGGTAACAATTTTCATAAATGGTGCAGGAGCAACCAGGTACCTATAATCAAAACGAATAAACATCGATCTACATCTCCGACCTTAAACTCAATGAACATGAATCATAGATCCAAATGTAAAATGTCAAACCATAAAAGTTTTGGCAAAACAAACAAAAACAACTAAGCAAAACTCTTGGGACCTGGGACTGGGAGAAACTATCTGCAAATCACAAACCTGACTGGAATCTAGGATGGGTCTGAGCTCTCAAAAAGAGTGAAGGAGTAAAACACCCCAACAATCCAATTAGAAAATGAGCAAAAGACAGAAACAGCCACTTCACGGAAGAAGGCGTACATATGCAAAGGGACACATGAAAATATATTCAACATCATTAGCCAGGAGGGAGATGCAAATTACAACAATAATGAGGCATGTGTCAGTGCTAAAACAAATAGTGATGACACCAAATGCTGGGTAAGATCTAGAAGAACCGGACCCCTCATACATTGCTGACGGGGACACGAAACGGCAGTGCCGTTTTGGCAAACAGCTGCGCAGTGTCTTAAAAAACTAAACCGCTATACGTTCCACCAACTGCACTTCTGGGAACGGAAACTCACGTACACGCAAAAACCTATAGGGAACTGTCCACAGTGGCAGTTTGTTGCCATGGTACAGCGTCATGGCCAGTCACTTGAAGGAAGCCTGTGCCCTTGGTCTTCAACTGGCAGCTGCCGAAGACGTACCGGGGATAACGCACGACACGCAGTGCGGGCTGTGACCCTCCCCAAGTCCCTACCATGACTTGCAAACAACTCCAATGTCCTTCAACAGGTCAATGCACCGTGCTACATCATACTGTGGAATGCTGCTCAGCAATCAAAAGCAAGCGATTATTGATTTATACAACATCCTGGGTAGATCTCAATGGAATTACGCTGGGCAAAAAAGCTAATCTCAAAAGGTCGCCTGTGACAGAAGTAGAGCCATGGAGACTAGAGTAGTGGTTGTTAGGCGTTGGGGAGAAGGGAAGTGGCTGTGGCTTTCAAAAGGTAGTATGAGGAACGCTTGGGCTAGAACTCTTCTGTCTGTATCCTGACGGTAGCGGCCATCACACAAGCCTCCACATCGGATAAAATCGCAGAGTAGTGAACACACACTCACACGCACACACAGCATGGAGTACATGTGGAACTGGGGAAACGTGAGTAAGGTAGCCGGAGTCTATCCACGTCCCTTCCAGGCTGTGATATTGTACTAGCAATGCACGATGTTGCCACTGGCAGAAACTAGGCAAAGGGCATAGAGGATCTCTGTTGTTATTTCTTTACTTCTTTTTTCTTTTTTTAAAGGCTTTATTTTTAAGCAATCTCCACACCCAACATGGGGGTCGAACCCACGACCCCAAGATCCATGTTTCATGCTCTTCCAACTGAACCAGCTGGGCGCCCCAGGATCTCTGTATGATTTCTTCCAATTGCATGTAAATCTGTAATGATCTTAAAAAGTGTTTTTTTTAAAAAAGATATAAAATTTAGAACTGTCTACACAGCCATTAGTCACTAAACTTCATTTGGAACTAGTGAAGAAAAAAAAAAAATTCTTGCACTTTACCTCCTCCATCTGCAAAGCAGCCCACCCAGGTAAGACAGAATGCTAGCCACAGAGCTAATGTGACATTGTTCTCGAAGAAACACTTTCAAAAAGTAAAGACAAACAGATAAAATTCATATAAAAAATATATTTTATTTAAAAGCCAACAAGCATTATGAAAAGATGCTCAACGTCACTTATCATCAGGGAAACAAAAACCAAAACCTACAATGAGATATCACCGCAAATGGATGGTTCCTACTGGGAGGAAAAAAAAAAAAAAAAAAAAAAGGAAAACAAATATTCAAATTTTGGCAAGGAAGCGGAGAAACTGGAACCCTTGTACGCCATTGGTGGGAATATCAAATGGTGTGACCACTGTGGAAAACACGGTGGAGGTTCCTCAAAAAATTAAAAATAGAACTCCCATATGACCCAACAATCCCACTTCTGGGTATATATGCAAAAGAATCAAAAGCATGATTTTGAAGAGATGGTTGCACATATCAAAAAGAATCCAAAGTATAATCTATGAGATATCTGCATACCCATATTCAAAGCAGCATTATTCATAACAGCCAAGAGACGGAAGCAACCCAAGTGTCCGATGACGGATGAATGAATTAATCAAGTATGTTGCATAAATACAATGGACTATTATTCAGCCCTAAAAAGGAAGGAAGGTCTAGTAATGATGAATAACCTTGAGGACGTTATGCTAAGTGAAATAAACCAGTCATGAAAAGATTAATACTGTATAATCCCACTTATATGAAACATCTAGAACAGTCCAAATCATAGACACCGATAAAACGAAGGTTGCCAGGAGCTGGGAGGAGAGGAAGTGGAGAACCGACGGTTAATGGGTACAGTGTTTCAGTTCTACAAGATGAGAAAGTCCTGGGAGTGGGTTGCACAACTACGTCAATACGCTGAACGCTACTAACTGCACACTTAGGAAAGGTGAAGGTGGGGCGCCTGGGTGGCCTAGGAGATGAAGCGTCTGACCTCGGCTCAGTTTTGATCTTGCGGTTCATGGGTTCGAGCCCCACATCAGGCTCTGTGCTGACAGCTCAGAGCCTGGAGCCTGCTTTGGATTCTGTGTCTCCCTCTGTCCGCCCCTGCCCTGCTCACACCCTCTCTCTCTCAAAAATAAATTGTCTAAAAAAATTTACAAACCCACGTTTTTAATTTAACCCAGTATATTAAAAATATCTCAACATGTCATTCATATGAACACGGCTGAGATATTTTATATTCTTTCTTATGCACCACGAAGTTTTCAAACTCCAGTGTGAACTGACAGGAACAAGCACATCTCAATCTGGACTAGTTGCATCTGAAGTGCTCAGTACTCCGCCGTGGGAAGCTGTGGCTTCCCCACTGAGCCAGACCTCACCTGTCACCCCCACATGATAAACCTTATAGTTAGAGCCAAATAACTCAAAATATTTGGCGGGGTAGGGGAGACACACAGGGTCTTTTTCCTGCTGCTAGACTTTTTTGAAATCTTATTTGTCTTCAGGTAGCTCTATGGAAAGGCTGATGGGCAAAACTCCAAACTCTGAACATCTCCTGAGCATGTCCTCTTTGTCAGGCCCTCATTACGATCTGCAGGACATCATGCCTCTCCTCGGAGGGCTCACAATCTGCCAGATAACTGCCAGGTGCAAGAGGACTAGGCACATCATGTGGAGGAATACCAAGAACACGACTGACCCCTACCTATGAATTCTGATGTTCCAGAGAATATAAGGGTTAAGTCATTTGACACCCGGAAGTTGTTAATTACGGAGCTTTCACCCTGTTCACAATATTCACTGGCACATCCTGACCTTTCTTAACTCTTACCTCCACCAGCAGTAACTACACCTTCAAAGTACAAACTTGTGCAGAAAATAGTACACAATTTGTATTAAAAACGCACATGGCACACGCACGCTCACTAGCAAAGGCACTCAGAAACCCATACCTCTGTCAACGATTGTGAGCAGAATAATCGGTTATCCACTAAGAGCTCATTTGTTAAGTTAATTGACCCAGGATGTAAGGCGACTACAATTTGATTGGTAAAAGCAAAAAAAAAAAAAAAAAAAAAAAAGGAAAGAAGAAAAAAGAACCCTCTCTCTCTCCTCATGGAAAAATATTTTTTAAAGACCTCCAGAAAAATCGGGGATATCGAGAAAAATAGGAAAGCATTTCTAGAATAAACAAAACATCTACTTGCTGCACATCCCAGACAAGAATAGACTTTCTCATCAGAACAAAGATGCAGGAGCAGAACTACCAGATCCGCTGCTTCCTTTCCCCACTCGCGGAGCAGAAACTATTTTGTGGGTGAAGGAGCAGGAGCCCCTGGCAGAGGAGAACCTCTCTATAACCTCACATTTGTGTTGCCCTGGGGACAACCAATCATAAAGACTTCTTTGTGAAAAAGAAAAAAAAATGCGTTTTGCAATAAATTATCAAAAGCTTCATTGAAGATCTTAACGGACATGGTTGAGTAAGGAACACTAAACATGACTACAAAGAGAACAGAACCCAATTTTATCAACTCAGCAGATTTCAGGGGTCTTTAGGCACTGGACTATTAGAAGAATAACCATGAAAAAAAGTTATAGACTACAAAGGCTGTCAATTTTATTCTGCAGTTAATAAAACTCCTATCTATCTAAGTCCTCTCCAGTCCCCCACTCATCCCCCACCCCAGCAAACAGATCCCCCCAGAACTAAATACTGAAAACTTACCTTGATGCACTAACTTCAGACAAACTCCTTATAACTTATCATTTACTCCTTGCATTAAACTCTCGGTTATCATGCCAATCTACCGGAATGTAGTTAGTGCTATGAAATTACACCTCAGGATCCATGACTTGACTTCACAGGTATAAACATAACAGTCTTTAATAACTTAGACTGTGATCTCTAAAGCTTTACATCTGTCATCTAGAGTAACAGGACTTACCTTATAATCTCGCTAAACAGTATGTTACCATACATACTAAAAAAAAAAAAAAAAAAACCAACATTATCTCACCCACTATTTCTGGTTCACAAGGTAAGATAAACTCTATCTATGCATCAAGCCACCACCTGTAGAGGCGGATTCATAGGTCTGCAGGGAAAAACTATAAGGCTTCCGAAGGATCCTTAAAATACATAGGTTTTTAAAACTACACACCATTAAGCCCTATTCACTCATTCAGTGAGCAAGAATGCTACAGGTTCATAAACTCAGGAGCACTTTCATGGGCAGAGAAACATTCCCAAGCACCAAGAACTTCTAAGCTTTAAATGAGTTCAGGACAGTAGCGAGAGAAATAAATAGCAGCAATAAAACTTCTAGCTCCTTTTCTTAAGGAGGGATCCTAATGAAGTAGATCTCAGTTTGCAGCGGGAGACACCTAGCCAATATGCATAGTTACCAATGTTTTTGCCGTCTCTGCTTGCCATTTCCCACGTGTGCCCAATCTGACAAGTGACCAACCTTCGGAGGCTCTAATTCTGTAACATGGGGACAGACCTGCATGGTTTCCCCATCTGAAGATTAGGAGGCACAGCCCCATTCTATCTGTAAATGCAAATTTGCCATTGTGTTCCAGCAATCAGATGTCTAGCCTGATGACTGTTTAGTTAGCTTCTGGCAAAAATGTGACCTACATTCTAACAGTCTGTATATACCGGATCCTTCAGGAATAATGCTGCCAACTTGCTTATATTTCATTAATCCAGGAAAGGCTAATCTGTCCAAATGGGAAGCAAGATTTTGGTGAATCCTTATCAAGACATGAACCTTTTCCATCAGTGGGGAAGAGTGACTTGAATCAACACAGACTTACTCACTTACCAAGGTTGCCAGAAGCAAACATGCTCAAAGTCACATGCTGGGGGCTCAAGGGTCAAATCTAGCCTGCAGATGTTTTATCTGGCTTGCACAGTGCTTTCAAAGTTCTAAATTAATTGCCAATGTCTAAACATCAGGATATTTGGCATCAAAATCTACATTCCTGGGTTATCTTGCACTATACAATAGGAAAACAACTACTACTCTCAGACCACACACCCACACAGACACAGTTGGGGGCAGTTCTAATGTAAAAAGTGCAAATGCTCCCTGATTTCCCATAGTTAGTTCCCACAAGGTCAGTTCCCTCTGTGATTATATGGTCAGGTTTTCCTGGGCATTTACGTTTGCCACTCCTGGTTCAGACCCCAAAACACTGTTTAATCCCTGAAATAAAAACTCACAATCTAATCTTATTAGTGCTATACCTAAAACCTCTGAGCAAACAAAATTAGCCCAAAGAGAAATGTGAGGAGAAAACAAACCATTTCCATGGTTCTATGTTGGTACTGCCTTTACAAACAAGGTCGGTTTTTTAAAGCGTCCTTGTTGAAAATGGTTAACTTGTCTCGTTTCCCTCCATACATTTAGCTATTTGCTGTAGCTGACTGAGTCCCCTTCAAGCAGAGGGTCATTAATAAGTGAGTCTTAGTGGTTACAACAACACCTACACTTCAGTGAAGGCAGGAACAGGGATTCCGGCTTTACTGCTCAACAGGCAGATACTGGGTGTATTTTACTGCTGCTACAAAACCTGATTTAAAATCAATGTTGGCTTGATGTCTTATTTGACACATCCTCCCCTCCTATCAAAACATGGAATAAATCAGTAAAAAGGTTTCTAAAAGGGGGTTTAATGTAAATGTTACACACAGCCTTTACGCAGAGTCAAACAACCACACGTTAACTACCTCTTACCCGGGTATTGCTTACCCATTGCACTGAGATAATGGTTGAAGGCCTGGCAAGGAGGACTTGGGGTTTGTGTTGATTTGTCACAACTCATGGGTGCCGGGCTCCTGTCTGTGTCAAAAGAGAAATACCCACTGGAGGATCGAGACAGCAGGGAGGATCTTCTGACAAAGATGAAAAGCGGGGATCTGGTAGCAAAAGGCCCGGGGCTGGCTGGTGGGGCCAGCGGGCCCTGAGGGCTGCCTTGGGGGCAGCGGTCCCCTTCGCCTTCAGGATTACCTTGCTGCTCGGTCTGTAGAGAGGTAGGGGCCCCAGGCCTGAGCTGAGGAGGCCTCTCAGCAGGCTGCAATTGTCCACCTTCTCTGTCACACTCAGAACTTACATCTGAAGGTTGCTTTGCCATTTGGTCTTTTTTTCTGCAAGTAAAATAAAAACTAAGATTATCTTAAGCAAAACAGTAACCGTAACAAGTAACTAAATGTAGCTAACTTTCACGGACTCCTTCAACATTTCTAGAAGAGCGAATGCTTTAACGTTAAGTCGTCAGTTGGTATATTTTTCTGATAATCTTCCAGGTAAGAATAAAAATAACACCTAAAATAACAAAAGTTATCTCTCTCTTTGCGAGGTGGGGGGAGGGGAGGGGGTGGGACTAAAACTTCCTGCCACCAAGCAAAATACAATTACATCCTCAACGTGTGACCGGTGCTCTAACGCACACGGACACGCACACAAGTTTTAGGAGAAGCAGCTCGTGTTAAGTCTATTCACACGTGCTCTTTGCTCAGGGCCGACTTGAAGAAGTCGGAAACTCCCAGCGGGCTCTGATTTCCCGGGATCAGATACCGCGCTGGAGCACAGGAGCGGGCGCAGATGCAGCGATTTGCAGGCGGCTGGCCGCGTTCCCCGCTCCGGCCCCATTGTTCTGCCGAAAGTGCTGAGGGCAGCAAGTCTGGGGAAGGTTTGGCAAGGGCCGTCAGTCGTAGTAAGTGCGTCACAATAGAGTTTGTAACTCCGAGCGAGCGCGGCTCGGCCCGGGTCGGGCGCTCCCCGCCCGCGGTCCCTCCCGCTCCCAGCCCGCGCGCCCCTCCTCCCGCAGGGGGTAGCGCGCCGCCCCGAACTCGACAGAACTTCTCCCGAATGCACCCACACTACGAGGTGCACACCTCCAAATGGGGGGGGGGGGAGTCCCCCAAAGCCGTCCCCGGGCTCCCCCCTGCAAAGTCCCCAAGTAACTCTACACGCTAGGCGACACCGGAGCGCGCGCCTCCTTCACCCCATTGACCCTCCTCTGCGAAGGCAATCGGGCCGAAACTCACGTCCGCCCCTTCCCTTCCGAGCGTCGCGTCCGAGCCCGGGCCGCGCGGCGTCCTGCCCGCGCCCTTCGCCGACCCGGAGCCCCCTGACCGTCAGCACGAAGGTAGCGCGGGAGACAAAGCCTAGAACTCGCGTTCAGAGCCCCCGGGGCAGCGCAGACCCGACCACTGGCCGTCCACCCGCCGCCGCGCTCCGCCGGGCAGCCGAGGGCTCCGCGCGCCGCGCTTCTGGCCCGCGCTGCCCCGGCCGCCGCCGCCGCCGCCGGGAACATCCTCCGCCTCCTCCCGCTCCTCCCCTCGCGCACTGCGCCCGCCGCCGCCGGCACCGCCGACCTCCCCGCGCCGCTGGCGCCGGGTGCCCGAGCTCCCAATTGGCTCGCGCGCGGTCGCTCTGCGCCGCAGCCAATAGCCGCCGCCGGCGGGGGCGGCGCCTACGGGTCAGGCCGCCAAAGGCGAGGCGATTGTTGACAAACTCGCCTCCGAAGGCGGCCCCGGCTGCGGCGGCGGCGGCGGCGGCGGCGGCGGCAGCGGCGGCGGCGGGAGTCTCGGGGCCCGGAGCTGCCCAGGCTTCCCCAGCCCGCCCCCCGCCTCTGTGACCGTCCGGACGCCGCTCGAGCCTCCGCAGCTCCCGCCACCCCAAGCAGCCGGTCACCTGGAGACAAAGCAGGAGCCTCGCTCTCTCCACACCCGCAGGGCCGTTCTCAGCCCCTAGTCCTTGCTGCGGGCCGCCGACCCCGCCCAGGCCGGCTGGGCTGAAGACCCCAAAGGCCGCCCCCTCCCTAGCTGCAGCACCGACCCTCCTCCAACTTCCTCCCTTTTTCTCCCCGTGCGCCGCGGACACGCTCCAAATCTAAGCGATCACCACGGCCACTGGCACGCATATCTGCGCGCACCCGTGGCCACTGCAGACAGCGAACGTATCCACACCCCCATTCCCAGCGTCCCGCGGGTCTTCCACTACCAGCACCAGCACCGAGTAACAGGCCTTCGAGGGCACCGCACCGCCAGCCAGCACTGCAAGTGAGTCGCGGTGCCCGAGTCTCTACGACAGTCCGGCCCCCGGATGCAGCAGGTTCTGCTGCTCGAGGCTCGTCCACTGCGTGGCCGCGGCAGTCGGAGGAAGCCCTCGGTCTCCCGCTGTCTATGGATGGTGCGGCTGGTATCGTCTGCAGCGCACTCGCAGACCGGGCAGGGCTCCCAGACACGTCCGAGAGAACGAACGCAGTAGCTGCCCTGAAACCTCGGCCTGAATGGGTACAAGGAAAAGCCGAGTCCTGTCAGTTAAATAACCACCTCAGTTCCGCAAATCCTCCGCAACGGGCCCAAGCACCCGAGAAAAGTCAAGGCTCCAGACCAGCTCGTACCGCGCAGCCGCTACTCGGGGGTCTCCGGGAGCCGGCCGCGAGGCTCTGGCCGGCTGCCGCAGCCCAGTGTCGTGGAGCGGGGCCCCAGCTCCCGGGACGGAGCGGAGAGCACGCGCTGCCTTCCCAGCCGGCCCTGAGAAGCTTCACCACTCCCTCGCGCGGAATCCCGGCCCGAGCCGTACTTCGGCCAAGTGCCCGTAGCCTTTCCACGGATGACCCCTCACCAAACTGGACCTGCAGGGGAAGGGAACCCGACCCACCTGATCGCCGCCTCCCACCCAGCGACAAGTGGGACGGGTACGTGCATCTCTGCCTGCACGTGCTCGGGAAGGGAGCAGGAGGTGGAGCCGATCTGACTCCGGTGTTTGTGTTCCGTCGGCACCCGGCCCGCTCCCGGGGATTCGGAGGTATTTACCTTGCGTTTCTCAGTCCGAGAGTCAGAGTCAGACATTGGGGGGACGAGGGCCAGGGAAAGGGCGCCGAGGGGGTGGCGGCGGGAGCGGGGCGAAGCGAGCAGCCCGCGGCGATGCTGGCCGCAGTTGGGCTGGGGCGCGCAGGGCGACTTCAAGAATCCGGTGGCAGTGGTGGCGGCGGCGACGCGAGACGGAGCGCTCTTACAAGATCAGAACCTGGAGGCTGCGCGGAGCGAAGTGAAACCTGCACAGCCCTGCAGCTCGGCTCTGGCTGGTGGCCCCGCGCCCGCACCCAATCACTGTGAGCTCCGCCCCCGCTGGGTCCCGCCCCGGCGCGCGGGCTGGCAAGCCCCGCCCCCGCCGCGCAGCAGCCGCTGGCGCTTTCAGGCTCCGACAGGTAAAGGCGGGGGTGGCCCCGCCGGGTTCCCCTGCGCGCGCTGCCCGCCCTGCCCCGGCGGGGCGTGTTTACTGGAGCGACTAGGGCTGCTGGTGGCTTGTGCGCACCCATCCCCCTCCCTCCAAAGTGTACCCTTGTCTTTCCCCCATCCAGCAGAGGCCAAGACGTGCGCTTGGAACAGAGGGGGCGCTCCGGGCACGCAGAAGCGGGCTGGGCCGCTGCCGCCAGCCGAAGGCCTCAGGAGGCGCCCCCGAGCCCTTGATGGGCTGCAGGAATTTCTCTCTCAGCCTCTTTGGGGCAGACGCGGGGACTGGGTTGACCCGAGAACACGCAGGTCCAAGGTTGAGCAGAGGGTCTCAAAGCTCTCCTCACTCAGAGTCTGGGGTGCTGGGAGAGACCCCGATCTGCAGGGCTGCTCACCTTCCTCGCTCTCGCCTCACGTGATTGTCTTAGGCTCCCTCCTCTTGCCATCTGGCAGGGACACCTAGCCTGTCTCCCGCGCGGAACCTCCGATAAGAGGCAGAGCCCTTCGCGGGGCGAGTGAAGAAAGAGGCCAGGAGCTGATCCCCGGAGGCGTCTGTTCCGTAGCCCCGAAGCGAGAAGGGGCTGAGCGCAGAGCAGGTAAAATAGGGAAATGAAAAAAGAACTCGAAAAAAAAAAAAATCCTTTTAAGAAAAAAAAAAAAAAAAGGCCCAGAAGAATCTCGGCCTTCAGGTGGGAGAGAGGATGGTAACTCTGCTCGGAGAGTTAGGATCCTAGAGACTGGTGGGGCTCTCAGAGAGACGCCAGGGAGGCGCGGTGAGGCCAAGGAAGGCGGCGCGCATGGTGAGCGGTGTAGAGAGCGAAGTGCTCCCCCCCACACCCCTTTTCCCTGCGCGCTCCTATCCCCTTCCTCCTTGGTGCCCGCGGCCCCACTCCCACTCCTGCTGGGGGGACGGTACACCTTTGGGTCCGCACCCCCATATCTGTTTTGCTAATGTGGATTATGAGTTCTCACCGTTACCCCTCATCGCTAGGAGACAGCCAGGAGACAGCCGTGGCCGGGGAGTGGGGGGGCAAGGTCGGTCGGGAGATGGAACATCCTGCCACGGGGGAGACCCGGTTAGACGGAATAAAGAAACTCAATTTAAGGATCACCTAACCTCCCCCCCCACCCCCCCCCCCCCACCCCAGAACGAAGAAGGAAGGGTCCTCAGTTGCAGAGGAGCAAGTCAGCGAGGCGTTTGTCCCGCTGCTGGCCACCTCGGTCAATTTTATGCTGCATAAGCAGACATAGAACGTCAGCGAGACAGCACAGCCCCTGGTTAAAGTCTTCTCAGCACATCCTCCCGCGAATCCTGAGCCAAGTGTGGGAGGCCAGGGGTTCCCGGATGGACTCAAGGACCCATGGCCCGTTCTGCCTCGGGATTTCGTCGCAAGAGGGAGAGAACGAGGGCGTGCACGCGGCGAAGTGGACGCAGAGGCCAGATGTCTACCCTGACCGTGGCTTGGAGCTGCTGCCTTCGACCTCAGGTGGCGGCCACGGGTGATCTCTGAGCCTTAGCCGCCCGGTGTAGTAGCACCCGGGGAAAATAACAGAACTCCTGTGCCCGCTGGGAGCCCCAAACCCGACCTAGTGCTCCGAGCTCTCCGTGGGGTTGGCCGACGCAGACGGGGACAGGAAAAGAACCACTACGGCAGAAGCCGTAGTGGTTGTCATCTGCTTCTGTGCAGCTCCGCCGCCCCCGCGTCGTCTGCTTTAGCGACCCTGTGAACACTTTAAAACAACAACAAAAAATAAAACACACACACACACACACACACACACACACACACCAAAAAATCAAAGGCATCAGGGAAAGCAAATGGTTAAGCGCACTTATTTGGGACACGAAGAGGAGGTCGTCTCTGAGTCTGCTGTTCATGCAGCCCAGACTGTGCTGGGGAGCTTTGGCAGAACACCCCGCGCTCTTCCCGCCCTCTCCCACAGGGGCCGGAGGTCCTCTGGAAAGGGACGGTGTGGGAAGAGCAGGTGGGCTCTCTGCTCCGGTCCGGTCTTGGATGTCGCCCTCGCAGACACAAGCAGAGCTATGCCCACTCCTGCCTCCGCCAGGAGAGGAGGAGAGGGAGTAAGGAGGATGGCTTGGACTGAGAGAAAGGAGCAAGAATGAAGTGGGGCAATGATCTGAAAAGTGAGATAGGAAATCTACAGCCCTTGCCCAGACCACAGGCGTTGCCGGTGTGGTGTCTCCGAGTTCCGAAATTGACTTAACTGAAATGTACGGCCCTAGCCCGCCTCCCCATCCTCGGAAGTAGCCGGAGCGCCTTCCCATCGCTTAATGTCTTTATTAAACTTTGTATCTATGCTCCTCTAAAGAACAGATTACAATTTCATATGGTAAAAATATTTTCCGCTCGTTGTCTTACGGTCCGGAAGCCGCCTGCCAGAGAGGACGAGCCGGAGTTCGCGCTCTGCGGAGAGCAAAACTCCAGGCACACGCTCCCCTTTCCACATCCGTGCGTTTCCTCGAAGACTCCAAGGGGGATCTGATTCACTGGAAAAGCATCATTTGCTGAGCTGAACTTTGCCCACGAGTGTTTGATTTTTATGCTTTGATTTTTCCCCCCACGCAGCACCAATGCGTTTTCCAAAAATCACTGTAATTCTGAATCACCGCTGACAGCAGGAGACCTTTGGCGACACCTGGGTGTGGGGCGTGTTCGCAGGGGAACCCACTGTCTAGGGGGATCAGGCGCCTAAGCTGGGAGAGGTTGCGGCTGGGCGCGGCCGGGTTACGTGATAAGGATCCGTGTTCCGGGGCTGCCGCCTGGCTTCCTTTCCCAACAGCCCATCGCGAACCGCGCCAGCCTCGGTGGGAACCTCGCTCTGCGACCGAAAATCCCCGAGGGCCCAGCGCGTGCCAGGCCGGCCTCGGCCCCAGCTCCAGGCGTCAGAGAAGCTAGTGTCGTGGCAACTGCGAGCGAGCCACCACCCTTCCCGCCACGCCCGCTGTAACTTGGCTCCCAGCTTGGGCCGCTGAGAGCGCGCCCCTTCTCGGGCCTGGGTTGAAGGCCCAGGCCGCCTGCGCATTGGTGATTCCGGCGATTGGTGCTTGGAGGGAGGTGTGTGGAATGTTAAAGGCGGAGATCACCCTCAGGGCATCATCCTTCACCGAGTCGCACAAATCCAGTAACTGCAAAACAAGACACAAAGTGACAGATCAGATGTTGGCTCACTTACAGCGCGGGGTGCCATTGGCTTTGCGCCCACTCCCAAGCACCTGCACAGGTAGCCACTGGGGAAACTAGTTTCCCTTGGGATTTCCCGGGACCCAGGAGGGTAGAGGCCGTTGGTCATGAATAACCATCACAAGACTTATCTTAGAAATTCCTAAGTCTGTGACAGCTGGTCCTGCAGAAGTCCACTTCTTCCATACAGGGTTGGGGGCAGGCTCCAAATTAGATGGGAATCTCAGGACCAAGGCCTGGGAATTTTATCAGCATTCCCCTTGCCTGCCCTGCCCTGCCCTCCCCTCTCCTCCAGTCCCCATCGTTTTCCTCACCTCCACCTCTGGAGTGCCTGGGGTGCCCCCCTCTGGCGTGCTGACGCAATTGAACAGGAAGAGCATCAGACAGGTGAACCCATTGGAGACTAGCCCCGGTTCTCTCCAGACTAGCACCTCCCCACCCCTGGCTGGCAGCAGGCCATAGTTCCCGAAATGCAGGCACAGTGGGACTAGGGGTACCAAGACCAGGCACTGGCGTCTCTGTGCATCTTACACCTGGTTACTGCAGCAAATCAACCTGCAGTTAAGGCGAATACCGAGGAACCTGGCAGATGTCCATGTGTATTCTGATAACCATTGGAAAACACAAATATGACATCTCGGCAGAAGGGAGGGGGAAATGTAAGCTAGTGATTTTGGAGGAGCTGCATTGGGTGTATTTTAATTTCATTTTCCATGGATTAGGTGCCAATGCATTTTTTTTCTTTTTATTCCCAGGGCAAAAAACAAAAACAAAAACAAAAACAAAAAAAACGCTACCAAAAATAATAGGTTGTTTTTCTTAAACTCAACAAGGACAAGGCGGAGGGTCTGCTTTCCTTTCCCATAACCAGCTGCACAATTTACCCCTCCATTTTTTAAGTTTTCAGCCAGCCATAAATTTCTTTCACTCACCAAATTACAGTTAGCCCCCAAGTTTTTACGGTTGTAAAAACAACACTTACACCAGCCCCACTGTAGCCGCCCTCACAGCAGTGGTCATTACTGAGCTACATTAATACTGTAAAGAGCACAGTTCCCTTATAGCAGTCCAAAATGCCATTTCAGGTGTTCAGAGACAATGAGGGGGGGGCGTCCCCAAAACAGGGGTTGGGGTAGGATAGGGGAAGATCATGAATTTTAATAGTCTAACAATACATCTGCCTTTAAAATGTGCTCTATTACACCAGTAATTTCTAATGAAAACCTTCATTCTTTACACACTGTGGTTAAGCATCATAAAATCAGTAGTGAAAAGACTTTGATCATATTTGCAAGATGCACTATGATGAACTTTCACTGACCAAGATTTCAAAGTTTGTAATTAATACTCTTGACAAATCCCTGACTAATCTGTCAACTCTCAAGGTCTTTAACCACACAGCTCAAAACCGTGAGATGGTGTAGGAGTCCTTAAACCTTCTATGTATTGTAACGTCATTATTCAAGATAAGTTTTCCTTTAGGTCTGCATTATGAAACTCAACCAATTTTTGTCACATATTTGACAATGGGGGAGATTCAATTATATGAATGAGTGTTATATGGAAGAGAGTATGGGTTTGGTCTGGCCAGTACCAGACACAGAATAAGCACCGAGAGAGAGAAATTGCAGGAGGCAGATTTATTCAATTCCACAATCTATTCAATTTCCACAACTTTATTCTCTTAAAACATTTTTTAAGTGTTTATTTTTGAGAAAGACAGAGCGAGCCCAAGTGGGGGAGGGGCAGAGAGAGGGAGACACAGAATCCGAGGCAGGCTCCAGGCTCTGAGCTGTCAGCACGGAGCCCGACGCGGGGCTCGAGCCCACGGACCATGAAATCATGACCTGAGCCGAGGTCGGACGCTTAACTGAGCCACCCAGGCACCCCTTCACAACTTGAAAAATAAGAATAAAGTGATACAAAAGGATCTAACGGCTGGAGAAGAGGAGGGTTTTCTCACTCATAAGTGAGACTTCAAATGAAACTCTACAGATGAATGCTGTTATAGAAGGGGAAGACCATGTGTCAACTGCTAAGATTCTTTGTTCAACCTAAATTTCTGAGGCCGTCTAAAATATTCCTCCTTCTCCCTTTCTCCATTTGTTGCAGACCGCAACAGGCCCATTGGTCCAGATCCAAGGATCGGGCATCACTTCTTATATAACAAGTTTGACTCCGATTCCAGATACTCCCTTACCTCTGCCTGTGGGGATGATCATTATTATTATCGTCCTTTCCCTTACTAAATACATACTGGAATCCTATCCTGTGGTACGGATTGTGCTGGGTACTGGAGATTTAGTGATGGATACTGCAGACACAGGCCTTCTAGATCAAGGAGATGTTGAAGAATTTCAAAGACTTTTTACAAATAGGATCTCCTTAATAGAAAATAAACTTAAGTAGCGAATATAGCATTTATTATTATATATACGGTAGTTTTTTTTTATTACGAGGGAGTCCCCTAGGACTAAGCAAAGGGCAGGCATACCTTAGAAATATAGGAGGTTCAATATGTTTTCACTCCTATGTGGATCCTGAGAAACTTAACAGAAGACCATGGGGGAGGGGAAGGAAAAAAAATTGGTTCGAGAGGGAGGGAGCCAAAACATAAGAGACTCCTAAAAACTGAGAACAAACTGAGGGTTTATGGGGGGTGGGTGATGGGTATTGAGGAGGGCACCTGTTGGGATGAGCACTGGGTGTTGTATGGAAACCAATTTGACAATAAATTTCATATTAAAAAAAAAAAAGAAATATAGCAGGTTCAGTTCCAGACCACTAATACAAAGCCAATATTGCAACAAAGCAAGTCAAAGGAATATTTTGGCTTCCCAGCGCATATAAAAATTATGTTTCACGCTATAGCTTAGTCTGTTAAGTGTGCAATAGCATTATGTCTCAAAAACAACATATGTATGTTGATTAAAAAAGATTTTGTTGCTAAACATGCTAACCATCATCTGAGCTTTCAGCTAGTTGTAGTCACTCATCACAGATCACCACAACAAATAAAATAATAATGAAAAAGTTTGAAATATTGCAAGAATTACCAAAATGTGATACAAGGACACAAGGTGAGAAAATGCTGGTGGGAAAATGGTGTCAACAGATTTGCTTAACATCGTGTTGGCACAAACTTTCAATTTGTAAAAAAATAAAATGCAATACCCACGAAACACAATAAAACAAAGTACATCTGTACTTTTAAAGTTTAGTTTTATTACCAAACATATACGTCCATAATATAAGCACAAAAATGGCACATATAGTAGCCTCCCCCGCTCCCCATTATGCCAGTATATGACCCAACTATTCTGGTCAAAGCACCCCAAGCCCACCTGTCCCTTTACAAAGAAAATTCACCAGCTTTTGAGAATACACCAATGCATAGCTGCCCTTTAAAAATAAAAGAGCATGAACAAGTTACAAATTCTTATAGAAAAAAATTTAAAGAACCCATAGCATGGGCAGTATTGCTCTAAAAATAATAACATGAGATCCACTGGAACTATCCAGGGACGGGGATCTGAGAATATTTACCTTGAAGAAAGTGGAAGTGCTCAACACTCAAGGGACAGTGGGTAGGCAAGTTGGTATGTGGATTTTCAGGGGGAAATTTATAATGAGTTTGCCTTCCCACCCCTACCTAGTTGCAGTAGTTTGTCTCTTTTCTTCCTCTTTGTCCCAGCATTTTCCTTATTCCAGGTGGGAGACTAGGATGGTCTAGAATGGGCAGTATCTAAGCTTTACAGCCTTCTAAACAAAATCCAGTTTTCCTTGTGTTGGTGTTAATTATACAATAGATGCTCAAGGTATGAGGTGTCCAATGACACCCCAGCTATTCCAAAGACTCTGTGCAGAAGGTTTTCCTGCCTCTTCCCATGCCCCCCACCTCTGTTACCAACACCAGGGGACCTCCTGCTGTTCTCTGTGTCAAATCCCTTACCTCAGCTTGAAATGGCCCTCAGTTAGCCCCTTTCTTGTGGGCACTGGGATAGCACCTTTTTCTCCATCCCTTGAATCTGGGCTGCCTTGTGACTTACCTCGACCAATAGAATGTGGAGAAGGTGACACTGTGTGACTTCCAGAGGTTAGGTCTCAAGAAGCCTTGCAATGCATGCCCATTCTCGCTTCCTGGGACCCTGAGACCACTTTGCTGTGCAGGTCTAGCCTGCTGGAGGATGCCCAAGGCCATGTGGAGAAGATCCAAGTTCCCTCGGTCAGCAGCCGAGGCCCACTCTCAGATATGTGAGTGAGGCCATCCAGGACCTTCTAGTCCATTTGAACTCAGATGACGGCAACCACAGGAGTGATCCTACCTAAGGCTAGTCAGAGAACGACCCAGGTTGCCTACCCATGGAATTGCAAGAAATAAACAATTGCTTTGGTATGCCATTAAGTTTTAGGGTGATATGTTATATGGCAATGGGTAACGAAAACAGACATCTACCTTTTAAGATTTTTTTAATGTTTATTTTTGCAAGAGAGAGAGAGAGAGAGAGAGAGAGAGAGAGAGAGACAGAATCTGAAGCAGGATCCAGGCTCTAACCTCAGCACAGAGCCTGATACGGGGCTTGAACCCATGAACATGAGATCATGACCTGAGCCAAAGTCGGACACAACAGATTGAGCCACCCAGGCACCCCAGGTATCTTCCTTTTAAAATTCAAATTGTGGGGCGCCTGGATGGCTCAGTCGGTTGAGCGTCCAACTTCGGCTCAGGTCATGATCTCGCAGTCCACAGGTTCGAGGGCCCGCGTCAGGCTCTGTGCTGACAGCTCGGAGCCTGGAGCCTGCTTGGAATTCTGTGTCTCCCTCTCTCTCTGCCCCTCCCCCCACTCATGCTCTGATTCTCTCTCTCTCTCTCTCTCTCTCTCTGTCAAAAATAAATAAACATTAAAAAAATTAAAAAAAATAAAAATAAGTAAAATTCAAATTGTCATCACGGGGGTGGGGAGGAGAGGGTAATCTTCAGTTATACTTCTACCCTCTTAATTATCTGAGGACAATATCTTTCTTAACTGAAAGAGAATTTCAGGTCGTAAAAGAGAAGTTTATAAAGCCAAATGACTATCCAGTTGGTGGGGTATCTGGGAGAGAATCTGAATAGCAGAGTGGAAGTCCCACCGCGCACCAGCACCCACCCCATTTTCCTAACCCAGTATAGAAGGCAAATCACCACGACTTGGCTTATATAACCCATCTGCCATGCCTTTACCGTCTCTACAAGGTACTTGAGCTTCCAACAAAAATACTCCGTAACATCAAAGTGTCAGGGATGGGGGGGCAAGGCAGAAAATCATTGCAACTAGAGATTCCAAGTGTCCTAAACGTTTAGGTTCTCCTGCACCATTAGAAGAGAGAAACAGATGGGGCCTGGTCAGACCTAACCAGAGTCAGCTAGTATGATGGGATAGACTAGCACATCTCTATGACTTTAGTTCATGGGACTGCAGTGTTTCCCTACTCCCAGAGATTTCTTAAACAAGGTGGCCAACAGGGGTTCATCTCCATGGCCAGGAGTCTGTCTACTATAAAGGGTAGATTAAGGGCTCCTGGGTGGCTAAGTTGGTTAAGCATCCAACTCTTGATTTCGGCTCAGGTCATGATCTCACGGTTTGTGGATTGGAGCCCCGTACTGGGCTCTGCACTGACAGTGCAGAGCCTGCTTGGGTTTCTTTCTCTCCCTCTCTCTGTCTCTGCCCCTCCCCTGCTTGCGCTCTTTCTCTCTCTCAAAATCAATAAATAAACATGATAAAAATTTTAAAGTGTAGGTTAGAGGTCTGACCTCAGAATTGGTTGGGAGGATAGAGTGAGGTAATTATGTGAAGCCCATACTGCAAAAGGCAGCAAAAGAGTTGTTGACGCTTTATCCCCCCCAATACTATCAGTAGGGCCTTTAAAGGCTCCCGAGAAACTCAGACCAATAAGTTTCAATGTGAATTTGTCTATTTACATGGAAGCTTGGGGTCTGAGTGTGACAGTATGTGGAAATCCAGCCCATGTATAGGGACCCATAATTTGCCACTTCTATCCAAATGGATGTCTCTTTTTATTCTAGGATGCGTAAGGTGCTTCTTGTTTAAAACAGCTTTAAAGAGTATCCTTCTTGAGAAAGGTCATATATCAACACATAATGCCATTCATCAGCCGAGTGGGTGGGTTCCACTTGTGCTGTGATGGGAGCCTGGAAGTGACAAGCTAGGGAATAGGTACAACGATGCTACTTATTGTATGAATTGGGCCCCTTTTATATGTCTGAAAGCTTTTATAATGATTGTGTGTGTGTGTGTGTGTGTCCACATGCGTGTGAATGAAACAATAGCAAAATGTATTGCTGCATTTTAGTAACTACCACCTTCTCTAGAAGGTTGTTAAGAGTGTGAAATAAAATGAGTATCAGCGTCCATCCCTCAGGCACACTGCTAAAACCTCTCAACAAGAGAAAGGTTGGCTTATTTTTGTTGTCTGTCTTTGTCCTCCGTGGAAAAGTCATCCATAATCCTCTGCTCTGTTGTTATACTAAAAATCTGGTGTGAGAACCCTTTCCACTCTTGTTTTGTAGCCGCCTGATTCAAACCCTCACCAAGTTCTTCAGATTCTTGCCTCACAACATTACCTTTCTCGAGTGTTGTTTTGATCTGATCATTTTTCTTCTGAAAAGCCCAGAATCACTTCCACTTGCTACTTAGTTTAGTTTTAAAGTAAAATTCTTGATTGTGAACTTGAGTCCTTTAATAGAATTTGATTTATGGAGCTCCCACAACTAGTTTCCTCACCTGCAACCCAAGCACAATCTGCCCCTTCTGCTTGGGCCAAGCAAATTTATCTTGCTTTCCACTTGACGCTCTTCATTACCTTTCACTGAATCACCACATTTCCCATTCCCCCTTACTTGGCCTACCATAACTTAATTAAGCCTCTTTCAAGCTTTCTGTTCTTGGTTACAGGTTGACTGCCTGAGTACGGCCGTCGGGAAATAGTTGCTGTGTTAGCTGAAGGGACATAAACATGTCATTTAACTTTGCTCCGAGTAACATACCTCATAACTGGCACAACCAGGGTTGTAATCCAGAGCTTTCTTTCTGCTTCTACAGCCCCGTCTACCCATTCTGCCTCCATCTTTACCCCCGTCCCCCCCTGTTTCCATCTCTGGAGGGTTGAGGGTTGCCATGAGGAAATGCCTCTGCCCCTGTCCAAACGTGTGGCCCCTGATGTTCTCTCGAAGTCAAAATCGATATTCCATATGTGCTGAGTGTGGGGAATGTGGGTCTGGCCAGCCACGCTGGCTCAGACTCCCCAAGAGGGCTAGGGCAGTAATGGGCAGCCCAGGGGGCCTCTAGGATCTTGCCACTAGAGGGAGGTGCTGAGGGCCTTGGCTTCAGAGCCAGCGGCCATGATACAAAAGGGCCAGCCTGGTGATCTAGATGCTCTTCCTGAGAAGGATAAGCCTCCAAGTCTCCAGAAACGATGCCCGGGCCGGTGGGGCTTAGACACAAGGGTATTCAAGGAAACAGCTTTTCTTCCCGTAAAGGGAGGGCCACTTGCTCTGCAGATTCTTCTTCAGGAAGTTGGATGCGCTCTGCTGCACAGGTCTACAGGCCCTCTCTGCTCCTCTGATCCGTACCGTAAGTCACCAAACACAGTTCAAATCCCTTCAGAAGAGAAACATGCTGATCGTCACAGAGTGGTCAGTGAAAACTGTCACAATCAAGTAAAATTCAATTTGCAGCTATTACAACGCTTTGTGGAGACGTCCAAACTCACTGGATTCACACAGGCAGGCTGTGATCTTGTTTCCCGTCCATTCACCTTTCCTAAAGAATTGACAGCCTCTATAGGAAAAGGGTCACAGTGGTAGGTCTGTAACAGCTGATTTGCCATCTTAGTCCAAATGCCTGGCTAGTGGTAAATGTAAAGAAAAACATACCTGAAACACTCACATGGGGGCATAATAGCACACGACGTGCTATGATTCTAACTCTCTCAATTTACCCAACAATCACTGGAAAGGGGAGCTCAGCTCTTGTTTTTACTGGCCGCTCGCATCTCAAGCCTGCCGGAGCTTAGCATATTGGGCCTCCTGGTCCCAAAAACATGTACATTCCCATGGTTTTCTCTACAGCCAAGTTCCATTAGCAAGAAATGAAATTCTGTGGTTGTATTAAATAATCAGGACTCCAGCTTAGTATTTTCTCTGAATCAGTATAAATTATACTTTATGTGATTAGTTCTTCAGCTAATAAAAATATTTAGTATAATCTGAAATGTTAGAATGGAGAAATTGCCTTCCTTAACAAACAAAAACAAAATACCTCATTTCACCTAACCCAAGAGTTCATTTTGAGGAGAGACAAATTAACCTTCAAAATGTTCTTCCTATCACAATGTTTTTCAACTGGAGAGTACACAATCCTGGTATTTTCTAAATATTACTGACAATGCCCATTTCAGTAAAGGAGTGGGACTTTTGAACCCTGATGTTGTGACCTCGAAGCCATGATTACCTTTCTTATCTTTAAAATAGAAGGATTAAGCAAGTTTGGCACAAAGCGAGTATTTACAAATATTACTATTATCATGTGTTCTTTACTTAGTAAGAAAAAAAATTTCTTTAACACTCTGGCATTTTCCATTATGAAGTCTGCTTAATCATCATTACCTAAAACAAGAATGCTGAGACAGAGACATCAACTTTAACCACTTAATAAGAACTTCTGACATTTATTCATACTGCTACTGATTCATAAGAGGAAAAGTTTTAAAAGAAGAAAAGTGCATATAGCTTTCCCTTTAGAATACAGGAAACCATATAAAAGTATTGGCAATGGAATTAAAGTAACCACAATGCCGCTCTTGGTAGCATTTTCTACAAAGACATTTACGTGAAACTAGAAAGAATATTAAATTAGGTGGTTATAATAAAGCTTCACACCTATTAGCTTTACACCTTTTCAGACAAAAGAATGCAGTAGTTTAATCAACTGATAGTTCAACCTTGTAAATACAGACCCAAAGAAATGTAAGCATACCCAAGAAGGAATAATTTTCAGTCCAAAAATTTTTTCAAGAAACAGAAGCCCCACAAACTGCCAAACATACAGTAAAACCCAAGATATTAGGGAGAAATTCTGTGTCAGTGGGTCCTGGAGCTTTGAACTTCATGGACCCAAACAATTTCAAAAGTAATGTTTTCTATCAAAAAATTTATTTTATTTTCTTAACATGAACATATGCATGATTGGTATATTTGAGAAAAATCCTTCCTCGTTTTTTTCTTTAACTAATATTTCATGAAAACTTCAAAAATAATCAGGACCTGAAGCAGTAATTTGAAAACACTGTGTCCTGATGCTTTGAAAGAAATTTGGGAGGACTTGTACTTCTAGTTAGAATGTAGAAAGATTCAAGAGAACTTTGATCCCATAGTTACAACCAGAAGTTGAACCCAATGGAGAATCGAAGATATCCCAGACTATAGTCTAACATCCTCCCAGCTCAACTGCTGACAGGACAAAAAAGGCAGTATGGGAGTGGGGGGTGTGTGGGAATTGGACTAGGGACAATGACCTTGGTCTAATTAAAGCAGCCCTCGCTCAACTTGACTCTTGGTGGGATCTTTATAAAACATACAGGTTGAAAAGAAAGAAGTCAGTCTTTTATTTTATTTTATTTATTTATAAAAAAAATTTTTTTAATGTTTATTCATTTTTGAGAGAGAGAGAGAGAGAGACAGAGCATGAATGGGGGAAGGCCAGAGAGAGAGAGGGAGACACAGAATCTGAAATAGGCTCCAGGCTCTGAGCTGTCAGCACAGAGCCCGACACGGGGCTCGAACTCATGGACCGCAAGATCATGACCTGAGCCGAAGTCGGACGCCCAACCGACTGAGCCACCCAGGCGCCCCAAGTCTTTTTATTTTTAGATGTCATGATTGAGTACTTAGAAAATCTCAGGGAATCTACAAATAAAATGCTTGAACTATTAGGTGAGTTAGTGAGCTTATGTATACGAGGCAATGTACAAGAATTAATTGTGTGTGTACTAAATATGAAACACACATATAGAAAATTAAAATTTTAAATACATAATTTGCAATAGCTTTGAAAAAAAAACACTTTGTAATAAATTTAATGAAATCTGTTCAAGAACTCTATTACTGAAAATTCTAAAACATTGTTGGGAAGAATTAAATAAATGAAGAGATATACCATGTTCATGGACTGTTAAAACATCAATTCCCCCCAAACTGATATATAGGTTTAATGGAATCACAATCAAAATCCTAGCTGTCCCCTTCTTTATTCCATGAAATTCACAAGCTAATTCTAAAATATGTATGGAAATAGGCAGTTTTCAGAATAACAAAAACAATTTTGAAAAGGAATAAAAAATCTGAAGGCCTTACATTTTCTGGTATAAAATTTAATATAATAATAAAGACAGAATTAGCAAAATAGGAGATAAGTACATCAGTGGAATAGAATAGAGAGCCCAGAGACAAACCCACACTTACATGATCAATTTTTTCTTAATAAGAAGCCAAAATATTTCCACGGATAAAGGACAATCTTTTTTTTTTAAGTTTATTTATTTTGAGAAAGAGAGAGAGAGAGAGCAAGAGCATGCACGCACGAGTGGGGGAAGGGCAGAGAGAGAGAGGGAGAGAGAGAATCCTGAGCAGGCTCCACACTGTCAGCGCAGAGCCTGACACGGGGCTCGAATCCATGAACTCTAAGATCATGACCTGAGCCAAAATCAAGAGTTGGACACTTAACTGACTGAACCACCCAGGTGCTAATAAAGGATAATCTTTTTAACAAATGTTGCTTGAACACTTGGATAACTGTATAAAAAATAATGAACTTCAACCCCTACCTCATACTATACTCAGAAATTTATTTGAGATAAGACATAGACCAAAATGTAAAAGCAAAAATCACATAGCTTCTAGAAGAAAGCATGAGAGAATATCTTTGCAAACTTGAGTTAGGCAAAGATTTCTTAGACAAGGCCCAAAGACACTGACAAAAAATTTTAAGTTGACAATTTTTTTGTCCATTGAACTTAAAACCTTCAGCTTCTTAAAAGATACTGTTAAGAAAATGAATAGGCCGCAGACTGGGAAAATTCCAAATACTTGTACGTAGAATGTATACGTCTTATAACTCAATATTTAAAACAACAATAACACACAGTTTAAAAATGGACAAAAGACTAAGACATAAGAAGAAACAATAAGCACCTTGAAAGGGTGCCCAACACCATTAAATACTAGGGAAATGAAAATTAATACACAATGAGATATTACTACGCATCCACTAAAATAGCTAAAATTTAAAAGACTGACAACACCAAATGTTGATGAGAATGTGGAAAAATGGAACCTTTATATGTTACTAGTGGGGATGTAAAATGATATAATCACTTTTAAAAGAACTGTTTATGGTTCTTAAACAGTTCAATAAATGTCTACCATACCAACCGTTCTAAGTATTTACCAAAAGACATGAAAAACATGTCAAGAAAAACCTTGTATAAAAATGATCCTGACAATTTTATTCATAATAATACTGATCCATGATACCATAAATGTCAATCAACAGAAGAATAAACAATTTTTTAATTGTTTTCTAATGCAAGAAAAAAATTAAAAGTAAGTCTTAAAGTCTTCAGTTATTTTTTCTTTCCATAGTGAGTATAAATAAGACATTGTACCTTAATACCCATGGAATGATGCAGCTGAGGTCAGTTGGAGGTAACAAGGCCAATTGCTCAAGATTGATATAGCAGGGGCCTAGAGAGATCATGTGGGAAAGAGAAGGAGTTGGGAGATATCTCTACAGTGAAATATCACTCAGAAAAAAAAAAAAAAAAAGGAAAAAATGAACTACTGAACATCTCATAAACATCAAGCTGAGCAAAAGGAGAGTCTATTTGCTTCCATTCTATAAGGCTCTAGAGCAGCCAAACTGAAACGTAATGACAAAGTCAGAACCTTGGGGGCAAAAGGGAGGGATTGGTGGAAACAGGCTGAGGGAAATCTCTTGGGTGATGGGGTGTACATTATACAATCTACCATTTTATTTGTCAAAACTCAATGAACTGTACCACTGATATTTGTATACTTCCGTATATGTAAAGTAGACCTCATTTCTTTTCAATGAAGAGAAAAGGAAAGGAAAAAATCAATATGGGGCAAACCAACATGTAATTGCCTATATATATATATATATATAGTCAAGTAACGATATCAAAAAAATGGACCACTATCACTATTTTATTTAAATGGTAACATTCAGCACCTAAAAAGTAGGAAGAACATAATGACATTTTTAAATTTTTTTTTTTCAACGTTTATTTATTTTTGGGACAGAGAGAGACAGAGCATGAACGGGGGAGGGGCAGAGAGAGAGGGAGACACAGAATCGGAAACAGGCTCCAGGCTCTGAGCCATCAGCCCAGAGCCTGACGCGGGGCTCGAACTCACAGACCGCGAGATCGTGACCTGGCTGAAGTCGGACGCTTAACCGACTGCGCCACCCAGGCGCCCCATAATGACATTTTTAATGAAAAGCTATTTTTCATTACAAAAAACTCAATATATTTTATTTTTCTCATTTTACCATAGATAGGTTAACTCCTTTCCTAGGAAAATTTCTTGCTTGGGCTTATAGGAATCAGGATTGTATGGTTCTCAGGCCAGCAAGGACTGGAAAGAATCCTCCAGATAAAGTAAGATATTGTCACCGGATGAAACAGTTGCAGGCAGACTCTTCAGCACGAGAACAGAGGGTCTGGGGATGGTTCAAGTGAAAAAGGACTAAAAAAATTGAAGATCCAGGGAGGCCATCAGTCTGAGTTCAAATGAAATCATGAAGCTCTCCAGAAAACATTCTATCAGATACCATTTTTTCTTCTCAAAAATCATAGTCAAAGCCCACTTTGACATATATATATAGTCCATATATAGTTTATATATAGGGAGACAATATATATATATATATATATATATATATATATATATATATGGTATATATATAGCAGGGTTTTGTTCAGGTTTTGTCATATATATATTACAAACATAAGAAGACTCAAATGTGAGGAGAAGACAACAGTCTGTTTAGGGATATGGGGAGCTGAGGAATGACACAGTGGTGAATTCTCTGGGTTTCCTTTTTACCTCATATATCCCACACTCAGAGTTAAAGAAGATGTCAACCCAAGAACATTAATAGATGCAGATATAAACCCCAACAAAAGCATGTCCTCTCCAGTCAAAAGGGGCTGTCAAGCAAGACAGAAAATTTTTAGACAATAACCACCCTACTCCAGCCAAACACCATAGAAGACTATGGCTCTATCAACATGTCTTCTCAAGGCTGAGTGGGGAGCTTAGTCTTCCACCCTTGCCAGGCCGTAATGAGGTGTCTGCCATCATGACAGTGGAGACCACATGGGGAGGCTAGACTTCCACCTACACCTGGCAGTGGAGATGCACTCCTTCCTCTTCCAGATGGAGTGCTGTAAAGGAGGCCTAGTGAAAGGAAGGATTTAACCATTGCATGGTGATAGCAGAGACACTGCCAGTGTTAATGGAGACAATGTGGGGAGCAGCAATGAAGCTCTCCTACCCTTCACCACCAGGAAGGTATCAGTGGAGGCCCAGTTGGCAACTGTAAGTTCTACCCTCACCCAGCAGTAAAAAGGAGCCCCCCTTAGATATCAGCAGAGGTTGAATGGAGAATTGACTTCTGTCCCTATAGGGCAGTAATAAGGTAGTATGCTCCTTTTCTCCCACTGGAGCAATGGATCAAAAACAGAAGGCTTAAACAAAATCCCATTGTTTCATAATTTAATACCCCAAATGTCCAGGTTTCAATCAGAAGTCAAACTGAAGAAAAAGACAACCAATAGTTGCCAATACTGAGATGACAGAAATGCTAGAATTATCCAGCAAAGATTTTAAAGCAACCTTCATAAAAATGCTTCAACAATCAGATATGACCACACTTGAAACAAACAAACAAAAAATCTCAGCAAAGAAATAGGAAATACAAAAAAACAAATAGAAATGTGAGGACTGAAAAGTATAATGACCTGTATAAAAACTCAGTGGATATCCTCAACAGCAAAATTTAGGAGATAGGGGAAAGAATCAGTAAACTGGAAAACAGAACAATAGAAATTATGACTCCGAACAATGGAAAGAAAATAGACTGAAAAAAAATGAACAGAGGCTTAGGGACCTGTGTGATTATAAAAAAAAAAAAAAATATCTAACTTAAGTGTTATCAGAGTTACAGAAGTAGAAGAAAGGGAGGTAGGACTAAAAAGCACTTAATGAAATGACCAAAAAAAAATTCCCCATTTTTGCCAAAAGACAGAAACCAACAAATTCAAAAAGCTGAGCAAACCTGACCCAGGATAAACCCAAAGAAATCCACACATGGAACATCATAGTTAAACTTTTGAAAACTAAAGACCCACCCCCTCCAAAAAAATCTTGAAGGTAGAGAGAAATAACACACTTTACTTATAAGGGAAAAAACAATTTGAATGACAATGGATTTTAGTTATTAACCATGAAGCCAAAAATGCCTTCAGGTGCTGAAAGAAAAGAACCCTCATCCCAGAATCCTATATCTAGTGAAATACTGTCCTATTTTCAGATGACATGTTTGTCTATGTAGAAAATTCCAAGGAATTTGTAAGAACTCCTAGAATTAGTAAGTAAGTTCAGAAAGATTATAGATTATAAGAATAATAAATAAAAATCAACTGTATCTCCACATACTAGTGATGGGTGTGTAGACACTTAAAATAAAATATGCAATACAATTTACAACCTCTCAAAAAAACAAAAGAAATAAATAATTAGGTGTAAATCTAACAAAACATGTATAAGACTTGTATGTCAAAAACAACAATGTGCTGATAAAAGAAATGAAATGAAATCTATATAAATGGAGAGACATACCATATTCATGGATTAGAACACTTAGCACCATAATTTTCATATGTTTATTTATTTTTGAGAGAGAGAGCGAGAGCAGGGGGAGGGGCAGAGAGAGAGAGGGAGAGAGAGAATTTCAAGCACACTTTGTGCTGTCAGCTCAGAGCCCAACGAGGGGCTCAAACTCATAAACTGTGAGATCATGACCTGAGTAGAGATCAAGAGTTGGACGCTTAACCGACTAAGCCATCTAGGCACCCCAGATCCAGTATAGCATTGATGTCACTTTTCCAAAAACTGTTTAACATAATTCCTATCAAAATCCCAGCAAGATTTTTCAAATAATATAGATAAGATTATTCTAATATTTACATGGAAAGGGAAAGAATGAAAATGCTAAAACAATTTTGAAAAAGAATAAAGTGAGAGGAAAAAATTCAGCAGATTTCAAGATTTATGTAACTACAGTAATCAGGACTGACCATATGATATTGGCAGAGGCATAGACACATAGATCCATGGATCAAAACTGAGACTGCAGAAACAGGACTATACAAATATGTCCAACTGCTTAGATAAAGATGTTAAAGCAATTCAGTGGAGGAAAGATAGCTTTTCAACAAATTTTTCCTGGAGCAATTGGACATTCTTAGACCAACAAAATGAATCTCAACCCAAATTTCCTAACTTATACAAAAATTAACTCAAAATGAATTGTGGACCGAAATGTAAAATGTAGAAGTAAAAAAGTTTAGAAAAAAAACTGTAGGATAAAGTCTTCAGGACCTAGGGATATGTGAAAAATTATGAGACATACGCCAAAAGTAGGATCCATAAAAGGAAAACTGATAAACTGGATTTCATCAAAATTAAGAACTTTTACTCTGGACAAAAGACTATGTCAAGATAGAAGGACAAGCCAGAAGAAAATATTTACAAACTATCTGACAAAGGGCTAGTATCTAGAATACATAAAGAACTCTAAAAACTCAACAGTTAAAAAAAAAACTACCAAATCCAATTAGAACATGGGCAAAAGATGTCAGAGCAGACATTTCAACAAGGAGGATATACAAATGGCATATAAACACATGAAAAAATGTTCATCATTATCCATTAGGGAAACGCAACTTAAAACCACAATTAAATATTACTATATATCTATCAGAGTGGCTAAAATAGAAAATAGTGACACCGTGAAAGGCTAGTGAGGACATGAAGAAATGGAATCACTCCTACATTGCTGGTGGGAATGTTAAATGTTACAGCCACTCTGAAAAACGGTTCAGCAATTTCTTTAAAAAAAAAATCATCATGTACCCACCATTTGACCCAGCAAACACATTCTTGGGCATTTACTCTAGAGAAATTAAAACCTATATTCATACCAAAACCTATGCACAAATGTTTATAATAGCTTTATTCCTAATAGTCAAAACTGGAAGAAAACCAGATGTCTTTCAATGTGTGAATGGTTTAACAAACTGTGCTACATCCACTCCATGGAGTACTCCTTTGTAATAAAAAGAAACAGACTACTGATAGATGCAACAACTTGGATGGATTTCTAGAAAATTATGCTGGGTGGAAAAAGTCAGCCCCGGAAGGTTGCATATTATGTGATCCCATTTGCACAACTTGGAATGACAAAACGATAGAAATGGAGAACAGATTTGTGTTTGCTAAGAATTATAGGGGAGGCAAGGGAAGGAAACAGGGTGTGCCTATAAAACAGACACAGGAGGAACCTCCGTAGTGATGAGAAAGCTCTGTATATTTACCATACCATGTCAAAATTGGGGTGTGATATTGTACTATGGTTCTGCAGCTGATGCCATTGGGGGAAACTAGGTAAAATAATATGAAATGTCTCTGTATTGGTTCCTACAAGTGCATGTGGATCTATGATCTCTCAAAATAAAAAGTTTAATTACCCTCCCCATATCATGGTCAGCATAAATTTCAGATTAGGTTTCAACAAAAGGTTTTATATAAGTAAAACAGAAGATTCTTCTTTTCATTCTCTTTAGTTGGAGCATAACGTGCATGCAGAGATAGAAGTAACAAGTATACACCAGCTTGCTAAATTATTACAAAAGGAACATACTCATGTAACCATCACCCAGATTAAGAAATAGATTACCTGTATCCCAAAAGACCCTACAAAAAGTCACACACTTGATCTGGATATTCTTCTTACATTGTCTCAGCAATAGCCACTTTGGTTACAGAATTAAGGCCTGGTAGTTCTGTGATGGGGATGACCAGTGTCCAGGGAAGGACAGACCTGTGGGTTCTCACAAGTGAGTCCTGTCCATTGTGCTTTAAAATGGGACCACCCCTATTTTGTATAGTTACTAAGTACCAAGTGCTTTGAGTCCCCCAGAAGACAGAAGGAGTAGAGAAGGCCACAGCAATATCTAGTCTCTAAAATCAAAGGAAAAAGGTAACAGCATCAGAAAAAGAAAAGCAGCTACAAACACGTTTTATTTTGTAAAAAAATATTCATTTCTAGCTAGAATATTAATTTCTAACAAAATGGATATAGTAGGGACCATTCCTGTTTTGAGTTCAGTAATTCACTTAAATTTTATTATTATGGAATCATAATAAAACCCACCTTGTCCTTAACTGTAACACGGTTTGCCTTGCCTGCTTACACAGAGCTGAATTCCATCTCCTAAAAGGTCTTTTTATTATAACACAGCTACTCTTAGGAACACATCTTGCCAGTGGGAAATTCTCGCTGTGCATCCTGGAGTAAGGGGGTGAACGCTGAGACTTCCGTGGAGAAAGGATGGAGAAGGATGCCCTAGTTACCCAGCACTTTAAATATCACCCCAAGGAGCCCAGGATAATGCAGCTGCCAGAAGAACCCAGGGGCTGGAGATCAGCAGAACAAACTGCTCTCTCCTGTGGTTCTAACAAGTTGACCTTGAATAAGAGAAACAGAATGATGCTGGTTCATTCCCCAGATACACAAAACTGTAGTATGGGGCAAAGCATGAGGGTCGACCAGGTGGCTGCCACGTGGAAACCAGGATTGCAGGAGTGGTGACCTCACAGTCCTTGGCCAAACTGAAGCAATCAAATCCCACTTGTATTTTCTTAACCTCAGTTGAGTGGTGTCCATTTATAGGTTCAACAATGCATTTTATGCTGCTGAGGAGCAGGCTGGGCCCAGGGGTAAAGGGCAGGGGGAAGGGAAAAGAGAGAACCCACTTTCTTAGTATCTGTTGGTACTGATATTTTCCCTGGCTCTCTGTGTGAGATCTGCAGCTCTGGAAAGAGAAGGTGGACCAGGATGTATTCATATTCTAGTTGGTCCCTGCTGTCTCCTGCAGGTGAACCAAGGGGTTCTACAGAAGTGAAAGAAGGTTAAAACCAGTTCTGGGATGCTTTCAAATCAATGGAGACTTTAAAATTTGACTCTGTTGCATTCCCTGTATGACCACTCCTTTGTGCTATTATTTCATAACACCCAGCTTCTTCACCAAAGCCACCAAATAGGAGATGTCCCTTCCCACCCTGATGGGATGGGTGCCTGTGGTTACATTCCATACCAGCTTCTCCACTCAGCCTGTAGAACAGAGCCAAGCGTCACAACCTCATCACTTGCTTGTAGCCAAGTCAGATGGGCCTTGCTGGGTAAGTGGGACCAGGGTGAGGGAACCACAGATTCCTTCTCAAATTCCTTACAAAAAAAATCAAGAGTCTGTGGGTAGTAGATGAGGCCAAGGAACTGAGACACCCTACCTCCCTTTCCCTGTTCAAGCAAGTTTTAACATCCTATGCCCTAAAATCCCAGTTCGTGTTGTATTTGTTTCTGGTACCTGAGCATCTGTTCAGATGCCATGATGCAGGTGGTTTGGGGAAAGGAAAATAGAAGAATAGGAAATCTGAGTGTCCATTGAAAAAAAGCCTTTAACAGAAGCAGCATGGAAAGCAGCCATACTGCATTTGTAGGAAGTGAAGGGCAGGTGTACCGTTTCTAAGCATCACAGGTACAAGTATAAGGTACATGTTCTTGAAGCTGACATTTGAGAAGGGCTAACATCTCAACACCATCTTCCCAGCTTGGAACTCCTCCTTAAGTTTTCTTCCTGGTTTGTTTCTTCTACCCCAAGCCTTTTGGCCACCAGGCAATGGCTGAATTTATATTCTTCACTTAGTTCAAAATAGCAAATAAGTGTGATCCATCTTCTAAATTTGAAGGATCCCAGTAGTGTCTTGGCGTTTGGGGTCTGGGGTCTGACACATTTCTGCACATTCTGCACATTCCAAGCCACATTTCCTAAGAATACATCAATGTGTGTCATTGACATTAAGGTGGTACCTCTGCTCAGAAGTACTTGAATGACCTATCAGTCAATGGGCTTGAATGATTCCCCCCTGTGATGATTCAACCATTTGAATGACTAAACCGAAACTAAACTCCAAGCCTTAGTAGTTGTTGTAGACTCGAGCAGATACAGCCTAAGAGATCACTTGCCATCAACAGGCTCCCCTTGGCCTCCTTGCTACAACTGGGTCCCTGAGCAGCTCTCTCTTACACAGGGAGAGAAGGGATCGTCCCTCTCAGTGGAGCAGACCAAGGCTACCAGGGGCTGGGTCTGTTCCTGCGTGCCCTTGCTGCCAAGGGTGCAGAAGAGGACTTAGGCTTGTCCTGCTGGTCACTGTTCCAGGGCTAAATCTAAGCTTCACCCTAGAACATCCTAGCACATCAGTGGGCACAGCAAAATGAAAACAGTCTTGAAGGCAAGGGGGAATGACTTAGATGGGACAAGGTGCCAGCCATCTGTCGCCCCAGCAGAAACTGTGCACTTAGGAAGAAATCGACGGGTCATGGCTCAAACAGGACATCAAGGCAATGTTTGGGTGTAATATGATCAAATATTGGGGAGGGGTGTCAAGATTGCTTGGACATGGTCATGATTCGTATTTATTTTCTCTCTTCCTGAATGAAATTTTGATTTTTAATAGTGTTACTCTTACAGGCAATCTCCCATAGCCTTTGGAAGGTGCCAAGGGTGGCCCTCCTTACGTCTGGGCAGGGTTATGCAGTCCTCTCTGACCTCCCTGCAGATCCTTTATAACATGCTTTCTCACGTGGTTCCATTATTTGGGTTTAGGGCAGGAAATAGAACCTGATTCAACATTTTGCTAAGTATTATTTTCACCACACTGAATAGGGTCGTTTTTGATCTGCAACCCACAGCTGGGCTGTGGTTCTCTCAACACACATAAACTTTAAAGCTTCCTCCTGTGTTGATTTCTTGGCATGAGCTGACCACATGTCCCATGTACTTGCTTTTTCTTTGCATGTCACCGAGAGTCGTGTTCCAGGGCTGGTGGGCACTGACAGAGCAGGACAGCTGTGCCAGGAATTCAGGGTGCAAACACTCCAATGAGAAAAATGAGGCTCCTCTAGGTAAAACTGAAATTTACTTTAAAGGCTGGTGTAAAAGTAGAGACTCAAGGCCAAATATTCATTTGCAGCAAAATACACTATGTTAAGAAGTTGAAGTATTTGTTTTGTTTTGTCTCTCTCTCTTTTTTAAGCAAACGAAGTTGGTTTTTGTGGAGATACACAATTAGTAACTGGTAGATTATTTTGAAAGGCTTGCCTTCTTAACATGAGCCTCGGCTGATTGCTACTCCCTAATGCTGATAATTATCTGAAGAAAAATAAATCCAAATGTCTAGGTTAATGAAGAATGAAACAGGATAATGCCTGGATGCTAAATTTTCCAAGAACAAAGCACACATTTGTTTTATACATACCCCTGCTAAAGTACCTAGTGGAAAGGGCACAGAAATCTGTTACTTAGGAGCATTTTTCTTTTTTATTTATTCATTTCAAGAGAGACAGCGAGAACAAGCAGGGGAGGGGCAGAGAGAGAGGGAGAGAGAGAATCCCAAGCAGGCTCCACACTGTCAGCACAGAGCTCAAGGCAGGGTTTGAACCCACGGGACGCAAGACCATGACCTGAGCTGAAATCAAGAGTCAGACACTCAGCCGACTGAACCATCCAGGCACCCCAGCTTAGGAGCATTGTTATGATGGAGTCCTGGGGGTATTGCCACAGGACTGCCTTTGAGCCAGGGCCCTACCTACTTTGAGGACGTAAAGGTGGAGTCAGCCCACCCTACAATTTGGGCCTGGGAACACTGAGAACAGCAGTGTACTAGAGTCCCAAAGCCTCACCTTTACCACTGCCTGAGTCAGCAGTAAACCAGCCTTAGTCTCCCAATCCATAAAGTGGATTAACAGCGATTCACACTACAGGGCGCTTGTGGGGATTCCACAGGGTAAGGAATGTGGACGAGCTCTGTCAAGAGCGGAAGTTCTAGACAAAAGAAAGGAGTTACTTATCACAGCTATGAAGGGCGGTTGGGGGATCAGCTGGAGTCTAAAGAGAAAACAAACCCCAACCCAACCCCCTCTCCTACGGGCTCCAGTTGGACAACAGGGCACTTGTGCTGCCTTTGGAATATGTGGATGGATTTTACGTACTCGGGGACATCAGGCGGGCCCCTGCGAAGCTTTTGAACTCAGCTGTTGTAGTGCTCCATGCAGACAAGCAGGATGATCCGTCTGGGATTAGGAGTTCTGGTTTCTCTGCTCAGCTAGAATCTCGGGCAGTCTTTTAACTTCGCTGTTGCAGAGTTTCACTCATTTTTTTTTTTTAATTTTTTTTTTTTTCCAACGTTTATTTTTATTTTTGGGACAGAGAGAGACAGAGCATGAACGGGGGAGGGGCAGAGAGAGAGGGAGACACAGAATCGGAAACAGGCTCCAGGCTCCGAGCCATCAGCCCAGAGCCCGACGCGGGGCTCGAACTCCCGGACCGCGAGATCGTGACCTGGCTGAAGTCGGACGCTTAACCGACTGCGCCACCCAGGCGCCCCATCACTCATTTGTTGAATGGGGATTACATCAGCCTTACTTACCTGGAAGATCTTTATGAGAATGAAATTCCATTTTGTTTTCTTTTAGCATAAATACACGCATTGCTAATTATCAGAGCCCAGACCTGCAGCATCACTCCTGGGTGTTCGGAAGTTTTATTATTTATAATCAGCCCCGGCTGACTGCTATTCCCTGATGCTTTATTTTTTTCTTAATAAACCTTTTATTTTGGAACACTTTTGGATTTAAGGAAAAGTTCCGAAGATAATATGGAGCGTTCTCATATGCCCTTCACCCGGTTTCTCCTAATGTTAACATCGTACATAACTATGGTCCATTGTAAAAACTAAGAGGTCCATATTGGTACGTTAATACTAGCAAACTACAATTTATTCATATTTCATCAGTTTTTCTACTAATGTCCTTTTTCTCTTCCAGGACTCAGTCCAGGACACTGCACTGAATTTAGATATCATGACTCCTTAAGTCTCTTCTGGTCTGTGTTGTTTTTTTTTTTTTTTTTTTTTTTTTTTAGTTTTTCCTTGTCTTTCATGCACTGGCAGTTTGAGGGCTGGTTAGGTATTGTGTGGACCATACTTCCATCTGATTCACTCTGACATTTTTGTAGATAAGTGGTATGGATTTTTGTAGATAAGTGAAGTGCTGTTTTCACCGCATAATATCATAAGTATATGTCATCAACACAACTTATTACTCGTGATCACCTACTGTACTTGGTTAAGGTGGGATCTGCCAGATTTCTCCACTGTAAAGTAACTGTTTTCCCTGTCAATTCTCTGTTCTCTAAAATAAAAGAAAATTTTTTCACACTGGTCAGAGTGTCTAAAATTAACAACTCAGGAAACAACAGATGTTGGCGAGGATGTGGAGAAAGGGAAGCCCTTTTGCCCTGTTGGTGGGAATGCAAACTGGTGCAGCCACTCTGGAAAACAGTGTGGAGCTTCCTCAAAAATTAAAAATAGAATTGCCCTACAATGCAGTAATAGCACTACTAGGAATTTATCCAAAGGATACAGGAGTGTTGATTTCTAGGTGCACATGTAGCCCAATGTTTATAGCAACGCTATCAACAATAACCATATTATGGAAAGAGCCCAAATGTCCATCAACTGATGAATGGATAAATATCTCACACACACACACACACACACACACACACACACACACACACACTGGAATACTACCTGGCGATGAAAAAGAATGAAATCTTGCCATTTGTAACAACGCAGACGGAACTGGAGGGTATTATGCTAAATGAAATAAGTCAGTTAGAGACAGATACCATACGTTTTCACTCATATGATGTGGAATTTGAGAAACTTAACAGAAGACCATAGGGAAGGGAAGGAAAAGTAAGTTGCAAAGAGAGAAGGAGGCAAACCGTAAAAGGCTCTTAAATACAGACAACAAACTGGGGGCTGATGGGAGCAAGGGGCTGGAGGGTGGGGAAAATGGCCATGTGATGGGCATTGAGGAGGGTACTTGTTAGGATGAGCACTGGGTGTTGTATGTGATGAATTAGAGGAATCTACTCCCGAAGCCAAGACTACACTATGTACACTGTAGGTTAGCTAACTTGACAGTAAATTATTAAAAACAAATAAATAAATAAATAAATAAATAAGAAAGGAAAAGAAAAGAAAGGAAGAGAAGAAGAGAAGGGAAGATAAGAAAAGAAAAGAGAAAAGAAAAGAAAACCATGGAGTCCAACCCACACTCAAGGGACGTGAATTAGGTTTCATTTACTGAATCTACATACATTAGTAAGAAAGACTGGTCTTTTTTAACCCCAGTTATTTATCCATTTCATCATTTATTTATATCATTATGGACTTATATTTAATTATTTTATACTTGGGGTTATAATCCAATGCTCACTGGGAACTCTAAGTTGACACATTCTAGTGTCCCCTTGACATAACCCACAATTATGGGGTATTTTGTTTTAGTTTTCATTTGGGGCACTTTCTTACCTTCTAGCACTGAAGGATGCTTCAAGGCTTATCTTATGTATGTATTGCCCCATTCTTGGAATCAGTCATTTCTTCAGGTCCTCTGCTTCCTTTTATTGGAAAGTGGCACTAGAAGTGAGAACTGGACACTGAATGTACTTGTTGTTATTAGCTACTGCTGATTTTTATCCAAATAAAATAAATGAAAATGTTTAGGGTCAGGGAGATATGGGTTTTTTACTAGCTGTGTTACTTTGGGCAAGTTACTTTTCCATGTTGGGTTTCCATTTCCTCACCTGTGTAAGGATAATGAAAATGACTTAAAGAGCAGTTGTGGGGTCAAGTGGTATAACACTGTAGGAACTTTGCTTCTGATGCTAGAGAGCTAGATTTTCCCCCCAACCATTCTGCTGAAAACAACCAAAATTCTTAGAGAAAATACAGGAATCATCCAACAATGATCTGACAAAATAATAATGGCAAAAATTATGGGAAAGAGGGAACCAAAAGAAATAAACACGTAAGAAAATTGCATTTACCCTGAAGGCATTTGCCATTTCCAGCAATTCTGAATTTTCACTTTGACAGCCTCATGGTGGCTGGGGTGGGGTAGGGTGATGACAGTCAAAACTGGGGCTAGTACTAGGCAAGAAATTTAATAGGAGACCCTTGCTATAATAAACTGGATGCCAAACAGCTATAACGCTGGGGGAGGGTGAAGCAATTACTGCTCTTACTTGAATTCTCCAAGTCTTATGGGAAACTCAAGCCTTGAGTTTGGTTTATGGTGGGTCTTAAACTGAGAGCACTCAGATGCTTTGTGAAGGGGAAGAAGGTGCCTTCAATTTGGCCTTCACATAAATCTCACAAATCATTTTCCAATAACAATGACCAACACATATTGAAAGATAACTACACACATAGCAGAAATAATAGACAAAAAGAACTAGACTGGTAAAGTCTTAAGATATTAGAATCATTTGCGATAAACTATGAAATAACTATGCTTCAATGCATAAAGAAATCAAGACAAAATTGAATATAACTTTAGGGTATAAGAAACTAAAAAGGGACATAGGTGATATAAAACAAAAAACAAAAAAGATTTTTTAAAATAAAAATCCTAACAAACAGGATTGAAACTTTAGGGGATGAATTAGAACATTAGATGCACCTAAAGAAAGAAAGAATCAATAAACTTGAAGAGTTATCATGTAAAGCACCTAGATCAGTTTCAGTAATATTAACCAGCCCTTTCCCCCTTTTCACCCTTTCACAAGCCCACTCCTGTTAAGCATCTCCAATTGGCCAAGAGTCCCAGACGTTTTAATGAAAAGAAACTAGTAATAATATTTCTGAAACCTTGAAATCCCTTCAAAGGGGTGTGGCAGAAGTGGGAAGGGAAGCATTGGTGCCAGCTACATTACCCTCTCCCCTCTGGGAACACTGGGAAAGCCCAGAGAAGGGGTGAGTGCTCATGGCTGGTAGCCCTGAGATCTGCAAAAGAAGGCCAGGAGATGTCCTATAGGTCTGAGCAACCCAGATCTATAGATAAAGCTTGTTCCAAAATGCCTGTCTGTTCTCTGCTTATCTCCCAGGCTGCTCAGAGATTCCAGGAAATGAAAAGTGTAGAAAGCATGTTGGACCAGTAGCATATAAAAGCGCTTCAATGTTGTACGTGAAAGTTGGTTTCTTTTACTCAATATTCTTTTCATGTATTATTTACCTATTTTATATCACTGAAATACCTCATCACATGGATTTAAGATCTTCCTTCATGTAGCTTTTTTTTTTTCTTAAATTAAAAATATTCTTTTCCTCCCCAAAGTGGGCATTTTCTTGGTAGGCAAATGCCCCAAAGTGGGCATTTTCTTGTCTCCAAAGACAGCTGCCATCAATTTTTCCCTCCTTAGATGTGCATGATGTGCACGCTGCTCCTCACAATGAGAGGGGAAGTCTCTTCTCTAGCCCAAATCTGTGCTGGCCTTGTGAGTCCCTTGGGCCAACAGAATGCGGCTGAAGGAACACTATGTTAGCAGTGGGCCTAGCCTTGAGATGACTGGCATCTCCCACTTCCTCTTTGGAAGCCAGTCATCATGTAAAACATTCAGCCCTCCTGACACTACTATTGCTGTGGGGAAGGCCACATTAGGTCACACAGAAGGAGACAGTTGCCCAGCAGTCCCCAGAGGTCCCTGCCACCCCAGCGGAGGTGACTGCTGTGAGTGCAGAGGCCGCCTTCATAGACCTCAGGTTCTCCCGAACCATCCAACTGAGCCCTGTTCAGATGTGGAATCGCGACACGTAATTACTGGTTGTTCTAAGCCACTAAGTTTTCGGGTCGTTTGTTACACAGCGACAGAGAACTGAAACATCTTTACATATGCTTTTCTTCAGAATTCTTGTTCTCCCGAAAGGGAAAAAGATTCTTCAAGGTTCTTCGGTGTCCCCTGCAGGCTGGCTCCTCTCCAGGCTTTCACTTGAGACATCAGCCAAACTGGTCTGCTCACCGTTTCTCAACATGTCTGCCCTACGTACTCTTGTTTCTGTGATTTTACGCACTTCAACCAACCCTGTCTGAAGGCTCAAAACTGCACGGCCCCCTCCTCAGTCGAACCACCAGTTTGCTGGAATTTTCCACTCTTGAAGGTCTAGCAACAAGAATGACATTTGCTCCTAAGTCCTTAAGTGATCTCTGTCCTCTGAACTCTGGACTTATTCATTGGGAAGCCTCTGCTCCCTTGTGTCATTATTTGTGGCTAAAAAAAAATTTTTTTTTAATTTTTAATTTTATTTTAGAGAGAGAACATGAGCTGGGGAGAGGGGCAGAGGGAGAGAGAGAGAAAGAATCCCAAGAGGTCTCGGTCCTCAGCACTGAGCCCAGTGCGGGGCTTGATCTCATGATCCCGGGATCATGACCTGAGCCAAAATCAAGAGATGGATCCTCAACCAAGTGAGCCACACAGGTGCCCCGTCATTTGTGTTTTAAAGTCAGCTTTGTGTCCTCAAATACGATGAGCTCCTTTGAAGGCAAAGTCTGAGCATATACACCTGCTTATGTTATAGCATCTAATGGGGGACCCGGAAGAGAAGCTGTCAGAAAATGTGTTTTATACACGATTATGTTGTTTTATATTCTTTTCCTTTAGAGCAGCATCTTGGTGGTGGTTCACCGGCTCTGTCTTCATTTTCAGGTACTCTTAGCCATCACATTGAATTTCCATTACCATCACTGACATAAAAATACCACAGGTCTTCTTTCTGAATATGAAGAATGACTTAATGGGTTTTGCTAAGAAGCAGAAAAATGAAAATCACTTAATACATTTTTATTTTTTGCCAAGACAAGGAAAATGCTTTTGATTCCCTCTTCTGCTTCTCATGTCAGAAAGTTCATGCACAGTGAATCATTTCCTTGTCACTTAAACTCTGAAGTGTAATATGATCATGGTAGGCAATGAAAACATGTATGTGAAGTCCCAGGGGCATAAAAATCCCTGAGTGGGAACTGATAAAAGATTGACAGGACTGTTTTCTAAGAAAGCAAAAAGCTGACAGCTGAAGTGCAAAGGGTTTCTTCTGCACATCAGGGACCCTTACCGGACTCCTAATCCTCGTGCTGGCCGTGGGAGTCAAATATTTATGTTCTAGATACCAGGCTCGCTCCTGAAACACCAGCTTGGTTCCATATAACAGACAAAACTAAGGCATGGGGGAACAGGAGAGAAATGAACAAATGGTAATATGTTAGAAAATGGAGACTCTAAGAAAGAGAAATAGCATAAGGTTACATTTCATTAAATCATAAGAGTTAATAGTTCCTCAATGTAAAATGGTCACATTTTTGAGGTGCAGTATATGTTTTACTAAAAAAAAAACCCATTCTGTATAAAATGTAAAGCGTATATAAAAGCAGAAAGAATCGCATGGTAAGCTGCCATGTGGCCACGCCCCCAATTCAACAAATATGAATTCATGGCCAAACTTGTTTCATCTGTAACCTCACCCAGTCGGCTCTCATCCCAGGTTATTTAGAAGCAAAGTCCACATGTAATATATTTTAAAACATGAATGCAGTCTTTTTGTTTGCTTTCCTTTTCAATTCATGAAAAAAATATTCTAAGTGTACATTCTGAATGTTATCTTAACAGTTTTCATTGAGCCTAGTTTCATTAAACTCTCATAAAAATGGCATTCCTCATTTACATTTGTTTCAATACGTTTTTCCTATTACACTTCTGAAACCTACACACAGAACTTCATGACATCAGTGGCGTCGAGCAATAATAAATGCATGTTCCTGTGTCCAGAAGCAACTTTTTTTTTTAACGTTTATTTTTGAGACGGAGAGAGACAGAGCATGAATGGGGGAGGGGCAGAGAGAGAGAGAGGGAGACACAGAATCTGAAACAGGCTCCAGGCTCTGAGCTGTCAGCACAGAGCCCGACGCGGGGCTCGAACTCACAGACCACGAGATCATGACCTGAGCCGAAGTCGGATGCTTAACCGACTGAGCCACCCAGGCGCCCCAAGAAACAACTTTTTTTTTTTTTAATTTTTTTTTTCAACGTTTATTTTTATTTTTGGGACAGAGAGAGACAGAGCATGAACGGGGGAGGGGCAGAGAGAGAGGGAGACACAGAATCGGAAACAGGCTCCAGGCTCCGAGCCATCAGCCCAGAGCCTGACGTGGGGCTCGAACTCCCGGACCGCGAGATAGTGACCTGGCTGAAGTCGGACGCTTAACCGACTGCGCCACCCAGGCGCCCCAAGAAACAACTTTTTTTTTTTTAATTTTTTTTCAACGTTTATTTATTTTTGGGACAGAGAGAGACAGAGCATGAACGGGGGAGGGGCAGAGAGAGAGGGAGACACAGAATCTGAAACAGGCTCCAGGCTCCGAGCCATCAGCCCAGAGCCTGACGTGGGGCTCGAACTCCCGGACCGCGAGATCGTGACCTGGCTGAAGTCGGACGCTTAACCGACTGCGCCACCCAGGCACCCCAAGAAACAACTTTTTAATTAACTATTCATTTGGCAGTTAATATTCAATTATTTTAAAATTACACAAAAGCGGAGGGAATAGTATAAAGCACTTCCACGTCTCCATCACCCAGCTTCAACAGCTATCAACTAACTCATGGACAATCTTCTTTTATCCATTCCCCCCCCCCCCCACCCCTTTCTGTATTACTGTGAGGCAAAGTTCGGTCACACCATCTCATCCATAAGCTTTTCACTGTGTACCTCTAAAAGATAAGGATGACTCTTGGGGCACCTGGATGGCTCAGTTGGTTGAGCGTCTGACTTCAGCTCAGGTCATGATCTCACGGTCTGTGGGTTCGAGCCCCACATCGGGCTCTGTGCTGACAGCTCAGAGTCTGGGGCCTGCTTTGGATTCTGTGTCTCCCTCTCTCTCTGCTCCTCCCCTGCTCACACGCTGTCTCTCTGCCTCAAGAATAAAGATTAAAAAAAATTTTTTTTAAGATAATGACTCTTTAGAAGATTATATCAAAGTCCATCCAAGCAACAACAACAAAACTCTTATTCATAGTCAAATGGAAATGACCTTCACATACCAGAAGACAATGTTTTCTATCGATCATCAGGCTCAGATATTATACAGTTTGAAGTCATGTAGACTTCCTTCTTTTCCTGAGGTTCTGGGACATCCTTGAAATAGCATCATTATGGAGAGCCTCCACTATTCAATCTTCCTAGAAAGGGTCACAGTATGGCTTAGTGACTTGTCTGTGAAAGATATTTAAGATTAATTATGGCTCTTTTATGACTTTGCCAATGTTCTGCTTGGCTAGTGTAAGCTACCTTTGGCTCTTTTATAGAATAGCAGTAAAGATGTTAGCTGACCCTTCAGACATAGTAGAAGCAACTGAAAATCCTGTCATACATCCTGATAGCATGAATTCTTACAAAAATGATAAATTGTATACCTTCTGTGGCTAGACTGAACCACAAATCTCTAGGTGAATTTCACATCCACTATAGAAATACTTTTGTGGATTCCTAGGTATAGAAACTTAATTCTCATTACTCCTGGGTCTACAAACATCTACGGTCAGTGATAAGAAATCCAGAGCCACAGAAATATAAGGTTTTTTTGAAATAACCTATTTGATCTTCTCACTGAATCCAGAATCCTGTGTCAGCCAACGTATGACAAGAAACAGATGACATTTTCCTATTAGGATGATTCAAGAAGAGTTCAATAAATGGTTTTCATAAGGGTGTGGGCAAGTTGTAGGAGAGCCACAAAGGATAGTGCAGTACCCCAGAGCTGGTATCTCTGGGACTGTCACCAGCTCTAGGTTTCAAGGGAGGAGGGCAGGGAGTGGCTCCTGGATCCTGGAAGAGACAGCTCTATAGACAGAAGCATCTTTTTTTTTAATTTTTTTTCAACGTTTTTATTTATTTTGGGGACAGAGAGAGACAGAGCATGAACGGGGGAGGGGCAGAGAGAGAGGGAGACACAGAATTGGAAACAGGCTCCAGGCTCTGAGCCATCAGCCCAGAGCCTGACGCGGGGCTCGAACTCCCGGACCGCGAGATCGTGACCTGGCTGAAGTCGGACGCTTAACCGACTGCGCCACCCAGGCGCCCCATCTATAGACAGAAGCATCTTAAGAGCGGTTGTGACCGTTGGCCTAGGAACACAGAAATCCCAAGGTGACCCCGCAAGGAGGTGCGCAGAGGGCAGGAATATCCCAACCTCCTTCTCCTCCCCTCTCCAATCTCTAACTGAGGCTTCTTGTTTGCAGAAGCTAACTGGCTGCAGAGGGCAAGGATTCCACTGATCCAAGTTATGTAGGTCAGCTTCCTGGGCTTAGAGCCAGGTGGAGAAGGGTGGAGTGTAGAGCTGGAGAGCAAGATAGAGGGTATCTGGCACAAATCCCATCTCTAACACCCCTGAGAGACGGTGGTCCAGCCTCTAGTCTAGTCCTGTCCGACTCCGGCCCCAGCCCACTTGGTCCCACAGAGCTCCCAACAAGCCCCTGACTGCTGACATCATGGCCAAGCTTCGTTCCAGACCGCTGGCTTCAACCAGTCTCACACTGTGCTTCCCGACTAGGACTGCTCCTCCCCCCTGTTGACTCCTGAGTTGTCCTTCTGTGGCTCCTGTGTATCTGATGCTCAGGGACACTTTTCTGCCTTTGAACTTTTGCTTTTCTCCTTGAACACAGTTCAGACTCTCCTCAAACAACCCTCTTTGCCTATCCTGGCAAACATGTGTCTTGGTCCTCAGTGGCTATCAGAACACCACATTGAGCTCCAGATACCATCAGGCCGGCCTCGGACCCTCACACAGAACCTGAATGTCTTTCCTTTTGTGTTCCAGAGACAGGAGCTCAGTGCTTTAGAGGCATCCGGCTCTCGAAGGAGTCTCTCTGTTGGAAGAGCCATTGTATACCAACCTACTTCTCCCCGTGGGACATGAATTTATGGATTGCTGGCTCCGTAGGAACGTGATCTGGTCCTGCCCATCTCTGCCAGCCTAAGGTCTGGTGAAGGAGCTAACACGCTGTAAGAGACTGGCTGAAACACAATTTCCTATGACTCATAGCTATTAACCCTGTAACTTGTGCCTAAGGAACAAAACAGGAGTCTGTGAAGGCATCCAGATAATAACTCTTAACAAATTTAAAGATCAGTTCCACATCTCGCCTTAGTCTTTCTTTCTTCAAGATGATCAACCTTCACAGATCGTTAATTCCCTCTCACCACATGGCTTCCAGCCCTCCTGCCACCTTGGACCTGGGGGCCTCTTCTAGGTGCTAATTCTCTCCCTCAAGGCGTCTCACAAAAAACTGAGCAGACTACCCAAATGTTCTTTCATGACTGTAGTGTTAGCAACACCATCGCCATCCCGGATTAGGGTTCTATACTCTTATATGCAAGTTAAGGCAGAATTTGCTTTTACGACAGCCACATAATATTTTTTGAATAAATAAAAGAATATCATATGTATTTGGTTTAACATCAAATGTTTGTTCACTTGACAAACTCCAACTAAGCCGTTTCCCCCAGGAACTGTTTCCAACCAACACGCACATGCATACAAACATCCCTAAAGAGATGATTTAAAATTTGTTCTTTTTAAAAAACAAAATTCTTTGATTCCTTATTCTTTGAAAGTATCATCTTGTTGAGATGACCTGTCTCAAGTCCCCCAAATCTCTATGGATCTTGACTCAATCACCTGACATGTTCGTGTCATATTTACAAATCTGTCAAGTCCCATCTGTGTCTTTATACAATAGAGCCCACCTAATAGGTCTAAGTCTTCTGATTCAAGTATCTGAAAATCTGTTTAATGAGAGGTCATTTAACTCATATTTCTCTGGCTTGCCCACAGGATATCCTGAGAGTCTGGCAAAGCGTTGGCCAAAGTCAAGACATACCAATTTCTCCAGACTTTTCTCTTCTAGTAACCTGGTTAAGAAAGGGAGTAAGATTCATTTAGCAAGGCTTAGCCACAGTGAACACAGATAGGCTCCTGGTGACTGTCTGTTTTCTAATTGCTCATAAGCTATCCTGAATAGTCTTTTCTAGAATTTTAACTTAGATTTATATCAATCTTAAATTCTATAGTTTCCAAAATCTACTTTTTCCCCATTAAAAAAAAGTGCACATTTGTTCATTTATAATTTTCTGACATCTCTTTTGTTCTTGGTTTCAGATCTCTCAAAACTACCAGTACTTCCCAATTCAGACAGAAGATGGGAATATTATAGGAGATGAAGGGCTTAGCTTTCTTTTCATCATCTCTTAGCACCACAGCTCTCTTCTCCAAACTAGAAGCCTGTTTCTTCAAATTCTAAATGTAGCTAAAAATGGCCTTTGAAATTTTCATTAGATTATTTGTTAAGCCTCATGTTCTGCTGGGACTCAGTCACCCTGACATTTATTAAATGTTATCCTTTTGTATTTATCCTTGGACAAGCATTTCCCTCCCATTGCTTGTCCCTCTCTCCTCATTGCTTGTATGTAGCTTAGACCTATGCCCATCAAGGGGGCACACCCATACTCTTATGTCTGGTTTCTTAAAATGTGTCCCAAATCACAGCTTTTTTTTCTGTATCTATTACATTGTCAGAATAATATTCTGCTGCTGACCCCAATAAAAACCCTGGACACCAAAGCTTCGGTATCCTTGTTGGCAACACTTTGCACATACTGTCACACTGTCACATTGTTACATTGTTGGGAGAATTAAGTGCTGTCTGTAGGACTCCACAAAAAGAAAACACCCGGAGTCTTACTGGCTTTTTCTGGACCACACTCCCTACTTTTCCCTTTGCTGATTTTAATCTATATCCTCTTGCAATGTGTATAAAGATTTTACATAAATAAAAAGGTCCTGTGAGTCCTTTTAGCAAATCATCAAACCTGAGGGTGGTCTTGGGGACCCCTAACACAGGCTCCATTTACACATGAAGAAACAGAGCCTCAAGAAAGTTGAATTATAGAGTCAGGGCTGGAACTAAGTTTTTCAGGATTCAAAGATATTTTTCTATCTACCATAGGACGTCTAATTTTCAGAATTAAAAAAAAAAACCCAAAGCAGACAACTCTTTCTAAAAATAGAAGCTATAGAGTCTATTCTGGGTAAGATGAAGTAAAAGACTTCCCCAGTCTCTCTCACTGAATGTAGCCATAACTCTTGGACAGAGTGAATGGAAAAGCTATTTGAGTAATCTGAAAAATAAACAGTAGCAGGAAGATTGGGGCAAAGGACCAGAATTCAAAGTACCACTAAACTGGTGGTGACTTTCACTTTTTAAAAATGTTTATTTATTTTTGAGAGGGGTGGAGAGTGGAGGGGCAGAGAGAGAGAGGGACAGAGGATCTCAAGCGGGCTCTGTGCTGACAGTCTGACACCGGTGAGCCCAATGCAGAGCTTGAACCCATGAGCCACAAGATCATGACCTGAGCCAAAGTTGGAACCACCTACCAAGTGAGCCACCCAGGTGCCCCAACTTTCATTGTTTCCCCTAGTCCTCAAGCTGCTTGTCCCTGCAGGCATATGCAGCAGATGGGGACATCTAAACCCCAGATTTCTTGCTGGAGGATGAAAAAAAGGTAGCTCCAGGGAACCAGAAAGTACCAAGGAGGTCATGGAGAAAAAAAGGCTTGGAAAAGTAACCTCATAAAGTTTCTTATAAGCTGGGCTCAGCATCCAGGGTGCATATATGAATCTAATGCTAATTATCTTACCTAATGCTTTGAGAACTGAACTAGTACATAGATGAGAATGCAGGTGCCATACTGGTCACTGACTGGTGCATATGTGGGACAGACCAGAAGAGTACTGCAGAGGAGTTTAAAGGAGTTTAGGAGACTAAGCTGACATTGGAACCACAGTGAGCCACAGTGAAAAACCAGGTGCACCACCTGCTAACACAAAAAATATTAAGATTCTCCATTGAGAATGGTAAATTATACACAACATCTAGATAATAAATAACAGCAATTCTACACAGTATTTCCCAGAAAATAGAAGAGGAGAGAAACTTCCCAACTCATTTTATGAGGCTAGCATTACTGTGATATCAAAACTAAGCAAAGACATAACAGGAAAGAAAAACTCTAGACAAACATTTCTCATGAACATAGATCTAAAAATCCCCTATGGAATATTAATAAATTGAACCCAGCAATACATAAAAAGAATAATGTACCATGACCAAGTGGGCTTTATCCTGGGAATGCAAGGCTGGTTCAATACTCAAAAATGAATTGTTATGTCAATGATTTTTTTGAATTTGACACCAAAAGTGGAGGAAACAAAAGCAAAAATAAACAAATGGGACTACATCAAACTAAAGAGCTTCTGCACAGCAAAGGAAACCATCAACAAAATTAAAAGGCTACCTATCAATGGGAGAAAACATTTGTAAATCATATATCTGGTAAGGGGTTTAGATCCAGAATTATAAAGAGCTCGTACAGTTCAGTAGCAACATGAACAAACAAAAACAAACCAAAAAACCCCAAACCAAACAATCTATTAAAAAATGGGCATGGGCGCCTGGGTGGCTCAGTCGGTTAAGCGGCTGACTTCAGCTCAGGTCATGATCTCGCGGTCCATGAGTTCAAGCCCCGCGTCGGGCTCTGTGCTGATGGCTCAGAGCCTGGAGCCTGTTTCGGATTCTGTGTCTCCCTCTTTCTGACCCTCCCCCGTTCATGCTCTGTCTCTCTCTGTCTCAAAAATAAATAAATGTTAAAAAAAATTAAAAAATGGGCAGAAGACATGAACAGACATTTCTCCAAAGAAGATGTACAAATGGCCAACAGGCACATGAAAAGATGTTCAACATCACTAATCATTAGGGAAATACAAATCAAAACTAGAATGAGATTTTTACCTTATACCTAATGGCTATTATCAAAGAGACAAGAGATAACAAATGCTGGTGAGAACATGGAGAAAAGAAAACCTTTGTGCATTGCTGTTGTTGGGAAGGTAAGTTGGTGCATCTACTGTGGAAAACGGTATGGATATTCCTCAAAAAATTAAAAATAGAATTACCATATGATTCATCAATTCTGGGTATTTATTTAAAAACCTGAAAACACTAACTGGAAAAGATAGGTGCACCCCCATGTTAACTGCAGTGTTATTCACAACAGCTAAGAAATGAAAACTACCTAAATGTTCACCAACTGATGAATGCATAAAGAAAATGTGGTATATATAGTTGACACTTTGTTGACAGTTGACAATGCAGGGAGGTGGGGGTGGACTTCCTGTGGAGTCAAAAATTCACAGATAACTGTTGACTCCCCCAAACCTTAACTACTAATAGTCTACTGTTAATGAGAGTCTTACTAATAACATCAACAGTCAATTAACACATATTTTGTATGTTATATGTATTGTACACTGTATTACAATAAAATAAGCTAGAGAAAAGAAAATGCTATTAAGAAAATCACAAGCAAGAGAAAACATATTGGTACTGTACTGTAAAACAAAAATCTGGGTATAAGTGGATCCACAGAGTTCAAACCCGTGTTGTTCAAGGGTCAACTAGATAAACAATGCAATATTATTCAGCCTTATAAAAAAGAAGGAAATCTTGTCATATGCAACAGCAAATGGATAGACCTTGAGGGCATTATGCTAAATGTAGTAAGTCATACAGATAAAGACAAATACTATATAATCTCATATATATATATATCATATATATATGAGATTATATAGTATATGATATATATATGATATCATATATGATATATATGAGGCAAATACTATATAATCTCATATATATTATATATATGAGATTATATAGTATATGATATATATATGATATCATATATGATATATATATGATATATATATATATGGAATCTAAAAAAACAAAAACAAAAACAAAAAACAAACCAAGCTCATAGACACAGAGAACAGATTGGTGGTTGCTAGAGGTGGGGGATAGGGAGTGGGCAAAATGGAACACGGTCAAAAGGTACAAACTTCCAGGTATAAAAGAAATAAGTCATGGGGATATAATGTATAGGTCAACAATGACAGTTAATAATACTGTAGAGTATATTTGAAAGATGTTAAGGGAATAGATCTTAAAATTTCTCATCAAAGGAAAAAAATTCTATCACAATGTATTCGATCACTTAATGTGATCATTTTGCAATTTATACAGATATTGAATCATTATGTTGTACACCTGAAACTAACGTAGTATTGTATGTCTATTATACCTCAATAAAGAATTAAATTAAAAGTAAAGGGACAGGGGCACCTGGGTGGCTCAGTCGGTTAAGCGTCTGACTGTTGATTTGATTCAGGTCTTGATCTCATGGTTCATAGGATCAAGCCTTGAGTCAGGCTCCATCCACACTGACAGTGAGGAGCCTGCTTGGGATTCTCTTTCTCCCTCTTTCTCTGCCCCTCCACTGCTTGTGCACATGCTCTCTCTCTCTCTCTCTTCCTCAAAATAATAAACTTAAAAATATTTTTTTAAAAAAGTAAAGGGACAAATGACTAAATATATGATAGAAAAATGAGAAAAAGACATGAATGGAAAATTCACAAAAAATAAAATGCTGTCCTTAAATATATAAAAAGTATTCAAGTAACTCATAATTAGAAAAATAACAAAACAATGCTGAGATACTATCACTTATCTGATTTGCAAAAATTATATATATAGATATATAAATATTAAGTTCTCTCAGTGATGAAATGGGAAAACACAAGCTCTCATATATTGCTAATGCAAATGCAAACTGGTAGAACTCATTTGTAGGAATATTTGGTAAAACATAACAAAACTACATATGAAACTCACCATTAAACCTAGAAATTCCTAGAAATATACACTAAAGGTATACCTTCAATAAAAAGAATATGTATATGTATAAGGTTACTTGTTGTAATTGTAGCATTATTTCTAATTGCAAAATATTGGAAACAATTTATATATATATATATATATATATATATATATATATATATACATACATACACGATTGGATATAAAACATGGCACATCCTAACAATGGAGTACCACACAACTGGAAAACAAAGAATAAAGAAGATCTGTATGAACCAATATGGAGTGATTTGCAGGACACATGAAAAAAGCAAATTTACAAAAGAAACTATAGTATACTCTCTTTCATATAATAAATGAAGACATAGAAGAAATAAATGAAGACATAGAAGAAAAAATGAATCTCTGTAATTCTTTTAGGAAAGTAGAATAGAAGTGAACTCTCTTAATTTGATTAGGGACAGCTACACCACACACACACACACACACACACACACACGCCAAAAAACAAAATAACAACAACAACAAAAAACCTTATAGCTAATATCCTACTTAATGGCAGAAAACTAAACTCTTTTTGCCTAATATCCATAACAAGGCACAGATATCTGTTTTCATCACTCTTACTCACTGACACACTAGAAGTTCTAGTCCATGCAATAAGGCAAAACAAAAACAAAAAAACAAGCAAACAAAAAGGCATACAAATCAGAAAAGAAAAAATACAATTTGGAAAGGAAAAAATAAAACTGTCCCTGTTCACTTGCAAACATAGAAAACCTATAAGAAATTCTACTAAAAAACAAAATCCAAAATCTCTAGAATTAATAGAGAACTTACAAGATCACAGGATACAAGGTTAATACAAAAAATACCAATTGTACTTCTACATATTAGAGTTATATTAAATCTAGGGATTAATGTAAATGATCATGTACATGAACTGGAAACTGAAATTTAAAACAATATACACCTTACAATAGCTCTCCCTAAAATGAAATATTCAGGCATAAATCTACAAAAACATGTATATTATCTTTATGTTGAAAACTAAAAATGCTGATGGAAGAAACCAAGGAAGAACTAATAAAATAGATTAGAGGAGTCAAATAGGGGACGTGTGGGTGGTTCAGTAGGTTAAGCCTAATTCTTGGTTTCAGCTCAGGTCATGAGCTCATGGTTCCTGAGTTCAAGTGCCATAACAGGCTTGGCATTGACAGTGAGGAACCTGCTTGGGATTCTTTCTCTCCCTCTCTCTCTCTGCCCCTCCCTGCTCATGCTCTTTCTCTCTCTCTCTCAAAAAAATAAATGAAAAACTTAAAAAAATATGTTATAGAAAAAGAAGAGTCAAATAGTACATTTGTCAAAACTCCGCAAATTAATCCCTAGGTTTGATGTAACTCTAATAAAATCACAGGTTTTTCTGTAGATATAGACAAACTAATTCTAAAATTTACATGAAAGGGCAAAGAAACTAGAATGACTAAAGCAATTTGAAAAAGAAGAATAAAGTTGGAGGAATCACCCTATTCGACTTTAAGATTTATTCTGAAGTCACAGTATTCAAGGTGGCACGGTATCATCAACGGACAGACACATAGATCAATGGAACAAAACAGAGAACTCAGAGACAGACCCATGCAAATGTGCCTCAGTGATTTTTGACAAAGATGCAGAAGGAATTTAATGGAAGAAAAATAGTCTTTCAACACATAGTGCTGAAACAATTGGATATCAATGGTCAAAAGATAAATAAACCTGGCCTAAGCCTCACATGTATTCACAAATTAGTTTAAAGTGAATCATAGGTCTAAATGTAAAATATAAAAATCTCAAACTTCTAGAAAAAAAATACAGGGGAAACCTTCATGGCCTGGGATTAAACATTTTTAGTTCTTAGATATGACAACAACAGCACAATCCATAAAAGAGTATTTGACAAATTGGACTTCACCAAAACCAAAAACTTTTCCTTTACAAAGGGCACTGTTAAGACAATGAAAATGCATGCTACAGGCTGGGAGAAAATATTTGCAAATCACACATCCAAGAAAGAATTTGTATCCATAATTTATAAAAAACTCTCAAAACTCAGCAGTAGGAAAACAAATTATCCAGTTTAAAAATGGGCAAAGGATTTGAACAGACGTTACTAAAGAGGATATACAGATGGCAAAAAAAGCATGTGAAAAAAATTTCAGTATCATTAGCTATTAGAGAGATGGAAATTAAAACCATCATGAGTTATTCCTATGTCCCTATTGAATGGCAAAAATAAAAAATACTGACAATATCACATGTCGAAGATACTGAGCAACCAACTCTCTCATACATTAGGGATGCAAAGTTTCTTATAAAGTTAAACAGTTAGTTACCACATGACCCAATAAATTGACTTCTAGGTATTTACCCCAGAGCCATGGTTCTCAACTGTGGATGAGTTTTGTCCCCCAAAAGACATTTGGCAATGTGTGCAGATATTCTGGTTGGCATAACTTGGGGATTTCTACTGGCATATAGTAAGTAGAGGCCAGAGATATTGCTAAACATCCTACAATGCACAGGGCAGTCTCCTCCAACAAAGAAGTATCTGGCCCAAAATGTCAATAGTGCCCAAACTGAGAAACTGCCCCAGAGAAAAGAAACTTATGTTTACATAATATAGTAACTTTTACATGAGCATTTATAGCATCCCTACTCAATCATCAAAACTGGAAACATCCCAAATGTCCTTCACTGGGTATAGGGATAGGCTATGGTACATCCTTACGATTGAAAACTATTCACAATGAGGGGCGCCTGGGTGGCTCAGTCGGTTAAGTGTCCAACTTAAGCTCAGGTCATGATCTCGTGGTCCGTGAGTTTGAGCCCTGCGTCGAGCTCTGTGCTGACAGCTCAGAGCCTGGAGCCTGTTTCAGATTCTGTGTCTCCCTCTCTCTCTGACCCTACCCCGTTCATGCTCTCTCTCTGTCTCAAAAATAAACATTAGGGGCGCCTGGGTGGCGCAGTCGGTTAAGCGTCCGACTTCAGCCAGGTCACGATCTCGCGGTCCGGGAGTTCGAGCCCCGCGTCAGGCTCTGGGCTGATGGCTCAGAGCCTGGAGCCTGTTTCCGATTCTGTGTCTCCCTCTCTCTCTGCCCCTCCCCCGTTCATGCTCTGTCTCTCTCTGTCCCAAAAATAAATAAACGTTGAAAAAAAAATTTTTTTTTAAATAAACGTTAAAAAATTTAAAAAAAAAAGAAAACTATTACAATGAAAAATAACCGTTGATGTCTGCAACAACTTGGCTGAATCTTAAAGAAGACATGCTGAGTGAAGGAAGTCAATTTCAAAAGATTACATATTGTATGATTCCATTTATATAACATTCTCAAAAGACAAAAGTACAGTGATGGACAACAGCTCACTGGTTGCTAAGGATTATCAGAAGAAAGAAAGAGTGATTATAAAGCCATTCTGTAAGGGATGTTAGGATGGTTAAATTGTTCTGTATCCTGATTGTGGCAGGATGCATGTGTTAAATTCTATACATGTGTTAAAATTCATAGAACTATACATCTTTAAACAAGTTCATTTTGCTGTACTGAAATATACCACCTTCCTATACCCAGGCTCTTTTTTGTTCACTATGGCAAACTCCAAGCTGAAATGGCTATATTTTATAAGGGTTCCCTGTACTGAGACCTTGTCCAAGGACCCGGCCTTGATTTCCTCCTTCGAAAGTCACCTCTTCCCTTCTTGGGTTCCAGGAGAGGTGTGTTTTCCCCTCTGTTACACATCCTGCTGGTGTGATTATTTGCCCATGTGACTTCTCCCTAACCACAAGGTGATCAGGAAGGCAGGAGCTGTGGTTCATGCATCTTGGAACTTCCACAGCACCTAGCGTAGCATCAGGGCTCAGTATGCATTTGTGAACTGAAATGCATTTCTTAACTGAAAAGTTAAGAGAGCCTTGGTTCCCAGGAGCGTAAACCCACTGGGACCAAGAGCAGAAAGAAGGGAGGTTGCTTGCAATTTATGACAAGTAGGCAGCCTATATCCATGGCCTGAGCTGCATAATAAGCAAGACGATGAAGCAAAAGGACTAAGTTGGACCTCTAGTGTCAGAGAAGATAAACAAAGCTTATTAATTCATGGTAATACCAGCATGGCATCAGAACAGTTTTCCCCAGCAACAACCCAGTTCTCTCACTGTGATGAAGTGCTCTGCCTTCTGCCTCAGACTTTAGCCACTTGGGATCTGCATTATTGCCTTGTAAAATTGATGGGCAGTGGCACCATCTCTTAGTTTAAGGAATTTCTGCCGCATTAGCAAAAAAGCATTGGCTTTGCAATTTCTAAGGGCATTCCCTGCAATAGGAAAGTGATTAAAAATTGGACCAGTCTGGAACGATGCTCATCTTTAGTCCTTATAATGCACCTGCCCAGTCTCCTCCAAGCCATCAGTTCCAGGTGTAAGCTATCAGCTTCTACAAGAGAGGAAGTTTTATTTATATTTAACTGGAAAAGCAGGGAGAGGCAACTTTAGTGTCTTTTTCTTTGATCACTCAAGGAAGTTGTTCAAGATCAGATTATCTTTTCCTTCCAAACTGCCTGGAGATGTTAATTAAAAATTTTTTTTTTCTTAAATCCAATCTGCTCAATCATTCCTTGTGTCTTAAATGCTTCTCTTCTCAAGAAAGGTGGCAGGCACCGTGGCACATGGATCATTCTGGTAGCTCAGAGCTCTCTGGGAAAAGATCATTGAGGACGAAGGTGATCTTTTCTTTCTGAGTCTTTGGACCCAGAGGAGCCCAGAATGGCCTGCTCTTCACCACCACGTTCTGTGGCGGGGGAACATGTTTCTCTTCATGGGGGATGAGTCTCACAGCAAAGTGATGGTGGGACATGGGCTGGTGTCATGGCAGATCAAATACAGCAGGTGTGATAGAAGGGAGAGATGAGCCACAGACAGCCAGACCCAAGGCACCTCCTACTTTATGCCTCTTTAGAAAACTCTAGACGTAGCTATATCCTGGCCTCCTCAGCATTGGGAAATGAAGAAGCACAGGAAATTCATCTGTAGGAAATAAAACTCAACAAGCCAAGAAGGAGACAGAGGGAAAGCCCTGGAGAAGGTAAACTTGAGACATCTTTTCACCAGTATGCTGAATACCGGTGCTTGGACACGGGGAAAACCAGAGCTCTGGTTCTGAACCCTGAGGATAGACTGAGAGGGAGATAAGTGCTTTTTCTTCTATTTGGGGGTCTTATAGCCAGCTGCAGAATTCAAGCTATCCTGTGATTGCCATACTCTGCCAAACTCACTCTCTGCCTTGTGGTGTCGCAGCGCACTGGTCTTACCATGTTCAGTGGGAGTGGGAAAATTCAGAAAGCAAAGCTTTGCAGGCAGAGATGAGGCCATTCCCTTGGGGCTCTTTCCACAATCCACTGTTTAGACTGGCTCAGAATGATACTATACTCCTACTTTATGCAGACAGGTTAAGCAACTTGTAGAAAAGCATTCAGCCAGGTCTTCTTTCTGACTTGTTTTAACCCATAATTAATCCCAACATCCCGCCACTCCCAATTCCCTATCTGTCCTTGGCTTTGCAACCATCATCACCATCCATCTTCAGAACGTTTTTCATCTTGCAGAACTGGAACTCTGTACCCAGTAAATAATTCCTCATTCTTGCTTCCCCACGGTCCCTACCTTCTCTACTGTCTCTAGGAATTTGAACTACTCTAGTACCTCATAGAAGTGGCCTCATGTGATACATGCACTTCTTGACTGGCTTATTTCATTTAGCCTAATGTCTTCCAGGTTTATCCACGTTGTAGCATACACCAGAATTTCCTTCTCTTTTTAAAGCCGAATAATATTCCACTGTATGTGTATACCATATATTGTTTATCCATTCATACATCGATGGACATTTGGGTTGCTACAACCTTTTGGCTATTGCAAATAGTGCTCCCATGAACATGCATGTACAAGTAACTGTTCAAGTTCATTGAATTACCGCTTTCAGTCCTTTTGGGTGTATGCCCAGAAGTGAAATTGCTGGACCACACAGTAATTCTGTTTGTTACTTTTTTGAGTAATTGCCACACTGTTTATGATAGTGGTTGGACCATTTTACGTTCCCACCAACAGTGTACCAGTGTTCTTGTTTCTCCACATCCTTGCTAACATGTGTTATTTCATTGTTTTTTTACAGCTGCCATCTTAATGAACGTGAAATGGTATCTCATTGTGACTTTGATTTGTATTTCTTTAATCATTAGTGACGTTGAGCATCTTTTCATGTACTTATTGGCCATTTGTAGATCTTTGGAGAAATGTTTGTTTAAGCCATTTGAACGTTTTTGAAAAAGGTTATTTTTCTTGTTTAGTTTTAAGAGTTCTTTCTATATTCTGGATGTTAATCTCCTACCGGATACATAATTTGTAAATATTTTTATCTCAACCTGTGGGGTGCCTTTTTAATTCTGTTGATAGTGTCAGTTGATGCACAAAAGCTTTAAATTTTGATAAATTACAATGTGTCTATTATTTTGTTGTCACCCGTGCCTTTGAAGTCATATCAAGAAACCACTACAAGTAGAATCTCATCGCTTTTCCCCTAAGTTTTTTTCTCGAAGTTTTATAGTTTTAGCTCTTACAGTTATGTCTTTGGTCTATTTTGAGGTAATTTTTATATGTCAACTTAGGTAGAGGTCCAACCTCATTCTTTTGCATGCGGATATCCAATTTTCCCAGCACCATTTGTTGAAAAGACTATGCTTTCCCCATTGAATGATCTTGGCACCCTTGTCAAAAATCATTTGACTAAATATGTGAAGGTTTATTTCTGCATTTTCTACTCTATTTCATTGATCTGTATGTCTGTCTTTATGCCAGTACCACATTGTTTTGATTACTAGAGCTTTCAAATCAGGAGGTGTGAGATATCCAAATCTTTTCTTCTTTTTCAAGATTATTTTGTCTATTTGGGGCCCCTTAGAGATCCCATATGAATTTTAGGATGAATTTTCTATTTATGAAAAAAATCATTGGGATTTTGGTAGAAATTACATTAAATCTATAAATATCCTCAGGTAATATTGTCATCTTAAAAATATTAAGTCTTGGGGCGCCTGGGTGGCGCAGTCGGTTAAGCGTCCGACTTCAGCCAGGTCACGATCTCGCGGTCCGGGAGTTCGAGCCCCGCGTCAGGCTCTGGGCTGATGGCTCAGGGCCTGGAGCCTGCTTCCGATTCTGTGTCTCCCTCTCTCTCTGCCCCTCCCCCGTTCATGCTCTGTCTCTCTCTGTCCCCAAAATAAATAAACATTAAAAAAAATTAAAAAAAAATATTAAGTCTTTCAATCCATCAACACTGTATTTCTTTCCATTAATTTATGTCTTCTTTGATTTATTTCAGCACCATTTGATGGTTTTCAGTGTACAAGTCTTTTATCTTCTTGGTTGAGTTTATTCCTAAGGTTTTTTTTTTTTTATACTATTGTAAATGGAATTGTTTTCTTTTTTTCTTTTTTTGGATTTGTTCATTGTTAGTGTACAGAAATGCAACTGATTTCTGTGCGTTGATTTTTATGTCTTGCAACTTGGCTAAGTTAGTTTATTAGTTCTGTGAGTGTGTGTGTGTGTGTGTGTGTGTGTGTGTGTGTGTCTGTAATCTTAGGGTTTCCTATAAATAATATTATATCATATGTGAATAGAGATAATTTTACTTCCTCTTTTCAAATTTGGATGCTTTTTATTTCTTTTTCTAGTCTGACTACTATGGCTAGAACTTCCAATACTATGTTGAATAGAGGAGGTGAAAGTGGACATCCTTGTTTTATTCCTGGGATGAAGAAAAAGACTTCAGTCTTTCAACACTGAGTGAAAGATGATGATTGTGGGTTTTTCATATATTGACTTTATTATATTGATGTAGTTTCCTTCTATTCCTAATTTGCTGAGTGTTTTTATCATGAACGGGTGGTGAATTTTTTCAATGCTATTTCTGCATCAATTAAGATGACCATGTGTTAATGAGCATTCTGTTAATACGGAAATTACAGCGATTAATTTTTCATTATTGAACCATCCTTGCATTCCAAGAATAAGTCCCATTAGGTCATGGTGTACACTTCTTTTAATAGGCTGTTGAACTTGGCTTGCTAGTATTTTGTTAAGGATTAGCATTTTGTAGTTTTAATAATATAAGTACTATACAAGTTTTGTTAGATGTATACCTAATTGTATCAGTTGCATAAACCATACATGGTATTGATTTAAAAAATTTTTCTGTTAATGTGCTCATTGCTAGCATATAGAAGTTCAATTAATTTTTGTATGGTGGTCTTACATTCTATGACCTTGTTGAACTCATTTAGTTCTAGGGCTTTTTTTTTGTTTGCTTGTTTTCACATATTTCTTGGAATTTTTTAAATAGACAATGATATCAGGGCACCTGGGTTGCTCAGTCGGTTCAGTGTCCAACTCTTGATTTAGGCTCAGGTCATTAGAGCCCTGCATTGGGCTCCATGCTGGATGTGGAAACTCCTTAAGATTCTCTCTCTCCCCGCCCCCCGCCTCTGTCCCTCCCCACTAGTATCTCTCTCTCTTTCTCTCTCAAAAAATAAAAAAGGAAAAATAGACAATGCTATCATTTATAAATATGGACTATTTTATTTCTTCCTTTCTGATCTGAAAGCATATGCCTTTAATTTCCATTTCTTGCCTTCTTGAACTGGCTAGAATTTCCAGTATTATATTAAATAAAAATGGTGAAACCAAACATCCTTGCCTTATTCCTGATATGAGGGAGAAAGCATTCATTATTTCACCACTAGGTATGATGTTAGCTATTGAATTTCTACAGAAGAACTTCACCAAGTTGAGGAAGTTGAACTCTCTTCCTATTTGTCTGACAGTTGTTTTCGTGAATGGGTATTGAATTTTGTCAAATGCTTTTTCTGTATCAATTTATATGATCCTGTAATTTTTTTTCACTGAGCCTATAATACTGATAACTAAATTGGTTGATTTGTAAAAATTGAACCAGTCTTGCATCCTTGGAGTAAACCACACTTGTCACAATGTATCATTCTTTTTCTTAATATTTTGTTTGGGACTTTTATGTTTATATTTATTTATAAGGAATATTGGTCTGTATTTTTCAATTTTTGTTTGTCTACGTTTGGTATGGTATTAGGGAAATACTAGCTCCATAAAATGAATAGTTTTTACTCCTGTTGCACTTTCTGGAAGTAATTGTGCAGAATTGTTGTTAATTCTTCTTTGAGTGTTAAATAAAATTCTTCAGTGAATTCTGGAGACTGGAGTTTTCTTTTTCTAAGTGAAAATTTAAAATTTAAATTATAAAATTTGAATTCTACATTCAAATCTTTTAAGTTTAAAATTGCAAATTCAATTTCCTTAATAGTTATCACATTATTCAAATTATCTACTTCATATTGAGTATGGTAATTTGTGTTTTTGAAGAATTGCCTCATTTCATCGAAGTTTTAAAATTATATGCATCGAGTTTTCTTAGCATCCCCTTATCATTTTGATGTATGCAGGGTATCTACTCATATCATCTGTTTTATTCCTGATACTAGCAATTTCTGTCTTCTCTTTGCTAGTTGTGTTAGGGGCTCATAATTTTATTGCTCTTTTTAAAGCAAAAAAGCAATGAAACGTTGCTTCACTGTTTTCCTTTATTTTTTTTGTTTTCAATTTAATTGATTCATGCTCCTGTCTTTATTATTTCATTCCGTCTGCTTTCTTTGGTTTTATCTTGCTCTTCATTTTTTACGCCCTTGAGGTGATAGCTTAGGTTAGCTTAGGTTACTGATTTGAGATTTCCCCTCCATTTAATGTAAGCTATAAATTCTCTCAGCAATGTTTTATCTGTGTTCCACAAATTCGATATATTGTATTTTCATCGTCACCCAGATCAATGTATTCTTTTAGTTTCCTTCGAAACTTTAGACATTTTTGAAGTTTGCTTTTGTTCTAAGTTATGGTTCATCCTGGGACATTTTCCATGGGCACTTGAAAATAAGGTAACCTGTGTTGTTGGGTGGAGTGTCCTATAAATGTCTGTTAGATCCTGTTTGTCAATGGTGTTGCGTTTTTCTCCATGTTCTGATTTTCTGTGTAACTGGTCTATCAACTGTTGTGAGAGGGTTTGAAATATCCAACTATAACTGTGTACTTGTTTTTACTTTCAGTTCTATCAGTTTTTGCTTCACATATTTTGCAACTGTGATGTTTGCTGCATAAACATCTGACATTATTATATCTTCTTGGTGGACTGGCTCTTTTATTATTATGTAGCGTCCCTCTCTGTCTCTGGTAACTCTCTGTGCTATGATGTCTATTTATCTGATATTAATATAGCCACTTTTGCTTTCTTTGATTAGTGTTAGCACAATATATTTTTTTTCTAGGTGTTACTAAAACAACTAAAAAAGGCTAGAGACACACCCCAAAATGGCATAGATAAATCAAAATGATATTCTAAAAAAATGCTCAAGTAACATATAGTAAGTCAAGGAAGAGAAAACAGAAGTGAAAAATGGAGAAAACAAACAGAAACCAAAAAAAAGATAGAGTCTTAAGCCCTATCATATCAATAAAAGACAGAGATCATCAGAGTGGATTAAAACATGAACCAACTCTGTGCTGTCCATGGAATCATACAGATAGACAGAAATTAAATGGATGGAAAATATATATATGAGACAGAGAGAGAGGCAGAGAGAGCTTATCACAGTCCCACAGTCTACTGGCATGACAGTTTGAGTTAGTGTTTATTTCTTTTTACCCTTCTCTGTTTACAATATAATTATTTTAGATATTTTTCTGTATGTATTTAAAATCACATGAGACAGTATTATTTTTGCCTCAATTGTTAAACATAATTTAGAAAATTAAAAGGAGGAAAATAGTTTCAATTTACTATTTTTGCTTATTGTATTGTTTCTTACTTCCTGATGTTCCATGATTCTTTCTTTCATTGCTTCTTTTCTGTTTACAGAACCTCTTATTTTTTATAAGTTTTATTTATTTAAATCATCTCTACACCCAACAGGGGCTTGAACTTATGACCTCTGAGATCAAGAGTCACATGCTCGGGGCACCTGGGTGGCTCAGGCAGTTAAGAGTCTCCTGATTTCAGCTCTCAGTTCAGGGTTCAAGCCCCATGTCGGGCTCCATGCTCACAGTGTGGAACCTGCTTGGGATTCTCTCTCTCTCCACCTTTCTCTCTCTGCCCCTCCCCCACTCCTTCTCTCTCTCTCTCTCTCTCTCTCTCTCTCTCTCTCTCTCTCCCAAAATAAGCAAATAATCTTTTTAAAAAAAGTCACATGCTCTTCCAACTGAGCCATCCAGGTGTCCCCTATAGAACTTCTTTTAGCCATTCCTTTTTTTTTTTTTTAAGTTTTTATCTATTTTGAGAGAGAGCGAGAGAGAGCACAAGCGGGGGAGGGGTAGAGAGAGAAGGGGAGAGAGGATCTAAGTGGGCTCTCTGCTTGGACAGCAGAAAGCCTGTTGTGGGGCTCGAACCCTCCAACTGTGAGATCATGACCTGAGCCAAGGCAGTCGCTTAACCAACTGAGCCATCCAGGCGCCCCTAGCCATTCCTTTAGTGTAGGTCTTCTGGTGGTAAATCCTGTTGGTTTTTCTTCATCTAAGAATATCTTAATTTCCCCTTAATTTCTGAAGAATGTTTTCACTGGATATCGGAATTTGGGCGATGGGGGCTTTTTCCCTCCAAAACACTTGAAAATATGTTCCTTCCTTCTGGCACCATGGTTTCTGATGAGAAATCTGCTGTAATTTGAATTAATTCTCCCATATAGAAAAGGTATTATTTCCTTCTCATGGCTTTCACATTCTTTTTGTATTTTAATGTTCAGAATTTTGCCTTTAATTTTCAGAATTTTAATTATGATGTGTCTTGGTTTGGATTTCTTCAGGTTATGCTGTTTGTCATTCAGCTTCTTGAATGTGTAGGTCTATGTCTCTTGCCAAATTTAGGAAATCTTCAGCTATTATTCCTTTGAGTGCTTTTCCAGCCCTTCCCTCTTTCTCCTTTCCTTCCGGAACTTCAGTGGCACAAACGTTCAATCTTTTGTTATAGTCCCAAAGGTCCCTGATGCTCTCTTCCTCCTCCTCCGCTTCCTCCTCCCCACCTCCTCCTCCTCCTTCCCCTTCTATTTTTGCTCTGTTGTTTAGATTCAGTTAATTTCTCTTTTTTTCTCAAGATTTATTTTCAAGTAATCACTACACCCAGTGTGGGACTCAAACCCACAACTCCGAAAACAAGTCACATGCTCCACTGACTGAGCCAGCCAGGCGCCCCTAGATTCAGTTAATTTCTATTGTTCTATCTTCCAGGTCACCTAATCTTTCCTCTGTCCCCTCCATTCTACTGTTGAGACCATCTCTTGAGATTTTTATTTCAGTAATTGTATTTCCCAGTTCTAATATTTCCATTTGGTTGTTGATATGTTCTATTTCTTTGCTGCGACTATCTGATGAGGCTTTCTATTGCTTTATTTGTTTCAAGTACATTTTTTTTTTAATTTTTTTTTTTCAACGTTTTTTATTTATTTTTGGGACAGAGAGAGACAGAGCATGAACGGGGGAGGGGCAGAGAGAGAGGGAGACACAGAATCGGAAACAGGCTCCAGGCTCTGAGCCATCAGCCCAGAGCCCGACGCGGGGCTCGAACTCACGGACCGCGAGATCGTGACCTGGCTGAAGTCGGAGGCTTAACCGACTGCGCCACCCAGGCGCCCCTGTTTCAAGTACATTTATAATTACTCACTGAAATACTTTTATGATGTCTGTTTTAAAATCTTTTTCAGATCATTTAAACATCACTATCGTATCAGTGAAGAGTCTAGTGATGGGCTTTTTTTTTTTTTTTCGTTAAGTTTGAGATTCTCCTGGTTCTTGGTATCATGAGTGATTTTTTTTAATGGAAACTTGACCATTTGGGGTATTATATTATGAGACTCTGGATCTTATTTAAACCTTATCTTAGCTAACTTAGTATCTGTGATACTGTCTCCTCAGAGGAAGCGAGTGTGTGTGTGTGTGTGTGTGTGTGTGTGTGTGTGTGGCGGGGGGGGGGCAGCGTGCACTGTAGCCACTGTTAATAGCCAAGTGAGGGAAGTGCTCCTCGTTACTGCTGGGTAGGAGGTAGGAGGCAGAGGTAGGAGTGCTGGCTCCCCACTAGGCCTCCATTGATAATCACCTTGGCTGGGAGGATAGGAGTCTCTCATTTCTACTCTCCACATGAACTCCACTGATGCTACTGGTGGGGAGGCAGGGACAGGTGGTAGCTTCATTGCCACTGGGTGGTGGTGAAAGTCCTAAATTTCCATTTGGCCTTCTCTTAAACACCACCATAGCAGGAGCGGGGAGGGGTGAGTTGTTACTGCTGAATGAGGAAGTTCAGGCTCCCTAGGTATTCCCCAAAGATATTGCAGGGTGGTGGTGGGGGAGGGGGCGCTCCTTACTGGCAAGTGGAGATGAAAACGCTAGTTCCCTACTAGGCTTCCTCTGACATAATCCCAGTAGCGAGGTTGCATTTCCTCTTTATGGCCTAGTGAGCATCTAAATCTAAATCTATGCTTCCCATAAGGCCTTTCCCAGCATGGATGAAGGTGGTGCCATTGATTTTTATGTAGTGTTTGACTGGATTAAAGCCATATTGTCTACAAGTCTTTTGTTTTGCCAGGCTGGCCCTTTTCTGGTCCTTTAGCTTTTGGCTAGAGTAAGCTTTTTTTTTGGAGGTGGGGTCTGTTCTTGTTAGCCTTTTCTGGATTTCCAGCTTCTTCAGCTCCAAATATAATATATATAAGGCATAGAGAAAATCCAGGGGAATCCCACCATACCATTCCTGAGGTCCTTAGCTGGTCTGCTTTTAGTTTTCTTACGCTTGTTTTATATCTAATGTCCAGTGTTTTTTTAGTTGAGCTTATCAGAAAGAATAGGGATGAGTATGTCTGCTTTGCCTTCCTGGAAGCAGGAGTCTGCATGTCTGCACATGTCACACAGCTGGACTTTGTGTTTCACCCGATCTGAGAGTCTTTCACTTTTAATGATAGGTTCGCCTCATTTGTATAATTGGTCCTAATCCTGACATTCAGTGTTATGTGTCCTGCGAAGCCACTTTCACAAATAACATATTCATCAAGCTATTGTCGACAGGCTGTTCCTAGTTACCCTTCCTATCAGGCAAGCGTTTTAAGAACACAGCAAGTTGCTAGCATCTGGTTGAGAATTGTTGCATCCATGTTCATCAGGGATATTGGCCTGAAGTTCTTTGTTTTTTTTGTGGGGTCTCTGTCTGGTTTGGGAATCAAAGTAATGCTGGCTTCATAGAATGGGTCTGGAAGTTTTTCTTCCATTTCTACTTTTTGTAGCAGCTTGAGAAGGATAGATATTATCTCTGATTTAAATGTCTGATAGATGGGGCGCCTGGGTGGCTTGGTCGGTTAAGCGTCCGACTTTGGCGCAGGTCATGATCTCACGGTCCGTGGGTTCGAGCCCCGCATCGGGCTCTGTGCTGACAGCTCAGAGCCTGGAGCCTGTTTCAGATTCTGTGTCTCCGTCTCTCTGTGACCTCCCCCGTTCATGTTCTGTCTCTGTCTCAAAAATAAATAAACGTTAAAAAAAAATGTCTGATAGAATTCCAGAAATGGAAAAACATTCCATGCTCATGGACTGGAAGAATAAATATTGTTAAAATGTCAATACTACCCAAAGCAATCTATACATTCAATACAATCCCAATCAAAATTGCACCAGCATTCTTCTCAAAGCTAGAACAAACAATCCTAAAATTTGTATGGAACCACAAAACACCACGAATAGCCAAAGTAATACTGAAGTAATACTGAAGTTATTTCTCAAAATAATACCGAAGAAGAAAACTAAAGCGGGAGGCATCACAATCCCAGGCTTTAGCCTCTACTACAAAGCTGTAATCATCAAGACAGTATGGTATTGGTATAAAAACAGACACACAGACCAATGGAATAGAATAGAGAATCCAGAATTGGACCCACAAATGTATGGCCAGCCAATATTTGACAAAGCAGGAAAGAGTATCCAATGGAAAACAGTCTCTTTAGCAAATGGTGCTGAGAGAACTGGACAGCAACATGTAGAAGAATGAAACTAGACCACTTTCTTACACCATACACAAAAATAAATTCATAATGGAGGAAAGACCTAAATGTGAGACAGGAAACCACCAAAACTCTAGAGGAGAAAGCAGACAACAACCTCTTTGACCTCAGCCGCAGCAATTTTTTATTCGACACATCTCCAAAGGCAAGGGAATTAAAAGCAAAAACGAACTATTGGGACCTCATCAAGATAAAAAACTTCTGCACTGCAAAGGAAACCATCAACAAAACTAAAAGGCAACCGACAGAATGGGAAAAGATATTTGCAAATGATATATCAGATAAAGGGCTAGTATCCAAAACCTGTAGAGAATTCACCAAACTCCACAGTCGAGAAACAAATAATCCAGTAAAGAAATGGGCAGAAGACATGAATAGACACTTTTCCAAAGAAGACATCCATATGGCTAACAGACACATGAAACGATGCTCAACGTCACTCATCATCAGGGAAATACAAATCAAAGCCACACTGAGATACCACCTCACACCGGTCAGAGTAGCTAAAATGAACAAATCAGGAAACTACAGATGCTGGCGAGGATGTGGAGAAACGGGAACCCTCTTGCACTGTTGGTGGGAATGCAAACTGGTGCAGCCACTCTGGAAAACAGTGTGGAGGTTCCTCAAAAAATTAAAAATAGAACTACCCTATGACCCAGCAATAGCACTGCTAGGAATTTACCCAAGGGATACAGGAGTCTGATGCATAGGGGCACTTGTACCCCTATGTTTATAGCAGTGATTTCAACAATAGCCAAATCATGGAAAGAGCCTAAGTGTCCATCAACTGAGGAATGGATAGAGAAGATGTGGTTTATATACACAGTGGAATACTACTTGGCAATGAGAAAGAATAAAATCATGCCATTTGCAGCAACGTGGATGGAACTGGAGGGTATTATGCTAAATGAAATAAGTCAGTCAGAGAAAGACAGATATCGTACGTTTTCACTTAAATGTGGATCTTGAGACACTTAACAGAAGACCATGGGGGAAGCGAAGGGGAAAAAAAAAGTTACAGAGAGGGAGGGAGGCACAAGAGACTCTTAAATACAGAGAACAAACTGAGGGTGAATGGGGGCGGGTGGGGGAGAGAGGAAAATGGATGACGGGCATTGACAAAGGCACTTGTTGGGATGAACACTGGGTGTTGTATTTAAGCCAATTCGACAATAAATTATATTAAAAAAAAAAAAAAAGAACGCAGCAAGTTGCTTCATCCCATCCTGTCCTTTTAATAGTCCTGGAAGAGACGAAGGTGGAAAGATCCTCTTAAAGGTGAGCACATTCCGTCAGAAGAACTTGAGAAGCAGCAGCAACTGGTTGACTGCTGCCTTCATGCTGGCCATTGTCCTGCCATTTATTCCCAAACGGATTTCCCTTCTCCTTCTTCCCTTTCTCCTTTGGGAATAGATCTAACCAATCTCTTTCTTTCTTCCCCATCTCAAAGTTGATATCCATGGTGTGTGTGAGTGTGTTTGAGTAGACTTGAGAACACTGTAAAATTAACCAGAAACAGAGTGGCTAAAATTAGAAAGGGCAAGAGGGAGAGTTGAGAAGGTGTGGGGAACAGAAAACTTCAAGCCTCATAACACGTCCAGTTTTCAGTCAGCAAACGTGACTGGCTGCAGGCACGGTGGCTGCCTAAGCGGGAGTGCTGAACTCTGTTACCTTCATCAGCCTGGGCCAGCGTGACACCCACATAACCTTAGTGCTAATGTCCCCTTCATTGTGTGCTGGGAAATCTGTCATCCCCCCAGCCTCTTGGTAATTCTGTTAACGTATGGTAGCCTACATTCATATCACCGGAACCCCCTGACAGAGTTTCTTCATAGTCTGGGTATGTCACTCAAGAAAAGTCTCCTGGGCGCATTAGCATCTTGACCTTTTTATTTAAACGATAAAATAACAAGTTTGGGCTGGGCCCCGTTCGCTCCTCTCACTTTCGTCCCCTAGGGCCAAATTTTGCTCTCATTTTCCCACAGATGGCTTTTACCAAATCCTTCCATTTTTCTTATTTGTCTCAAGTGATTTCCTCTTCTGCTCTCCGCCCTGTTGTCTAGAACAGCCTGAAATGAAATCTGTACCCCAGAGCTGCGCACCGGAGAAATGGAGGGCAGAGCATTCAGGGAGGGACACTCCTGCACTCGTCCTCTGCCAGACTCGCAGGGCCAGAAATTCCCAGCAGATTGTGTCCTCCATTCGGGGAAAGTCACTGCTTTTCTGAACACTGGGATGTCTGCTTTCCAGCTGGTTCTCCACTTGGATGTGTATTTAGATGCTCGACAAACAAGTATCAAGGGGCGGAGCAGGGGTGATGTCCTCACAAAGGGCTGCCGCCCACCGTGTGATCGGATGATCCTCTTAGGTGATCAGGCCCATGTAACGCTTGCACTTGATAGCATGAGCCTGGAAAGACACCGGTCCATTTCCCCCAACAGGAGAGCTTTGTATGAGTGTGAGTGCTGAGCTCTCTCAACTTTGTCAGACCCTTAGAGCACAGAGCACGTTCCCCTATTGTAGGTTAGGGAAAATCCCTCTGCCTTTTTCCTCTTAATTTCCCAACGCTCATCTCCTGCTCTGTGCTTGGCCCCTGGTCTTGGAGACCGTGCTCTCAGAACTATTCTAGAGCAACTGTCGGCTGAGCATGGCTTCTGCTGCATTCCCTCTGAGAGACGCCTCACTTTGACATTAACCTTTGGAAGTCAGGGAAGCCTTCCACGCCGAAGGAAAGAATGTTGAATGGCACAATGAGGAAACACGCACAGTGCAACGAGAATGGAAGCTTCTGGATACCCCTCCCCTTGAGAGACAGCTGTCTGGTCCCCCTACTCTGGCAGCCAGCTCTCAAGGCATGCATCAGTGCACCTGAAACACTCTATAAATGGAAAGCTCAGAGCACAACTCACACTGACCCCACCAGTAAGCACAGCAGAACCCACACAGTTGGCTAAATTTAATCTCTTACAGAGACATAGAGACTTAGCTCAAATGCCACCTCCTCCAGAGTCCTCTTGAAACCCATGTTGAGCTGGGCACCCCAGCTGAGTGTTCCATCAGCACCCTGAGTTTCTTCCCTCTCAGTGCTTAGCCCACCCCAACACGCTTGCATGTTCTGAAGTACCTTCCACACCTTAGTAGTCAGGGAGCTACCTAAGGATGAGGGCCAGGTCTTATTGGTACTAGCACCCCCAGAGCCTAGCACGGTTCCTGGCACAAAATAGGCATTCACAAACGTTTACGAAGAGGGACTGTGATAGGTATCCGCAGACAGTCACCAAAATAACCCTTCTGTTGACTTACGGCGAAGCCTGAAATCCTACCATTAGGTATGTGTTCCTTTGGGTTAGAAAGTTAGTCCTATGCACCAAAGATCCCTTCCCACAATTAGTGTTTCATTGGGTGGGATAATCATCACTGAGATTGTGGGGGGCAGGTTTGAGATGAGCCCCCTCAGAACCTTGGCACTGACTTGGAGCTTGTGACAAGGGTACCGGGATTGAAGAGGGGGAAGGCATGCCGGGGCATCGACGGCCCACACGGGTACAGGCACGAGAGAAAACCACCGATTGCTGGAACACTAGGTCTGAAACTTGATTGCTACGTCCCTAGTAGTTCTGGTCCTTTATTAAACATAAAAACAAACAAACAAACCAGAAACCTATTCTTCAAGTGAGCCAGGTACTAGAAAAACACTACCTGTTTCTCTTAGAAACACTGTCAGCCACATGCTTACTTCTCTCCACGAGGCCCCGGCTTGCGAGCAGCGGAGAAGGCGGCAGGAAAGCAACAGGGGCTATACGGACTGAAGTTCAGCACTGCAGACCCCCGCCACCCTTCAACAATCTGTGCCAAAGGATTTCCAACAGGGATTGACGCTGTTCACCCCGGATGGGGTTTGGAGACGCAGTCAGGCCCCAAGTGAGAATGCTGTTCCTTCTGTGTGGGAGGCCTGCTCCCAGGACGAGCCCCAGATGACGGAGCGGTGGCCGTGGGCACGCGTAGCACACACACAGGATGTTTGCTCTGCTGGTTGCACAGGGGCACAGGGCGCTCTCAAAGGCAAGGGGCTATGACAGGGTGGGTCCATAGGCATTAAAAAGCCCTCCCGCAGAAAGGAGGGCATCACTGTCCTCCCCGCGCTTGGTGGGAGGTACTTGGCTGCTAGGTCGGGTGCTTAAACTAGCTACCACCTACACGTGTTGAGAAAAGCAAGAAAGAGCAGTTAGAATGCAGGAAAAAGGGAAAAACCCCACCTCGCCCACTTGACAGGCTCAAACTGCTGCTGCCAGCCGCCTGCGAGGCAGGGACAGTCCCCTGTGAACGCTCTGCTTAGATACTGGGGTTGCCGTGGCGAGCACCCCATCGGAGCTGAAGCGGTTGCGGCCTTGCCTACAGGGCAAGAGCTGACAGAGAGACCCTGCAAGGACGCCTCGGCCATTCCAGAAGCCGAATGGCTCAGTGTCTGCCCCTTGAGCCCAGCGACGTGGAGGGGAGTGAGCAGAGTAAGGAGGGGACTGTGAGAGAAGTGAAGCAGAAAGACTCTTTGTGACAATGACAATTTAAGGAACGCTAGACAACCGGCCTGCTGGGTGTTTCTAAACCTTCTGCGGGGAGGTGAGTCAGTGGAGCGGTCATGTGGAAAATCCCCTTTCTCCTCAACGCATCCCCATTCCCAGGCTAAGCTAAACACTCGTTCGGGCCAGGCCAGGACCCCACCAGGCTAGGAGAAAACGCCTGTTTCTGGGAAGCAGCTGGATTTGAGTACCCTGGGAGGACTGACAGGTTGGGTCACGCCACTCACTTGACAGCTTTTGGTTTCAAGGAGGACTCAAGGGTGTCCAAGTTGCTAGCACATCATTAGACAGAGAAAGGGCTCGATCGGGCCAGATCACAGTGGGGGGGGGGTGGCACGTGGCAGGGAGCCTGGGCACCCCCCTCTTTCCACAGCTGTCCGGTTGCCCCTGTGCATTTGGGGGGCAATATTAATACTTGGCGGCTGGGGGGGGTGCGTGGGTGGCTCAGTCGGTTGAGCGTCCGACTTCAGCTCAGGTCAGGATCTCGCATTCCGTGGGTTCAAGCCCCACGACGGGCTCTGCGCTGACGGCTCGGAGCCTGGAACCTGCTTCCGATTCTGTGTCTCCCTCTCTCTCTGCCCCTCCCCCGTTCATGCTCTGTCTCTCTCTGTCTCAAAAATAAATAAATGTTAAAAAAAAATTAAAAAAAGAAAATACTCGGCAGCTGGTAAGCAATGCTAAGGAGGCTTCCGGCAGCACTCCAGCCAGCACACCTGTGGGCAGGGGCGACTTCCCGGGGAATCGGCTCTGTGGGTTTTCTCGACTTCGGCCTCGGCACCTGGCAACCGTGTCCACCGACTCTGGTGGGCCCCTGCACGTGCCAGCCGGACGGCCAGCAGCTATTAAAACTGCTCTGCTTGTGTCCTCAGACCGAGGCGTCACCCGCCTTGCCACAGACAGTCAGCCCCTCCTGCCAGCACTCCACGGAGGATGAGCTGGGGCATCGTTGCTGCTGGCACCACAGTCCTGCAAAAGGTCTGCAATTTGGGGAGATGAGATTCAATATGTGCTATTTATCTTCATGCAGGCAGCTCGGTTCTTGTTACTGTTTTCTGCAGTACACGTGGTATGATATCGGATCTCCCCCACAGAAAGGGCTACCTTGAACTTCACGTGGTACCTCTAGCTAGAGCCCTTCGTCAGAGAGGTCCACCCAGGCCTCTGCCGGGGGCTGCGGTGGGAGGAATGTGCCAGGTACCCACTCAGCATCACTGGAGTGAGGAAGCCTTGTTCTACTGTCTTGCTCCAGTTGTAACAGCCCAGGCAAAGCTTCTTCAACTAGCTCTTGTCTCCTGATCCGGGAAAGCAGCGTTTACCAGGAAGGGCCAGCTTCCGCTGCACATCCTTCCTGCTTTTCCAAGGGAAGCGGGGAGGCACGGCAGGTGATTGCCTCAGGAAGTTTCCGTCCCAGTGAGGATCCTTGCTGGGGCTGCTGTCTCCTACCCAAATTGGAAATGACTGCTGCCAGGTGTGTAAGAAACTCCCTGGAGGACGGAATGAGGAAGTGTGATCGTTTATGTGTGATTTAGAAAATGAAGGTCCAAATGCAGATTGGCAGCGAGAGGTCTGTCTTCCTGCCAACTTCCATCACTGAAAGGAGGGCGCGATCTTTAAGAAGTGACAATTGTGGGGGGGAGGGAGTGGGGACAAGGAGCATCTGGACCAACTCTGAGAGGGATGCCTCTTAGGCAAGCTTGATCCATTTGATTTAAAGAAGGAACTTCGGACTTGATGCAGAAATAGGCTAATCAAATGCCCTGATGTGCCTGGGGCCGTCCCATTTTATGCCAGCCACCCAAGTTTAATTTTCAGTGGTGCCTCCTTTCACTTTCAGAAAAGTCCAGACATGGCTGATAGGTTCTATGATCACCCTAGGCCAAAGGAGAGGAAAAGAGAGAGAGAAAGAGAGAGTGAGTTATGGCTGGACATGAATCCAGAAGAGCGACAAGTAGGACGTGGGATTCTGAGAAAGTTCGTTCTGCTGAGCCTGAAGGAAGGGCAGGCAGTAGAGGTTGGCTCATTCTCAAGCATGTTTAGAGTCACGGGCTGGCGGGCAAGGTCGGGGCATAGATTGAGAGGGTGGATGCTGGAAGGGTCTCCCGGGCAATCTAATTCACTTCCGCTTTCACCACAAGGGGACGCTGGGCTAAAAGAGAGAGGTGACCTGTCTGTGATCACACCGGGTTCCCAGCAAAGTGGGAACCAGACTTGTCCCTGGAGGGTCAAGCCCAGGTGCTGTGTTCTGGGTGAGAGGGAACGGGATGTCTCTGAGGGCTGCTGCCGGGGATTAATAGCTATATGGCAGGTGACGTGGCAGCTACCGAGCAGGGGGAGTCACAGGCCGCGCTGTGGTTCCGGGGCTGAGGAGGAAGGACAGAGACAGGTGAGGGCCACATCTGCTGGGCACGAGTGGGTGTGGGACTGGAGGGCAGGTCTGGAGCCACAACAGAGTGGTGGGTGGAGTCGAGGGGTAACCCAGCTCTCCAGGGCAGTGCCTGCAAGGGGCCGAAGAGACGAACTGGTCCGTAGAACGAAGAACCAGTGAAGAAACAGGTTGGTATGGACATGAATGGGGTCAGATAAGTAATTTATAGAACTGACATCTTTTCTTTGGTTCAGATTGTAGTGAAACCGAACAGAGAGGCAAACCCTGATAACGGTTGTCTTATCTCTTGACATCTCCTTCCTACCCCCTTAACAGGGCTGCAGTGGTGGGAAAATCGCAAGTCAGTAAGAGCCCTGACCTCTGCTTGGTAGATGGGGAAACTGAATCATGGAGAAGCCAGCTCCCTTCCGTCTTATGGTGCTCTCTGCAGATGGGGTGTGATTAACAACAAGCCACAAGAGCGGTTCCACCAGCCAGCCACAACAGTACATTCTGTGGTTTCATTGCAGTCTGACCTCCCATGCGGCTCAGGTGTGGTGGAGGGGGTGAGGTGGTAGACTTTTCTGTGAATCTGCTCATCTGGATGGAAGTCCCGGCAAGAGGCCCAGCTCGAGGCTCCAGAGACGTGGCTTTCGGTCCCCGTTCTGCTGCCTGCTAACTAGCGGTGCGGAGATGGAGCGTCACTTCTCCTCCCTCGCCGACTCTTCCTGGTTGTCAGATGAAGCCTCTGGTCTCGGCCACCTCCCAAGTCTCATCCCCTGGCTCTGTTTTTCCAGGGATATCCGACCTTGGCTCAAGCGGTATCTGACCTTGGCTGGGCACCCTCACAGCTCTGAATGAGATCGTTGGCCTTAGATCTTAATGATCTCTGACAACGTAGGGATACAAAGTATCCAATGTTGACAATGTAGGGATAACAACGGCACTGCGTGCAAAGTATCGTTTAAAAAAAAAAAACCCAGCATATTTGGTTCAGATTTACAGTTTTTGCCTCCAGCAACCTTTCACCCAATGACGCCGAATGAACTGTCGAAGTTTATGGCCGATCATCTTCAAAGTGAATGGCTCACCCCCGTAAACATATCCTGGACTGCAGGCTGGTTGTAGTTGGAACGATCTACTGTCACCCTGAGCCAGTTCTCCCACATAACATCTACAAAAATCCTGCACGCCACTGTCACACCCACATGGTGCTCTCTGATATGTGACATTAGAAACCTCAGTCTCCTGAAAAAAAATCGTACAGTAGTTTCAGTATGTATGAACCGAGCACGCATTTTGTTCAGTGAAACTTCTTTGATGTTGCCTGTTCAAATACCTGCAAATATTGAGAAAACACCCACAGACGTCGTCCTCGGCTGCCACCATATGGTTTGCAGAAACCAACAGGGAAGGCATGAAATACCGAAGGTCACTGGAGATCGTGCACCTTCCAGGACACCTCAGGCTCTCTGAACCCTCCTCTACCACCTGCAACTGCTAGTATCTGAGCGAATGTTCCAGAGAAGCCGGCCGGGGGCAATAGGAGAGTCAGAAGGAAGGCGAGAAACTGAAAGGAGAAGCAGGATTTTGGTGGTATCGCTTTCCACCCTTACGCTATTGACTTGAAGAAGTTCAGGGTCACTGGGGCATCGCAGGTCCCTGGCGGTACCAAGCAGCACACAGCAGTGCGTTCAGCACACCGAAGCACAGCAGGGAAGGGAAAAAGGGGGATAGATGGATAGGAGAACAACAAGAGGGAAGCAGGAAGGAGCAGATGGCTGGAGAAAACACTGGACAGAGCAGGAAGGAAGGGCCACGAGGCTCCGTGCCCATGTACCTTGAATAGTGACTGGGGGTAAAGAGGTGAGTGTCTGGGGCCCAAGGGCTGCGTCAAGGCCACAGAAACACAGTGTGTATCTGGGAGGAAAGGTCCTTGGGGGAATAGATGTCAGGACAGAAGACTGAGGGCTGACCCTGGATAACCTCAAAACACCGAGAAAAGCTTATATGCCTGCCTGTATGCCAAAGTTGGTACGTTGTACCCAGGACTCTGGGGGAGCAGGTCTCCCAGACGGATCTGTTATTTAGTATCGGCACCTCTTTTTTTTTAATTTTTTATTTATTTTTTATTAAAAAAAATTTTTTTAACGTTTATTTATTTTTGAGACAGAGAGAGCCAGAGCATGAACAGGGGCGGGGCAGAGAGAGAGGGAGACACAGAATCTGAAACAGGCTCCAGGCTCTGAGCTGTCAGCACAGAGCCCGACACGGGGCTCGAACCCACAGACCGTGAGATCATGACCTGAGCCGAAGTCGGACGCTTAACCGACCAAGCCACCCAGGCGCCCCGGCACCTCTTTATTATAAAATGAACCACACTGAAAGCTTAGGGAAAAAAAAAAAAAAAGGCAGACCAAAAATATCACATCTCAGGCAAATGAGCTGGAAATCCCTTAGAGTGACGCCCTCTATTTTTCCGCCCATCTCTAAAGTCGGAGGACACCTGGTATGGTGTTCAGGTGAGAGACGCAATTCCTGGGCCATGTGGTTTCCTGACGGTACGGGATTGAAATGACGTCACGGAAATGCATATGTTTCAAGGTGACTCTAAGTATAGTTTCTGGGTGAAAACATGAGTCTTAGTCATTGGTGGAAAGGTGTTGGCGTGCCTCCGTGACTTGCTGGTGTCTACTCCTCTCTGCCTTCGGAGACAGAGTTTTAATTAAATTCATGCAGGCTGCTGGCCAAGTTTTTCCACGCTTTTGGCTCACCTGGATGTACGACCTACATGTAGGTTATACCACACCCGTGCTCCTTTGTCGCTCAGAGGGAAAGAACGCAACGGTTACCAAGAAATGGCGAAGCTTGTCTTCCACTCAAGGGCAAGGCATCTGTGACATGAGATGCCCACTCCAGTGGTTAATATGGACAGTCTCATTTGTGTGGTGCTCCCTGTGGTGACGAAAGGGAGGATGTGGCAGACACAGAACGTATGGAGTCCTTTGTCTTAATTAAAAAGTGCAGTGAGAGTCATGGAATTTGGCCAAGCCTCATAAATCTGCTCAGAGAATCAAGATTCTGTCAGATAAGCTTAAATAGGACCAACTGAGCCCTCTGGAGAATTAAAAGAGATTCCCCGCTGGTAGCTGACACCCACTCCCTGTCACTTTGCTGTACTCCACGGACGGCGGTTGTGCTCATTAACCAGCAACCCTCCTACCCGCCGATGACAAGTTTATCCCCGCGGAGCACCGAATTCAGGGATGATAAATTTACTCCTGCTTGTAAAAATGAAACTCTCCTCAGGGCAATAAAAGTGCTGCGAGCCTTTAAGGAAATCAGTACTTTGTCTGATAACCTACCTTCATTAACAAAGCCTGGTCCTCTTGCTCAGGACAGCTCCTCACTGCCAGCCAGAACTTCTCTAGAGTAACTGGAAGGGAAGAAACAGAAAAGGTAAGGACCCCCCTTCAGCCCCTGAGGACTCCTGGCATGGAGAAGCGCACTGGAGTTATAACAGATGCAGGGGGGATGCTATGGGTCTTTCCTTGGTGATGGGATAGATAGAGGTCTCCCTGGCCCCGGGGTAGGTCAGGGCCAGCACACGGGGACTTCTCCACCACTGTCAGGCCGGGATGATTACAGCAGAGCACACGGCCATTACCATCAACAAAGCTCTATCCTAAAGCTCTAGGAGGTCCTGGGTGTAGCCACCAATGACCAGCTGGCCCCCGCGAAGACCATACTAACACCCCAGTTTCGTGTGATCTCCATTATTTAGCGGGCCAACTGCCTTTGTAAACTGGGCAGCGCTAAATGTTCTATCTTGGTGTTCTGTCATGATTCCCATGGATTTAAGGCCTCTCGTGGTGTGAATGTGATAATGGCCCTCAGTGTTGACTCAAGCAAATCCCATAAACTCCCCTACATATTTCAAGTCATGTTTCCCCAATCATCCTTCTCCAGCAGAATGGCAGAGAGAAAACTCAGGAAAGCTTGCAAGAAAATACTTTAAGGGTCCATTTAGATTGGCCATGCTCTAGGAATATTAATGTAGACAATTTACACCAATTACATTCCCTTTCTCCGTCACGGTGGCCTAGCTCTCACCAAAAGCCCATGTGTGTGGGCACCCCCTTTTTCTTTTGGTTGTACTAAACACCAAACCACACGCTACCTTCCCTGCATACTGTTTTGACTATATTATTTCACTTTTAAAAATGCTCCCATGAGTCCCTACCGCCCTCAGATTTACATCTACTTCTTTTGACGGGCATTAAGATTTCAACTTTAGTCAACCATCTAGACGAGCCTATTATTATTTCTAGACTCAAAGTTGTGTCCGCTCTCTACTTGCCATAACCGTTTACCACTGTCTGCTGGGCACAGTCCTACCACTTGCCTTTGAGCAGAGCAAAGTTCTTCTACTGGAAGTTTGCAGCCCTGCCCATTCAAAGCCACCGACCACCTCTGGGATCCTGCCCAACCTGCACAGAGCCCACGGGAGTGGGCAGAGATACACCCAGCTTCATGACTGAGGAAGAGTCTGGTTCCACTAGTCTGACCCCAAGGATGTCCGGATGTCATATTTACAAATGTAGATATTTTGAAGAGAATTGGATCATTAAGAATGAATTTTCATCAGGAAAGCACTGTCTGGGTAATTTTTTGTTGTGTTCAACGTTACCTAAAAAAATATAAATCTTTAGAGAGTTTTCATCTATGACTAAATTACTCTACGGTTTTAACCGTTATCACTTGTATCTTGTGCTCTTTATTTTTCCCAAGTCTAAATTTTTGCCCTTATCCAGACAAAATGCGCTCAGAACCAACAGAAGGATCGATCGGTGTTGTCCACTTTATATGTATATGCCCATCCAGTCATGGCTAAAGCTGGCTAAGGCATGCCCCCCCGGCTAAAGCTCAAATTAATTACATTGAATCTTAAATTATTTTAAACAATTAAAAAAATTTTTTAAGAGAGCTAAGAATTAATACGATACTTTCCCCATGAAAGGGGCTCAACAGAAACTCAGCATGAGATAAGAGCCCGACCTATGCATTCATATGGTTGTGGTTTTCTCTCACCCACGTAGAACACACCAGCCCCTAAAAGACACCAAGCTCTGTTTTGGACTTTCGCGGTGACATTGACCTCTATTGTCCGAGGATGAGTAAAGAATAATCTACAAATTCAGGGGCTAGGTTTTCTTTAAATTTTTTGTAATATTTATTTATTTTTGAGAGACAGAGAGAGACAGAGCATGAGCAGGGGAGGGGCAGACACACACACACACACACACACACACACACACACACACAGAATCCAAAACAGGCTCCAGGCTCTGAGCCATCAGCACAGAGCCTGATGTGGGGCTCAAACTCACAAGCCATGAGATCATGACATGAGCCGAAGTCGGACACTTAACTGACTGAGCCGCCCAGGTGGTCCTGGCTAGGTTTTCTTCAGATAATCTTTTTGGAGGTAGCAATTTCATTTGGTAAAAGTTTATGCTGTGACTTGGAATCTTCTGAGCACAGGCCATGGGAACCTGAATGTTTGTTACTTGCTTCCTTGGGGGGCTCCTAGATTCTCACCCTCACCTCCCCTCCTCTGTGATGACCCCCAGAGCCATACCTCCAGCTGCCTATGGCTGGACTCCAGTGCGACACTGTTCGGTGTTCACAAGATGTGGCACCCAGCCAGGTGTAGCTGTTCCTTTGAACCCTGAACATACAATCCAAACCAGTTGACTTCCATGCCTAGCTAACCCTTCCCGGAATTTTCCCATTTCTTTGTCACCGTCATGCCCCAGCCAGATCTCTGATTCTTCCTTCCTTTCCCTGAGCCTGCTGACCCTTCTTGCACAGTGTCTCCCTGAGGCACCCCTTTCCCACGGCACAGGTGCCACTTTGACTCCTGTACAACACTCCTGACTTGTTCCCCAGCCTTGATGCCTGGTCCCCCTCTCCGGTCACCGTGCCCACTGCCGCCACCACAGGAAAACTACCACGGCCATTGCTCTGCATACACTGCCTCCCCTCTGCATCTCAGCCCCTCTTCCCTTGTGCAGAGCCCCCTCTGCCAGCTCCTCACTATCATTAATCCTCGGCTGGGTCCTCAGACATTCCGTCTTCTTCCCGTCTGCTCAAACCCCACCCCTTTCCTGGGCCCAACCGGTCAAGGCCGAGTCAGACAGACCTCACTGGTGGTCTTCACCACCACTCCCAGCTGCGTGTCCCTGGTCAAGCCACATGCTCTCCCTGAGCCTTAGTTTCCTCACAGTCACCTGTGGAGACTGGTGCCTGCCCAGTGGATGTGGTGTTAGGAAGAAGGGCTGTAGGCCAAGGCACAGTGCCCGGCATGGCCTGGGCCCCCGACCCTGCACCTTTGAGAAGCTTCCGCTTTCCTTGCCACGCTTATTTCTTCTCCACTTGATACTTTGGTGGACACATTACACACTGGATTCTTCTCTTTAAATAGTTTTTTTGGCTTATGGGTGCACACACTGCCTCATCCGAGGAGTGAGACCGTGCACTCCATAGGCAGCCTCGGGTCTTTTCCTGAGCTCTGTTCTATGCCTGTCGTTGTCTAACATGTCCAACGTCACCCACAAAAACATGCCCCGTTTTGTGGACCGAAGTGCCCTGTGGGGACACAGGACGCCATAGATGCAGTTTCCCCTTAACTGGCTGGCTCGGGTTCATGAGGCCTGCCCCTCTCACCCTGTCTATACAAGCGACAAGAGCCAACCTTGAAAACTGGGCACCAACAGCGGCAGAGCGGACCGAGTCCCAGGTTGTTTTCTCCTCGCCTTCGACGTCAGCATGACATGTGCTCTCATGCCAATGGCAGGCTCACGGCTCACCTCCCCCAACTCTGACTTCTGCCCAACCCCAGAAGAAGACGGAGGGTGGGCACACTGCCAGCCGCTCTCCACCAGGTCTGCACGGCCACCGGGCCTGCCTGGGCTGCCTAACCCACTGAGATGCATCGCCACAAGGTTGACATTTCATTCCCCTCTCGCTTCCCTCCCCAGCCTTTAAATGAGAGAGAAAAAAAAAAAAACCACCCTAAAAATGAAAGCATTTGTGGTATCTCCGTTCCTCTACCCCTGCTGCTGATTCAAGGGGCTGCCTGCCTAATGAGAAGAAGGCGGTGCGACGAAACACAGGGCTCATGGCAGAGGCGCCAGTCTCCTTCAGAGACGCTGGGTGAGACTTTCTTGATTCCACGTCGATTGTTTTAACGGCTCTGAAGTGTCCCAGTGCAGTTCATCTCAGCAGGGGATGCAAACGCTTCCGCCTGTCTGAATACAGTCAGGGCCCCTCGGTTCAACCCTTCCACTCGGTGCGACAGAAAAGATGGGCCTGACAATAGAGGGAGAACAACAGATTTTGAGGTAAAAAGTAGCTTTGAGGTGCGGGGTTGCGGTGGGGGAGTCTAGGAAAAAAAAATGACCCAGCTGAATTAAGAAAATGGTAGTTGGGGAGAACAAACTTACAGGCCAGCTTGGACTACGTAAGTCTCCCCTTCTGACTGTGTGCTGTCGTGGGTTGGGAGGTGAGGTCCGACAGCCTTGCCCATGCAGCCATTTTTGAAAGGTAGACAGGACTCTGCAACATGGGAGATCCCTGAGACAAGGAAATGGTTGTACCTAGAATGTCTTTCACTATGACATGTGAATGCAAATAAGGGGGGAAAGCAAGACAAACCAAATGCACAATAGCATTGAACTTGTTTCCCTCTGAAATATGGCCGTAAGATTGGGGAACTATCACTACGTTAGCAGGCACAAGTGACCTCGACAGATGACATAGGGGCTGTATTGCTCTCAGAACGTTCTTTCAGCTTCTCTCTCAATCCCCGTGACAGGGCCCTGGAGAACTGGGGTCCTTCCCCAGGTGCCAAGCTTTAGAGAGCCTTGCTCTGCCATTCCTGTGGCTGTAGCCTTCCCTGTGTGGCAATGGGGGGTTACCTGCTTAGGGTCTGCACCCCACTTCCCAGCGTCCTGGGTTTATAGCTTGAGTCTCTTCCCTGGGAATGTACTCCATCTGGTGTGTGCCCCAGACTCATGGGGTGCCCAAGGGGCAGCTGTTGGCAGGGTGTAGACAGACCTTGTGTGTCTAGACTGGAGGATTCACACGATGTGGGGTGGTTCTGGGGATGTGGACAGCTAGGGGTCTGCAGGGCGGATGCTTCTCCCCATGCTGCTGAGTTCACAAAACTTCCCAGAGTCTGAGAATTGTAAATTGGAGCCTGGCTTTTCCAGATGAGTGAAGCTACATTTGTTCAGGCAGCAGGACAGGGTAGATTTTCTTCAACACTTCGCCAGCCTGTTTTATACACTTCCCTTGGGCCCCACACGTAGAAGGGAACGCTTGTTGTGCTAGAGAATGATGCTAAAATACAGGCTCACCCAAACCTCTTCAAAACCAGGCCCGTCCATCTATCTCTGGAGAGAGGACAGCTGTCCCAGCTGTGTCTCCAGTCTGGCAGGAGAAGGAGGCTTTCACCTCACATACCTACAATGAAGATAAGGAAACCAGCCTCCTCTTAGAGGCAGAAGAAATATGGAGGCTGACACGCGCCCCTAAACAGAAGGTTCCACCTGGGAGAGTGTGACGGCCGAGTACCCTGGGGGCTGGACACCGTGCTCTGGCACTGGGGGCAGTGGGTCCCACATCCCCAGCTCTGGCCTGCCTCTCCTCGGGAGCCTTGAGGGTCACGCACGCTTGGGACCCACACCTGAGGCTCCCAGTCAGCTCAGGGGTCCTCCACTTACTCTATCGCACAAGGTAGCATGCTGGTGGCTGTCCCTCAGCCCTTTCATCTCACCTGGGTCTGAAAGCCTGTACTCAGCTCTTGTAGAACTGTCACTCCTGGGCCTCTGAAGTCCCCCGCCCACCTATTCATCACAACACCACAGGGAAATGTTTAAAGAGAGAGACAGAGAAACAAAAGGGCTTCATCTTTGCAGAAAGAACTCTACTTTTGTTTTCAGGATCAACAGGGAGTTGATCCTCCTACTGTCTCCCCAGAAAAGGCCCAGCTCTTTAATGCAGCGTTCAGCCCACTCTTCCAATATTCAACCTGTTTCCTGGTCTCTCCCCTGACCACTTCCCTTCTGGTAGGACAGGCGCCTTGCCATTCCCTGAACGAGGACTTCATTTTGTCACCTTCACCTCTGTCCACACTGCAGCCTCCTCCCGGAATGCACTGCCACACTTCCAACACCGGGATCCTATTCATACTTTAAGACCCAGTACCGAGGGAACTTCTGGAAGGCATCTCAGAGTCCCGTGATGTCTGCAAACTCCCAGGACCTCTCATGGGCTCGTCACGCTCCCCATGTACCAGGGCACGTGCATTCACATCTTATTCCTCTACTATACTGACAAGGGTCATATGTCATCCTAGGCCAAAGTCTTGCAAACAGGAGGTCCCGAAAACTTCGGAAGCAAATAAACTGCCAAGTAATTCCGCGCCACCCCCACCGCCACCACTCCTTTGAAATCTACAGGAACAGTGCTTACAGAGGGGAAGTGTGGAGGGGCAGTCTGCACTTCTGTAGCAGGCAACACATCAGTTTGGCCGGGCCCTGGGTGGGAACAGCAGCGGCTTCTTACTGCCATCTTGGAATCCTTGACCCTAGTCTGAGCCATGGGAGTGAGATGTGGATAACTGGCTGCCAAGTTCTAGAGGTGGAGAGTTCCCGTGGGGAGCAGGGGCAAGGCTCTGTGTGTGTGTGTGGGGGGGGGCCAAACCCTGTCTGCAGTGTCTGGACCTTGGGAGGAAAGTGGTTCTGCTCTCTCCATGCCTGTGACACCATGCTGATCTGATCTTCCTTCTCAGGGCTCTTTCCTGTGGAGCTGGTTTCAAAGGAGAGTCAGCTGTGTCTCTGGCTCAGGTCAGGTACACGGTCACAAGAGGGAGCAAGCACACTTGCCACTGATTCCCCGGATAGAGTCCTTTCAGCCTGGGGCAAACGTGGCCATTCACCCAACAAGAGACGAGGGCACAGCTCTTCTGGACTCCTCTCTCTGGAACATGCAGTCTTCCCATGTGTGGGGAGGCTGCCCACCATCAGATGGATGGGGTACTCTCTCGCTTACTCAGTGTGGCCCCCCAGCTCATCATGGCCAACAAGTGCTTCCTGAGGTAGCCATCAGTGGTGGCCACTGCCATATCTTCTCCCCAGTAGACCACCGTCCCCATGGGACTGCCCTGCCCACCAGCAGATCCCTTGTTGTAAAGACAACTCTAACAGTTGACCCTCAGCTGGAGGTCACATCCCCCATACACTGATCCACGAAGGGAACAGGAGTTGACCAATTTTGGAAAACCAAGAGCTGTGGACTCCAGATATATCATTTAAATCAGGAAGATAATGGCCGTGATGGCCATGAGCAGTTGCCTAGGGGGCAGCATCAGCCCCGATGTTCCATTTTGAGGGGTTCACCTCTCGTTTAACATAATGCTATGCTCGGGACTTGGATATCTCTATGCCTCTCAGGTCTCTCTGCCATTCCCTGTCATGGCGTCTCACCCACAGGCCTCTGGTTCCCCCAAAGCTGCACACGTCCAGGCTGGCTTTGGTCGTGTCTGCTCCACTTTGGAGCCAGAACCAGCCTAGCCCTTCTCGTATCACCCTCGGTGCTTCCTGCCACCTCACCCTTCACTTCCCATCGCTCTCAAGGTACCATAGATTCCTTCCCCATAACATCTCCAGAACGCCCCCCTCTCCAAGTCCTGCCACCATGGCTTCTCAGTTTGTACCCTCACAGCTGCGTGTTGGGCAGTCTGGCCTGGCCTCCCCTGGTCACGCTTCACCTCCTACAGCCCCATCTGGTCATGCCTTCCCCTGTTCCAAATCTTTCCCAGACCTCCGCTGACTGTGCAGGGTGACAGTGAAAGTTCCCGGAATAGGCCTGCAAAGGTCCTGGGGGATTCTGACTCTTGTCCCCTACGTGTGCCCTGACACACCAAACCACAAGTGTTTTCCCAAATCATCCATGAATTTCACGCCTCCCATTCTACTCTTCCTCCTGCTTATAATGCCCTTTCCACTTCTGCAATGCAGGTAAACCTTACAAAAAGCAAGGTCTTAAATGCTGACTGCCTTGCCTGGTGCTTCAATGGGGAGCCATGTGAACCCCATTACACCAGGGCTGACTTAAGTCTCTCCCCGGTTCTCCCAGAGCCTTTGTTCTATAGAAACTGTCATCCCAGCTCTGCCTAATGCTCCTTGAGAGCAGGGGCCATTCCTTAATGGATCTTTCATCCTCAGAACTCAACACAGTTCCTGGCACACAGTAGGCCTTCACCACATGCTTGTTGGCTGAGGATGGGTGCATAAGGGACTGAAGGAAGAGTGATCTACATCCGCATTGTTTCTGAAGGATAACTGCGTAGATGCTGGACTCAGGTGGGGCAGGGCCAGATTTTAAATGCTTGAAAGCTTTAGCTTCTACGGAACATCCCGCCATTTTGTCCCGTGATCCAAGGAAATAGCTCAATGCTGTTCCTTAGGACCAGCACTGTCCTCATGTTCCTTGCAGGAAAGACCAAAGCAATAAGAGATTAGGCGCCACCTGTACCAGAGGAGATTTTGTTACATTCTCGGGCACAGAATACTTCTCACCTATAGTTATAAAAATCTGTGGGAATTCCTTTATTTTCCAGGCTTCCAATTAAGAGAGAATTTCTGAGTCATTTTTCAGTAGAAAAAAATTACAAGAAATAGCTTCCTCCATCCCTACTTACCCTGATGTTAAACAAACTCTCCCTGTTGAGTTTTCAACATCCACTTCGATATAGCAAGTCAGGGGTCCTACGTGTCAGTAAAGGAAGGTAAATATACTAATGAAAACCTCTCTGTTAGTTATCTAGTGATCACTTCTGCATCCAACATTCTAGGCCACTTTAAGTATATATTAAAACTTGTTACTTGATTATATCTCAGAGGATTGAACGCTCCTTTTTTTCCTCTTTGGTTCTCACATTTCTGAGTAAACGCCATCATTTTCAAGTTAATAGAGCATTATGTTTTCTCTGCAAATAAAATCCCATAACTCTCAAGCAAAGAGAGAGGCAAATTCATGAAGAGGACACACAGCACTATTTTTCCTCCTGACATTTGGGATCTACGATAGGTTAAAAATGATGTTTTTATCTCTGGTGATTTATCAAACTCCAAATTTCATAAAAGAAAAACAGATGCACTGTAGAAAGGATACATCATCTTAATGTTTCGTTGTGACACTTTTGGTATCTGAAAAGCGTGTATATTAAAGCTCCCCCTTCCAAAAACCCAGTAGTTCCTATGGTTTGCACAGTTTTTTCTTGTTTTCAAAACACACTGAAGTGAGAACATGCCAGGAGGCACCTTAAAAAAAATTGGTCACATTGAAACATACAGATTATTTATAGACCAAAAAAAAAAAAAAAAACCCAAAAAACTCAGAGCTGAAAGAAAATCTGGTTGTCAACAGACAGTTGCTTTTTCTATGTTTTTTTCTGAGTTCATTTTGGTTTTTGTGTGGGTGGCTCATGTGAACTCAAAGGTTATTTGCTAAATGTTTTGTGAGATTAGGACATGTTGTCCTTTAAAATCTAAACTTAATTTATGTTTATTGCAAATATGTTTCTCTGCAGAATATGGGATACGGGATATTTTTTAAATATAAAATCACACCTAGAATTGCTATAAGAGTTCCTATGCTCCCACTTTTATTCAGTTTAGAAGGTATCATTCTCAATCATATTCCTAGTGGAAAACTCACAGTACAGAGTTCAGCAGTAAAAATTGTTTCTTTTTTACTTTTGTGTTGCTTTCACCTGCCAGCTTGGTTACTGATTAATCTTATTTCGAAAGGACTTAGACGCCAGAAGTTAAAAAGTCGGCATGGACTGCGGATCAGATCTTTGCAGCACAAATGTAAGGTACCTCTTTTGAGCTTACAATGGGGAAAGAGAGAGGAAAATAAAAACCCACGTTTCAAAGGTGGGGAGGGCTTATTTTTGGTGCCTCTTTAGCAATGCTGAGCGACCAAATTCAGCCCCACCCAGAGCATATGGGCCCCCCAGAGGGCAGATGGTAGCAGTCGGCTGGGATTTGAATCCTCCTGCTGTGTGACACCAGGTAATTTACTTAACCTCTCTGTGCTTAGCTTCCTCAGATGGAAATTGGGTAGACAGTGGGCCCTTCCTCGCTGTCTTGGCGGGGCATTAATGAACGCTTCATTCATAACATTTTGCACGGGGCCTGATACGCTGAGCCCTCCCTCCGTGTTAGCTGTCGCCATGATTACAGGGCCCTCCTGCTTCCTTGCGTGATTTTCGTTTAATTCTCACAGAAAGCCTGTGAGATAGAAAATAGAAGACACGCTATTCAGAGACAAACCCAGTGAGAGTAGTGAAAAGCAGTACAGGCCAACTTTAGAATATACAAAGGAAAATCTCCAGAAGTTCAAGGAGGCTGTGACTCCCATCCTCTGGTGTTTCTCTGTAGGAAGGAAAGCCCTTGAGGCGGGGGGGGGGGGGGGGGGGGGGGTTAGTGGCAGGAGAGTCTCCCTCAAAATCTGATGCCTAGAAAGCTTTTCTGAGCAAAGCGTTGGGGTTAGCCAGTCCGGGGGTGAAGCCCCCAGCTCCAAAGCTCATTTGCATGGGATCCCAGGCAACTGGCCCTCCACTGAGCCTCAGTTTCCTCAGTGGCCTTTGTGAGCTTGTCGTAGAGACCAAAGAAATGACATGACTCTGGCATCGGGGAAACCCTCAACAGGTGGAGGCCGCTGTGATCGTTACCAGGGCACCAGGGATAGTGACGCTTTATTAGCATCTGGGTCAAGTAGCTGAACTCTGTTCTTAACAGTCTCCTCCACAGAACAGGTATCACTCAGGAGTTAGACTCTGCTGTTTCCATCTGTCCTCTTCTTCCCAGCGCAACAGAGTCCTCAGGTCGTTTGTCATAAGATGATCTCATACATTATCACCTCCTTCAAAGATGAGAACCTGAGAACACACTCCCAGGTTTGGGGTGATCAGGGTCCTCAGGGGCTCAGACCTCTAGCGAGGCCAGTGTGACTGGCAGCATTTCTTTTTTTTTTTTTTTTTAACGTTTATTTATTTTTGAGAGAGAGAGTGAGAGAGAGGCAGAGAGAGACGGAGACTCAGAATCCGAAGCAGGCTCCAGGCTCCAAGCTGTCAGCACAGAGCCTGACGCGGGGCTCGAACCCACAAACCGTGAGAACATGGCCTGAGCCGAAGTCGGTCGCTCAGCCGACTGAGCCACCCAGGCGCCCCAAGCATTTCTTGAGTGAACAGTACTTGGGAGTCTTTGGGTTGGGCTGACCCAAACTGCAAGTTTACCTACGCAGCCACGGGGAAAAGGCGAGGCTCCAGGGGAGAAACCCCGGCTTTGTGATGATGACAGGAGCAATAACTTTCATGATGCTGGAGACGAGTCTTTTCGCGGACTCGCAGACGTCTGGGAGCCACGCTCTGCCCCACCCACTTTCCCAGGAGGGGAAGGGTTAGGGATGGGGTATGATGTTGGGCGGTCTGCATTATAGAACTTTCTCTTCCTGTGTCCATTTGCTCATGAGGCAATGTTGCACGCTCCACCAAGGGTTTACATGCTATAATGCTTCAAGTTCAGTCAAATTTCCTCTTCTTTTCTTTTTGTGATAGCCATCATTTACGTTAGACCCAAATGCCCCCATGCTCCTCCTTAAAACCGTCTCCATTTCCCCGGGTGCCTCCCTCAGCAGGAGCCCCTGCTTTCATCTGCCTCTTGAGGGAATCTTGTGCAAGCACAGGGTAAGTGAGTTCTCACTTCCTTTTCTCCCTGTTTCTTGCCACCTCCTGGCATTCCAGATGGCCCCTCTCCGCTGTCCCAGACTTCAGGCTTCAGGGACCCGGCGACTCCCGCAGAGGACTAGGACAGTCGCGTGGGCTCTCCCAGGCATCACACGCTCTGAAATGGGGACCCTCAACTCCCAGCTGCACCTTTTGCTCTCAGGAACAAATGTGTCTGAGGTTCAGTCACGTGACCGGGATAGAGGGAACAGAGCCGGAAAAGCCCTTCTCTTCCCCAGCGTTAGGGCCTCCAAGATGCTGCCGTAAATTGCACCTGCCCATTCTTGGCTCCCTAGACCCCTTGTCTGCTTCTACCACCCACATATTTAATGGGTGCTAGACAAAGAGAAAGGTCAGTGTCAGGGGCAGGAGTCCCCAGAGCTCCTCCCTGCAACCCCAGACCACCTGTCAGGGCAGGCTGGACTGCTGTAAAGATAGTCCCATCCAGCAGAGGGTCCCCATGAGAAAGGAAGGCATGCAGATTGTCCCAGCCAACACAATGCCTGTGGTATCTACCCTCCTTCCCCACCTGCCAAACCTCTATCTCCAGCAACAACAGCAAAACACTGAAGAAACCTGTATTCAAAGAAGAGAGAGAGACTCTTAAGCAGGCTCAGCATGAAGCTCAATGCAGGGCTCGATCCCACAGCCCTGAGATAAGGACCTGAGCTGAAATCAAGGGTCAGACACTCAACTGACTGAGCCATCCAGGTTCCCTAGTTATGGCATTTTATTTTTCTGAGCTCGAATAATGAAATACACATTCAATGAGGTGGTAAGTATATTCCCGTAGTTCCTTAGAAGATGGATGGCAAGACTAATAAGAAATCAAGGTGAATGTCGTTTGTTTAAACAATAGCCTTGTTAACAACAGGGGCAAATAAATGCTGATCCCATGAAGAATACTGGAACAAGCACTCGCGGATAAAATACAGAAATACATGCTTTAAGAACACATATGATCACATTTTTGTTAAGAAATAAGTCTTGTTTGGAAACAAATCATCCCTGAGAGGAGTCTGAAATTAACTTCTGATAGCCAGACAGCCACACTATTTATACATTCCAATCACAATCGCAATGCGCTCTTAATGTGAACATTCTAAATTATTACTTTATTTAGAACCAGAAAAGGGACTTCTGTGGCATAACGAGAACACCTTACAAGCTTCGAGAAGGGAAAAACCAAAAGACAACTCTGCATGGAGCTGGAGAACGTTGGATGTAATTTATGTAATAAAAGTGCTTAGTTTCTCTTTTCTGTTTAGGAATTGGTACACCCTTAGGGGTTCAGACAGCACCATGTTTCAGAACTGCTCTTTCCAGGGCAAGGTAAAAATGTGTATCATAGAAAAATAACAATTTATCATTGTAATGGTTACATCCCACTTCAGAAACCACTAGAGACTGCTTAACGTTCTTGTTTCAAACATGGTTTTCCTGAGTCTTCAGGTGACAACGGATACTGATGCCAGAAGGCTTTTTTTCCCATTTGTTCCTAATAAAAATGGCTAGATTCTGAGTTCATTTTCATCTGGGGTGACGTTAAGGTCTGTGCTTTCGTGGACTGATCCTTTCCTTCCCTCCTCTGTGCTCTTTCTTCGAAAGTCTCCAAAGGCAACATCTGGGTCCGGTCACCGAAGACAGATGGGCTCCCTCTACTTCGTCCCCCATCCCCGCGGGACCTCTGCCGGAGGCGCGGCATGCTATTTGAATGCAATGATATGCTGACTAAATCGTTCCTGCACAGTGCGCGCTGAGTGCATTCCTACTGTTAGAACCTATTCTGTATCTGTACCGGCCTCCTCATTACGGATGGCTTTCTCTATCTCAAAACATCCCTGGGATTTCCAGATGCTGCCATTGAACAAATTCTCATTATTTTGCTTCTGTTCCTTTATACAGCCAAATGGTCCTCCTCTGACATTGCAGGGGGCCAATTTCGTAAAAATAATCACTTTTGCTACTGTGGTTATTAACCAATAAACGGTTGAGAATCAATGTGGAGTTCTTTTGCGCTGTGGCGACGTTAAATCCTCGACGTTTCCTGCCGGTGTTAAGACTTCATACACTGGAAGCTAACTTGCTTTCTCTTTCTCTTATTCTTACGCTTATGAAACAAGCATCTAAATGTTACACTTTGGTAATAGGAACTAAGGTTTTTTGTAGAGTAGTAATTAACAGTAGTAACAATTTTTTATTGAACCCTAATGATGGATCATATCTAAGGTAAGCGCTTTCAAGTATCTTCTCAACAGCCTCATGAGGTAAATAGCACATTATCTCCATTTTGTAAATGAAGATGAGACTAAAGCTCAGAGAGGTTGATTAAACCACTCACAGTCACACAGCATGTAGAGGTAAATAAAGCCTCTGCATTCAGTTAACCTGACTCTGGAGCCCAAGTTCTCAACCCTCACACTAAACTTTATTAGGCTCTCGACAGGTGAGACGAGTGGTTCAAGGCGTAATGGTCAGTGTTTCCCAGGCAAAGGCATGAGTTCAGGGATACTTTGATGCCCCGTTTCATATTTAATCCCATCTCTTAATGTTTATGTTCGGAAGTATTTCACCTGGGGGCACCTGGGTGGCTCAGTCCGTTAAACGTCTAGCTCTTGATCGGCTCAGGTCATAATCTCACGGTTTGAGCCCCACTCTGACCTCGAGGACACCGCTTGGGATTCTACCTCTCTTATTCTCTCTCTGCCCCTTCCCTGCTCTCTCTCTCTCTCTCCAAAAAAAAAAAAAAAAAGTTTCATCTGCTCATGCCCTGGAATGGGTAATATCTGTGGTCAGTACACAGAAGAGCAGAGGGAGGAGACCAGGTGCCAAAGCCACAGGCCCGGCACCCCTGGGAGTGGAGCTCTAAACATCCACACAGAAGGGATGACAAGACCTGGGCTGCAGGTGCCTTCAGTAGTGCTGACCCGCGTGTCGGTCGTGTGCTGCTTTATCTCCTGTCAAGTTTCAGCCGGATCGACAAATCTGAAAAAATAGCCCACCAACAGAAGAGGGGTGGTTTGCATGCATTTCTTGGGGAGCGAAGCTGGTGCTGAGCTAAACAAGACAGTCCAGGCAGCAGACAGCCCACGGCCTCCAGGGTCCAGCCTCTGTGGCAGGCCGGCCAGCATGGACGCTCACATGCTCCTCCAAGAGCCATTCAGACAGTCCAGCCTTCTGCGACATTCTGACGCGAACTGAATTCCCCATGGAGATTTCCCCACAGGGCAGAGCGTGTACAGATGAGTCAGCAGTTGGGTTTTCATTTGTGACGAATAAACTGGCATTCTGGCCTATATACCTGTCACCTTTGAGTTTGATTACGGTGAGTCAATGCCCCCTGAGCCTTATACAGTGGGGGCGTGCGGACAAATTAAAATCTCTGGATCTGTAAATGAGGGAGCTCAGTCCTGTGCCTTAATGACCTTTGGGAGCCTTTTGCCCTTCCTCTGTCCCTCTAAGTCCCACGCTGGCACCTCCTTTCCGGCCCCGGGGAGAAGGTGGAAGCCAATCCAAATCCGGGTGCTAATGAGGCTGTGGCTATTACAGAATGTGGTCACTGCCTGGGTGGGGAGGGAGGGTGGTGGCTGGGCGATGAGGTTGGGTAGGAGGCAGGCATTCCTGGGGTGCTGGCTTGCCTCTTCACAGAGGCCATCCAGGAACTCCACTCCACAAGATGGTGCCTGAGGACACACGAGTACTGGGAGCCAGGTCCCAGAGTTGTGGGGGTGACCAGACCTGACCCCGCCTTCCTAGGGCCAGCGGTGAGCCTGGTGTGAGGGAAAACCCTACACGGCAAACAAGCACAGAGAGAGCCTTTTTCTTTTAAGGCTTTCCCCCCATGGAGTAGGAGCGTTATGATGAATACACGAATGATTCTGGACCTTACACAACACTTTCAAGAATAATTTACCATATCTTGGGGTGCCTGGGTGGCTCAGTCGGTTAAGTGACCGACTTCGGCTCAGGTCATGATCTCACAGCTCATGAGTTCGAGCTCACAGTTCAGAGCCTGGAGCCTACTTTGAATTCTGTGTCTTCCTCTCTCCCTGCCCCTCCCTTTTCTCTCTCTCTCTCTCTCAAAAATAAACATTAAAAAAATTTAAAGACAGAATAATTTGCCATGTCTTGATGGATCTTCCACCGTTCCCAAGATTTCGTTTTATCTTACTTGATTGTGTCTGTGGAGGTCGAGATGAACACTCGTGGGTTCTCACTCTCAGCACGACTGACATCTAGGCAGGATGATTCCTTGTTGCGGGTGCTGTCACGCGCGGAGGGATGTTTAGCGGTGCCCCAGGCCTCCATCCACTAGCAACCCCTGCTCAGTTACAACAACAAAGAACGTCTCCCAATGTCACTAAAACATTCCGGGGAGGGCACGATCGCCTCTGGTTGGTCGCTCTTTCGATCACAGCTTTAAAAGGCTGAACCAGTTTCTTGCTAATTTGAGGATTAGGTTTAAGCAGTTGGTTGTGGTATTTGAAATCCTCCAGGCAGTGATCCTATTAAAAAAAATACCCTCGCTTCATCCGCGTGGGCGCCCTCCGGCTTGTTTTTGTGGGAATGGCAGTTCCCGTTGGGCACAGGGCCACTGCTGAGGGGCCGCCGTTCGCCAGCTGCCTCCAACCGATTGAGCGTTATTGGCAACTGTCAGGTGGTGTCAGGTGCACCCTTCTTGGAGTTTAGTGTTGGGTTCCGGGTGCATGTCATGCGGTCAGTGCTCCTGGTAGGTTGGGAGTTGTTTTGGGGCCCTGAATTCAACACCAGGGCTCAGGCTGGTGTGGGGACTGTCCTTCTTCTGCAGCCTCATTCCCACCTAACTTGCACCCCGAGTCACTCAATCACAAACACTCAACAAGAGCCAACTGGCCTCTGTGAATGCACGCCAGAGACAGGGAGGCAACATGACGAAGACACGAGTTCCAGGCACTGAACAAGTCCTCCTTCTTGCTCGTCACCTGTCACGTTGACAGAGTAAAAATAACCACCGGTGATCTTCTCAGAGGATCAAACTCAGGAGCAAGGCAGATGGCCACTTTGCACGTTTTTCGTTCAACCTTAAGCCTGGGTATGTTGCCAGGCTGGCCTCTGCCACCCACAAAGGCTATTGGTTAGACGAAGAAATGCCATAAACGTACTGCGAGTCCAGTTTACGTGTTTATAGTAAGTCCTCGCTCACACCAAACACGGCCTCTACCAGCCGCCAATTCTCGAGGTGTAACAGGCGTGCAGGAAACAATCCGAAGCAGAGAGTGCACACACAGATAAAGTGACACGGTGCCAACTGGGTCGCTCACTGCCCGAAGCATTTCAAATACCAGAACTAACAACTTCAATCTAATCTGCAGCAAAGCCAACCTGTCTTTCCTCCCGCCTTCCTTCCGTGGCAGGCCGGTATACTTCCATTTGTTTTCAGGTTGTTTCTCGAAAGCCTGTCACAGTTCCAGGACTGGCGTTTCGCATCTGATGTGCATGAGGAGGTAACAGGGGTGTGGAAACCTCACCTCACTCACAGCACCTCCACGTCATCCCTCCATCTGACGGATAACGTTTGCACGTTTGCACATCTGCTCTGTGTGAGACGCTCTTTCGATCACGCCTACGGAAAGAGTTGTTTTGCTTTGGTTTTCGCTTTTGTTTGTCTGTTTGTTTAGTTGGCGGGAAGGGAGGAAATCTAACTGGAATGAGAAGGAAGAAAAGACACAAAGAGAAAGATGCCGAATCACGAAGCTGGCAGTTATCGTCATTTAGGTGGCGCTAAGGGCAGATTCTTATCTGACCAGAGAGGAGTGTTAAATTTGTCACTTCTGACTTTTCTTTGTTTCTTCTTGCCTTTTTTTTTGTTTCGAAAACCTACCAGTTTGATATTTAAATGTTTAGCGCTTGTCTTTGCTCAAAGAAATAACCCTCAAATAGAAAGTCAGACTCTCTGCATCTGTTTCCCATTTGTTTTAAACTCACACGCTGAGCCCTGTGGTTGGAAGGTAACCTGCGCCTGCAGCTCCGAGGTTCCTGCGGGGCCTGGAGGCCTCGCTTTGTCAAAGCCCTCCTGTAACAGAGCGCTTTGTCCTCCAGTGGAAAAACAGCACTGCAGAAAGCCTCTTCCCATGTATAATTTAGCGTGATCACCTGGGGCAGCAGGCAGAGTTGGGAGGGCCATGTCGCATGTGCCTTGAAGTCCCCACCTAACTGGGGTGTCTTAGGATAATCCAGGGAGAGGATAACGTCTGTCTTGCTCCCGGAATCAGTATCTGTCTGTGCTGATGTCAAAATTGCAGCTGAAAAGGCACAGTAGAAAATGGAACTCTCAGGGAACAGGCTCTGGAGCACCTGTGGCACAGTGAGCACAAGAGCTGGCCAGACGCTCCCGTCCCCAAACTCCACCCGTCACACTGCGGAGGAAGACACCTGAAACTCCATGCTGGGGCCTGGTGCACAGGCTCTCCTACACACGCGTCGGCTGCCCCCCACCACCGTATAAGGAGAGACGAAGGATAAAATATTGTGCAGATAGATGTGTCCAAACAGAACGGAGGGCACTTTTAAATTTTTAAAAAAACTCAGCGTGTATAGTTAAGTCTTTCACTGGCCTGATCTAGAGAAAACCAGAAACAGACAATTGGCTAGACAACGTAGACCCTGCATGAAGAAGGGACTTCAGAGGAGAAAATGCCGCAGAGGGGCCTTTACAAAACTTGCTGTGACTGCACCCCTCAAAAAGTGTAAGGCAGGGGCACCTGGGTGGCTCAGTCGGTTGAGCGTCTGGCTTCAGCTCAGGTCATGATCTCGCGGTCCGTGAGTTCGAGCCCCGCGTCAGGCTCTGTGCTGACAGGTCAGAGCCTGGAGCCTGTTTCAGATTCTGTGCCTCCCTCTCTCTGACGCTGCCCCGTTCATGCTCTGTCTCTCTCTGTCTCAGAAATAAATAAACGTTAAAAAAAAAATAAAAAAAAAAGTATAAGGCAAAAAAAAAAAAAAAGGTTCAAGTTAAGGGGAAAGGCCCCTTGATGGCCTGCCAGCCTGCTCCTAAGTGCTTTTCCTTAGATGTTGACATCACAGTCCTGCAGCAGGACCCACTTGAGCAGGTCCAGGGTAACCTCATCTCTGCTGGCAAGTGCCCCTTGCAGCCCTCTCCAGACAGGAAGGCTGGCATGACTTACCCCCCACTGAAGGATGATACCTAGGACTTGGAGCATGTTGATAGGAAGGCACGAGCCCAGGAGAGTGACTGACTGAGAAGTCTCCGTCCCCTCGAATTGGAGTTTATTGGCAAGAAATAATAGGCTGAAGCCAATCGGGGCTGCACGGTGGTCCACACGTCCAGGTGGGGCAGCCCAGGAATAGTGTGCACTGTCGAGCGGTCAAAACAAGCAGATCAGAAGGTCAGAGTCTGGTTCAGCCTTTAAGTGTAGACTCAGGGTGAACTCCGGAGTGTCACCGCCCACAGCTATAGCCCAGCTGGTAACTGCCTATGCAATGCAGAGGATTTTAAAATGTATTTATTGCACCGACAACAGACAAAACAACAGAGATCAAGTATCTAGCCCTTTCTCCTTATAAAGCCTTAGTAGGACACTTCTGGAGAGTGGATTTTTTTTTTTTTTAATGGATGGTTGTTCTTTACTTCAAGCAGTATACCCGCTACTGAAAACTTGTGTGTAACTGAGCCCCACACAAACTAAGTCCTTCCTAACACGCACCAGACGACAGACGCTGTTTTCAGCTCTTAACTGCATTTGCTTATGAGTCTTCAGAAGCCCCGGTGGTAAGTATCACTGATATCTTTTGATACCTTCATTTTGCAGGTGGAAAACCGACGTAGGTTAAAGAATGTGCCCGAGGTGGCAGGGCCGGATTCGGACTGGGCAGCCAGGCTTCTGAGCGATTGTTTCTAACCGCAGGCCACACTGCCTCCCAATGGACTAATGGGGAGCTGGTTTCCTGGCAACACCTGTCCCTCCCAAAGACAGTTTATAAAGATGCATTGTCACACATGGTCCGTGGTCGTGTTTAATGTGAACCATATTCCACACTTAAAGCCTCTAATGGAAATAAATGCTTACTTCCTAATAAATCATCACACAGTTAAGACAGGGCTGAACTCATAAAGAAACCCCTGCTGGCCTCCCTTTTGATGGATGCCCATATCCATTCCCCCTTCTTCTTTTCTAGAAAAACCCCAAGTAGCTTTGGGCAGCAATATTGCCAGATGAAAATATCTATCTCCTTACAAAGGACCTACCGAAACGCCTCAGCTGACATCATGCTTAATAGTAGAGACTGAGTGCTTTCACCTGATGATTGGTGAGAAGATGAGGATGTCTGTCATTACTTGTATTTGACCTTGTACTACAGATTCCAGCCAGGATAATAAGGCAAGAAAAAGAAATGAAAGGTGGAGAGATTGGAGAGGAATAAGGAAAACTGTCTTCGTCCAAAAAGACGTGATTTTCTGTGTAAAAAACCCTAAGGAGTGTGTAATAAAGCTACTAAAATGAATCCTCAAATTAAGCAAAATCACAAGATTTGGGGGAAAAAGAAACCAACTGATTTTCCATATTCCAGCAAGAAACAATTGGTACTTGAAGTAAAAACGCCATTGCAATGGCATCAAAAATATGAAATACTCACAGATACATTTTACGAAGCACATGCAATACCCGTGCATGAGAAGTAAACGGCATTTCAGGGGGGCACCTGGGTGGCTCAGGTGGTTGAACGTCTGTCTGACTTCAGCTCAGATCATGATCTCGTGCTTTGTGAGTTCGAGCCCTGTGTTGGGCTCTGTGTTGGCAGCTCAGAGCCTGGAGCTTGCTTCGGATTCTGTGTCTCCTCCCCTCTCTGCCCCTCCCATGCTCATGCTTTGTCTCTCTGTCTCCCAATAATAAATAAACATTAAAAAAAATTAAAAAAAATTTTTTTAAATACAGCCTGTCTAGCATGGGCCTTTTTTCCTTTGTCCACCTCCCATATCTCTGCTTGGAACTTACCTATCTTGTGAGCATAAGAACAGGTAAAATCAGGGGCGCCTGGGTGGCTCAGTCGGTTGGGCGTCTGACTTCAGCTCAGGTCATGATCTCACAGTCCATGAGTTCGAGCCCCGCATCGGGCTCTGTGCTGACAGCTCAGAGCCTGGAGCCTGTTTCAGATTCTGTGTCTCTCTCTCTGACCCGTTCATGCTCTGTCTCTCTCTGTCTCAAAAATGAATAAACGTAAAAAAAAAAAAAAATTTAAAAAGAACAGGTAAAATCACACTAAGGAGTTATTTTAAGGTTGCTGTAGCACATTACCACAATCCTGGTGACATAACACAACAGAAATGTATACTCTCACAGTTCTAGAGACTAGAAGTCAAAATCAAGGTGCTGGCAGGGCCACACTCCCTCCAAAGTCCGCTTTGTCTCTTCAGGGGCATCCTCACAGAGCTACTGGCCGGGCCAGGAAGGGCCACTCCCCTCCTTCACCAGCTCGGTTCACATCTCCACCTTCCCACCACTCCTCCTGACTTTCTGTCTTGTCTTTCAGGAGTGGGGCAGGGGCTCAGGGAGGAGGGTCTTTACATATTTTTTCTGCCTTCTCATATTTTTTATGTTTTCCTTTTTAAAAACCTTTTTTTAAATAATTATTTTATTAAAATTTTTTAAATGTTTATTTATTTTTGAGAGAGAGAGAGACAGAGCATGAGTGGGGGAAGGGCAGAGACAGAGGGAGACAAAGAATCTGAAGCAGGCTCCAAGCTCTGAGCCATCAGCACAGAGCCTAATGTGGGGCTCGAACCCACAAGCTGTGAGATCATGACCTGAGCTGAAGTTGGATGCTTAACCAACTGAGCCACCCAGGTGCCCCTATAAATCTTTTTAATGTTTATTTATTTTTGAGAGAGCAGGAGAGAGACAGAGCATGAGCAGGGGAGGGGCAGAGAGAGAGGGAGACACAGAATGGGAAGCAGGCTCCAGGCTCTGAGCTGTCAGCACAGAGCCCGATGTGGGGTTCGAACCCACAGACCTCAAGATCATGACCTCAGACGAAGTCGGACACTTAACTGACTCAGCCACCCAGGTGCCCCTTAAAAACCTTTCTATAGTTCCCCCCCCCCCCAATGAGTTCTTTTTCTTTTTGAGCCCTACTCCATCGCTTTCTCATTCTTCTGTATTTTTAATTTTTCTGTATTTTTGTGCTGCTCTATATTTTCCCGATTTTCTAGGGGTTTTGTTTTTCTAGTTTTTTCTGCCCTTTCATTCTTTTCCCTTGTGTTTTTCAGTGCCCCCTGCCCTGCCTCGTACTGTTCTTTTTTCCTGGGCTAATTCCACTGCTTCCTCTTTTGCACCTTTCTTATGTGTTTGCACACCAAATTATTCTCCCTTTTCTCTTTAGACCTTTTCCCCCATTTCACTTGGTTTCTTCTGATTGACTTTAGGAAGGGACCCCCCCATCCCCACGACAGCCTCCCTTCCCGAATTCTATCTTCTCCAAAAGCCCCCCAGCCTCTTCCTGCATTAATGACCCGGTGTTGGTCAGTTCCCTACTAGTGTCTCACAGAAAGTAGGTGCGTCTGAGTCAGCGCACTGGTGGCTTTCTGAACTGGGAATATAAGATTCTTTGCACCTTTGTCCTTTGAACCTGAGCTGCAATTCCAGGACAGACAGATAAACACATATGACTCAACATCTTACTACATCCTGGGAGAGAGGCCACATCAGGACACCTTTATATCTACTGTTCCAGCTTGTGTCCTATGAGAAGGAAAAGTAAATATGCCCAAAATGCCCCAGAGAGGGCTGCGTCCTGGCTTTGGGACCCTGAAGGGAAGGGCCAGTTGTGGGGCTCGTGTCTGGTCTCAGAGCCTGGGTCAGTGTTTAAACCCAGGGCCCTCTGTCTACCACCCCCACCCCCAGACCTTGCTGGTCCCAGTTCTGCACCAGGCTCTACTGCACCAGAATCTCCCCCGCCCTCAGAAGGTGGCAGGTGGCAGCATTGCAGAGGGTGGGTGAGACAGTCCTTGTTTAGTAAGATAAGGCTAGGGTGCAAGGCTGGGGTTCACATGTTTCCCTAGAGAAACCCAACATTAGAATGATGAATGGCATGATAGTATGAAGGGGTCCAAGAACTAAGACTTCCTGAGCACATCCATGTACCCTTCAGTGCTTGGCTCTGTAAGAAGAAAAACATTCTGATTATACAGTAAGTCCCTGAAAAGTCCAGTAGTGGTCCCTAGATCACCCACTGGAACACGGATGTATCTGGCTCCAAAGAGCCTATCTTCCAGAGGAACTCCTGCTGGACCTCCTCGTCGCCAGTCCCCAACAGAGCTTGTTCAGCACAGCTATCTTAGCAAAGACATCACCCCATATGGTCCTCGCTGTTCACAAAGGGGCTTCCCCTACAGACGGCCTGCTCTCCTTCCCTCGTGGTGCTGGGGGCAGGTTCTCAATAAACATGCACTGAAAGATACACATGCATGTGTAACACACATATGCACATGCACACACACACCATGGCTCCTGTCTACCTTGAACTATGTCCAGTCCCAGGACACATTCCCTCCCTCGCTTCAGATATTTGTAGGTACAGTTCTCCCCACCATCCCTCTGCCTTCGCCTGACGGCCTCCTCCTGGTTCAGGAAGCCTCCCAACAGCTCCCCCTCCTGAGTGTGGTCTGGTCCCCACCAAGCGGCACATCCATCCATGGAAGCCCTTGCCACGCTGCAATGTGAGCGCTGCTCTGACCAGGGCAGGACTGTGACCAGCCCAGCACCCAGCATGGTGGTCAGGGCCAATGACCGCATCAAGGTGCCCCTTCACACAGATGGATGGTCAGAGCAGACATGGACATGTGGGGAGGGAGAGGAAAAGAAACTGGATTCAGAGGGCAGAAAAACAGCAAGAGGGAATTCAGTAGAGACGGATCTCTGCAGAAACAGGACATGAGGCTCCTGGCCAGCCTTCCCCTGCATAGCAGTTATGGTGTCTGTCGGATTTTCTGGGGTCTTCTCTGTGGCCCCTTCTCTCACCTGCAATGTCCTCCAAGCTCTAATCTTAGACCTGGCAATAGGAACAGACCCCAAAGTTAGAGCCCATTCCTAGTGAAGCCCTCACTATTTTTGTCACACACACAAGAGTTCCAGGCGTGGGGGGCCACACATGTTTGATCTGACCTGTTTCTAAATTTCTTCCCCGCTAAGGCTTAACTGAAATTGTCAGAACATGAAATCAATAGGGTCTTGGCAAAGGGCTCCTATAATTGAATATATTACTTCCTAATTTCTCCTCCTTTTTCCTTTTTGTGTCAAATTAAGAGTCTGCTTTTCATTACTTAGCCTTTCAGAATACAAAAAGATTGTTGGATGATACACTCTCTTTGGTCATTTAACATACATTTGAACTCTATGCTCCTGAAATTGATCTTGATAATTTCCAATAACAGATACGTAAATAGATAAATGTTTGATACCTTCTCCCTTTTGTAACCACTTCCTCATTTTAAAAGTTCCTTCTAATAGTTCTGGTGGATGGAGGAATAGAAGGGGGAAGTCAGGAGGCCTTAAATAGATTTTACAGGCACCAAAGCTTGTATTTGGAGTACGATCAGCTAGAAAGATCTTGTTTCAATAATACACTCTTCACGTTTAGCTGAAGACTACGTTATGGAATCTGACTGCCCTTGGTGACTGCTTAAACCTGACATAAGGCAGAACAATGAACATTTAATATGTGAGAGGAATTAGGCCCCAAGATTTTTGTTTCCTGAATCTCTGCAGCAGCTCTGCTGGTGCGTGGCCCATGAGACAGCTGGAAGAGGCATTCTTGGGGCTGGGAGTGAAAGGCAGGGGGTACAGCACACAGAAAGCCCAAATCCCCTGGGGGATTTGGAGCACACGGAGCCCGCTGCAATTTGGAACTCCTTAGGGCTCCATGCTTCCTTCTCTAGTAATGGCATCCCTCCTCCCGGTGCACACGCTGGAGCCCTCGGATCACCTCTTACTCCAGCTTTCACCTTCTCTCCCATCAAACTTTCCCAGTGTCACTGACTACCCTTCAAACTCACTGCCACCACCCCACACTCAGGCTGTATCTTAACTCTTCTGGGATGATGGTTACTGCGGCCTTTGAAGGGGTCATCCTGACAGTGCTGACCCCAGGATCATCTTCCTGACACCACTGGGCTCAGGCCACAGTCCCATCACCTGCAGGAAGGGTAGAAGGTTCTCAGGCCTGCAAGCAGGGTACACAAGGCTCACGGCTGTGAGGGTCTACGGGCCGCCACAGTCACTCTCTTGCTAGCTTCTCTAGCCCAGCACCTGGGATGTGGACTGGCTTGATGCTCAGCCTCAACATGCGAGTTGCTCATTCACATCCCATGCCATGCCCGGAAGGTCCTGCCCACCTCTGCCTGGGGATGGTGTGAAATGGCACATTCTGCTGCTTACCAGGCAGGACTCAGCTCAGGGACATTCCATTCCGTGGGCCACCCTCACCCACAGAATGGCGTGGCCCTTCCTTTGTTCCAGACCCCTCTCACTGCACTTCGCTTTGACCTACATTACTGCCACCACCCCTCCCAGGCTGAGTTCATGGAGGACAGCCATCGTACCTCGGTCATCTCTGCAGCCCCAGACTTGCAGAGTGACTGGTGTACTAGGTCGCTGGGGAGCAACATCTTTCAAACAAGGAACTATCCAGTAAAAATAAAAACGTTTACACGTCTTCTCTTATTTTTCCTAATTGTTTATTTAAATATATATCTAAAGCTCCAGCAAAGCTTTTTTATTTCACTGTCACTAAGACACTTATATTTTTGGCTAACCTTTTAGGGATTCTGAAACAGCACACTTTCCAGAATGTCGAGATAACCTCTGTGTGAGCTTCCGTGGTTTGATATGGAGAGAGATTTGAAAAGCTTGGGAGAAAGAGGTGAATTAGCACTGGAAATTGACAAACAACAAAACAGCCTCTCCCAACAGTCTGAGGTGCTGGTGAGCAGGGAAGGAAGCGTGACAGATCACACAAAATTATAAGTTAATAAGTGACTGTCCATTCCCACCCCTAAGCTGCTAAGCTGGCAGGTGATGGGCAAGACTTAGCACTGCCTCAGCGGAGAGGCCAGACTGAGAGATATTAAGCCTCTTACAGGACGTATCTGACTCCTTCCTTTGCATTATTAGGATACCACATGAGATGGTGTCCTAACATTATACCCGTGTGCTTGGTCCCAAGTGCCTCAGCCTGAAGGAGGCCCCTGTGATTCGACAACTTTACCATTTCCCTTTTCCTGCAACCAGGTTGTTGGCTGTATGGCAAAGCATTGGGCTTTGGGCTGCCATTCGTTACAGTAGGAACTTAACAAATGTCCTTGATCCCAGATGACCATGGGGGTCTTCCTACTGGCCTTGTGGAAAGACAGAATGAAACAGAATAATAGTTTCATTCCTGTTTACCACAATACTACAGTCTCCAGTAGCTTTGAGCCTCCAGATAAGTCTACCTCCTAACCACAGAGAACTTCAAGAAACTGTTGTTCAAGCCCAAATCATACTCAACAGTGAAAGGTTGAAAGTTTTTCCTTTGAGGTCGGGAACAAGGCAAGGTACCAATTCTTCCCACTCCTATTGAACATAGTACTGGAAGTCCTAGCCAGGGCAATTAGGCAAGGAAAAGAAATAGAAAGAAAGTATCTACATCAGAAAAGAAATAAAATTATCTCTATTTGCATATGATATGACTTCATATGTAGAAAACCCTAAAGACTCCACTAAAAAACCATTAGAATAAATGAATTCAGTAAAGTTTCAGGATATAAAATCAAACTGATATACAAATCAGTTATGTTTATATACACTAACAACGAACTATCTGAAAAATAAATGTAAATAATCCCATTTACAGTAGCATCGAAAACAATAAAATAGTTAGGAATAAATTTAACCAAAGAGGTAAAAGATCTGTCCCCTAAAAGTACAAGATTAATGAAAGAAAGTGAAGAAGACACAAATAAATGAAAGGATGATCTCATATGTTCATGGATCAGAAGAATTAATGTTTAAATGTCCATACCACCCAGAGCCATCTATAGATTCAGTGCAATACCTATCAAAATTATAATGGCATTCACTCCAGCAATAGAAAAACCAATCGTAAAATTCATGTGAAACCCAAAAGCCCACGAACAATCAAAGCAATCCCGGGAAAGAATGAAGCTAAAGATATCACATTTCCTTATTTCAAAGCCATAATAATCAAAACAGCATGGTACCGCCATAAAAAAGAACACGTAGACCAATGGAACAGAATTAAGAGACCAGAAAATCCTTTACCCTTGCCCATATACAGTCAACTAATATTTGACTGGGGAGTCAAAAATACTCAGTCGGGAAAGGATACTCTCTTCAATAACTGGTGCTGGGAAAACTGAATAACCACATGCAGAAGAATGAGATTGGATCACTATCTTACACCACTCGCAAATTAACTCTAAATGAATGAAAGACTCAAATAGAAGACCTGAAAACCTAAAACTCCTAGAAGAAAACATAGGGAAAATCTCCTTGACACTGGTCTTGGTAATAATTTTTTGGATATGACACCAAAAGTCAAGCAACAAAAGCAAAAATAAGCAAATGGGACTACAGTAAATTAAAAAGCTTCTGCACAGAAAAAAAAAAAAAAAACCAACAATATGAATAGGCGACCTATGGAATGGGAAGAAATATTTGCAAACCATTTATGTGATAAGGGGTTAATATCCAAAATATAGAAGGAACTTATACAACCGAATAGTGAAAAATATTTTGCCTATTTAACAAATAGGTAGAGGACCTGAATAGACATCTTCCCAAAGAAGACATACAAATGACCAACAGACACACGAAAAGATGTTCAGTATCACTAATCATCAGGGAAATGCAAATGAAAAACCACAATGAGATCTCACTTCACATGGTCAGAATGGCTGTTATCAAAAAGACAAGAGATAACAAGCGTTGGCAAGACAAGGGAATCACTGCACACTGTTGGCAGGAATGTAAAATGGTGCAGCCACTGTGGAAAACAGTATGGAGGCTTTTCAAAAAATTAAAAATGGAACCACCATATGATCCAGCAATCCCACTTCTGGGATGTATCTGAAAGGGCTGAAATCACTACCTGGAAAAGATATCTGTACTCCTATGTTCACTGCAGGATTATTCACACTAGCCAAGATATGGAAGCAACCTAAGGGTGTGCCTATGGATGAATGGATACAGATGCATGTACATAAGCAATGAAATATTTTTCAGCCCTGCAAAGGTAGGAAATCCTGCCATTTGCAACAACATGGATGGACCTTGTAGGCTAAGTAAAATAAGTCAGACATAGACAAATACTGTATGAACTTATTTATTATATGTGGAATATAAAGAAGCTAAAGTTACAGAAATAGAGACTAGATGGTAGCTGCCAAGAGTTGGGTGGAGGAAATGGGTGAAGACGGTCAAAGGGTACCAGCTTCCAGTTATAAGATGAGTAAGTTCTGGAGACCTAAAGTACAGCATAGTGACAACAGTTAACAATACTATATTACATGCTCGAAAGTTGCTAAAGGACTAGATCTTAAATATCTCATTTCCCCCCAACACCTCACAAAAAACTACTTATGTAAGGCAATATATATGTTAATTAACACTATTATAGTAACCATTTCACAATGTGTGTATCAAATCATCACATTGTACACCTTAAACTTACACAATGTTGTATGTCAATTATATCTCAATAAAGCTAGAAAAAAACAGTATACACAAAATTGAAAAAGAAACTGCTGTTCAGTATTTAGTCACTTACACCCAGTCAAATTCACTAATGATCAGTGTGCCATAAACTGGAAAAATGTCATTTCTATGCTATGCTCTTCAAACATGAGCCTAGAGGTTGGCAACATGTCCCCACAGATTTGACATTCTCTGCACCTGAGTTGTCTCGTCCCCTGGTCCTGTCTGGGTGACTCGTGCAACTGTCCATGACTGAGCCTCCCTCGGCACCTCAGCCAGGGGCCTGCTTCCTGTGGCCCAGCCTCCCAGACGTCAAGATCTCTGAACAGAAGGTTCAGAACGTCTAAGGTGTATCCGCCTGCCTTCAGAGCCAGCTCTCAACAGCTCACCTCTTGCCAGACTCCTGTGATCCTGGCCACTGGCCTAGATCAAAACTCATCATCTGTCAACATGCTCTCCAGATTCCATGCTGCTGGCCGGCCTGGGCACCTACCACTGTGTTTTGGTATGACACAGCAAGGTGTCTAGCACAAAAACAACACGTGGTAATTGTTGTCATTAGCCATTTCTTTTTGCCCCCAATTAGTAAATCGAGATTCAGCGGCTGAGGCCTCCTGTTAGAAACTGCTAAGTTTCCACGTTCATATGTGAAACGATGAGAAAGTGCCTATCATGTAAACAGCCTGTTCAAATGCTGCGAGGCGCTGTTTAAGTTATATCGTTAAATGTTTTAATTGCAGTACAAAATGCATTCAGTCAGATGTGCCACCTTCGTAAATCTTAAGTTTCTAGCTTGATGATTTTCAACATGTGTATATACCCATATTAACCACCCAGATAAAGATGCATAAATTTCCCGTATCCCAGTTTGTTCCTCCCTCCCAGTCAATACCCTTCTCTCCCACTCTGTGATTCCCCACACCGCCATCAACTAATTTTGCCGCTTATTAAACGAATGCCGGATGTATGGAGTCATACATTATCAACTCCTTTGTGTCGGACTTCTTTCACTAAACATAACGTCTATGAATTTTCTCATGTTGTTGCATGTAACAGTAATTTATCCCTTTTCGTTGCTGAGTAGAATTCCACTGTATGAATATACCACAGCTGGTTGGTTAATCCAATGCTCATGTCGATGGACATTTGGGTTGTTCTCACTTGGGGGCTAGAATTGATAAAGCTGCTATAAACAGTCTTGTGCAAGTCTTCTTGTGCATGCTTTCATTTTTCTCGGGTAAATACCTCGCGGGGGAGTTGCCGGTCATAGAGTAGGAATGTACTTTAACCTTATAAGGAAATGCCAAACTGTTTTCTGTCATTGCCCTTTTACACTACCAACAGCAATGCATTTTCTCGTTGCTCCACGTTGTCACCAGGATCGAGTGTCATCTGTCATTCTAGTTCAAACCATTTCAGTACGTGTGTCGTGGTATTTCACTGTGGTTTTAATTTCTATTTCCCCGATGACTAATATGGTTGAGCAAGGTTTCATGTGCTCATTACCGTCCTTTCATCTTCTTTTGTGAAGTGCCTTTTCAAGTCTTCTGTGCAAAATTTTTTTTTTTTTTTGGATTGTGTCTTTATTATTGAGTTGCAGTTCTTCACGCATTCTGGATAAAAATCTTTTGCCAGATACGTGTATTGCAAATAATGTCTCCGAGGTTAAGGTTTGCCTTTTTGTTTCTTTACTGGCGTCTTCAGGAGAACAATTTTTTTTTCTTGGTTTTGAAAAAAAAAAAAAATCTGGTCAGAAGATATTTAATATAATGGTCAGTGCTTCTTACCTCTTTTCTAAGGAATCTTGGTTTACTCCAACTCCACAGAAATATCCTCTTTGGTTTTTCCCTTTTGCAAGTTTTATGGTTTGCGTTTACATTTAGAGTCTATCATCAATCTCAAATTAACTTTTGTGTGTTGTACAGGGAATAAATCAAGGTGCCTTTTATTCCCCATTCAGATATCTAGTTTCCATTCAGATATCTAGTTTCTGGCACAATTTGTCGAAGAAATTACCTTTGCATTATTTAATTTCCTTTGTACCCTCGTCAAAAATCAAATGAACATATATGTGTGGGTCAATTGCTGGACTCTATGGTGTTCCATTAATCTGTTTTTTTTTTAATTTTTTAATGTTTATTTATTTTTGAGAGAGAGAGACAGAATGTGAGGTGGGGAGGGTCAGAAAGAGAGGGAGACACAGAATCCGAAGCAGGCTCCAGGCTCTGAGGGGTCAGCACAGAGCCCGACAGCACGTGGGGCTCGAACCCATGGACTGAGATCATGACCTGAGCCAAAGTCGGTCATCCAACCGACTGAGCCACCCAGGCGCCCCAATCTGTTTGTTTATCCTTATGCCAATCCGGTACCGTCTGGATTACTGGAGCATTAACAGAAATTCTGAAACCAGGTAGTGCAAAGGCTTCCACATTTCTTCAGCTTTCTCATAGTTGTTTTGGTTAGTTTAGGCCATTTACATTTCCATGTGAGTTGTCACATCAGCCTGTGAGTTCCTACAAAAGTTCTGGCTGAGATGTTTGATTGAGATGGTGTTGAATCTATAGACCAATTTGAGGAGAATGAACATCATAGCAATATTGAGTTCTTCCATGCACAACATGGCATACTTCTCCATTTATTTAGGCTTTCTTTAATTATTTTCTGCAACTTTTTAAAAAAATTTTTAATGTTTATTTATTTTTGAGAGAGACAGAGACAGAATGGGAGAGGGTTAGGGGCAGAGAGAGAGGGAGACACGGAATCCGAAGCAGGCTCCAGGCTCCGCGCTGTCAGCATAGAGCCCGACGCGGGGCTCGAACTCACAAGCTGCGAGCTCATGACCTGAGCCGATGTTGGACGCTCAACCCACTGAGCCACCCAGCCGCCCCTACTTTCTGCAACATTTAAAGTTTTCAAGATATAGGTCTTGCATTGCTTGAATTTGTATTGTTAAATATACTCCTAAGAATTCATGCTTTTTTAATGACATTATACATTTTATTTTTAAATTTTGTTTCCCAATTGTTTATTGATGTTATGTAAAAATAAAATTTATTTTGGATATTGAGTTTGTACCCTGTAAACTATTGATTTATTAGTTCTGGTAGTATTTTGGGCTTTTCTGTTTTTTGGTAAATTCTCTCATATTTTCTATGTAAACAATTATTTCATCTGCAAATTAAGATAGACTTATTTCTTCCTTTACAATCTCTATGTCATTTCTTCTTCCTGTCTTGTTGCCCAACTAGAATATTCAGTGTAATGTCAAATAGAAGTGGTAAAATGAACTTTCTTGCCTTGTTCTCTATTGTAAGGAAAATGTGCAATATTTCTCCATTAGATATGATGCCAACTATTGGTTTATTATAAATATGCTCTTTCAAAATTGAGGAAACCACTTTCCATTCCTAGTTTGCTAAGACTTTTTAAACATGAACCTGTGTTGGATATTGCCAAAAGTCTTTTCTGCACTATATAATCATGTAATTTTTCTTCTTTACTTTGTCAATATTGCAATTTGCATTAACAAACATATTTGAATGTTAATTCAAACTTGCATTCCTGGAAAAAACATCACTTGGTGATGTATTTTCGTTTATATACTGCTGGACTCGGCCATTAATATTTTATTATACATCTCTACCCGTATTCATAAAGAATATTGATTTATAATTTTGTTGTAATGTACTTATTAGTTCTTGGTATCATCAGTCATATGGTTTTTGAAAGAGTTTTGTGTAAGACTGGTATTTTTTTACCTTTAAATTCTGATAAGATTCAACAGAAGAACCATCTGGACCTGGGGCTTTCTTTGTGGAATGTTCCTATTACAAATTAAATTCATTTAATAGGTATTTTTAGGGCTTCCATTTTTTGCTTGCTTTTGCAAGTTGTATTTTTCCAGGAGTTTGTTCTAAGTTCTTGAATGTATTTGCATAAAATTGTTCATAATATTCCCTTTTTGTGTTTTTAACATCTGTCCTGTATGTTACAACATCTCCTCTTTCATTCTTAATATTATTAGTGCTTTATCCCTTTTCTCTTGATCAATCTTGCTAAGGATCAATCAGTTTCATCAATCATTTTAAAGAACACACCTTTAGATTTCTTGATTTTCTCTATAGTTTGTTTCCTACTTTATTAATTTCTTCCTAATCTTTATTGTTACCTTTATTCTACTTATTTTGCTCTTCCTTTTCTAGCTTCTTAAGGTAGAAGCTTCCTGCATTTATTTAAAACCTTTTTTTTTCACTTTCTAAGATAAATATTTCAAGTTATAAATTTCCTTGTACGGAAATTTCACTACACCCTACAAAATTTGGTATGTTGTGTTTTCATTATCATTTGGTTTCAAATACTTTCCAATTCCCATAGTGATTCCTTCTTTGATTCACAGATTATTTAGAAATGTGGGAGACTTTCCAGATATCATTTTGTTATTGATCCCTAATTTAATTCCATTGTTGATAGAAAAGACATTCTATCTTTTAATCTTTTAAAAACTTTATTGACTGACATTACTGAGACTAATCTTATGGTAGCACTGTAATCCTGGGTGCAGTTTTCAATAAATATCTATATATCCTAAATAGGTCAAGTTGAATGATAATGCTGTTCACAGTATTGTAGTCATACTGAATCTCTGTCTACTAGTCCCATCAGTTACTAGATTTGTCTGTCCCTCCTTTGAGTTCTGTCAATTTCTGCTTCAAGTATTTTAAATCTTTGTTATGGTGCATATCTATTTCAGGCTATTCTCTCTTCTTGATGCAGTGACCTTTAAATCATCATGAAATGACCCTCTTTATCCTTGGTAATACTCTTTGTCTTAAAAGTTGGCTTTATTTGATGTTAATATAGGCTCTCTTATGTTCTAGTTCCATGCTATATCCTTTTATTGTCTCTCTTTACCTTTAAGGCATATAGATGGAATTTTTGTATTTTTAACCCTCTGTGATGATGTTTGCCTTTCCACTGGAATGTTCAGTCCATTTACATGTAATGTAATTATTGACTGTGTTTGGTATAAGTCTACTTGTAGTCTATCTCTTTAGGTCTTTAATTTTTGTTCCTGCTTCTATGACTTCTTCTGGATTAACTAAAGAATTTTCTTTTTGTCTCAGTCTACTTCTCTATTATAATATGTATTATTTACTTATAATAGTCTGCCTTTAATTAATAACACTCATGTATAATGTAAGAATCTTATAATAATATAATTCCATGTACACTACATCCCATCTTTTGTCCTATTGTTGTCATATATTTTACTTTTCTGTACTCTGCAAACTCTAAATAATTATAATTATTTTTGCTTTAAATGACCAATTGAATTATAAAAAGTTTAAGATAAGAAGGAAAATTGCCATTAATATTTACCTATACATTTTGCATTTTCAGCGTTCTTTTCTTTGGATTTGAGTTCCCATGTAATTTTGCTTTGTTCAGCTTGGAGAACTTTCCTTAGCATTTCTTGGAATACAGGTCCCTGGTAACAGTTCTCTCAGCTATCCTTTACCTGAAAATATCTTCAATTCATTTTTGATATATGTCTTTGCTAGATCTACAACTCCAGGTAGACAGCTTTATTTTGTCTTTCTCTTGGCAGGCCTTTAGAGAAGATCTTTTGCACTGGCTTTTGACTCTGTGGTTTTTAATGAAAGTCAATCCTCATTCTTATCATTGCTTTCTTATGTGTTTTCCTCTCTGGCTACTTTTACAAATTATTATTTATCTTTGGTTTTCAGACATCTTTGGTTTTACTATGATATGCTCCCGTTTTTGTGACTGTTTGTTTTTTAATCCTCTCTGCTTGAATCTTGCTGCATTTTTGAATTTAAAAAAATTTTTTAATGTTTATTTTTGAGAGCGAGCGAGCAGAGGAGGGGCAGGAAGAGAGAGGGAGACACAGAATCTGAAGCAGGCTCCAGGCTCTGAGCTGTCAGCACAGAGCCCAGTGTGGGGCTTGAACTCACGAACTGTGAGATCATGACCTGAGCTAAAGTCTGATGCTTAACCTACTGAGCCACTCAGGTGCCCCTTGCTGAGCTTTTTGGATTTGCATGCTATCATTTTTTTTTTTAAAAGAAAACATTTGGCTAATACTTTTTCTGTTCTGTTCTCTGTTATCTTCTTCTAAGATTCCAATCACATATATACTAGAGTATGTGATCCTGCCCCACAGGTCATTGAGGCTCTGTTCATTTTATCAATCTTTTTTATTTCTGTGCTTTAGTTCAAATTATTTCTATTGATTTGTCTTCCTGTTCACTGACTCTTCCCTCTGTTCTGTCCAATCTGTTGTTAATCTGTACTCATCCAATAAATTATTAATTTATTGATAATATTATCTTTTTTAGATTTAATTTATCCCATTTAGTTCTTTCTTTTTAAGAATTTCCAAAAGTCTTCTGAAATTTTAATGTATTATATCCCATCCACTCTTTAATAAATTCACTGTATGTTTTCAAAAGCTCTTTTCTTCTAATTTCAACACCTGGGTCATTTGGGGAGTCTTTTTCTATTTACTGGTTTTTCTCTTGATTATGCATTACATGTCCTTATTTCTTCACATGTCTGATAACATTCTATTGTATATTGGACAATGCGAATGATACTCATTCTAGATCCTGTTGTCTTCTTCTAAAGAGTGTTGAGGTTTTTTTCCAGCATTAAGTTAGATCACTAGCAGATAAACTTGGATTTGTGGAGGCTGTTTTATGCTTTGTCAGAAAGAATAGTTTTGGTTTTGCCTTTAGTCTGTTTTAATTTTACCTTTAGTCCTTGGGTGAATCTCTTTTCCTGGGACATAGTCTTATACATAAGGTAGGGCCCTCCTAGGACTTCATTGGAAAGCCCCTGGACTTTGCCTTACCCTTCTAACTTGGCAGGATTCAAACTACAAATTCTGCTTCCTATGTAGTAGGCAACAGTTGAATTCTCTGCTCAGCTCTTTAATCTCTCCAGATTAAAAATCCCTTGAGTTCTTTGGGGTCTTGTCCATCCATGCATATTTCATACATGAGTCAAGGATTTGAATAATGTTCATACACATATTTTGAAGTTTCCTTCTCTGTGGTTCCCTCCTTGTTCTTGATTTTTCGCTTTGATTTTCAGTCTTTCTTGTTTTTTTCTTAAATTTTTTTTTTCAACGTTTATTTATTTTTGGGACAGAGAGAGACAGAGCATGAACGGGGGAGGGGCAGAGACAGGGAGACACAGAATCGGAAACAGGCTACAGGCTCTGAGCCATCAGCCCAGAGCCTGACGCGGGGCTCGAACTCACGGACCGCGAGATCGTGACCTGGCTGAAGTCGGATGCTTAACCGACTGCGCCACCCAGGCGCCCCTGATTTTCAGTCTTTCTGATAGTCCCAGACTCCATCTGCTGAACTCCTCATGACATTAAGATTGTGGTTTCCATGTGATAACTTCCTCTTTAACCTAAGTGCAGGAAAAGGCTTTCCAACTGTTGTTAGTTACAATTCAGAGACAATAAAAACAAATATTACTACATTTAACTACATAAAAGTTAAAAAAAATTTTTTTTTTTTTTTTTGCATGGCACAAATCACCACAAATGGTCAAAAGACAAGTGACAAACTGGGAGAAAAATTATGCAATGTGACAAAGGGCTAAGATCTTTAATACAGAAAGTAGTCTTAAAAACGGATGGACAAAAGACCAAAAGCTCTATGGATAAATGGGAAAATGACGTGAATAGACAATACATGAAAAATATGTTAAAATGGCCCTCACACTGACAAAAACTGTTCACTCACTTACACTTTTTTAAAAAAAATTTTTAATGTTTTATTTATTTTTGAGACAGAGAGAGACAGAGCATGAGCAGGGGAGGGGCAGAGAGAGAGGGAGACACAGAATGCGAAGCAGGCTCCAGGCTCTGAGCTGTCAGCACAGAGCCCAACGCAGGGGTGGAACTCACGGGCTGGAACTCACGGAACTCATGACCTGAGCTAAGTCGGACGCTTAACCAACTGAGCCACCCAGGCGCCCCTCACTTACTTATACCTAAAGAAGTATAAGTTAGACCAAAACAGAGATACCATTTCTCACCTATCAAATTGGGGGTTGGGGGAAGCATGAGGACAGGTTCTGTTGATGAGACTGTGAAAAAATGAACATTATCTGGTGGTGAGGATGGGGGCTAGGGATGCAAAGTGGTACAACTGTTCTGAAGCAGAATTTGACAATATCTAACCAAACTACATATGCACTTACTTTGTGCCCAGTGGTCGAATTTCAAGACATCTTCCCTGGAGATACACATTAAGCAATACTAAAATTTATATGCATATGGCTATTTACTGCGGCATTATTTCTAGTTGAAAAGTACTGGGAGGAAGATTAAATGCCCATGTATTAGAGAAGGGTTAAGTAGGTGACAGCACATCCATAGCATATTATCCTGATGCCATTTTAAAAAATGAGATGGATCTCTATGAAGTGATACAGAGTAATTCCCAAGACATACTACTGTTAAGTGGGGGTGTGGTGGGGGGAAGTCTAGAAGAATATCTATGGCATGCTATCCTTCATGTAACAGAGAAAGCAATATAAGAAACTACACATGTTCCTGTGTATTTTGGGGGAGAAGAATAAAGGAAAAATAAGCTAAAAACTAAATAAAAATAAAAAGGACACCTCTAGGAGTATGTAGAGGGGAAAAAGGAAGAAATAAAAGTGTGGATGAGTATACCTTTCTAAAAGCTTTAAGTCCTGGAAACTTAGTAGTGCTTTACGTAGCTAAACCATGAATGGAGTAAAATCAACCAGGAAGATCCCAAAGTAGGAACAAATAGGAACAACTGAACTTATATAACAAACAAATAACATAATCTCACTAAAGGATATGGAGAAGGAAACGAAAGTAAATTGGGAAATACTATTTTGTTTCGATACTATACGCTAAAAGAAGAATACGATATTCTAGTTAGTAAATGCGCTTCTCACAGAGGTATGGGTTAGCAATTCTGAAACTACTTACTGTGTATACTAAGGAAGATCAAATAAGTAAACACATATTAGACAATGAAATCCAGGTTTCTCACTGTCTCAGAGAAAGAAGTTACCAATAGGAAAGAGGGAAGGCTAGAATGAACCTTGTGGTTTTGGATTGGAATCAGAGGTATCAGCATAAACTTGTGGTCTATACACACATACAGGTCTTGTGAGAACATGTGAGTTAGTAAACATACATTTATTTCCTAGCTTAGAACAGCTAGAAGCATTGACACCCCAGCAATAATCAGCACACCCAGAAACCAGGTGTTGGTTGTTAAATACCATTTTCCAATAAAAGGAAGCGGGGTTTCTTGGAAAATGATTATATGTCTGGCAGGGAAAATTCAAGATATGATACATTTTGTGGTAACAGAAAACAAGGAAGTGCGTACTAAAAAAGAGAATAGTGACATATCGAAGGGATATAAGCAATAAGTAGAAGGAGCTCTCAATAGCCAAAACTGGAACAATTTGAGCAAGAAAATAAATAATGATGGTATCAGACTGTAGCCCAAACACAGAAACGATATTGCTGAGTCTACACTGATATAAATAATAACTAATTGAATAAATAAGTAGTTGCAGGAGAAGGGACAGTTCTTGGTTCTAATTAACTAATGTAATCGAGATGGGGGACATAGAAATTCCCCACTAGGCATACACCACAGTATTCATCGTTTCCAGGAAGATTCATAGATGGACACGGGTAAAAGTTTGAGGAAAAACAGGATATCTACATAATCAAGCATCAGTCTAATCTCTGCTCTTGGTGACTGTGTTACCTTGAAGAAAACACTAGCCTTCTTCATCCTCAGGTTGCCTATCTGTAAATGAGCGAGTTTGACTAGTTCACCCTGAGGGACCCTTCTAGTTCTCACACTCCAAAGGAAATGACCACACCTCCCAGGGAGTAATCAGGAATACAATTTCCTTTTCCTTTCCTGTCTCTTCACTTCCCCTTCCTTCTTTCTTTTCCATTCGCTCCCCATAGTAGCTTTCCCTAGGAAGAGAATTTAGGGTGCTCTCTATGAGAGAAAGGTGGAGTAAGCCAGAATTGAGGGAAAAAGAGAAAATGCAACTGGGTTGCTACAGGGCGGAGAAGAAAGTAAGAGAGAGGAACACATCACAGAACAGAAACATTTCCTATGCCCAGCAACAACAAGGGGAAAGTGCCAAGCTAATGCTTGGGAGCACCATCCACTGGGGAAGCAGGCGCAGTCAGCCTCAGACCTTCTTGGCCATCCACTCCGGGGTCTCACAAGACCAACATCTACCCTTTCCTCAGCCACCAAGTACGGCTTGCTGTGAGAAGTGGCAGTCAGTTACCCTCTCCCTTTCTCTGGAGTTGCAGGACTTTAAGCCTTATCTCTCACTGAGAAATGGGCACATGCTCCCCATTGAAGGAATTTCAAGCACCGGTCAGCAGAGAAGGAGCCACACTTCTGCACAGGTGGCCTTTGCATAGGCAGCACCCATGCTGCGAAGATACAAAGGCCCCTCCATCAGACTGTCCTGGTCTTCTGATCATTTCCTCAATTCAACTTGAGTAAGAAGATGCATCAATATCAATGCAAAGTATGAACTCAGGAAATTTGGTTTCTAATCCTGTTTCCTAGCTTTGATGATCTGTCTCTGGAACAAAGCTCTTGGCATTTCTGTGCTATGAGATTTTTAGTAAAACATCTGCTATTCAGGCCACTGTATTGGCTTTTAAAAATGTAACAAACACAAGCCAGCTGCTGTCACTCTCTTGTTCCCTCTCCCGACCCTCAAACTCTCAGAGAAGCACAAACAAGCCGGCACCAGAGTTTTTGCTCTCTTTGGGCTTGTCGACGATAGCAGTTCCAAGATCCTCTCCGGATCTACCAGCTACCTGGTGACCAAAGCTCCCGAGGACCTGTGACCGATGGACATCATTACAGCCCTACCTGCAGCACCAGCCATGTGTATGCCATCCAATGCCTAACACAGCTCCCATTTTGCACAGACAAGGACTCAGATAAGATTCCAAACCCCAACCTGGTGACCTGAGCAAAGATGCCGTCAGTCTAAAATTATAACAAACAAAGTAGCTGGCATCATCTGTTAGAAAGAGAGTCTTTACAGAAGTACTCTGGCTTTATTATGTTTTCAAGATCTAAATTAAGAGTTTTAAAGGCACACACACACACACACACACACGCAGTCAGGTGACGCGCTGACCACAACAGTAAAAAACCATATACAGAAAGCTCTAGAAAGTCACATCTCTGATAACCTTATTCCCAGCCTCCTCACCAATTCTTCTCCATCCAAATCTCAAACTCTGAATAAGGAAAAATAACTTAGGGTAGTTGTTTCCAAGTTAGTTTACTGCCCCTGGATCTTGAGAATGATTCATAATGTTCATCGGCAGACTGCTTCCCTTTTCACTTTAACTCAGACTTGCAGTGTGGTGGAGGGCACCATGAATCAGATTTGTAAAATCACTCTTTTCCAGGTCATTCTTACACACCCTGAAGTGGGGGTCTACCAGTGTGGTAGAAGAAGGTTACAGGTGCTAAGACATGGAACACGAATCAGCTCCCAGTGAACTAGAACTATCACCCGATCTGGATTCACATCCCTCTACCTACCCAATGTTTGTTATGTATATTTGGAAGTAAACAGTCATTTGTTAAACATATTGTTTACGGAGGGTCTATATTTTTCCCCATAGCTTTTTCTCCATACAATGACATAAGTCCTTAATAGAATATTCTCAAAGCGACAAGCCATTGTTTACGAGTTTACTTTTTCTTCCCACTAACGGGAAAATGATGTAGCAGTCTTGATGAGCGAGATTTGCAGCACGGCTTTGGAAAATTGGAGAAGGGGGGCTTCTAAGGGAAGCTATGGGGCTGTGCTCCCTTTATGGCCACCAGCACACTGAAGGACACTTCCTGGCCCTATTTTCAGTTTAATTCTGGGTAGGAGGCAGATAGGCTATCTAATGTGAGAAGAGGGTTGGCTAAGTAACTCTAAAATAAAAAGAGCATTACAAAAAATGAAGAAGAAAAACAAATTTCTGAAGCCCATTCATATTTTCACCCCTTTAAACGATTCTGAACCAAATCACAGGATTGTTTTTACAAGATCTTGGCATTCTAGATGAAATCACCCACCTTTGGACATTGCACAAAGACTACTGTCCCAGCTCTAATTTAATCTAGTAAATTAGATGTTCAAATTACTGAACAGATTGTTTTATTTCAAGATATACCAAATTAATGTAGGTAGACATAAACCAACATACAGCTAGCTGAATAAACAGCTGAATCAAAAATACAAACTAAGATATAGAAGTCAATATTCTTTCCTCTAAGCTTGTAGGCTTTGGCATAATTTAGCACTTAAGTTATTTCACTTTCATGGGTTAAAACTAGCGGACTTATCCTAAGGCAGAAGCATATCTTAATAATTTGTGGTCTTCCCATGCTTAAGCCCTAGAAAATTGTTCTGCTCAATGAATATTTAAATTGACCATTAAAATAGTTACATTTTAATGATAGCAGCTAAGATAATTAACATGAGGGCAATGTTTATTATTTTTAAAAAGTTCTTCTTCTCCTTCTTCTCCTCCTTCTCCTTCTTCTTCCATGTTCTACCTTATTCCATCCTTGCAGCAAGTTTATATTATGTCCACTCTTATTATCCCAAATGTATAGCTATAGAAGCAGAGGCTCAGAAGCAGTAAAATATATTTGTCTGATTTGAAAACCCTTGTATTTCCTTGCCATGCCATGTGCCTGATTTTCTTTTATGTTCAGAAAACACGTGTGGGTGCAAATTTTCTTTTCTCAAAATTAGAAAATCAATACTCATGAACAATTTGCTCTCTTGCAGAGAACAATTATAAGTAAAAAATGGCTGTGAAAATTCAGTAAAGTACCAGGGAGCATCTAAATACCATGCCGAAAACAGAATAAAAAGTAGGTATTTTGCAGTGGACCTATGTTTCTAATGTCAGTAAAATAAAAATACAAAGAGAAGATGACAGACTCCCAAATCCTGACGATAAAAAAGTTAGAAAGCTGGAGAAATAAAGTGTTAGGAAAATGAATGTGGAGAAATGCATGGCTGGGGAAGTACAATCTGCTTCAACATTTGTGGAGAACAATGTGGCAGTATGTAAAGCCTAAAAACTGCACACTGTTAAGAATGTTCCTAGTGGCACTGTCTGTAATGTAAACTGAAACCCAAGAAGCATTAGAATATCATACAATCATGCTCTTATTGACAAAGAAAGAATGCCGTCTCATTTTATTAAGTGGAAATATTGATTAAAACATTACAAACTCCTTTTGTATTTTGCTTCAAAAAATGTGTGTATCAATGCCGAAGCTCTTAAACAATTTTTGCTTGCAGATGCCGTATTAGTTATCTATTGCTGTACGACAGATTATCTCCAAATTTAGCATCTTAAAACAAAGAAACTTTTGTTATCTGACATGGCTCCTGAGGCTTAGGAATCTGGGCATGTCTTGAGTGGGTGCTCTTGGTTCAGGCCCTCAGGAGGCTCCAGTCAAGTTGTTGACTGCCCTGGTCCCTGTTGTCTCTGAATATCTGAATATGGCTGGAAGAGGCACCTCCACGCTCATTCACATAGCTTTTGTCAAGACGGTTCAGTTCTTTGCCAAAGTTCTTGCTCATGACATGGTTTCCCTCAGAGTGAGGGAGAGACAGAGAGAAAGAAACTAAGACAGAAGCCATGGTGTCTTTTTAACACGATCTCAGAAGGGACATCCCATTACTTCTACTGTATTCTATTGGTTGCACAGACCAGCTCTGGCACAATGTATAAGGATGTGAGTAGCAGGAGGGAGGGATCCTTGAAGGCCATCTTGGATTCTATCACAGCCCATCCTCATCCCTTCCCAAGGGCCACAAAAATCTCATCCCATTACAGCAGTGATTCAAATCCCAGAATCCCATCATCTAAGTCTAGCCTGGGTACAGATTAGGTTTCCAAGACGTCACTCCTTAAGTACAGTTCCTTTTGATTTGAAGGCTTTTTTTTAAATATGGGGCGCCTGGGTGGCGCAGTCGGTTAAGCGTCCGACTTCAGCCAGGTCACGATCTTGCGGTCCGTGAGTTCGAGCCCCGCGTCGGGCTCTGGGCTGATGGCTCAGAGCCTGGAGCCTGTTTCCAGTTCTGTGTCTCCCTCTCTCTCTGCCCCTCCCCCATTCATGCTCTGTCTCTCTCTGTCCCAAAAATAAATAAACGTTGAAAAAAAAAATTTTAAATATAAAATTTATTGTCAAATTGGTTTTCATACAGCACCCAGTGCTCATCCCAACAGGTGCCTTCCTCAATACCCGTCACCCACCCTCCCCTCCCTCCCACCCCCCATCAACCCCCAGATTGTTCTCAGTTTTTAAGAGTCTCTTAAAAACTGATTTGAAGGCTTTAAAGAGACAAGTTATCTGTATCTGGCTGTACATGGCCAATATACAATAGTGGGAGAGGACTGGATAACCACTATACATATTCATGCTCAAAAGGGAAGAAAATGAGAGGAATAAAGGGGTCAGTGATCCATAGAAATTCTGAAATCCTTGGGGCGCCTGGGTGGCTCAGTCGGTTAAGCGTCCGACTTCAGCTCAGGTCATGATCTCACGGTCCGTGAGTTCGAGCCCCGCGTCGGGCTCTGGGCTGATGATGGCCCAGAGCCTGGAGCCTGCTTCCGATTCTGTGTCTCCCTCTCTCTCTGACCCTCCCCCGTTCATGCTCTGCCTCTCTCTGTCTCAAAAATAAATAAACATTAAAAAAAATTAAAAAAAAAAAAAAGAAATTCTGAAATCCAGCTGATCAAATGTCAGAAGTTTTTTTTTTTTTTTAATTAAGATTCAGTCCTACCCATGTCCAGCTGTTTTTATTCTCCACAGCCCTTGGTTTTTTTCCTCTGAGGCATCCTTTCCATTATCATGAAAGGTCCACATCTTTGTGACTGAATAGTTTTCTCAGCCTGCTCTCAGCTTGTAGAAGTTTCATGGCCCAAAGGCTCTATTCATTTTGTGCTATCTCTGTACCTTTCAGCACAAACTGAAAACTGTGACTGATATAATTCTCTTAGAAACCTTATACATCTTCTGTGAATCTTTTTGGGGGTTCAGTCCATTAGACAAAAAAAATCCATACCCACAAATCTCTTTGAGATAGGCCTTTGGGGTGTGGAGAAGGCTAAAGAAGGATGCCTTTAAAAGCACCCTAGAAGCCTACAGTTGGACTGAAAAGATCTGTGAGGCGTACCCTTAATCTCTTCAGAGGGCCTTTTGCCCTACTGAAGACCCATCTTTGATCTTTCCCAGTTCTTAAAAGGATTTCACTTACATCTTGGGCTTTATCTTTCGACCGTGCATTCCTGAGAGTGCTCTGGATTATATCTTTGCTCTGAAGCCATCTTCTATGTTTCTTTTGGGTAGGATTAGGTCTTCCAAAAATATATATTGAAGCACTAATCCCCAGTATCTGTGAATGACACCTTATTTGGAAATAGGGTCTTTGCAAGTTAAGATGAGGTCATCCTTGGAGTAGGGTCGGCCTCAGTCCATATGACTCGGTGTCCCCATAAGAAGAAAAGAAGACATAGACACACAGACTGAAGAAGGCCACACGGTGACAGAAGCAGAGATTGGAGTGATGCGGAGACAAGCCAAGGAATACCAGTTGCCAGGAACCACCCCTGTGGTACTTTGTCATGGCAGCCACAAGAAACGAATTACAACATGGTGAGCCTGGGAATCTTCAAAACCACGGCAAGTCTTAGTTCCTTCCTGTTAAACACTGTTTCCTTCAGCTTCTCTCTGTCTTTTGGCGTTGTGCTCTAAGCAGCCAGAAGAAAGCAGGCCCTGTGGACACTTTCAGGCGCTGAGGTATGTTTTCTACTTTCTGTATCACTACAGACACAACAGTGTTGCTTAAGTTCTGCCGCTCCATAGCAAGAATCCCCTTTCCTCCAGTTTCCAATAATATTTACTCACTTTCCTGTAAGTCCCCACCCACAGCTTTATCAAAGCCCAGACGGCTTCTATGAACAATTTCTTCAAGGTATTTTAGGCTTCTATTGAGCTCTTCTTCTCTAAGACTCTTCTCTGAGCTCACTCCTGGTTCCAAGACCACACCCACATTTTGAGTTTTGGTTACATCATCACATAGCTTGAGGTGCCCAAATCTGTGTGAGGTATCTATTACTCTGTAACACATTGCCCCCCAATTTAACAGATTAAAACAAACGCTCATTATTCACAGAGTTTCTGGAAGTCAGGAATGCAGATGCTGCTTAGCAGGGCGGTTCTGGCGTCATGTATCTCCAGGTTAAAACTTAAGTCAGTTAAAACTTAAGACAAGGTTTCCCACAGACTGGGTAATCCAAGAAAGAGAGAAAGAATGAGCAACACAGTGACCAACATGGAAGTCACCATGTTTGTTTGTTTTTTTAGTAATCTCATCTCAGAGGGGACATGTTATCACTTCTGCTGTATGTCACACAGACCAATTCTGGTACAATATGGGAAAGGACTACGCAAGGGGGTAAATACCAAGAGGGAAAGATTCTTGGGGGTACGTTGGAAGCTGGCTACCACAGATATATGTTATTTGGCACATAAAAGTTCACAGTTATAGCATCATCAATTTGGCTGTGTACCGTTTCACACTTTTGCGTTTTTTGTAAGATCAACATCACTAACGGTTATGAGGTGAATTATGTTTCCTCCAAAATCCATACTTGAAACTCTCAATCTGCAGCACCTCAGAATGTGATGCTCTTTGGAGATAAAGTCTTTAAAGAGGTGATTAAGTTAAAATGAGGCCATTAGGATGGGGCCCCAGTCTAGTCTGACTGATATACTTAGAAGAGGAACAGACACCAGGAAGGGCATGCACAGAGGGAGAATCGTGTGAAAAGACATCAAGAGGGCAGCCATTTGGAAGCCATGGGGAAGACCTCAGAGGAAATCAACCCTGCTGACACCTTGGCCTTAAACTTCTAGCCTCCACAACTGTGAGAAAATAAATTCCTATTGTTTAGCCAACCAATCTGTGGTGTTTTGTTATGACAGCCCAAGTAGACTAAAACACCAACCTTCTGAAAGACATCTGAAAATATCTTGCTGTTGCCCAATCTGTATTTTTTTTTAAAAATCATTTATGTTTTGATGTATATAAGTATACATCTACATATATAATTAGATTTTTCTATATAAAATGTATATAATTAGATTTATTTCTAAACTAAGCATCTATGCTTTCATTAGGAGAACTAAAACTCATTCATTTTATAGGCCATTTTAAATCTAATGCTCTACATTTTAGAGGCGGATGCTGGAGGGATTTAAGTCTCTTTATAATGGAAATGTATGAGAAGATGCCTCTCCCATGATTTTTTGTGGATTGAATTTAGGGATCATATTGTAATGGAAAAGGTGTTGTCAAGGAATTACCAGATCAGTGCAGTTGAAGACCAAATTGTTAATCTTTTGGGGCCAGAGACAGAGGACTTGCACTTAGCCAAATCAGCCAAGAGTCAAGGGGATGTCACAATGATCAGGAAACAGATTTCGAGAAGCAATCCTGGAGAAAGTCTCAAACCAAGGAGCCCTCTTAAAACAGCCCTCTCGCCATGATGCAGGCAGAGCAAAAAAAAAAAAAAAAAAAAAAGCAGCACTGGGGAATCTTTAAGGCCCCTAAGAACATGCTTTCTAATTTGTTCCTTGCTCTGCCTCTGATTACACAAGCTTCTGGTCGTTTATTTATCTTTGCTGTGTCTTCTGTAGCGATTTGGGTAACAGGCATCCTGTGTTTGGTACTCATATTAACTTTCAATGTAATGAGACGTATCTTAACCTAGGTTCCTTTAATGATCAAAGTCAGAACAAAACAGTGTCTTTTGCCTACCCTGCAATTAAAGTAAGAGATTGAGCATGTTTTTACTCTAGCTTCTATCTCACCTTGAAATATATTATAAACCCAATCTATTTAGAGTAGAACCAGTGAGTCAAATTTTTTTAATTCATGTTTTTCCCCAAAACACATTTTTAGATTCTGAACTTCGCAACTCTTTTTTTTTAATTTTTTTGAAATGTTTCTTGTATTTTTGAGAGAGACAGAGTACAAGAAGGGGGAGGGGCAGAGAGTGAGGGGTACAGAGGATCTGAAGCGGGCTCTGTGCTGTCAGTACAGAGCCCATCGTGGGGCTTTAACTTGGGAACGGCGAGATCATGACCTGAGCCGAAGTCAGGCACTTAACCGACTGAACCACCCAGGCACCCCTGAACTTTGTAACTAGTTTTAAAAAAACACCTACTTATTGGTTGGATTTAGGGGGACCACAAATCCTTTTATATCTTGGCCTCCTTATGTTGGAGCTATTAATTTTGATTTTTTTAAATGTCCTATAGAGCATGTCTTTGAATAAGTTTAAGAAAGGCCAAATGAGTAAAATTGTTCCCTTTTTAAAATTTTTTAATGTTTGTTTTTGAGAGAGAGAGAGAGCGAGCATGAGCAGGAGAGGGGTGGAGAGAGAGGGAGACACAAAACTCAAAGTGGGCTCCAGACTCTGTGCTGTCAGCACAGAGCGCGAACTCACGAACTATGAGCTCGTGACCTGAGCTGAAGTCGGACGCTCAACTGACTGAGCCACTCAGGTGCTTCCAGTGGTTATTTTTTAAATATATCCGATGTACATTTTTCCCCCAGAGAACAATGTGTCCATTTAACACAGAGACCATGATTTTTCAATTCCAATAAGGGCTAAAAATTATTCCAGTCATCAAGTTCGATAGTAGCCAAATGATGGCTTGCGGGCGGAATTCGAAAAGTCAACACAAAAGGGTTAAACAGCAGCATTAGGGCCTCAGAGCAAGCGGGGCTTTCAGGGCAGACAAATGCCCTGTAGGAACTCCAGCCATTTCCAGAAGCTTCTAATTATCCTGACTCATCCTCTACTACATTTAGCAGATAGTTCACCAGCAAGAATATGCCTTAAACACATGTCAGAAGGAAAAAAAGAAACACACACACACACACACACACACACACACACACACACACACACACAACGTATCTTTACCTTGTAATGAATTCTGGCCACCAAACTCCGGCGAAGAGCCCTTTCGCGAAACTTCACTGCTTTCAACAGAAAGGCGAGGTTACCGACTGTGTTCACATCAAATGCCAAGAAACTGACGGAAAAACACAGTGACCATTATTATTATTTTGTCCTCACCAAAGAATTCAATTTGAGAAAAACAGACAGGGTTTGTTCTGTCAAAAATAAATTTTTTTTTCCAATAGAAAAGTAGTGTAAGTACAGTTGAGCCCCCTTCACCTCTCTCACTCGCTGTATTCATGCTTCTTTCGATATTCTGATGGGTACCTGCCTCTAGTTTATCGTATGTGGTTGTCCTTATGGTGTAAAGATAATTTGGCTTCCTGCTTCTTTTCACTTACTATTGTATTAGAGATAGTTAGTCAATATTTGATATAGTCTTTCTTCATTAAGAACTATATAATTTGCATCCATTGGGTTTATGATAATTTTCTCAACCATTGTTGGGCATTTGTTCTCATGATTACAAGTGACTATTGCTCATCAAATACATCTGTCACAAAGTATTTGTCAAAGGCTAACATTTCTTAAATACATAATGTATCAGGACCTGTGCTAATTACCGCTGTGAATTATTCAACAATCTCAAAATTTCTACGATGCAGACACTATAATTATTCAATGTATAGTTTGGGAAACTGAGGCTCAGCAAGTTTCAGCAACCTGCTCAAGGTCACATGGGCAGAACATGCTCAGGCTCGCGTTTTGTCTTAGGGAACACTTGTATTTGAGGAAAGAGGAGGCCAAGAGGTCAGTGAGCGGGCTGTGGGCAAGTGCAGGGTAGAGTGTCCTGCAGAGATAATGACTCTCTTCAGCAGGTAGTCAGTTCTATCTTCCCTATCTGGCAATGAGGAAACTGAGGCACAGGGGAGGTAAGAGACTTTGGCACAAAGAGACTCAAAACACCTGTCTCCCTTAAAGCCCTGCAGGCTTTTCATGTGGCTCTGCCTTTTGTGCTAATTTTGCACCCTCCCATCCTCTGCCCCATGAAACTTCTGTCTTTGGAACTTGGACAGACAGTGAAGGGCTTAATTCACACTTACGGCTTCCCATAACTTAGCCACACCTTTGTGGCCCCCTCGCCCCATATTCTTGGAAAATAAGTTGTCATAAGACCCAAATAATTTAGAGTTTCATTAATTAAAATTAAACCCACAAGTAGCTGTTGTTGCTTAATCAGAAGCCATAAGAGAAACATTAAGAAGCAATTGATACAGTGCTTTTGAGAATGCCAAGCACTGAATTAATAATTTCCCTCCGTGTAGACAGGAAAGATGGGAGGTCATTTTCATGCCAATTATCAGGAAATTTAACTTGTATCAATACTTATTCTGAATCTGGTCATTAGAAAGTTGAGCTTCTGTCCTAGTTTACTTAACAAAAAGTGAAAGAACTCTCACATTGTATTGAAAAGTATGTTTCAGTCATTCTAGAGACTTACTATGAAGCCTAGAGACTGTGAATTTTGTTATTAGAACCTATCTTTTTTGTAATGTCTACTGTGGAATACTATCCACTTGAGGTTGTGAACTACATGTGCTACAGGATGAGGATCTCATCCACCTTCCCTATCATGAGTCACACGCCAAGCACAACCACACCACATAGCTTTAGGAACTCACCCAGCATAAAAAACTGTGAAGACTCTTAAAATTAGGGTTATCGCTAAAGGCAACCTCCTTGTATTTTATAAGAAGGTCAAAATGACTCTAAATTTAAGTTAAATTTGAATGCACATCATCAGTCATCAAGGAAATGCAAATGAATACCACAGCGAGGTAGCATTATATGTCCACCAGAATGACTATAATTAAAATACTGACATCATCAAATGTTGACAAGGATATGGAGCAACCAGAACTCTCATACTTGTTGATGAGGTGTAGAATGGCAAACCACTTTGGAAAAAGTTCTCATAGTTTCTGATAAAACTAAAGAAACACATACCCTATGACCCAGCAATTCCACTCCTACTATTTACCTAAGAGAAATAAAAACATATCTTCACAAAAAGGTTTGCATATGAATATTCACAGCAGAGCTACTCAGAAGAATGAAAAATTCAAAACATCCCATGTGTCTCTCCATCAATAAGAAAATGGAAAGCAAATCCTAGTATATCCGTAAAATAGAATACTACTCAGCAAAAAAAAGGAACAAGCTAGAACACATGACAACATGAATGAATCTCAGAAAGCATTATGTCATGTTAGTAAGCCAGCCACAAAAAATACATACCGTATGGTTCCACTTATACGAAATTCTAAAACAGGATAAACTAATCTGTGGTAGAAAAATATCAGATTGGTGGCTGCATCTGGGGAGGTGGTCACAGGAAATGACTGAAAAGGGACATAAGAGAACTTTCTGGAGTGGTGCTAGTGACCTATTACTTAACAAGAGTTATACAGGTATATATATGCATTTGTCAAACTTTAGCTAATGCACAGTTAAGATTTGTGCATTTCATTGTGTGTAAGTTCTACATAGGAAGAAAAAAACTGTAACCAAATTTTGAACTCTAGTGAATAATGTTCATGCTGAATCATTTAGAAGTACGCTGGTGTCAGCTGTTTAGTTTGACATGCATCAGGGAAAAAAAGATGAATTGATAAGTGCACTGAGGAATTGATACATGGATATACATGTGATATAACAAGCACAGTAACATGTTAATAGTAGAATCTGTATGGTGGGTTTATAAATGTTCACTACACGTCTTTCAATTTGGTCAATACTTGAAAATGTTCATAATACAACATGGTAAAACTTTTCAGCATAATGCAGAACTTCAACTTCCTCAGCTCCCACACCTCCTAAGGATCCATGGGGGTGATGAGGGCAGCCAGAGCTCCGCTGGCAGCCCCAGGGAGAGAGGGAGAGGCAGTCCCAGGGGGAGGGGAGAGGCAGCATTCATCAGGACAAGGGGACAGGACTCAGCTGTTTGCATAACCAGCTATAGCCACTCTCAGAGCCACGCCCTGCCTCCCTCACCTAGTCTCTGGAGACTAGTTCCTCCCACAGTCCAGATGAATGGGTAGCTTCTGAGTGTCCACACAAATGACTGCCTACTTGGAGGCATTTCAGGGCACCAGGAAGTCCTCAGCCCATCCTTCTTCATGCCCCCGCCTGCTCGTGGGTACGTCTCTCATGAGTTGTCAATATGACCGCCATCTGATTGTAGGTTCCATGAAGGCTGAGAACCCACAGTCACTGCTGCATCACCGACACTGACAGAAGTGCCCAGGGCACTGAAAACATGTTGGACGATAAAGGCTTTTCTCAAGATACATAAAAACCAGAGCAAGGTTTGAATCAGTAAAACCTGGATGTGTGCGACAGAGATGTATACTGTTTTAGAGGTTAATAAGTGAGACAAAAATAAATGGACTGGAACTTTCCAAATATTTACAAGTGGAATACTGCCTTTGGCACATCTCAAGTCTATCCCGGAAAATTTGCCACGAATATAAATTTGCATATGGGTGAGGGTCTGCTGTGCCTTCAAAATGATGGAAACGAGCCCTGCTCTGCTATGTGGAAAAGAAATGAAAGGGCAGGTGATGTGCTGTCAGTTTGGGAACAAGTTTCCTGAATGAATGGAGCTGATTCCGATGGGAGTTGTACTGTTCTTTCAACTCCTTATATGTTGGATAATTTTCAAACTGAAGAATTGGGGGTGGGGGGGAAGCTAACAGTACTATCCATTGCCCACTCAGGGCTAGAAATATTAAAAAGACGCAGTGGCTTTACAGAATGTGCAAGGACAAATTGAGACATTGCAACTAATAACGAGTTAAGTGAAACAGTCCTAGAATATGGGACCTGATGTTTTCAAGCTTTAAGATAGATTAGAGTTTGAAAAAACAGGAACCTGACCAGTATGAAGGAAGGAAGGAAGGAAAGAGAGGGAGAAAGAAAAGAAGAGAGAAAGAAAGGGAGAGAGAAAAAAGAAAAAAAAGGACAGATTACATATTTCTTAATTTCACTTTATGCTAATAGACATGAAAAGTGCCACACACTATTATTTATTGTGTTTCCCATGTTTTATTTATTTTTATTATTTTTATTTTTTTGAGAGAGAGAGAGACAGAGTGTGAGCAGGAGAGGGGCAGACAGGGAAGGAGTCACAGAATCTGAAGCAGGCTCCAGGCTCCAAGCTGTCAGCACAGAGCCCGACGCAGGGCTCGAACTCATGAACTGTGAGATCATGACCTGAGCTGAAGTTGGACACTTAATCAACTGAGCCACCCAGGCACCCGTTTCCCATGTTTTAAATCAGGATGATAAAATGACATTTTCTTTTCTTTTTAAGTTTATTTATTTTGAGAGAAAGAGAGAGAGAACATGTGCGAGTGAGTGCAGGGCAGGGGTTGGGGGGGGGCATAGAGAGAGGGAGAGAGAGTCCCAAGCAGGATCTATGCTATCAGTACAGAGCCCGATATGTGGCTCAATCCCATGAATCATGAGATCATGACATACCCGAAATCAAGAGTTCGATGCTTAACCTACTGAGCCACCCAGACACCCCTAAATGACATTTTAAAATAAATAGTTTCCTTGGAAATTAGTTCAACACATTTTAGTTATGGAGACCAATAATCTTCCTCCAAACAAAAATAACAATTTAAAAAACGCACAAAAGTTGAAAAGCACAATAAACTCCTCAAAAGTAGGAAACAAAACATTTATGAGCGTAGATCAATGAAATAAAAAACAAAGTTACTGCAGAGAGGATCAACAAAGAGGAAAGTTGGTTGTTTAAAATAACAACAACAACAACAACAACAACAACAACAACAAACAACCATCTGGTAAGATTAAGCAACAAAAAAGGAGAGAGAAAGCACATGAAATTAATTCTAGGAGTGACAAATGGGACATAACTACAGATCTAGCAGAAGTTAAAAGGATAATCAGTGAACAGTATGAAAAACCTTATACAAATAAATTCAAATCTAAGTGGATAAATTCTTAGAAAATATTATTTATGAAAACTGACACAAGAAGAGGAAGCCTAAATGGTCTTAAAACAATTAAACTACACTTGATGCTGGAACAACATGAGGGTTGGGACCCTGACCCCTGTGCACTTGAAAATCTGCATATAACTTCTGACTCACCCAAAACTTAACTCCTCATAGCCTACTGTTGTCTGCAAGCTTCACCAATAACAAAAACGATCAATTAACACATATTTTGTATGCTATATGTATTATATACTATATTCTTATAGTACAGTAAACTAGAGAAAAGAAAATGTTATTAAGAAAATCATAAGGGAGGGGCGCCTGGGTGGCTCAGTTGGTTGAGCGTCCGACTTCGGCTCAGGTCATGATCTCACAGTCCGTGAGTTCCAGCCCCGCGTTGGCTCTCGGTTGACAGCTCAGAGCCTGGAGCCTGCTTCAGAGTCTGTCTTCCTCTCTCTGCCACTCTTGTACTTGCAATCTGTCATTCTCTCTCTCAGAAATAAAGAAACATTTTTAAAAAAGGAAAAAAAAAGGAAATCATAAGGGAGAGAAAATACATTTACAGTACTGTATTATGTTTATCAAAGAAAGTCTGCATGTAAGTGGCCCTTTGTAGTTCAAACCCGTTTTGTTCAAGGGTCAACTATAATTGAATTAGTAGTTTAAATATTCCCCCAGGCCCAGATAGTTTTCAAATAGCTTATCAAATTCTCCCACAAAATAAGAAACTACTCCCAAAATAGCTTTATGAAACCAGTAAAACTTGACATGAATTCAAATCAGGGAACTACAAGAAAGGAAAACAGTAGGCCGATAAGTAAACAAAAACCCTAAAACAACACTAGCAAGCCAAACTCAGGAAAATATTAAAACAACGATGCAGCATAACAAAAGTGAATGTTTCTCAAGCATCCAAGAGTAGTTTAACATTAAAAGATTTATGAGGCTTATTTATCACATTAACAAGTTAAGGAAGAAATAGATCATTTCAATAGATGCAAAAAAAATCATTTGCAGTAAAATCAATAAAATTTGTCACCTACTAATGACAAAAAATGTATTAGAAATAACAGTAAGTGGAGCTTCTTAGGAAGCAAAGTGTATCTATCAAAAACTTCAGCAAATATCCTTCTTAATAGTGAAACGTTAAGCTAAGTCTTTTTAAAACCAGGAATAAGACAAAAGAACACCTTCTACATGAAAAAGAATAAAAGGAATAAAAAGTGGAAAGAAAGGCATAAAAAGTCATCATTTGCAAATGGTGTGCTTATCTGTGTTAAAAAAACACTCAAAGAATCTATAGACCCAGAAGAAATATTTTTTATGATCAGGTTTATAGACAAAAGTCAACTGCATTTATAATAAACGGGCAACAAAAAAACATAACTTCAAAACTATTCTTTTTACAATAACAAAATCATAAAGTACCTAGTAATCTATCAAAGAATGTACTATGTATGGAAAAAATTATAAATTTCTGGAAAACACTTAGAAAACGAAAATCTTTGAGACGAGGGTCAGTTTTATAAATATGTCCATTTTTTTGCAAAGCTATAAGACAAAACACTTTCAAAGAAAATTATAGCAGATTTTTAAAAATTGTGGTAAGATATACATCACATAAAATCAATCATTTTAACCCTATACAAGAGTACAGTTCAGTGGCATTAAGTACATTCACAATGGTGCACAACCCTTACCACCATCCCTCTCCAGAACTTTTTCATCATCACAAATTGAAATTCTGTACCACTCAATAATAACACCCATTCTCTCCTCCTCCCAGCCCTTGTAACCATGTTCTACTTCCTGTATCTATGAATCTGACTACCCTAGATGCCTCATAAAACCACAGTCATAGAATATTTTCCTTTTGTGTCTGCAGGTTTTTGTTTTTTGTTTTTTTTTTCTTTCTCTCTCTCTCTTTTTTTTTTTTTGAGAAATGTAACAAACTGATTCCAAAACTTGTATGAAAGGGCAAAAGTCAACACAACTCTGAATTATATTAAAACAAATTTTTTTAATGTTTATTTATTTTTGAGAGAGAGAGAGAAATAGACAGTGTGAGCAGGAGAGGGGCAGAGAGAGAGGAAGACAGAATCCAAAGCAGGGTCCAGGCTCTGAGCTGTCAGCACAGAGGCTGACATGGGGCTTGAACCCATGAACCGGAGGTCATGTCCTGAGCCGAAGTCAGATGCTTAACTGACTGAACCACCCAGGCGCCCCTCTGAATTATATTTTAGATACAATAAGGTTATAATTACAAATCTAGTATAACTGCAACAATGTATTGTATTGTTGGATTAGGATACACAAACAGACTAGGAACAAAGCACCACCAGAATGGCCTCCCACATGTGTAGAAATCTATATGAATGCCACAGCAGGCACTGAAGATCACTAGTAAAAGACAGTCAATTTGGTAAGTGGTGCTGGAACAACAGACAATCCCTACAGGAGGCAAAAAAATGAAGTTAGATCCCTTCCTCACACTACAGGCATAAACCTCTAATGGACTCGAGAATTAAATGTGGAAGGTGAAACGCTCAAACCGGTATTTCATGATCTCAAAGTAGACAAGATGCACAGAGTGTGGAATATAAAAGATTGATAAATTCAATAGTAAGTTAAGAATTTATGTTAAAAGGCACCATAAAGAAAATATAAGACAAGGCACAAACTTGGAGGAGGTAGTTGTAACATCTGTAACAACAAAGGATAAAAAACAAAAACAAAAACGACAACAACAACAAAACTCAGTAAGAATTAAAAAAAAGAAAGAAAAAGAAAGATTGGCAAAACACATGGACAGGCATTTCACATGAGAGGAAATAAAAGTGGCAAATACACTTGTGAAAGCATGCTCAACTTTAATTAACAGTAATAAGGAAAATGCAATTTAAAGTCACAGTGAGAGATCTTTGCGTGTGTGTGTGTGTGTGTGTGTGTGTGTGTGTGTGTGTGTGTATTAAGGCTGATTAAGACTGATAATTCCACATGTTGGTGAGGATGTTTCCACAGGACACATGCTTCCGGTGAAGGTATACATCTGCAAAATGACTCTGAAAAATAATTTGTTCTGATCTAGTGAACTTGAACACTGGTATACCCCCCACAACACAGCACTTTCACTCCTATGTACTACTGAGGAGTGTTTTTCAAACAACGGATTGCACATCTCTAATTGGTTGTGAAATCAGTTTAAAGGATTGAGGTCAGTATTTTTAAAAAAATAAAATTGAAAACTATCAGAGACCATTACGAGTAACAGGAGAAGCAAGGTTTCATGAGATGTTTGCTTTGGTGCTGTCTGACTCGGGGTGTGTGTGGAGTGGGGAGCTCTATGGATGTGTGGGCGTCAGTGGTTGATGTAAAATTTATTTCTTATTCTGAGTCACAGCAACTAAATTTGAAGGCCCTGTAGAAACCCTTATACATATTACCCAGAAAACGTGCAAGATTTTTCACGGGAGCTTTGTGCAAAATATCAAAAGCACAACCCTCATGTCCACTGATGTTGGTTATTAGAAGGGCTACGTAGATGGGGACATATACACATGACTAAATATTATAAACAAAGAGAACAGTTCTTCATCCACACACATAACAGCTGAGATGAATCTTAGACACAAAATAGAGTGAAAACAGGAAGCTACAGAATACCACATACGCTACCCCTTACTTATCAAGCTTAAAGACAACACTAAAAAAATCAATAAAAACAAGCAAAAGCATGGATCCTGAAGCCAAACCACCTGCATTCAAATCCTAGCTCTGTCACTCCCTAGCAAGTAACCATGGGCAAAATAACCTCTATGCCTCAGTTTCCTCATCTGTGAAATGGAAACAGTAACTTACCTCATGGGGGTACTTAGGATTAAAATCTCTGAAGTGCTGGGAACAGTGGACACGCAACGAAGGAGGCACAGGAGGAGAAAGAACAGAATTAATGGTGTTCTGGTTCTCAAGTTGGGGAGTGGGTGAACGAGCACTGATGCTACAACAATCGTGCATTGCTCGTCCGTATGGAATATTAAAAATTTCAACAAGAGTGGTTGTGCCACGACGAGGCTCCATGCACTCAGGCTCGATAGTAAGACACTGGGGGCCAAGGATGGTCACAGCCTGAGCAGTCACGTACCTGGTTCTCAGCTTGTCACTCCCAGACTCAGCCCTGTCTCGGAACACGGGGGAGAGTGGCTTCTCTTGATGCTGTTTGGTATATCGAGCCAGCAGTTCCCGCACCACAACCTATGCAGACAGTTTATCACTTGTCAGTCATTTGTCAAGAATGTAAAGAGGTGCTAGGGTGTCTTTAAATGCTGGAGCCAGAGAAGGGCTAGTTGCTTCTAGAAAACTCCTTGAAAGGAATCAAATGCAAACCCTATCCTTCCGGAGGTCTCTGCCTCCCATGGCCAATGTGTGGTGCTTACGCTCCCACTGTCCATCCCTCCCCTATGGCCAGCTTGCCTAACTGGCTAACTACCTACTGCTCTCTCGCCCACCTGAGACATCAGCCTTTAATGCCAGTCCTGGGACCAAGCAGTTGAGTCGATACTTCAAATAAAACCTACTTGCCTTCCCTGAACCAGACAGATGGATGGTCTATTTTCTTTTTTGCCTCTAATATTCTATGGCTGATGAGGCCTTTGGGGAATAGTATTAAAATGTACCCATAAAACAAGCTCCATCAATCCTCCCCCTCGGCAGCTTGAAAGTTATAAGTCGGCCCTAACATACCGCATGCTTTTCCAGTTTTGTTAAAAAAAAAAAATGATGTCCGTGTCTAGCCTGCTACAGATAGAGGTGCACCCAACAGTCGGCAGCAACTGCTAGATGTGTTGGTGAGACCACCTTGGACCAACTTGCCTGCCAAGCCTCTAGCTGACTGCCATAGCGTGAGTGGGGCCAGGCAAGGCCAGCAGAAGAACGACACCATATGAGCCCAACCCAGCCCAAATTGCTGACCCACAGAACCAGGAGCTAACAATTGTGTGCTGTTTTAAGTTACTCAATTTGGGGGGCACCTGGGTGGCTCAGTGGGTGAAGTGTCCGACTTTGGTTCAGGTCATGATCTCACGGCTTGGGGTTTGAGCCCCACATCTGGCTCTGTGTTGACAGCTCAGAGCCTGGAGCCTGGTTCTGAGTCTGTGTCTCCCTCCCTCCCTCCCTCCCTCCCTCCCTCCCTCTCTCTCTCTCTCTCTCTCTACCCTCACAGGTTGTGCTCTGTCTCTGTCAAAAATAAATAAGTAAATAAACATCAAAAAAAAAATAAGTTACTCAATTTTGGGATGATTCGTTAGGTAGCAATTTATAGGTGATTCAATCACATACAGAACTAACTTTAGAATATTTCCTTCTTTCAGCCGTAGCAATCTCTTACTCGACACATCCCCAAAGGCAAGGGAATTAAAAGCAAAAATGAATTACTGGGACCTTATGAAGATAAAAGGCTTCTGCACAGCAAAGGAAACAACCAACAAAACTAAAAGGCAACCAACGGAATGGGAAAAGATATTTGCAAATGACATATCAGACAAAGGGCTAGTATCCAAAATCTATAAAGAGCTCACCAAACTCCACACTCGGAAAACAAATAACCCAGTGAAGAAATGGGCAGAAAATATGAATAGACACTTCTCTAAAGAAGACATCCGGATGGCCAACAGGCACATGAAAAGATGCTCAACGTCGCTCCTTATCAGGGAAATACAAATCAAAACCACACTCAGATATCACCTCACGCCAGTCAGAGTGGCCAAAATGAACAAATCAGGAGACTATAGACGCTGGAGAGGATGTGGAGAAACGGGAACCCTCTTGCACTGTTGGTGGGAATGCAAAATTGGTGCAGCCACTCTGGAAAGCAGTGTGGAGGTTCCTCAGAAAATTAAAAATAGACCTACCCTATGACCCAGCAATAGCACTGCTAGGAATTTACCCAAGGGATACAGGAGTACTGATGCATAGGGGCACTTGTACCCCAATGTTTATAGCAGCACTCTCAACAATAGCCAAATTATGGAAAGAGCCGAAATGTCCATCAACTGATGAATGGATAAAGAAATTGTGGTTTATATACACAATGGAGTACTACATGGCAATGAGAAAGAACGAAATATGGTCCTTTGTAGCAACGTGGATGGAACTGGAGAGTGTGATGCTAAGTGGAATAAGCCATACAGAGAAAGACAGATACCATATGTTTTCACTTTTATGTGGATCCTGAGAAACTTAACAGAAACCCATGGAGGAGGGGAAGGAAAAAAAAAAAAAAGAGGTTAGAGTGGGAGAGAGCCAAAGCATAAGAGACTCTTAAAAACTGAGAACAAACTGAGGGTTGCTGGGGGGTGGGAGGGAGGGGAGGGTGGGCGATGGGTATTGAGGAGGGCACCTTTTGGGATGAGCACTGGGTGTTGTATTGAAACCAATTTGACAATAAATTTCATATATTGAAAAAAAAAATATTTCCTTCTTTGTTTCAGATACATTTATGTTTCTATAGAGATTATATAAAATGTTGTATATACTTTCAGTCAACAGTATATCTTAAGTGATATTTTTGGTTCACACTGCTGTCTCTGATCCTAATTATCTGTTTAATGGCTGTGCAATATTTTTTGTTTGGAACCATCACAGCTAATTAAAGATTCCTATTCACTTATTTAGATTGTTTCCAATTTTATACTGTCATTAATTTCATATCAGTATATTCAGACGAATAGCATTCATTGTCCCTTTTTTGTTGTTGTTACTACCTGAGAATAAATCATGTGACCTCATGTGATGCAAAGATCCTTATAAAGGACCACCCGGCCTATAAGAAAGATGCTAGAAACTTGTCAAGGCAGATCTGCCTAGGGGAGCTTTATTGGCAATGCTGGGCAGAGCCAGTCATGCAATTATTCATTGGCTTGTCTTAACCAGCAGGGGATCGTGCCACATCCAGGGTCCTGTCAAAACCCATGTGGTCAAACCCATGCAGCCAATTGATAGCCCAGAGCCTAACTCATTTATACCAAAGCTTTCAGGTTCTTCCCATCCCAGGCCCATGGAAGGACTAAAGTCCCTTGCTCTCTGAAGTTAGGGGTGGCCACAGAACTTGCTTCAGGCCACATGCAAGTTCAAGGCCACGTTCAGTGACATGCAAGCTGGTCGATGTTCCCAGTTGTGACACGTCCCTATCCCTGGGCTTCGGTCTCTGCTGGAGGCTGCCATGGTAATCCCATGCATTGGCTTCCAGACATTGTCTTACTGTGTTGTTATGTTTATTACAAATTCCTTTTGTTTCTTTGAAATATTGTCTTGAATTCTTGAGATTATATCTCCAGATAAGTTATAGTATCCATGATTTCATTTCAGGATAGTAGAGGGGGTATTACAAAATATTGTTTACAAAAAAGAGGGCATTAGGTCCAATACGTTTAAGAATCACAGTACTGTAGGGGCACCTAGGTGGCTCAGTCGGTTGAGCGTCCGACTTCGGCTCAGGTCACGATCTCACGGTCCGTGAGTTCGAGCCCCGCGTCGGGCTCTGGGGTGACGGCTCAGAGCCTGGAGCCTGCTTCCGATTCTGTGTCTCCCTCTCTCTCTGCCCCTCCCCCGTTCATGCTCTGTCTCTCTCTGTCTCAAAAATAAATAAACGTTAAAAAAAATTAAAAAAAAAAAAAGAATCACAGTACTGTATTATGGGTCAAAGGACATGAACATTTTTATGTCCGCTGCTATACAAAACAAGTGTAAACATCAAAACACTCCCAGCAATGGGAAAAATGGGAGGGGAGAAATTAACTAACTTTAACTAGAATTCAAATTATACAGTGATCAAGTTTGCTTTCACTGACACATTGCTAGGATTAAGTGTACATTCTTTGTTTTTGCTAATCTATTAAATTTATGATGGCTATAATTCCACATCCCTTGTGTTACAAGAGCAACATCATTCCAAGCATTAAAAATTCCTTTCTCTGATTTCCACCCTTCTGTATCTTTACCTTCCTCTATTTTCCTTCATAGCAGTAATTGCTGCCTGATGATAAAGAGCAAAGCAACTTGTTTCTTGGCTTCTTATCTTTTTACTGCCTGTAAGGTAAATTCCAGGTCACAGTTGGTTCATTCTTATGTCGTCAGACAACGGGCAACACGGAATGGAAAGCGGAAGGATCTTTCTTGAATGAATGAATGAATAAATCAATCCCCTTCCTGTTTTCAATATCTCATCCAACCTGCTCCATTCCTTAATCATTTCCTTTCCTTTTTGTCATTACTTCCACCTTTCAGATTTAAGCAACCTAAATTGGAAAAAAATAACTCACCTTAGCTAGAATTAAAATTAGAATGATACAATAATCCAGCTCAGGGGCTAAACTTAAGAGGAAAAAAAAAAAAACAGACAAGTTGGGCGCTGGCAGATCGGTCATTTTGGATCTTTGCTCCCTTTTCTTTCCCTTTTGTTCCTGGCTCTTGGCTTCTTTCCTCCTTTTTTAGGTCACGAGACAAGAAAATATGATGTAAAAACAAGTTTATTTCCTGCTGTTGATACCCCTTGGTGAAAGATTAAGTGACTAAAGCTATCAGCTACCATGCTGTTTGGGCATTACAGTCTCTAACTCCAACACTTTATTTGATAAATGACCAGAGAGGCAAAGAGATCAGTCACCATCTTGACTGGGCGTGCCATGAAGATGTGCTCGTTTTCACTCATAGATGTGCTCCTAAATACATTATAATATGCTATGGTGTGTGTGTGTGTGTGTGTGTGTGTGTGTGTGTGTGTGTGTACACATACATATACAAATATTTTAACTTCCTATTTTAAAATAATTATAGACCCACAAAAAGTTGAAAACCTAACATAGTACAGAGAGGTTTTATGTGGTCATCACTCAGATTCCTCCCAAAGTGATATCTTTCATAGTAATAATGACTACCCCAAATCAGGAAATTCAATATAATTTTTACACATTGACTATCTTAGTTATAGTAGAGATTTCATTATTTAAAAATGAATCCAGGGAACCTCAGTCGGTTAAGCATCTGACTCTTGATTTCAACTCAGGTCATGATCTCATGGTTCAGTTCACGAGTTCAAGTCCCACGCTGGGCTCTGCACTATCAGTGCTTGGGATTCTCCCTCTCTCCCTCTCTGTGGCCCTTCCCCATTTACACTCCCCTCCCCCTCCCCCGTCTCAAAATAAATAAACTTAAAAAAAGAAAAAGAAAAATGAACCCAGTAGTAGATCATTTTGGGAAGTGAAATATTATCTTGTAATACAAGCTATTAACACCCTTATCTGAGTCTGGTGTTTTGAATACTTACACAAGATTTTCTTAAGACAACTTGTGATGTTATTTCTTTCTAGGTGACTGTTTTCGTGGTCATGTTGTTTCTGTGGTTATCTGCACAGTTAGTTCTCTGGTTCTAAATATGAATACTCTTTTTCTTCCATATACTTGATTAATTCCCAGCGCACCTGCTCAGGAACCCCTTTCTTAAGGGAACTCTAGGGGCCTGAGTAGTCAGAACAGCCATGTTCTTGCCTTTTAAAAAAGATCCCATCTGCAGGAGGAATCACGCTAATCTACAGCCAACATTTGGAAACTATGAGTCTAAGCAATTGTGCAGAATAATGACATCATAAACATGCATTTATAATGAATATCATATGTATCAGGCAACACTGATTATATAGCATCAATAAAACTTATTTTTTTTTTAGGTCAAATGGCTTTTCAAGGTACCTATGAAGCAACTAGCATTTCTATATACTAAGTACCTCACTGATTTATGCCAGGTACAGTGAAACTTGGATGAAAAAGTCTTAACAAGTGGTATCGGCTGCCAAGACAGAAATCCTGAGAACCAATTAGAATAGAAAACATGGTGTCTTAGGAAAACCCCCCAGATATCATCCATTATGTAACAAGGATGAGCCAGGAAGTGGGGCTGCACTCAGGCTTGAGCCATATAGGGGGATGGAGCCACTCAAAGGGGCAATACTTATGGCATTGGGGTCCCAAATCATGCCCTAGGCAGGACTGGCTATGTAATTTGGAGCCCAGTGCAAAATGAGAATGCGGGGTTCCTTGCTCAAAAATTATTAAGAATTTTGGGGCGCCTGGGTGGCGCAGTCGGTTAAGCGTCCGACTTCAGCCAGGTCACAATCTCGCGGTCCGGGAGTTCGAGCCCCGCGTCAGGCTCTGGGCTGATGGCTCAGAGCCTGGAGCCTGTTTCCGATTCTGTGTCTCCCTCTCTCTCTGCCCCTCCCCCGTTCATGCTCTGTCTCTCTCTGTCCCAAAAATAAATAAACGTTGAAAAAAAAAATTAAAAAAAAAATTATTAAGAATTTCAAGATGGTCCGGGGCGCCTGGGTGGCGCAGTTGGTTAAGCGTCCGACTTCAGCCAGGTCACGATCTCGCGATCCGTGAGTTCAAGCCCCGCGTCGGGCTCTGTACAGACAGCTCAGAGCCTGGAGCCTGTTTCCGACTCTGTGTCTCCCTCTCTCTCTGCCCCTCCTCCGTTCATGCTCTGTCTCTCTCTGTCCCAAAAAAAATAAACGTTGGAAAAAAAAATTTAAAAAAAAATAGAATTTCAAGATGGTGAGAGCAGAGTATTAAACCAAGCATAGGCCCTTCCTAGAATGAGGTCTCATACAACTATACAGGTTTCACCCCACAAAGCTGGACTTGGCCCTCAGGACCTCAGTAGGATTGCCAGACGCAAATGTAACTGCGTGTCCTGTATCTTTATTACAACTACATCTGGCAACTCTAGGTTCCTGAGGACAGCTTAGGTGCCACTCAGGGTGTGAGGTTGTGAGAAAAAGCTAAGTGGACACGATTCTCTAAGCCCTTAACTTTTTTCCTCTTTAAGGTGCTAGACATCCCATCAAAGTGAGATTTCTTTGAGGAGAATCTTTAAAAATTCCCTGCCCAGAAGAAAAGGAAGGAAGAAAGGGAGGGAGGGAGGGAGGGAGGGAGGAAGGAAGGAAGGAAGGGAAAGGAGAGAGGGAGAGAGGGAGCCAGGGAGGGAGGGAGGGAGGAAGGAAGGAAGGAAGGAAGGAAGGAAGGAAGGAAGAGGGAAGAGGGAAGAAGAGGGAAAAGGAAGGCAGGGATAGGAGAGCGAGGAGAAAAGAGGAAGAGCTATTTTAACAGATAAACCCACATGTACAATGCCATGAGTAATTGCTGGGCCTTCAACATGGATTTGAACTTAATACTTTAGGAGGATGGATGAATCCAAAGCAGTGATATAAGCTCAGCAAAAATTCATGCACTGCTCAGTAGAACTTAGGAGTGATCAGTTTTCGGGAGGTTTTGTTGTTGTTGTAGTTGTTGTCGTTAAACCTGGATCAAATTTAACTTATTTTCCCAATGTCTCCTCCCAGTAGGAAATAAAGTACATCTTTGTGTTTTTCTTCCTTCATCCCACCCACATTTATGGAGCACACACTGTGTACAAGGCACCTACTGTCTATATTGAGTATAGTGGGGATCACAAAGGTGAATAAGAAACATCTGTCCTTCAAGGGGCATGGATAAGCTTTATTTATTTGTTCATTCGTTTGTTCAGTACCTAATGGTAACAGCTTCCTTTTTTTTGGGGGGGGGGTCATCTAGTAAGGCTAAGAGCTGTTCCAAACTCTATAAGTGGAATGATTAATTTAATCCTCCTGACAACTTTGGGTAGAATCATCCCATCACCTAGAAAGGCAACTGAGGTCTAGAGAGGTCAGCCTGCCAGGGTCACACAGCTAGAAAGTGGTGGCACTAGGACTTAAACCCAGGGTCCACCTGTTTAATAATCCCACACCTACACCGCACCTCCTGGGTGGCAGGTTCTGTGCTGGGCATTGGGGATACCAAGAGAATGCTAGAACCCCAGAATGCTGGGGAGACAGGCAGGAACGGTCAGTAGGACAGAATAATGGGATGAGGGTGACAGAGGAAATTCAAAGGCCACTGGGAACATGGTTTGTCTCCCTCTTTCTCTGTTTGAAACATTTTTCCCCTTCCCTTCCCCCATGGTCTTCTGTTAAGTTTCTCAGGTTCTACATATGAGTGAAAACATATGATATCTGTCTTTCTCTGGCTGACTTACTTCACTCAACATAATACCTTCCAGTACCATCCACGTTGCTACAAATGGCATGATTTCATTCTTTCTCATTGCCAAGTAGTATTCCATTGTATATATAAACCACACCTTCTTTATCCATTCATCAGTTGACAGAAATTTAGGCTCTTTCCATAATTCGGCTATTGTTGAAAGCACTGCTATAAACATTGGGGTACACGTGTCCCTATGAATCAGCACTCCTGTATCCTTTGGATAAATTCATAGTAGTGCTATTTCTAGGTTGGAGGGTAGTTCTCTTTTTAATTTTTTGAGGAACCCCCATGCTGTTTTCCAGAGCGGCTGCACCAGTTTGCATTCCCACCAACAGTGCAAGAGGGTTCCCGTTTCTCCACATCTTCTCCAGCATCCATAGTCTCCTGATTTGTTCATTTTAGCCACTCTGACTGGCATGAGGTGGTATCTCAGTGTGGTTTTGATTTGTATTTCCCTGATGATGAATGACATTGAGCATCTTTTTCATGTGTCCTTTGGCCATCTGGATGTCTTCTTTAGAAAAGTGTCTATTCATGTCTTCTGCCCATTTCTTCACTGGATTGTATGTTGTTTGGGTGTTGAGTTTGGTAAGTTCTTTATAGATTTTGGATACTAATCCTTTATCTGATATTTCATTTGCAAATATCTTCTCCCATTCCATCAGTTGCCTTTTAGTTTTGTTGATTGTTTCCATCACTGTGCAGAAGCTTTTTAACTTGATGAGGTCCCAATAGTTCATTTTTTGCAGGAAGGGAACTCTTAAGAAGCTTACCCCCTTGTCGGCACTCCCCCCTCCAGGGATAGGCACAACCTCATCTATCAGCTTCTGGGGCCATGTTTGCGAGAACAGCAGCTTTCAAAGGAGGTGAGCAGGCTAAGGCTAGGAGGTCTGCAACCTACCGAGTGCCAGGCCCTGTGGCTCAGTGCACCCCACAGACATGTTTTCTTTGACCTCCTCCTCCCCCCACCATTTCACATTAAAAACCAATGATGTGTTTCCTCTTCTCTTGAAAAATTGGAATTTATGGGAAGCCTGAACCCATGTTCCCTTAAGGCAGCAGTCCGTGGGAAGTAAGCAGCAGCAGCCCCCTGGAGAGGGGCAGGGGCCCACATCTGCCCCAGTTCCCCACTGCACTCTGAGATTTCAGGGGCCTACTGCAGTTACATAGATCTCTGCCTGGCTCTGAAGACCCTTGATCTGGTGACCCCTGGTGTGAGCCTCATCCAAGGATCCCAAGGATCCCTATGTAGCCAGTTGTAGGGAGCCTGGAGATGGGCCCCGACTCCCACTGCCTAGCCTCATAAATCAGCCATCTGTGGCCGGCCCATTTCTCCCTGAATGGTGGAGCCCAGCTCAGGAGCATACCTACCTCGCAGGACAGTACTGGCCAGCTATCTGCGACTAGCTGCCATTGACCCCCACATAGTCTTTTCTTTCTGGCCCACACCTTCTCTCACTAAAGAGGTGGAAAATGCCCAGTGCTCACCCCCCCAGTTCCCCTGCAGCTAAGGCATTGGCAAGCTGCACAGTCCTAGCCAGTGGGACCTGAGAGGAATTTAGCGGAGGGCTCCCACACAAGGTTTCTGGAATGTCCTCTAAGATGCAGATGAGACCACCCAGGAACCACTCCTGTCACTGGAGTTGAATGCTAGAAAGAGGCTTGGGCCTTAAGGACAAACAGGCCACTGAGTCAGCTCTTGGGTTACCATGGAGGATGATACACGTTCTTATGGTGTAGAGCATGTTGGTGTGTATTCTATTACACCAGTGGGACTGGTGTATTCTATTACCAGTGGGACTGGTAGTCCCACCGGCAGCTGGGTCCAAGTTGAACTCCCTGACTAGTTTGTCCATGTTCCCCTGTACAGGGCTGCTGCTGCTGTCCCAGGCCTTCTCAGCCCCATCCTCCAACCCTTGCCTCCCCTCCGGCTCCACGCGCTCATATCTGCCCCTTGAGGCCAAGTTTCCCTGTAGTGCACCACACATGTGTCCAGCTTCTCCTGAAGTCCACCCCCTAACAACAACAAAATGTCCAGGGTAGTTGGAAGAGATATTACCGGTACACTTATTTTCTTCTATTTAAAAGGTAAAGCAACTGAAGTTTTAAATCTGCAGCAAAAGAAATAAATGGGAATACGGAGAATGTTAAAACGAAACAAAAAAGAAATCCGATGAAGTTTTCTACATCTTGGGTAAGGCACAAACCCCTTCTGAAGGAAAACAAGAATTCTCCTTAACCCCCAATGTTGACTTAAGTTGTTTCAAATTATAATGTTCCTTAAACATGTTCAAACATTTAACCAGATATAAACACCTTATGTTTGTGGCTCTTGTTCAATTATAAACTATGAAATTAAATACAAGCAAAACTATAAAACTAATGAGATTCACATCAACAGACCTAATAACATGTGGCAGACTGTTTTGCAGCATGAACTTGGCCCTCCCTGGCCGTGGGGGTTCCTATGGATGGGCTATGCCCCATGCCGCTGGGGGCTGCGGGGAAAGGCCCTTCTCCTTCCAGTCTCTGACTACGAAACCTTCCGCTAACAGCACATCATACCAACCCGTTGGCCTTCACCTGGCACAAAGACCTTGTTTTAGTCATAGAAAACCTATATCAGTTCCTTCTTCGTTGGTTCCTGGTGACCAAGGTGAATGTTATTTGGGGCCAAAGGGCTTGCAAATATGAAGACGAAGGCCAGCATCCCCTGGCAGTCTCTGGTTTTGTGGTTGTTATCCAGACAACTGACATAACTCACTTAGATTATTTCTGTTTAGATTATCATCAGAATTAAAACAAATAATTAACACATTCTTATAAAGAACTCATAGATCCCAACTTGAAAAACAATGCCAAGACCAATCTCACTGTACAGAAAATGAAGTCACTTTGGGGAGCAGAGAAGGAAAGATAAACAAGTAGGCCAGATTCAGAAGGCTCCCTTTCTTCAAAATCTCACACGTGGGGTCCTCGAGGACAGGGTTCAATATTTAGCTGCTAAAACATCTGGTTTTGAAAAAACAATGATGCCAGCTTTGTGTACTGGTCATTGGATTTTAAAAAATAGAAAAACAGAATGCCTGTTCAAATTACTTTGGTTAGCTTTTCTAAGAGGGCATCGTTCCCAAGTCCCTCCAAGTTCCCCCTAATGATCACATTTTGTAAATACTTCATATCAGTTCTATCCCCTAAGCAGATCTTCAAGCTGTCCTCCTCACTCCATTTCAATGCCACCACCCTGGCCTGGGCACCACCACCTTCCTGGAGGGTAAGACTTGGTCCCAACCCTACTCTTGGCTGCCCCACCCATAACCTTCACATCCTTCACTAGGCAGCCTCTGCCTACCTCTCTGGTCTCATTTCATGCACTTCCCCTTAATTTTTACTGCCATCATCAGAGGTGATTCTGGGCATAACCCTATCTGCAGGTCTTGGGGAAGATCTCTTGAACCATTTGCCCCTGATTCTGCTGGGTCCAGCAGGCCCTCAGCCTACCCCTTTCTTCTTTCTCCCCAAGAGCACTCAGAATAAGAAGGCAGCTGATCCTTCAGGTAAGCAGACGTGTTATCCACAGCCCCATCAACCCCTGTACCAGCCGCTCCTTAGACCCCTGCTTTTGCCATCCAGATCTCAAGCCCTTTAGAACTGGTGCTCCATGACCCTGCAATTGGGTTTGACGCAAATTTCACCTTTGATTGTAGGGGTATCTGCACTTTTCTCCTTCTGTCATCTCAACCTCACCACCTGCTGCTCAGCTACAACCAGAAGGTTGGGACCCCAGAGAGAATGTTCTTTCCAGTTTACTGCATGGGTCTTTCCAGGAACAGGGGGAGTCCAGGTTCAGCCAATGCTCTATCCTCATCTAACATCATACTGGTCTCAAGGCCCCATTCTAACCCCCGAGGTCCCAGCTGTCTAGGAGAATGTGGAATTCTCTCCAGTGGTGGAGGGGGGAGAACACTAGGGCTGGAGGGTAAGGGCTGTGCATGCATGTGCGTGCCTGTGTGTATGTGTGTGTGTGTGTGTGTGTGACAGAGAAACACACCAGCCTTTGTTCTCTCTCTCAGAGAGGTCTTCCTTTTTTGTTACTCTTCATTCCTTCTCTTTCCTCACTTCTTATACTTAAAGGAGGGATTTTTTTTAATGGTTTTAAATATACCCAATTTTTAAACTTCAAGCCATACTAAGTGGTCTTAAGTAAAAAGTAAAAGTCTCTTGCCCAATCCCTTTTCTCTAGGGCCTCACTCCAAAAACAACCATTTTTAAGTGGGTTTTGTTCTGCTAGAAGGAGAAGCTTTCAAGTGTCAAGGTGAAACAGATTCTCATGTCATGTTTTAGTTTGCTTCGTATCTGGAGCATGCTTCTTTTGAGTGGTTTTATTTTTCCTGGAATCTTAATGGATTCCCCCCCACCCCATCACCTTGTTTCAAGAAGAAACATATGACTTTTCCATCATATCACTAAGATCTTCCTATTTCTTAATCATTCTATTTGTTGAACCGAAATAATTTCCCTCTTGAAGCCATTCTTTTGATCCCTCTGACTTCCTGTTCTAATTTGGACTAATCGTGTTCCAGACTTGCCACACAACTACTACCCAGGTATTTCTTTATACATACTCCCCTGGGATTAGCTCCAGAAGGCACACATTTCTTTATAATTCTTAATTCCTTTTATGCTTTTCTGCAGTTCGTCGACAAGTAATACTTTTCAGGAAGTACGTGGCAGGTAAACTCACTGAGCAACTGAATATCTATACGTCTGTATTTTGCTTCATATTTGATTAATAATGTGGCTACCTATGAAATTTTACATTCAGGATAACTTCATTCCAAATTCCTTTTTTTTTTTTTTTTAAGAAATCTCTACACCCAACATGGAGCTCAAACATCGCCAAGACTGAGTCACATGCTCTACTGCCTGAACCAGCCAGGAGCTCCACTTTCTTCCAAATTCTAAAAGCATTGTTTCATTTTATTTTAGACTCTTGCCACTCAAAATGTGGTCTGCAAGCCAGCAGTCTCAGCAAGGAGCTTGCTGGAAATACAGAACCCCAGACCCACCCCAGAATCTGAATGTAAACTGGATCTCTAGGGATGTGTGGGTGTGTTAGACTTGAGAAGTACTGTTTCAGCCTTCAGCACTGCTGCTAAGAGGACTGAGTCAATCTGCTCTCTTTTCTTGGTAAGTAACCTGAAGTTTTTTTCAGTCTAGGATTTAGGGACTTTCTCTTTGTCCTTACCTGGTGATCTGAAATTCTCCAGGCTACTTTTAGGCTGTGACCTTTTCCATTAGGTCCTGCCAATTTCAAGACTTGTGGCTGTGACCTTTTCCATTAGGTCCTGCCAATTTCAAGACTTGTGCCTTTCTTCAGATCTGGGGGATTTTCTTCTTTTATTTCTCTAATTTTGTCTGCCTCTCTGTCTTCTCTGTTTTCTCTTTCAGGAATGTCATTGATTTCCCTGTTTGATCATCCGTATCTTTTAGACTTTCCCTTTTATTTCCCTTCACTGGTTTTTCCGATCTTCATTCTGAAAAAAAATGTTTTTTCAATTGATCCTTAAGCCCTTCTATTGGATTTTTTAAAATTTGCAAATGTCTAACTTTAATCTACTGTATTTCTCTGCACTGTGGTTACTATGGTTTAATGTAATGCTCATTTTTCATAGCAGGCTGTTCTTCTTTCATGGATGTAGTGTTGTCACACGTCTTTAAGGATACTAATTCATTTTCATTTTTCTGTTTTGTTTGTTCCAGTGCCAGCAGTTCTGTTTGTTCATCTTGCTCCTTCTTTATGATATTGTTGATTTTCCTTAAATGTCTGATCATCCTCATTAGATAATATCACAGAATTATTGTTCATTTGCTTAGGTATGATGATGGCATTGTGCTCATGTAAGAAACTGTATTTTAGAAAATGAATTTTGAGGTTTTTAGAGATGTCTGCAATTTACTTTCACAGGTTACACATGCACGCGCACACACACACACACACATACACACACACACAAGAGAGAAAGAGAGAACACTTAAATATAGCAAAGTATTAACACTTGGAAGTGGAGACTATACCCAAGTGGAGAATGTAGTCCAAGAGTTACTGTACTAGTCTTTCAATTTTTCTCTTGAAATTTCTACTTGGAATTTTTCTAAGTAAAATTTGGAAATAATAAGAAAAACAAAAGAAAAATATCTGAATATGTTTTGGAGAATACCTCTGGGGGGGGGGCCTAAAATCTCTAAGGAATCTGTTTTCCTATAACCAGAAGCTTACATGGTCTTTAAGCAAGTTAGACTACAAGTCATTTGCATTTTTGCATATTTGCTCTGCTTGCAGAGTAATGAACGATGTATGCAAAGCCTCTGAATGATAATCTTTAGGAAATCTGCCAGAGCGGATTAGAAAGGCACCTGTCCTGCTGTATCTCTAATGAAGCAAAGGAAGTTATAATGGGATTTCATGGGTGTGGGTAGTAATTGGATTTGGTGGAGGATGTAATTAAATTTCACCAAGGGCCTACAACCTCTGCCCCAGGAAAATGATGAAAGGGTCAGAGGACATTCCATCTTGCTTAAAGGGAAATATGTAAAGCCTGTAGAAACTCTATAGTGCATGCCTACTCTGTCCCCATCTCCTCAATCATGGGAGGGCAGCCCCACCATTTTCAAGATCACTAGAGTCTCACCTTCAGGCAGAGGGCTGAAAGCACTGTAGATAAGCCTGGTATACTGTAAAAGTCCCTGACCACTTTCTGCTGTCCCCTAGTCTCCTGAATTTTCTATTTCTACTTCAGGAAGTAGAATCAGAGCAAAATCCAGCCCAGAGGAAGGTAGCCTCCCCAATATGGGCAGATTCCAACACTCAAGTGGAAGGCGGTCAGGTTGACCACTGCAGGCAGCTAGAGCCATCTTCGCCATCATTGTGTGGTGCCAGGTGGCCTGAAAGCTCTGGGAACAAAACAGGACATGTCGATTGATAGGTTTTCTATAGTGTGTGTCAAGTGGTGGCAAGCAGGCAGGCTGACCCTCTCCCCAGCACAGAGCTAATGTGCTTAGGGGTCTCAGTCTCTCACCCCAGGAGACCAAACCTTCCCTGGGAAGGCTATCAAGTGTCGTTTCCAGAGCAGGTTTCCAGAGTTGTGGCAGATGTTACTGGTGCAGTCAGATGCTCTGATGTGGGAGCCTGGCCACCTTGCTGTGAGGCAGGCCTTTACAGAAATGCCTGGCTCTCTGCACCAACCCCTCTTCTGCTCTCAATCCCTGTGACTCAGTGTCTCTCCAAAGACACCCCAAAGTAACAGCTCTCACCTCAGGCCCTCTCCACTTCAGTTGACCCATCAATTCCATCCCATCTGCTTTCCATTTTGCAGAACTATGTCAAGTTCCTTAAAACGACCTGGTTTGAAGGTCACTGGCTATCTCCTTTCTAGCAGACTGAACCATTCCTGGCTTCCTTCCTCGGCCTGGACCTTGAAGTCTTTCTGTGGGTTCTTACTGCAAGGATACTCTGCCTCTTTGTGCTGGCACACAGCCTCCCTCTAGCGCAGCATCCCTGCGTTACTGCCCACTGTTGTCATCAGACCATCCCTCTCATTGCTCATGCACCCATTTATATGACAAATGGCAAGCAGTCCCTATTTCTACCTATGCTTCCACTTTCATTCATAGTGAGAAACTGTGACCATCCCATAAGTAAACTCAAACAACCTGTCCATGGTGCCCACAAGCTAAAGTTTGCAGTTAAAGCACTGAATCATAACTTCAGACTCAGGTGATGCTGAACCACATGCTAAGGTTTAATACATACTCCCCAAAGAGAAGGTTGCTGAAAAACCTCACACACTTGGGTCACCAGCTGAGATGGAGAATGTGGATTAGTGCAATGTCTGATTAGTGAATATTCTTAAGGAGAGGTTTGTTTTGCTTTGTTTTGTTTTGTTTTTAAGCAACGTTTAGGTAGGAGGGAGAAAAAAAGAGCAGGGAACTGTCAGTCCATCCCAAATTAAATGGCAATTCTTAAATAATTCCCCCTAAATTATTTGCTTAACTATAGATATCTCTGAAAGCTAAAATATCTCTGAAAGCAGGGGAGAGCTGCCAGTACGTATCCTGTAACATTTTAGTTTTCAACAGACTAAACATAACTGAATAGCATTCCAAAAACTTCTGCATTACTCTTTAAGTTAGCCATTTCTTCATTGTAAATCTTATTATAAAAATTCATTTCAATATAAACAATTTTTCAATCATCCAGTGCCTTTACAACATAAGATAATGATCTCCAATATTTTTATTTCTTTTTAAACTTATTCATGCAGAGTTTTCTATTTGTTTTCTTCTTTCATTTTTTGTTTTTTTTTTTTACTTTCTATTGTTATGTAATTGTAAGAATGCAGTTGTAAGAAAGGATTCAGAGAGATCCCATGTACCCTTTATCATAACATCTTACAGAACACTGTATTGTTCACAGTTCAGTATCACCAGGAAAAACGATGCTGGTACAATCCACAGAGGTCACTCAGTTTTTGCTACTTTTACATGCAGTTGTATGTGTGTGTATGTGTGTACACATGCATGTGTGTGTGTGTTTAGTTCTATGCAGTTTTATCATGTATGTTGATCTATGTAACCACCACCACAAGCAAGATACAGAAAATTTCCATCCCAAGGATCCCTCATGCTACCTTTTTATAATTACAGCCACTTCCCTGTCTTTTCCCTCCCTCACCCTTAGCAACACTGACCTGATCTCCATCACTGTAACTTTGTCATTCCAAGAATGTTCTAGAAATGGGATCGGGGTGCCTGGGTGGCTAGGTCGGTTGAGCATATGACTTCGGTTCAGGTCATGATCTCATGGCTTGTGTGTTCAAGCCCCGCATCAGGCTCTATGCTGATAGCTTGGAGCCTGGAACCTGCTTAGGATTCTCTCTCTCCCTCTCTCTCAGCACCCCACCCCCCACCAAATAAATAAATGTTAAAAATTAAAAAAAAAAAGAAATTTTAAGAAATGGGATTATACAGTATGGGACCTTTTCGGATTGGTTTCTCTTGCTCAGCATCCAAGTTGTTGAGAGTATTACAATTCTTTGTTTTTTCTTGCTGAGTAGTACTCCATGAACATACCACTGTCAGTCTGACTGGTCACCCACTGAAGGACATTTAGGTTGTTTCCAGTTTGGCATCACTACGAATACACTGTCTATGAGCACTCATGTGCAATGCAGGTTTTTGTGCAAACAGAAGTTTTCACTTCTCTGAGAGTAAACGCCCAAGAGTGTCACTGCTGGGTTTTATGGTAAGTACATGTTTAGTTTCTTAAGAAACTGCATACTTTTTTCTAAAGTGGCTGTAACATTTCGCGTACCCACTAGTAAATGGGTATATATGAGTGACCCAGTTTCTCTGCTTCTTTTGGCATTATAAAAATATTATTAATATTTTTAAAATATTAGCATTTTGATAGGTTTACCATGGTGTCTCATGGTGGTTTAAATGTGCAATTCCCTGATGGCTAAGGATGTTACCTATCTTTTCATGGTCTCATCTGTCATTGGCATTCCTCTTCAGTGAGATGTCTGTTCATGTCTTTTGTCTGTTTCATAATTGGATTGGTTTTTGTTGTTGAGTTTTGAGGGCTCTTTCTATATTCCGGACCCAAGTCCTTTGTCAGATATATGGCTTGCAAATATTTTCTCCTAGACTTTAGCTTGTCTTTTCATCCCTATTCCTAGTCTTTCACAAAGAAAAAGGTTTTAAGTTTGATAAAGTCTAGGGGTTTTTTTTCTTCCATTTACGAATTGTGCTTTTGATGTCAAATCTAAGAATTTTTTCTGGTCTGAGCTCTCAGAGATTTTCTCTCACGTTTTTTTGGAGAAGTTTTTATAATTTTATGTTCTATATTTAAGTAGTTTATTTTGAGTCAAAACTTTTATAAGGTAGGAAACTTAGGCTGAGGTTCATCTTACTGCCTATGTATGCTCTATTTCTCTAGCACTAGTGTTTGAGAAGGCTATCATTCCTGCATTGATCTGTTTTTGCAACTTTGTTAAAAATCAGTAGGGCATATTTGCATGGATTGATCCATTGATGGGCACTTAGTTTCCATAACTGAGCTATTATGAATGATGCTACAATGAACATGGGTGTGCAGATGATCCCTTCGAGATACTGGTTTCAATTCCTTTGGACATATACACACGAATGGGGTTGCTGGATCATAGAGTGGTTCTATTTTTAATATTTTGAAGATCCTCCATACTGTTTTCTATATTGGCTGTACCAACTTACATTCCTACCAACAGTGCACAAGTGTACAAGGGTTCTCTTTTCTTTGCATTCTTGCCAATATTTTTTATCTTTTTTTTTTTTTTAATAAAAGTCATCCTAACATGTGTAACCTGTTATCTCATTGTGGTTTTGATTTGCATTTCCCTGGTGATTAGTGATGTTAAGCACCTTTTTATATATCTCCTGGCCACTTTTATGTCTTCTTTAGAAAAATATCTATTCAGTACTTTGTCCATTTTTAAATTGGGTTATTTTCTTTTTTGCCATTGAGTTGTACAGTTTCCTTGTGTATTTTGTATATTAACCCCTTATCCAATATATGGTTTGCAAATATTCCCTCCCATTCTATAGGCTGCCTTTTCATTTTGTTGATTGTTTCTTTCTGAGCACAAGCTTTTTAGAACGATGTAGTTCCATTTGTTTACTTTCACTTTTGTTGTGTGTTGGGTTATCATACCCAAAAAATTGTTGCCAAGACCAATGTCTAGGAGACACTGGTTTTCTTCTGGAAGTTTTACAGTTTCGGGTCTTATGCTTAAGTATCTAACCCATTTCAAGCTAATTTTTGTGAGTGGTGTAAGACAGGGGTCCAATTTCATTCTTTTGTATGTCAATGTCCAGTTTTCCCAGCACCAGGTACTGAAGTGATTTTCCTTTCTCCACTGTGTGTTCTTAGCTCCCTTGTCAGATATTAGTTGACTGCACATGCACGGATTTACTTCTGGGCTCTTGATTCTGTTCCATTGGTCCACATGCCCTTCTTTATGCCAGTACCACCACCGTGTGACTATATTTGTAATAGAGTTGGAAATCAGGAAGTATGAGGCCTCCAGCTTTGTTCTTTCTCAGGATTGCTTTGCCTATTCAGGGTCCTTTGTGGTTCCCTACAAATCTTAGGATTGTTTTTTCTATCTGTGAAAAATAACATTGGAATTTTGATAGGAATTATGTAGAATGTATGGATGGCTTTGGGTAGTATGAACATTTTAATAATATTAATTCTTCCAATCCACAAAATGGAATATTTTTCTATCTATTGTGCCTTCTTAAATTTCTTTCTTCAAAGCCTTATAGTTTTCAGTGTTCAGATCTTTCACCTCCTTGGTTATATTTAGTTCTAACTATTTTATTGTCTTTGATGCTGTTATAAATGGGATCGCTTTTCTTTATTTCTTTTTCAGATATTTTGTTGTTAATGTACAGAAATGCAACTGAATTTTGTACGTTGATTTTGCATTCTGTAACTTTACTAAATTCATTTATTGGTTCTAGAAATTTTTGGTGGATTCTTTAGGATTTCTATATACAAGATCATGTCATCTGCAAACAGAACAATGGTAATTCTTCCTTTCCAATTTAGATGCCCTTTCTTTTTCTTGCCTAATTTCTCTGGCAAGGACTTCCAGCACTATGTACAGTAGGAGTAGTGACAGTTTGCACCCTGTCTTGTTCCTGACATTAGAGGAAAAGCTCTCAACATTGCACTGTTGAGTATGTTATTGATTTTTAGTTTTATACAATTGTGGTTGGAAAAGATACATGGTAGGATCTCAATTTTCTGAAATTTGCTAAGATTTGTTTGTGACCTAACATGATCTATCCTGGAGAATGTTTCACGTGCATTTGAAAAAAAAATGTGCATTCTGCTGTTGTTGGCTGGAATGTTCTGTATATATCTGTTATATCCATTTGATCTAAAGTATACTTCAGGTCTAAAGTTTCCCTATTGCTTTTCTATCTGAATGACCTATCCATTATTAAAAGTGAGATGCTGAAGTCCCCTACAATTGCTGCACTATTTCTCCCTTCAGATCTATTAGCATTTGCTTAATATACTTAGGTACTCCAATGTTGGGTCCATTATATTTACAATTGTGATAACCTCTTAATGACTTGACCCACTTATCATTATATAATGACCTTCTTGCCACCCATTAGATTTTGACTTAAATTCTATTTTGTCTGATATAAGTGTAGCTACCCCTGCTCCCTTTTGGTTTCTATTTGCATGGAATATCTTTTCCATCCTTTCATTTTGAGCCTTTATATGTCCTTAAAGTTGAAGTAAATCTCTTACATGCAGCATATACTCGGGTCTTGTGGGATTTATTTTAATCCATTCAGCCATTTTATGCCTTTTGACTAGAGAATGTAATCTGTTTACATTTAAATGATTATTTATATGTAAGGATTTACACCATCTTATTGTTTTCTGGATGTTTTGTAGTCTCCTTGCTCCTTTTTTCTTCTTGCCATCTTCCTTTGTGATTTGATGATTTTCCATAGAGAAAATCACTTTGCTTCTCTTCTTCTTACCTTTTGTGTCTACTGTAGGTTTTTGCTTTGTAATTACCATGAGACTTACGTAAAATATTTTGAGCTAATAGCAACTTCAATCACACACAAAAATTCTACCTTTTTGCTTTACATTTTTTTTGAGAGAGAGAGAGAGAGAGTGAGAGTGAGTGAGAGAGAGAGAGAGAGAGAGAGAGAGAGAGAGGATCCCAAGCAGGCTCCACACTCAGTGCTGAGCCTAACAAAGGGCTTGATCTCACAACCGTGAGATCATGACCTGAGCCTATATCAAGAGTTAGACGCTCATCTGACTGAACCACCCAGATGCCTCTACATCTTTTTATGTTGTGTGTCTCTTAACAAATTATTGTAGTTATACTAGTTTTTAATACTTTGTCCTTTAATCTTTATACTAGGGTTGAATGATTAACATGCCACCATATTACAGTATCAGAATATTCTGAATCTGGCTATATGCTTACTTTTACTATTTTTATGTTTTATGTTTTCTGACTAATCATGTCCTTTCATTTCAGCTCAAAGAATTCCTTTCATCATCTCTTTTAAGGCAGGCCTAGTGGTGAAGAACTCTCTCGGCTTTGGTTGCTTGAGAAAGTCTATAGTTCTCCTTCATTTTTGAAGGACAACTTTGCTAGGTTAAATATTTCTGTTTAGCAGGGTTTTTTTCTTTCAGCATTTCAATATATCATCTCACTCTCTCCTGGCCTGCAAAGTTTCTGCTGAGAAATCCACTGACAGCCTTATGGGGGTCCCCTTGTATTTGAGGATTTTTTTTCTCTTGTTGCTTTTAAAATTATTTGTCTTTTAATTTAGACCATTTGATTATAATATACATTGAAGAAGATCTCTTTGAGTTGAACGTCTTGGAGGGCTTATGAGCTTCTTGAACTTGGATATCCAAATCTCTCCCCAGATTTGGGACATTCTCAACCATGATTTCTTTAATAAACTTTCTACCCTTATCTCCCTCTCTTCTCCTTTTGAGATTCCAATATGCATAGACTGTTCCTCTTGATGGTGGCCCATAGTTCATGTAGGCTTTCTTCACTTTTTTCCTTCTTTTTTCCTTTGTTCTCCTCTGACTGGATAATTTCAAATGATCTGTAGTCTCCTTCACAAAATCTTTTTCTGCTCAATCAGGTCTGCTGTTGATGTTCTCTACTGCATCTTTCACTTTATTCATTGTATTTCCCAACTTTGTAATTCCTATTTGGTTCTTTTTAATGATTCATATATTTTTGTTAAATTTCTAATTTTTTTCATGTATTGCTTTACTTATTTCATTGAATTATCTTTCTGTGTTTTCTTGTAGCTCATTGAACTTCCTTAAAACAGCTATTTTGCATTGCTTATCAGGAAAATTGCAGATCTCCATTTCTTTGGGGTCAGTCACCAGAAAATCTGTATGTCCCTTTGGTGGTGTCATGTTTCCTTCATTTCTCGTGTTCCTTGAAGTCTTCCACTGCTGTCTTCACATTTGAAGAAGTTATCACCTCCTCTAGTCTTTACTGACTGGCTTTGGGAGAGAAATACCTTCCACCGGTCCTCTTATGAATTGAAGCTTTCTCAGACCTTCTATAGAATCACATGTTCCACACCTCTTATTCCCTCTTAGGGAATAGTTCTTAAGACTGTATTACTTTTTTTGATCCTGCAAAACCAGGATTCGTGCTTATAGCTTCTCGTTTGCTCCCCCCTTGGGTGGTACTGAGGGCTCAAGTTTGTATGCTTTCTTCTAACCCCACAGGGTCAGACTGGCTTTCTTCAGGCGCTCACTAGCTGTCTGCAGAGGCTGGCTCTTGCTGCCCTTGGGAATGTACACTGATAACTGGCCATGGAGTAGCAAATGAGTGTGACTAGGCATGTAGAGTGTTGTGGGTGTCCGTGGACCAAGCTGGAAGATCTGTAAGTGAAGTGTCCCCAGTGGTTCATAAGTGGGTTTCCTGAAGGAGTCTGCAAAGCAGTTAGTAGGATCCATATCCGACTGATGTCAGCCCTGGCTGCTATTCTCCCAGCTACTCCTTGCAGTCCATGTCATGCAACACACCTCAGAAATCTGGGTAAGAGGAGAAAGAAATGGGTCTCTTGGGCAGTGTCCCACACATCTGGGGAAGCTGGTGTTCACTTACACACTCTCACTTTCCCCTGTGAGGAAAATCACAGGCCGAAAGATCTCTTTTGTCACTGAGCTGTGTTGCCTCAAGGGAGAGGTAACATGGGTAAAGTGAAACTGTTCCTCTTACTCTCTTCAATGCATCCAATCTCAGATTATTTTTTGCTCCAACAATGTGCTGGAACTTGGTGGACTCATGGACTTATACAAAGGCACTGTTACCCTTGGATGATTATCAAAATTGGTGTTCTCTGGGGGTAAGATGGCAGAAAACTCCTATTCCACTGTTTTGATGTTGTCAATAAACTTGTCTATGTCTACAAAAAACCTTTGTTGTGATTTTGATGGGGATTTTATTAAATCTATAGATCAATTTGGGCAGAACTGACATCTTCCTACACAGAGTCCTCCAACTGATGAATATAGTATGTCTCTCCATTTATTTAGGATTTCTTTGATTTCTTTCAAGCATTTTGTGATTTTCAGCATATAGATCCTATGCATGTCAATTGAATTTAAACCTAAGTATTTCATTTTCTTTGGGATAACTGTAAATGATATTGTGTGTTTAATTTCAGTTTTCATGCTTGTTATTAGTATACAGAAATGAGATTGATTTTTGTGTATTGATCTTATATGTTGCAGTCTTGCTGAACTCAGTTATAGGAGTTTGGGGATAGCTGCTCTGAATTTCCTATGTAGATAATCATATAATGTGGAAACAGGGACAGTTTTTATTTCTTCCTTTATAATATCTAGGTCTTTTATTTCTTTTTCTTGCCTTATTGCGTTGGTATAACTTCCAGCCCTATGTTGAATAACAGTGGTGTCAGTGGACATCCATGACTTGTTCCTGACCTTAGGGGAAAAGCATCCAGTGATTCACCAGTAAGCATGATGTTGCTTATATTTTTTGTATACACTTCTTATCAAGTGAAAGAAGTTCCTTCCTAATCCTGGTTTGATAAGATTTTACACTGTGATTTCGTCAAAAACTTTAACTCTGGAAACCAATATGTCCATGTGATTTTTTTCTCCTATAGTCTAATGATACGATGGACTACAACAATTGATTTTTGAATGCTAAAGCAGTCTTGCATATAAAGAATAAATTCCATTTCGTGATGGTGTATAATTCATTTTATACACTGTTAGATGCAATCTGTTAATATTTTGTTGAAGATTCTTATGTGTAAATTTATGAGACTTATTGATGTGTATTTTTCCCTTTTTTGTAATGTCTGCTTTTGGTTTCAGAGTAATACAAGCTATATAAAATGAGTTGGGAAGTGTTCCCTTCTTTCCTATTTTCTGGAAGAGATTGTGCAAAATTCTTCTTTAAATGTTTGACAGAATTCTTCAATGAAACCTAAGCCTGGAGACTTTTTGAGGAAGTATTTTATTATTAATAAAAATTCAATTTGTGAGATTATAGGACTATTCAGGTTGTCCATTTCAAGTTGGTGTTTGTGGTTTTTGAGGAATTGGTCAATTTGACTAAGTCATCAAATGTATTAATGTAAAGTTGTTTTCTAGTATTCCTTCATTATTCTTTTAATTCCTGCAAGATACCTAGTGACATATCCATGTTCATTCCTAATATTGGTTATTTGAATCTTCTTGGGTTTTTTTTTTTATCACACCTCCTGGGTTAGTCTAGTTGATGACCTCCATTCTAGTTGTGGAAGGAGGGGCTCAACTCTCCACTGGATCCTGCTAACACTGGGGTACAAGGTTAAATCACACTGGTGATTTGCTCCATTTTACATCACCTCAAAGGGTCTTGCTGCTGCTGAGTAGAGGTGGAGGCTTAGCTCACCAATGGGCCCTGCTGACATTACCCTGGTGTAAAAATCTGACTTCCAGTTGCTTCCACTAGGCAGGGGATAGAATATTAGATCTCTGCCCAGCCCCACCAATAGCACCAGGTTGGGTAATGGCAGTGCTACCTGCTACCTGCTTCTGCCTACTTCCTTGGATCAGAGGTCAGGTGAAAGATCAGTTCCTGCCAGGCCCTGCTGAAATAGGTGTGTGTGTGTGTGCGTGTGTGTGTGTGTGTGTGTGTGTTCAGTTTTTCTCTTTTGTTTGACTGATGTAGGGAGGGTCTTTCTAGAAAGGTGTTTTTTATTTTTTTGGAGGGGGTTGGGGGTTTTTTGTTTGTTTGTTTGTTTTGGTTTTGGTTTTGGTTTGTTTGATTGTTATGACCGTTAGGCCACCATCTTCCCTATCCTTTGGCTGGGGAGAACAGGCTCTTCCTGGAGTTTGTGCCTATTAGAGATTCAGGGCATACATATATGCCCTATCCAGGATTTAGGGGAGACAATAACGAAACCCAGAAAACTTACAGCCGTTGCCTTCCCCCAGTTCCAAGATCTCTAGGCAGCCTGCTTTCTTTCTTCTCCCTTTCAGAATTTTCTTACATTTGTTTGCTGTATTATGTATTAATTCTGTATTTATGTATTAATTATGTATTATGTATATGTATGTATATGTATGTGTGTATATGTATATTTATATTATGTAATATGTATAATTATGTTTTAATTATTAAGAGGGAGAACCTGGGAGGGATAGGGCCATTCCATCTTAGCAGAACCAGAAGTCCCTATTTTTCTTTTTTAAAAACACCAAATTACGATCACATTGTATATATAATTTTATATCATTTTTACTTACCATATCATAAGTTTTTAATTTCTGTAATAAACTCTTTGTAAGTACAATTTTAAAAGCTATATAATTCCCAACTGAGTGGCCAGAAGATGATTTACATAATCATTTTCCTATTGTTGAAAATTTAGATTCCAACATTATTGCTGTAATAAATAATGTACTAATGAAAACGTTTGTGCCTTAACGTTTTTCTGTATTTTAGGATTATTACCTTAGATAGTCCCAGAAGTAGAATCACACACAGCCTAATAGGAACATGGAAGAGTGCCTCTTTTGTTCTCAACAACACTGGGACTTCAATATACTCTTAAACATGAATCAGTCTGATAGAGAAAACAGTATTATAGTATGCCCTAATGTGCATTTCTCTGATCGCCAGTGAGGTTGATCAATTGCCCTCCTTTTGTAAATTGCCTTTTCATGTCTTTGTGTCTGTTCATCTTCTGGGTCTTCATACACTCTTTTGGAATAGCCTTCCCAGTACAAGAACTGACTAATTGTGTCTAAGAAGCTGTTTTCTTAAAGCAAAAAAGATATAGTTCAATGTCAAAGATCAGCTAGGAGAGAAATAATTTCATCCCGTGTTCAACTACTGCAAAGATCAAGCGCTTAACAGGAAAACACCTACCAATTAAATGAAGACATTAGATGAAAATAAAACGTACGAAACACTTCAGATTTCTGGGTAACTCTTAATCTTGAAAGTTACACTGTTTAAGAAGAATAAACATTTCCAGGAGGCACCTAGGTGGCTCAGTCAGTTAAGCATCCGACTCTTTTTCTTTTCTTTTCTTTTTTTTAGCTGTTTGTGCACAGGGACTTTATTAGCATTTTGAGTAATAATCAGAGGAGTCTTCCAGCCAACAAGTCCTTTCTTGTATGTCTATTTGCTTATTTTGTTTTTATTTTTTATTTTATTATTTTTTAATATGAAATTTATTGTCAAATTGGTTTCCATACAACACCCAATGCAATAAGTCATACAGAGAAAGACAGATACCATATGTTTTCACTCTTATGTGGATCCTGAGAAACTTAACAGAAGACCATAGGGGAGGGGAAGAGGAAAAAACAAAGAGAAGGAGGGAAGCAAACCATAACAGACTCTTAAAAACTGAGAATAAACTGAGGGTTGATGGGGGGTAGGAGGGATGGGTAAGTGGGTGATGGGCATTGAGGAGGGCACCTGCTGGGAGGAGCACTGACTCTTGATTTTAGCACAGGTTATGATCTCAAGGTTCATGAGATCAAGCCCCACGTCGGGCTCTGTGCTGACAGTGTGGAGCCTGCTTGGGATTCTCTCTCTCCCTCCAAATCTGCCCCTCCCCCACTAGCACTAACACACTCATGTGCGCTCACTCTCTCTCTCTCAAAGTAAATAAATAAACTTTTTTTTAAAAGAAGAATAAACATTTCCTGAATCTTACCTGCAGCATAACAACATTGTCACCTTCAAAAGTTACAAACACATCTGTGTCACATTTTAGGCCTGAGATTCGGTTTTCCATCATGTAACCCTATTGCAGAAAAAAGAAAAGAAATATATTTTAAATGTGCAATCCCATCATCATAAAAGACTAACCTTTTCTTTGAAATCATACAAAAATACAGAAAATGGAAAAGAATACAGTAACTATAGTTCTCCTGCCCAGAGTAACCATTCTAAGAGTTTTAAGCCATCACACTTGCTTTTAATCTATAAATATTATTTCAGATTTGCCTTCATTATTAGTAAAAACATTTGGACATAGTCATGTCACATTTTTTTCCCCAAAATATTTCAACAAATTGTGCTGATTTTTTTCTACCTCTCTTCCAAATCTTATGAATTCTAATAAATGTCAAGAAATTAGTGATTATGCCCTAAATATATGCAGGAGAATGATGCCTCCTCCACCCCAACCTTTTCGAAATTAGCAAATGTACCTGATTCTCGGGACACCACACAAAAATCCTAAATTGCCACTCTGCGTGTTAATATCATTAACTACTCTGAGTCATAAATTCACACCCCAGTTTCCAGCTAGTGTTTTTTCTTTTTTTATTTCCTGAAATCCTTATTTAAATGGCAGTAGCCTGCTGCTCATTTTCAAAGTGTTGACAGTAGTTCTGCACACAAACTGGGAGAAACAGCTGCTCAGGAGAAAGTCGATCGGCCCCAGGCAAAACATAGAGCAGCAAAGTTTGCCTGTGTTTGGCCTCGGGCCCTTCCCCTTCTGAAGGCCCCTGCACGGTATTTCTTCCAGTTCCTTGCTCTCCCCATTAAATCTCTAGAATCTTTCCCACTCTCAAAATCGGCTTCCACAAATCAATCCTGCCTAAGTAAGTTATATCAGAGGTGACTGCCAGGCTACTTCTCCCAGGACTATTTGCATTTAGCACTTCAGCTCTGGCGAGGGCATGACAAGATTCAGCCTCTGCTGAAATTTGCAAGCCGCACGGAGCAGCGCAGAAGGGCACTCCCGTGGGCAGCCATACACTCCCATCTCAGGGTACCTTGCTTTCTTTCTGAAAATGGCCACTTGAGTCACAGAAGCCAGCACTTCCGGGGGCTTGCTGCCTGCAGAAGTCTGGAGCATCACTCAGTGCTTCCTGACCCGGGAGCCGTCTTCGGATGCCCCTACTTTCCCACACCCCCACCCAGGCCAGCATCACAGCGGTCTACGCAGGCCGAAGTGCACAGTGTAAGCATCTGGAGGACTGCTTAACACTTACATAAACGTAAACAGGCTGTATTTACGGAGAAGTAAATCAATAACATTGCCAACCTCCCCGGCCCCTGCCCCATAACCACAGGGATAAACCCGCCCCACAGGCAGACCACGTAAACTGAGGTGCCCACTGAATGTGACCAGGCTCCGGAATGTTTCCCTGCCACAAGGCCACAGCTGACTCACGTTCATCGTTGTGACACCACCATTCATCGAGTGCCCGCTACAACTAGGTTCTGGACTGGGTGCTCTACCCGAATTTCACTTGCTGTTTCACATAATCCTCTTTTTTTTCTCACAACAGCCACGTGAGACATCACCCCATCTCACAGACGAAGAAAGTGAAGCTTGAGAGCCATGTTGGAATGTTCTTGAATAATCTCCTAAGTTCTGGTGTAGAAAAGATGAACACTACATCTATCACCTCGGTATTGGGAAGAAGCCTTTATACTTAAGAAGCATAGCTGCTAAGTGCTCAAAAGAATGATTCTGAAGAAACAACATACTTTTTCTTTGAGAATTGTGCTCCGGTCTATCCCAGCAGGGGTGCGAGTGTCAAATTCTTTGCCGTTCTCTGACACTTCTGAATCTGTTCGCACTCTGCTCCAGGAAGCCAGGCCACAAGGCTGTAAAATGACCTGAGTGATAATCTACTCAAGACGCAGCAGAATCAGCAAATGAATACTGACAGCCTCTCAGAGAAGGGGCAATAGAGTCCTGAGAACATGAAGATGCTCTATCTTATATATAAGTTCTTCCAATGCAGTATCATTTATTTCTCTTCCGGATGGCGAAACTCAACATTGAAATCCTCCTCATGTTTGAAACCCGAGTAAAACCGCATCGCTGCTTCTCAATGATTCCAGACTCTCCAAAGCCTGGACAGAGCTGAGGTACAAGGCTCACAGCCCTCACAGAGCTTGCAGGCAGCTGAAGAAGAAACAGCACAGAGAAAACCCAAAGCCAACTGCGTGCAAAACACGGTTGTGGTCAGCACATCGCTCCCAATCTCCTGAAACTACCAAGGGCATAGTTCTGATCTAATTTCCTTAGACTAGGCCAGAGAGACCTACCCTCATAAAAATCTAACTCTTTGAAATATCCGAGGTGACCCGTTGAGAAACTAACAAGGTTCAACAAATTCTAGGCAGCTGCGTTCCGTGTGAACATGCTCTCAAGTTTAAGGAGAGACACGCAATGCAGAGAAGTTACTCAGTGCAGACTTGCAGCCGTCTTCTGGAGGGACTAAATTCTAAACTTGGGACCCTGAATTCTTTGGAGACAAATTATTATAACCACTGTGTGTGTGTGTGTGTGTGTGTGTGTGTGTGTGTGTGTGTGTGATTTTCTAATTAAAAATGAACTTGAGGTTTTTAATAAATTACTAAAAACAATACATAAGCATTATTTTAAAAAACCAGAACACAGGAAAACCCAACAGAAAAAAAGATAAAGTCATCTGTAATCTCAGGATGTGGAGATAAAAGGGTGTCTGGGAAAGAAAGCCCCCAAGAAAAAGGCTTGGAATAGGAGCTGAGATTGCGAGGGCAGAGACAAGTGTTAGGAGGAGGAAAGTGGGGCGGGACTGGGAAACCAGCAGATCAGATCTGGGCAAAGGGAGCCATGGAGTGTTTTGGAGGGAGGGGGAACGTGACTGAGCATGTTACAGTTAGAGAAGGCTGAGGAGTGAGTTGGGTGTGAGGAAAGCCAGAACCAGGTGAGCAAGACAGGAAAGTAAGAGTGCTGGGTTTGGGGAAGGAGGAAATATGTTAACCTCATAGTCACCTATATAGCACCCATCGGTGGCAAGCTGAGGGGCAGTCCTGGGCTCTGCAGCCTAAGATACTTTCCATGCCGGGTCATAACCCGGCACTTTGTACCTTCATCAGGATTTTTTTTATGTCTATTTATTTTTGAGAGAGAGAGAGAGAGAGAGAGAGAGAGAGAGAGAGAGAGAGAGAGAGAGAGAGAAAGACACAGAGCACAAGCAGGGGAGGGGCAGAGAGAGAGAGAGAGAGAGAGAGACAGAATCTGAAGCAGATTCCAGGCTCTGAGCTGTCAGCACAGAGCCCGACGTAGGGCTCGACCCCATGAACCGCATGATCATGACCTGAGCCAAAGTTGGATGCTTAACCCGCTGAGCCACCCAGGCACCCCTCCAGATGTCTTTCTAAGCAGAGGACGCTGAGGCACAGACACATAGAGGGAAGACCATGTGAAGACATGTCATCTACAAACCACATGGAGAAGCCTCAGAAGAAACCACCCCTGCCAAGAAAGAGCCTGATGTTGGACTTTCAGCCTCCAGAACAAATTTCTGTTTTTTAAGGCATTCAGTCTGACATACGTGGTCACGGCAGACCAAGCAGACTGAGGCAGTGCAGGGGGCGTGTGCACACACACACAGCAAGAAATCAATGTGAACTGCTTCTCCAACGTCAACATATCCTTTGGAGTCCAAGGAAATCCTTCTCGAAGCCATCATCTCAAGGTACTCGAAAGCATGTTGGGAAATGAAATGGTAGTCCCATGAGTTTTCTTCCTTTTCCACACCGGACTCCTAAGTAGGGGCATTTGCTTATACATTTCTGGTGGGGGGAGGCAGATGAGAGAAAGGAGGGAAGTGAGGGAAGAAACAGGTTTCATCTCCAAAAAACTGAATAATATTTTCCATTAGCTTATTTCACTCTTAATTAAAAAAAGAAATATAGAATAGACAGAGGGAACTCTAAACTCCACGCTCCCAAAGCCAACAGAATCCTCAGGGGGCAATGCAGCCCGGAATCTGGTCTCCATGAAGAGAGAGCACGCTGGGTAGATGTGTTACTCTATCTCTGCCTTCTGGGTTACATCGAGCCTCTTAGCAAGTAATTGTGAATGTCATTAAGGTTGTGTCCCATTTCAGTAAGAGCCCCATGAAACATATTTTATGATTCAGGCTTTGTACACTGCAAGTTTAATATTTTCCTGCTGTTTTTAACATCTCTGAATTTTTTTTACTGTATGATTATATTTAATAAATGGATAAGAACAAATTAGAAACAGGCTTTCTTCCCTCCTTTTAAACAAATTGAGGGTAAATCTTGTTAATTTGAAGGAGAAGAAACAGACAGAAATCAATCTTATTTGTAAGAGGAAGGTCAATTGGAAATACAGGATGGACTGTTTCTTAGAGTTGTGTTAATTTATGCCTATGTATCTCCACACCTTGAATGGGGCACAGCCCGTGTGCAAGGTCAGCTGATGTGTGTGAGATTCAATACAGCCTTTCCTGTGACAGCCGTGGTCTGAGTGGGATCTTCTGACAGCCAGAGTTCAACGCCCAGCAGATGACGGATGTTCCTATGGAGGTGACGACGAGTTGTCCCGCCCTGCTGGCTTTGAGATGACCCTACAGTGTCAGGGCTTATAAACTGGGGAAACGGAGAGGAGGGAGTTCATTCATAGGTCCTGTCACCAAAGGTATAGTGAGGGTCTCACTTCACAGGCCCTATGCTACACGCTGCAACCACAGACATGTGTTGCAGGAGAGAGATAGGTATTGGTCAGGTAGACAAATAAAATAGGCAATTAAACAATCTCTGGTAAGTGCCAGAAAGGAGGAGATCTGGGTTCCATAGGAAAAAAATAACAAGAAAGACCTCTTCTAACCTAGATAGATGTTGAAGAATATTTTCAGAGGGCTTATTTAACTTGGAAACTTAAAGAAGAGGAGTCAGCCACGCCAGGAATGGAGAAAGCTTGCTCCCGGTGAAAGAACAGCGTGTGCAAACACCCTGAGGCCATGAAGAAGCACAGAATGTTCAGGGACTAGGAAGAAGGCTGAGCTGGAGGTGGTCAGTTGGGGGAGAGTGGCCCAAAGTTAAGGTAGAAGAGGTAGATAGGGGTCAAGTGACTCGGGAGCCGTCAGGAGTTCATTTTAGGTTAGTGTAGGTGCTAAGTCATAAAATAATTTTGAGCTTTGGAGTGAGATAACTTGTGACTTTAAAAGTTGGCTATAGCTGCTGAGTGAACACAGCCTAGAGAGAGAGAGAAGTTGGGCTAGTTGGTGGCATGGATGGGAGACATGGCGGCATGGAGGAGGAGGGAGAAGGGCTCAGAGAGGATTGAGAGTGGGCATGAGAACAAGGAAGCCTGGGCCACATGAACAGTAGGTGTATGGTGTGGTGTCTACTGAGTTGGAGAATCCTGGGGCAGAAGGATATTTGAGGGAAAGATCAAATTTTCACGTCCGTCGGTGTGAGGTATGAGAGTCTGTGAGCGATGAAAGTTAGATACGAGACTCCGGACATGTGAAAAGGGGTCTGGGATGGAGATGTAAATTAGAAAGGCCTCACCATACAGGTCGTATTTAAAACCTCAGGAGAAGACGGGCTCATCAAGAGTGTGAATACACACAGAAGAGAGGACTCAGGCTCACGTTCTGAAAAATGCCAACATTCAGAGGTCACACAGAAGAACACTGGCAGAGGAGACTAAGAAGACAAAGAAGCCAGAAGAAAGCCAAAGAGTACTGTGTCCTGAAGGCTGAGAATGTGTCCAGGAGGAACAGGCATGCTTTGGCGGGTGAGGACCGAGAAGTGTCCTTTGGACTAAGCCATGGGGAATCAATGGCAGCTGGACTAAAACTGTTTAGGGAGCATGGAGGAGGGGAAGTTAGATTTGTCTCTGGCAATATGGCGGCTAGATATTCTTTTTTTTTAATTCTCCAGTAGAAATCACAAAATCAGAGCCTGGCACAGGGCTCAATCCCACGACCCTGGGATCATGACCTGAGTCAAAATCAGGAGTCAGACATGCAACTGAGCCACCCAGGTGCCCTACTCATAAAATATTTTTAAAAAATCATTTTGAATGCACGGTTAAGCTAATAAAGAGAAATCTTCACAGGCTGGACACAATGAGAGACCATGGGCTCCAAGAGGGTACGATGTGTTGAGGCCAGATAAGAGGTTATGTAAAGACCCCTACATATACACAGTCTCCTGGAAAACAACACCTACCATGGGTGAAATAAGAAAACACCACCCCTCACCCAAGAACATAATGAGGAACTTGGCTAGTCTTAGCTCTGGCTGTGGGGGGGCGGGGGGGGGCAGGTGCAGAAAACATCTTTCCTTAGAGTTTTCAACCATGGCTCTGTGGCCAGAATCCATACTTCCTATGAGGCCCCTCAAAGTCCCAAACAAAGGAGCCAGTTTAAAGTGGGTTGTTGAGATCATCAGGCAGCTGGCAGAGGTAAATATAGATCCTCACTGTCCTGAAAAAACCATCCAGATGAAGTTCCAAATATCACGGGATCAATTAAAAACAAAATCACAAATCACAAGGGGAAATAAAGAATAATCAGAAGAGCTAGACCATAACAGAATCAAACCTGCAGAAGTAGCCCACATGGATATTAGCCTAATATACCTAGAAGTGGATAAAATCAAGAACATGGCGATAACAATGACCTAAAATTTCCAAAATGATCAAGTGGCACAAATCCACATATTTAGCAAACTCAAATAACCCCAAATAGTTGTATGGAAACCAATCTGACAACAAATTTCATATATTGAAAAAAAAAAACAATACTTAGGCACATTAAGTCAAATCACAGATCACCAAAAAATAAAATATCTTGAAAGAAGCAGAGATCCCCACCCCCCGCAATAGATTGCCATGAAAAATTAGATATCTGGGGCGCCTGGGTGGCGCAGTCGGTTAAGCGTCCGACTTCAGCCAGGTCACGATCTCGCGGTCCGGGAGTTCGAGCCCCGCGTCGGGCTCTGGGCTGATGGCTCGGAGCCTGGAGCCTGCTTCGGATTCTGTGTCTCCCTCTCTCTCTGCCCCTCCCCCGTTCATGCTCTGTCTCTCTCTGTCTCAAAAATAAATAAACGTTGGGGCGCCTGGGTGGCGCAGTCGGTTAAGCGTCCGACTTCAGCCAGGTCACGATCTCGCGGTCCGGGAGTTCGAGCCCCGCGTCGGGCTCTGGGCTGATGGCTCAGAGCCTGGAGCCTGTTTCCGATTCTGTGTCTCCCTCTCTCTCTGCCCCTCCCCCGTTCATGCTCTGTCTCTCTCTGTCCCAAAAATAAATAAATGTTGAAAAAAAAAATTAAAAAAAAAATAAATAAACGTTAAAAAAAAATTAAAAAAAAAATTAGACAGGTATCTGATTCTTCAGTGACAAGGGAATCCAGAATAATTGTAAAAACTTGAAAATACTGAGAGAAAATAGCTGCCGACCGTGAAATCTATACCTAATAGTACTTAATCTTTTAAGGTTGAGCATAAAAGGAAGACATTCAGACAAATAAAACTGAAGTTCACTACCACAGACCCACACTAAATGGTATTCTGAACGCAGGGGTAAGGGCAATGGCTCAAGAGATGCCACAAGGAATTGTAAGCAAAGACACTGGTAGAAGGCAAAAGTTCTAAAGAAACCGTGGTTCCATAGAATAATAAATACAAAGGCTAGTTGGTGGGATTAAAAAACATAGCGCTGAAGTAATGGACACAATAGCACAGAGGTGGGGAACTGGTATTTAGGGAAAGCAATCTAAGCCCTGCGTTGTTGGAAGAAAGATGATAATTAACTTTCAACTTCACATGCTAAATGTGCATAATAAAATTGCCAGATTGGGGGCATCTGGGTGGCTCAGCCAGTTGAGCGTCAAACTCTTGATTTTGACTCGTGTCATGATCTCGCGGTTCATGAGATCGAGTCCCACGTCAGACTGCACTGACAGCAGGGAGCCTGCTTGGGATTCTCTCTCTCCCTCTCTCTCTGCACCTCCCCTGCTCTCTCTCTCTCAAAATAAAGAAATAAACATTAAAAAATTTTTGATTGCTAGGTTGACCACAAAATGAACATAATTAGAATGAAAACCAGACGAGGGAAGAGTGGAAAAGGGGCAGAAATAATAAATCTGAAAGAAAGTAAGAAGTCCAAACAAGCAGAGATAAGACACAAAAATAGCAAAGAGTAAGATGGAAGAAATGAATTCAAATATATCAGTGATGACAATAAATACTGAGACTAAAAAGATAAAAATGAGGTTGTCAGAGTAAATTAAATTTAAAAACCAGATAAATGTTATTTATAAGAAACAATACGACACAATAACAGAAAAGTTTAAAGTGAAAGGATATAACAGATAAACACCAACCAAATAGAAGACTCTGTCCTTGTATTACTATTGGGCAAAATACATTTTAAGGCCTTGCTAGAGCTAAAGAGGGTCACTGCAGCAGGACCAAACATTCAATTCAGGCGGAAGCTAGAACAATTCCAAAATTGTAAACATCAAATAACACAACTTGAAACTCATGAGACCAAAACTGGCAGAATTATAAGGAGACACTGACAAATCTACCATGAAAGTGGGAGATTTTAGCCCACTCAGTATTTGATAGGTCAGACACACCAAAACCTCAGTAAGAATAGGGAATATTTGAATAATGCCATTAATAACCTTAATCTATTGGTCACATTTAAAACTCTGCCTCCAATTACTGAATGCACATTCTTTTGAAGCACACATGGAAACTGTCCATGTTTCTAGGCCACAAAGTAGACCATAACAAATTTCAAAAAATCTGTATCTCATTGGCCATTTCCTCTGACTACAATGGAATTAAGTGGAAAAATCCATATAATAATAATTATTACTATAACAACAAGATAATGAGAACAGTTACTAAAAAGAAGGCAGTATTGCACAGGGGTTGTACCCTATAGCCCAACTGGATGGGTTTAGATCTGCCAATTCAGGAGCTGTGTAATTCTGGGCAAATTGCTTAAACTCTCAGTGCCTCATTCTTCACATACGCAACACTGGGATTGTAAGAGTCCTACTTTGTGGGGTTGTTGTGAGGATTATATAAAGGTTAGTTATTATTTTTTTTAAAAAACACTAGATATTAGGAAATCTGAAAACATTCCTGGGTCAAATAAGTCACGATGGAAATTAAAATTTACTTAGAATTGATAAACAGAACTTTTTATTTATCAAATTATGGTTGATCCAGCCAAAGCAGTATTTAAAAAGAAATGGTACAACTTTAAATGTTTATAATAGAAAAGGAGAAACAACAAAAATTAATGAGTAATATCCAAGCTAAGGTACTAGAATAACAGCAGGAAAATAAACACACGAAAAGTAGGAGAAAATAAATAATAAAGATAAAAACCAATTAAATAGAAAAACCAGATACAATCTGGACAGGATCAAGTGAACCAAAAGTTTATTGTTTGAAAAAAATACAAAAATAGAGCACAAGATAAGGGGATGGGAAAAATAAACAATATTAGGAATGGCAAAGGGAGCATAACTATAGATACAGCGAGGACTGAAAAGATAAAAGGACATTATGAATTTATGCCAATAAATTTTAAAACTAAGAATAATTGGAAAAATTACTGGAAAGATATAAATGATGCAAACAGACTCAAGAGGAATAGAAAACCTGAGTAGCTATACCACTAAAGAAAGAGAATCAATCATCTTTAAATGTTCCCAGAAATAAACTATTAACCCTATACAGCTTTACAGGTATTTGTACCAAATATTCAAGGAGCAGATGATTTAATTTTATGTAAACTCTTTGAGCAAATAGAAAAAAAGAAACACTCCTTCCCCAAGTCATTTAATGAAAATGGTATAACTTTGATATCCAAATTGGACAAAGGCAGTGCTAGAAAGGAATAATTATTATTGCAGATGGAAAAATCCTCAATAAGTCTTAGCAGACAGAATCTACAATGTATTACACACAAACACACACACACACACAAACACACACACACACACGTACACTCACACACACTCATACACACCCCATGACTGTGTTTATATCCCCAAACTCAAGATTTGCTAAACATTAGAAAATCTACTAATATAGGGGTGCCTGGGTGGCTCAGTTGGTTGAGCGTCCAACTTTGGCTCAGGTCATGATCTCGCAGTCTGTGAGTTCAAGCCCTGCGTTGGGCTCTGTGCTGACAGCTCAGAGCTTGGAGCCTGCTTCGGATTCTGTGTCTCCCTCTATCTGCCCCTCCCCCGCTCATGCTCTGTCTCTCTCTCTCTCTGTCAAAAATAAATAAACATTAAAAAAATTTTTTTAAGAAAATCTAAGTTCACTACATTAACAGACTAAAAGGAGGAAAAGGTACAATTATCTCAATAAAATAAATGCACATAATTCCCTAAGAGTCAAATCTATTCATAATTTTAAAACCAGTAGAAAAATAAACAGAAGCACACAAAAGCCTCCTCACAACTAAAGATAAAACAGACCTTCCTTGACATAACAAAGAATATTTGCAACTATAAACAACTATATGCCAACAAGCTGGACATATAGAAGAAATGGAAAAATTCTTAGAAACATACAAGTTACCAAGACTGAATCAGGAAGAAATAGAAAATCTGAATAGATCAGTTACTAGTAAGGAGACTAAATCAGTAATCAAAAATCTCCCAATAAAGAATAACCTTGGAACAGATGGTTTCACTGATCAATTTTATGAAACATTTGGAGAAGAATTAACACCAATCCTTTTTAAATTCTTCCAAACATATCAAAGAGGAGGGAACCCTCCCAAACTCATTTTATGAGGCCTGTATTATCCTGATACCAAAACTAGAAAAAGCACACTACTAGCAAAGAAGACTGTAGACTAATATCTTGATGAATATGGTATAAAAATTCTCAATAAAATAGAAGCAAACTGAATTCAGCAGCACATGAGAAGAATCACTCACCATGATCAAGTGGGATTTATCCCTGGGATGCAAGGATGGTTCAACATATGCAAATCAATCAGAGTAATACATCACATTAATAGAATAAAGAAAAGAATCATATGATTATCTCATAGATGCAGAAAAATCGCTTGACAAAAGTCAACATTCATTCATGACAAACTCTTTTTTTAGATGTTTATTTATTTTGAGATAGAGAGAGTACAAGCAGGGTAGGGGCAGAGACAGAGGGTGAGAGAGAATCCCAAGCAGGCTCCACACTCAGCACAGAGCTTGATGTGGAGCTCAACATGGGGCTCAATGCAGGGCTTGATCCCATGACTGTAAGATCACGACCTGAGCCAAAACCAAGAGTTGGGCGCTTAACTGATTGAGCCACCCAGGTGCCCCCATGATAAAACTCTTCACAAATTAGGCATAGAAGGAACATATCTTAACATAACAAAGGCCATATATGACAAGCCCACAGTTAACATCATACTCAACATATGATGAAAGGATGAAAGCATTTTTTCTAATACCAGGAACAAGACAAAGGTGCCTACTCTCATCACTCCTACTCAACATAGTACTGGAAGTCCTAGATAGAGCAATCAGGCAAGAAAAAGAAATAAAAAGTATCAAAATTGAAAAGAAAGAAGTAAAATACTAATAACCAAATTTCTAAAAAAGCAATAAAAAATCAGTCACATTTACAACAGCATCAAAAACAATAAAATACTTAGGAATAAATTTAACTAAGGGGGTAAAAGGTCTCTATGCTGAAAATTATAAGACATTAATGCAAGAAATCAAAGAAGACATATATAAATAAGATAACATCCCATGTTCATGGATTGGAAGAATTAATATTGTTAAAATGTCAATACTACCAAAAGCCATCTATAGATTCAGTGCAATCCCTACTGAGCTTCCAATGGTATTTTTTACAAAAGTAGAAAAAAACACTCTTTTTATATAGAACAACAAAAGACCCCAAATAACCAAAGAAACCCCAAGGAAGAAGGACAAAGCATGAGGTATCACACTTCTTGATTTCAAGCTATACTATAACATTACATTCATCAAAATAGTATGGTTCTAACATAAAAACATAAAATAGATCAATGGAACAAAACTGAGAACCCAGAAATTAACCCAAACATATATAGTCAACTAATATCTGACAAGGGAGCAAAGAATACTTAATGGAGAAAAGACAGTCTTTCCAATAAATGGTGCTGGGATAATTGGATATTCACATGTAAAGAATGAAACTGACCCACCATTCTGTAAGAAATTAACTGAAAATAGATTAAAGACTTAAATGTAAGACCAGAGACCATGATACTTCTAGAAGAAAATATAGGAACAAAGCTCCTCGACATGGGTTTTGGTAATGTATTTTTGGATATGATACCAAAGCACAAGCAACAAAATAAAAAATAAATAAGTGAGACTACATCAAACTAAAAAGATTCTGTACCATGAAAAAAACATTAACAAATGAAAAGACAACTTATGGAATGGGAAAAAATATTTGCAAACCGTGTATCTGATAAGGGGCTAATATCTGACATATAAAACATAAAGAACTCATATATAACTCAACAGCAAAAAACCCCAACCCAAAACAATAAATAACCCAATTAAAAATGGGCAAAAGACTCGAATAGACATTTCACCAATGAAGATATAAAAAGACCAACAAGTACATGAAAAGATGCTCAACATCACTAGTCATTAGAGAAATGTGAGTTGAAATTACAATGAAACATCACCTCATGCCAGTTAAAATGGCCGTCATCAAAAAGAAACAACAAATGCTGGTGTGAATGGAGAGAAAAGGGGGCCCTGTGCCCTGATGGTCGGATTATCTGTGGAAAACAGTATGGAAGATCCTCAAAAAATTAAAAATAAAACTACCAATTCCACTTCTGGGAATATATTCAAAGGTAATGAAAACACTAACTCAAGATATCTGCATCCTCAGGTGTGTAGCAGCATTATTTACTGCTGCTTTACATTTACATTATAGTCAAAGTAAGAAAACAAGATAAGCATCAGTGGATGGATGAAAGGATAAAGAAGCTGTGGTACACACACACTACAGACACACACACACACACACACACACACACACAGGAATATTATTCAGCCATAAAAAAACAAGGAAACCCTACCATTTGCAGCAACATGAATGGACCCTGAAGGCGTTATGCTAAGTGAAATAAGTCAGACAAAGACTAATACTGTGTGATCTCATTGATATGTGGAATATTTAAAAAAAAAAAAAAAACCTCACAAAAAAGGCAAAACTTGTGGTTAGCAGAGGCAGGGAGGAAGGAGGAATTCCTGGAGAAAGGTTGTCAAAGGTTCAAACTTCCAGTTATAAAATAAATTAGTACTAGGGATGTGATATTAAACATGATGACTATAGCTAACGCTGTTATTTGATATATAGGAAAGAACGTAATTAAGAGTGTAAAATCCTAAGAGTTCTCATCACAAGGAGAAATTTCTTTCCCTGTATTATTTTCTTCTTTCTTTACTTTTTATTTCACCTATATGAGAAGACGAATGTTAGCTGAACCTACTATGGTAATCATTTCCTAATGTACACAAATCGAACTATCATGCTGTATGCCTTAAACTTATACAGTGATATATGTCAATTATTTCTCAATGAAACTGGGGGAAAAAGAATATTTGTAACATACCCACACCAAATAACATCCTTAATGGGATGCCTTTTAAACACATGCCTTTTAAAGTCAAGAATAAAATTCATGTGCCTGTTATCAATCACTTGTTTTAACCATTGCACAGGAGGTCCTTGCCACTTTAATGACAAAAAAATAAATGTAAATAATTGTAAAGGAAGAAACAAGCTATTGTTTTCCACTGATGATATGATTATGTACATAGGAAATGCAAAAAAAAACTACAAACAGATTATTACTATTACAATTATTGTGACAGTACAACAAGGTTGCTGGATAGAAGATCAACATACAAAGTTGAGCCTTCCATATCTATACACCAGCCTGAAAGGATTAGTGAGAAAGTCTCTTAAAAGCTATCATATATACTTTAATAGATTTGTGCTCAGCTATTCTCTGAGAGTTGTCTCACCACCCATACAATCAAAGCATCAGTAGCCATGTTCATAATATGTGGCCCCATTCTCTAACCAAAAGCAACTGGGTTGGGAAGTACTGCAACTCAAATTGAGCCAGGAATTCAGTGCTAGATCTTTGAGACACCATCTTGGAGTACAGCTGGAATGGAGATGCTATAAACTTCATGGCCAAAGATCAGTCACAAATGCAGAGGAACAAGGAGAATGAGCAGACACTCAGCAAAGGCTGAGAATATGGGCATGAGAGAATGAGAGACCAAGAGCAGAGCTGCCTCCACTCCAGACCCCCTTCCCAGTCCCTGGTCCTTGGGAGACCTGGATTCCAGAACACATCTCTGTCTCACACTCTCGTTCTCACTCTCTCTCTCTCTTTCTCTCTATCTGTATTCTCCTTTCCTGATTGAGCAAGTCTGTAATGAGTCTCCCTAACTTGCATCCAAAAGAATTTTAACTAAGATGATTACAAATTCAGAAGTCAACTTGTGAAACTTCATTCCCCAGCCCTTTATTTTCTTGATGTGATGAGTGAATCCTTGTGGCGAGTTATGAACCATCTCAAGGGAGGCTAAAATAAGAATACAGTAGATTCAAAATTTGGCAAATTGGCCTAGGATGGACGCCAGCTTTATCCATTATCCTCTCATATGTCTGAATGCTATCCATTTCATACAAAATTTATAATCGCCTTCTTTATGCCCTTAAGAAGTTTGGGCTGAGCTCTTCAAAGGAATGTTGCCAATAAAATGGATTGTCTTTGGGTCATTTTAGTAATCTCTCTTTTCTTTATCTATGATGAGGGTCAGTTTTACTGCCTGCTACTCTCCCACTCTAATTTACCTGACAAGATAAGACCTACTAACATAAGACACTCACAGATATGACATGTGGATTTTCTCACTGGGAGATTATTTTTTCCAATGACCACAGGTTGACAGCAAAACACAGAGGTTTTTAAAATAGTGCATTATGTTAAATGAAGGTTAAGCATAGAACATTGATTAAAATGGCACCCAGGCACCAGAAACAAAGTTATCATCCTCCCAAGGTCCTGAATTAGAAGTGAGAGCCTTGGATTTGGGAGACCTGAATCAGAACCCGCCTCCATCTTCTACTAGATCTGGAGCAATAGCATCTCACCTCTGGTCTTAGTTCTTCAATCCACGGAAGAACCATAAGGATAATAATTCTTGCTCATAGGACTGTTAGAGGATTAAAGGTGGCGACATGTATACAGGCTCTGGCACCTTACCTAGCAGGGACCCAGAGGATGTTAGGGAGTCAAAAACAGAAAACTTTTCTGAAAAACAACAACAACAAAAAAGAACTCATTCCTCTAATCTTGGAGCAAGGGTCTTTCAAAGTTGAGAAACAATTTATCATCATAAAACATTTTTATTGTACTGTCTTTCTAAATCCCTACAATCAAACAGGTTGTTGTCGGCATAATGACCAGAAAGTGAGAGCAGAAATGAGGAGAAACCTAGGATTTTAATCCAGAGGCCCAAAATGTTGAGATTCTTCTTCAAGACCCTACCTCTGTCCATAGAAAGGATTCTCCGATTAATGAAATGTAAAGGGACTAAGTCGATCAGAGACCTACCGGTGTTCTAGAAAATTGGGTTGGGGCTGAGCAAAGAGTCTGACTGAAGAAGCTGTCATAGTAGCACAGAGAGGGCCCTTCTACTGCGATCAGCATTTGGATCCTAGCCAGTCCCTCCTCAGGAGGTCTGCCAGACCCTTGCACCATTTCTGAGTGAGGGCCATGCATGAACCCCTTTCACTCTGTTACCCAGTCACTTGGCACTGGGGTGAAGCCCAACTCACCCCTACCCTGCCCACACATGCAAACCTAGCCAGCTGGACCCATGACCTCCATGCCTAGAATCCTCCACAAGCACTGCTAGTGCCACGTGGCCCAGGCACCAGCCAGGACTTTTCTTGGCTCTGTTTCTTCTTAAGATATTGGATGGGGAGTAAAATGGTCTCTGCCATATTAGATCCAAGTCAGGCTGACCTACTTATCTGTTTTGAGCAATACACGTCCAGGGGATTACTATGAAAAGCTGAGCAGTTAAAGAACACCATCTATTTTGTTCCAGGGAATAGTAAATCTGCCGCATCGAGGACAGAGAGGGGACCCTCAAACAGCTATGTTCCTTGCACCAGCCTGCCTGCCTGCACAGAGCCCACTCTGCCTGAAGGACTTCATATTCCACAAGAGTTCCAATTCCTCCTTGGGCCTAAAGTGGGCCTACTCCACTCTTGTATTTTTGAGTCTGGTTTTTCTAGTTCTCCAGGCTCTTCTTTGGTCAGCAGCACTCTTAGCTGCTTGCATTCAGATACCCTCTCTCCTTACTACTCTGCAGCACCCCCAGGAAATCAGGAACCATGTGTGAGAGTCAACAAGCATGACCAGGCTCCAGAGAAGCTGGCCAGGCTCCTTCGGGAACGAGTAAGGGCTTGAGCTTCAGCACATGGACTTCATGTCCTCTCTTTGGGATTCCCAGAGTTCTGTTTTGCTTATTTCAGGCCTTGGCTCTGTTCCAAGAAATGGTCAATGCCAGATAAATGAGGTGGTGTTGAATCTCCCTGAGGAATTAGTCTTGGGATTAAGTCTACTAAATAACCGAGGGGCTCCACATCACATCACTTTTTTTTTTTTAATTTACAAACACTTGTAATTGTTTTAGTGTTCTCTTATGCAATCTTTAAAATATAACGATTCAGTCATTGCCCAGCTGGATGACATCTCCAAACAGCAAACAGCAGCTCTGTGTCTAACATGAAAGGAATGGTCAATGCACGTCTGCTGATAACCTTAGCATCACGCTGGGTCATAGATCTCTTCTGAGACTTTCCCCTGCTCCAATTTTGTACAGATATTTCTTTATTCTGCTTCAGCCAGTTCTGCTCTTTCATGCGGGATTCTGAAACACACTGAGGAGAAATGGAGCAGCCAGGGGCTGAGATGGGAAGGCTCTCACAAAGGGGCCCTGAGGGAGGGGGTGGCATCTTCCACTGTTGATATCAAGGGGACCACACAGACAGCACAGCCCCTGGTCATGGGCATCCAGGTACAGGTAACAATCAAGGGCCAAAGGACATTGTAGCAGGTCCCTGTGAAGAATGTGGCTGTGTAGGGCCAAGGTCAACAGCCAGGGCTCCTGTTAAGTTCTACTCCAGTGGAAGAAACAGCAGGAACTATGCAGTTTCTAGGCCCCACACCTGTTTTTGCAGGCCCTGATGATTTGGAGTCAGATCTGCTGAGAATGTGACGTGCTTCTACTCTCCAAGGCTGCACCCTGAGGAGCCCTAACCAGGCAGTTCCCACGTGTGTCTAATGGGTCATGGTGGGGGGACGGTGAGAGAGCTGGGATTCACATCCATCCAGGAAAAAAAAAGCAGAGGAGATTCTAGTATTTCCTGAGTGCCTATCAGGTGCTAGGCTTCAAGAGGTGAGGAAACTGAGGCTCCAAGTGGTAAGATCCAAGGTCACAGAGCCCTGACCAAAAGGTCCCACCCCTTCTGTGATGAGTGCTCCCCTCACCACCTCTCATACTGCCCCTCTTCATGATGCAGCCTCCTAAAAAGGTTCTGCAATCCAGGGTTCTGCTTCGCTATTCCTCTCTCAGACAACGGTAGGAAATTCAATCCGAGTTCGCTTGGATATGGAGAAAAGAGACAATGCGTAAGGATAGTCGAATAGCAACAATCCTAAGAACTTGGTTGACCCTGTCAATCCTTAAAGAAAGAAGGTGGAAGCAAAGAGAAGCAGCTGAGGCCTGAGTCATGTGACTAACCAGAGCCCACAGAATTTGATTCTCGGTGTTCCCACACGGGCAGGTGAAGGGTTTTCATCATGTCCAAATGAGGCCAGTTGGATTCTCCACTTACATATGGAGATTAAAAGCCAAAATGCAGAACACGTGTGAGCACAAAGCCCTGGCCGTTGGGAATGGTGCCCGGCTGCACGCCAGGAGTGGGCTTTGCTTTCCCAGCTCCTGTTCCAGCCCCTCCCTGACTTACCAAAGAGGTTTGGGGTGAGTAATTTAACCACATCCCGCCTCACCTCCCCCAGCCCTGTAACAGGGGGCAAGAGCAGAGAGTCACCTCAGAGGGTCTGATAGGAAGAGGGTCTGGTCCTGCCAACCAACCTCCCCCATGATGGGAGGATCCGGTTTAATGCTAACTTCTGGGCAGTTCAGCAAGAGTCGTCTATAGGCTCAGGAAGGGGAGAGACCTGTCCAAGGTCACATAGCTGCGAAGTGGCATGCTAGATTCAAACTGTGCTCATCCCATTAACGTGAGCCCAGCTATCTTCTGGAGCATGGGGCACATCTGGTTTGCATATGGCACAGTGGTTTCGAGCATGGCCTCTGGAGACAGACTCTCTGGCTTTAAAGGCTAACTCTGCCACTTTTTAGCTGCTTAACCGTGGGCCAGCTGTTTCATCCCTATCTGGCCTCAGTTTTCTCCTGTGGAAAGTTAGTCTGATAACAGTACTCATCTAATTTGAGAGTTAGCTAAGTTACTACATGGAAAGCACTTATAAAGGTGCCTACATATATAGAAAGCGCTTAATGACTGTTAACTAAAACAAATAAAAAGTAAAGAGACCCCACAGCCCCTGGATCCTGGGCCCCTGCATGTGCTGTGTCTGACGTGGGAGAGGCTGCCGTTCATCAGCGTGAAGAATCAGTTGGAAGGGCAGGTCTGGAGTACCAGAGGCACTGAGCCCCATGGAGCTCAGACCTCATCTTTGGTAAGTGTGGGCTTTGTAACATTCCGTTAAACTGAAGTAGGACCTGTGTGCAATGGGTGTCTCATTCACTCCGTGGTATTTGCTCACTCCACACAGAGAAGGTGAACTTCACCTCCTTGGCGAGCCTCCCAGGCAGCTCAGTGTGATTTCCCACTCCTGCTCAGGGCATTGCTTCACCACAGCAACATGGGCTCGGGAGTCAGACGAATCAGGCTTCAACTCCCCCGGCAGCCTGTGGGAGCTCGGGCAAGTCCAACTGCTCTGAGCCCCCATTTCCTCATCTGCAAAGTGGGGATAAGCAAAGTAGCCGCCTGCAAAGGTCGTTATTGGGTTTAGGGTTATTACATCCTCTGGAATTGGCCCCTCTGTCATGATGAAATGGCCATGGCAGTGTTCTTGGCTCTGAAATCCATTTTCTCTGATATTAAGTCACTCCAGCTCTCCTTTGAGGAGTGTGTGCATGGCATCTCTTTTTCCACCCTTTTTACTTTTAACCTCTTTGTGTCTTTAAATTCGAAGTGTGTTTCTTGGAGGCATATAGTTTGGTCTTGCTTTTCTATCCAATCTGGTAAGCTCTGCCTTTTAATTGGGGTATTTGCATTTAAAGCGTTTTTGAACACGGTTTGGCTTACATCTACCATATGGCTGTTTGTTTTCTATTTGAACAATCTCTTCATTCTCTGCTACTTCTTTTCCTGCCTTCTTTTGGATTGATTTAGGATTGCTGGATTCCATTTTAACTCCTTTGTTGGCCGATTAGCTATAACTCTTCATTATTTTAGTGGCGGCTTTAGGGTTTATAGTATAAATCTTCAACTTCCCACGGTCAGTCTCCTTCCAGGTGACGTGATACCTCCCTTCCGGCCTTTATGTGATTATTGTCACACATTTTACTTCTACCTATGTTGTAAACCTCACTCTACATGATTATTATTTTTTGTTGAGAGAGTCCATTACCTTTTAAAGAGATTTAAACACTGGGACAAATCTTCTACATTGGCCCAGAAAGTTACCATTTTTGGCACTTTTCATTGCTTTGTGCAGATCTACGTTTCTATCTTATATCATTTCCCTCTGTGTGAAGAACTTCCTCTAATATTTCTTATAGTGAAAGTCCCCTGGTGATGAATCCTTTCAACTTCGCCAAGTCTGACTATGTCTTTATTATACCTTTTTTTTTGAAATATAATTTCGCTGAGTATAGAACTTTATCTTTTTTTTTTTTTCCTTTAGTACTTTTTAAAATGGTGGTCCAGGGGCGCCTGGGTGGCTCAGTCGGTTGGGCGTCCGACTTCAGCTCAGGTCATGATCTCGCGGTCCGTGAGTTCGAGCCCCGCATCAGGCTCTGGGCTGATGGCTCAGAGCTTGGAGCCTGTTTCCGATTCTGCGTCTCCCTCTCTCTCTGACTCTCCCCTGTTCATGCTCTGTCTCTCCCTGTCTCAAAAATAAATAAACATTAAAAATAAATAAATAAAATGGTGGTCCACTATCTTCTTGCTTGTAATTTTTTTCCGGTGAGAAATCTGCTATCAACCTTTATCTTTGTTCTTTTATATATAACATTTCTTTTTTTCTTAGGCCGAGCCTTAAGGTATTCCAGACTGGCCTGTGGGAAAAGGCACTATTCTCATTCCCATGTGAGGACCTGATACCTCTCCCTCCGTTCCTTCCACATGATTCTTTCCCTCACACACATGCAATAATCAGTGCTCAGATGAATGGTCAAAGGGGACCACTGCAGACGCCTGAATTCTCTCTCTGACCGACCAGTTCTCTTCTGTCCCCTACCCTATTCTGTGAATTCCAGATGCTTTGGTTTCCCTGGAATCTCAGCATCTTCAAATCGGGGAGTTCGCTGCGCTCTGCCTCGGCTGCCCTACCTAAGGGATGGTGTGGAAACTCTCTCAAGGCAGTAAAATTGGGGCAAATGTAGGGCTCATCTGGCGCATTTCCTCGCTGTCAGAGATCACTGTCCCTCACTGCCTGATGTCCAGTGTCTTGAAAACCGTGTAGTTCACATATATCGTCCACCTTCTGGCTGTTTCAGTCAGGAGGGTATACTTGCCACATGGAACTTCAACCTGGTTGGAGCGGAAGCCCCCAAATGCTCATTTCACAGAATCGTAGGGTCACCCAATTCCATGCACAGCACACAGTGTCCCCCCTCACATTATCTGGGCCTCAGGATAGGGAACGTGTACCTACTACACTGCTCCACACACAGAGACGGAACTTAGAAATACTTAGCAATGACTCCTAATCAGCAGTTGTTGAGGCAATGGTGTGCTTGCACGAACAGGAATTATGAAAATTCCAATCAGTATTGTTCACTTGATCTAATTGTGGGAAAAAAATGGTATGAAATGTCATTTATGTCAGGCTTTATGCACAAAAAGTGACAGACTACGCTTCCACTCGTGCTCTGCATTTGTCTACTTCATTGCTAAAAATGTTCTTTTCGCAACTAAATGTCACTCTTGCAACATTCAACCTATCAACCAAAGAAAGCGACAATTGCTGAGGCTCCTGTAGAAAGAGCCAACCTGAGACTTTCTCATGGTTTCCTGACACACAGTGATAATATTATTAAAGTAGACCACCAAGTGCTATGGATATTAAATGTGGAGAGAAAGAACTTCAGAACCCACAGGTTTGCACACAACAGTTTAAGAGCAACCGTGCGGGGATGGTGAACTCTCTCCTAGACCAAGCATTGGAGGCCGCTGGGTCTTGAATCTTCCCCTCAGTCCCAAGAAAAGCCAAGCAGACAGGAAGAACTGATCACTTTTGTAAGTGTCAATGCTTAGGAGACATTACAATAGCCTTTTTCTCTTTCCCATTTTCAAATACATAATCTTAAATCCCAAAGAGCCAAATTAGTAACATTCCAGTGAAACTAAATTATCAGAGATAATGAATGCACAGGGCAACAGTTCAATCAACGAATCTGTCTGTTCATCATCCTATTTGCCATCAGTCCATCTGCCCATCAGTCCAGCTGTCCATCATTCTGTCTGTCCTTCAGGTCATCCAGGAGGTTATGAAGGCCCAGGGGCAGAAGGCCACTGGGCATGTCGGCCTATGAAATGCATCAAAGGGAATGAGCCAAGGTAAGAAGACTAGAAGACCACAGGTGGTTTTGAGCACACCCTCGGGTTGAGTCACCTGTCGGAAGCCACAATATCTGCATCTGCTCAACACTCCCGGCAGAGCCTTAACCCTCCCCTGTGTGGGCTACCTCTGCCTGAGGGGGCAGGGGGTCACTTCCGGTCTTACCTCCCACCTGCTAACCTAAATTTTCTTGCTGTACCCCACAATCCCTGTTCAAAGAGACAGCCACCTCCCTGGAGCTACAGGTGGAAACCAGCCATGTGGCAGGAGGCTTCCACCTTGTCGGGTCACTAAGGAATGTCACAGTGAGCCACTGCACCTAGCTGCCTCAGAGGACCTCGGCTCCTGGTCCAGCTGTGCCCCAGTGCCAGCTGTTATTCTGTTCTCCATTCTCTTTCTTTCCATGTGGACTCCCACACAACAGCCCCACAGGAGCAAAGCAAGCATGCCCGTCACCAATGTCACCACCACCACCATCGTGGACAGAGTGCACACCTACCTAACTGAGGCCTCCCTGCATCACGGGCACATCTTTACTTGGCTACCTTAAGAGAAATGATTACACTGGCTCTCAGATGAGAGAACGCAGGAGGCTCTCATTCCCATCCACATGGTTCGTGTGGGACAAACCCTGGGGCTCTGCCTATTGTGAAGGTCCAGCCCTTCCTCACCTCGCTCCTTACCCCTCCAGAGGCCCCAGCTCTGAGACACAGAGGCAGGGTGACAGGCTTTCTGGAAACTTAGCCTTTCCCTTTTGTTTCCCACCAACGTCCTTAACTCGCTCTTGAGCCCTTCGTTCTCACTGAGGCCAAAACTCTTCCTCTTCCTTCCCCTGCAAGTTCAGAGCTGCCGTCTGTAGGCCAATATTCAGCCAGATTCAGGATTAAACTCAGGCCAAAAACCCGGCAGGGGCTCCCTGTCCCCTCCTTCCTCCAGGAAGTGTCTTTTGGAGGCTCCAGCAGCACCTGCATCCTTCCCGCACGTGGAGGAAGCAACGCAGCCCCTGGGGGTCGCCAATGCAGGGCTGTCATCTGGGGATAAAGCCCAGGCGCCACCGCAGCTGATGCCCGGAGCCCTGCCATGCCACCATGTCACAGGTCCACAACCCCACACCACACCTGCCATGCCTTCACACACTCCCCGTGGGTCCCCCTTCTCCCCAGCTCTGAGCCCCCATAGGGTTGCAGAGACTCCCCATCTCCTATTTGTTTCCCCGAACCTCGCGGGCACCTGTGCTGTCAGGGTTGTGGGGGGATTGGGCACAGATTCTAGCTGTTCTCAACGTCCCCCTCAGCTCTCCAAAGACTCATACTGACACTTCTCAACACCTCGTGCCCCTCACTGCACAATCCAGGCTGAGGCCCAGGGCTGGGGACACACTAAGCAGTCTCCAAATGCTCGGCACATCCCTGTCTGCCTTCTTCCCCGGGGCTGGACAGCCCCGAGGTCATTTCCTGTATCCTCCGCAAGGGGGATTTCAAACACTGGAGCGGTGCTTTCATCAGCCGACCCTCATTGGCCCTTTCCCATACTGTCCACAACGGCCAGCGCAAGTTTAACGATATATAGACTGCGGGCCTCCACGGGCCAGGCCATCCGGCCGGCATTTTACAATTACCGTCCGCACCAGTCCTCGCAGCAGGGTAGGGGGCGGACACGCGTGATGCACCCCGGGTCACCCGGGCTCTGGGTTTCCGCCCGGCTCCGAAGCCGGTGCTCCGCTCGCTGGCGCACAGGGCTGGCCTGGCACGCACGCTGCAGCAGGGGGGACCTGCGGGGCTCACCATGCCTCCTGTGCACTCGGGGCAATCCTGCAGGCAGCTGACGTTCTCCCACGTACTGTAGGCCTTCAGCCCCGCCACCAGAGCCTGCAAGGGGCGACTGTCCACGAGCTCCTTCCCACGGAAGACGTCCTTATCCAGGAGGCCCCCGGCAGACCTGCGAGAGGAGCGCAGGCCTGTGATGGAAGCAGCAGCCCCGCCCACCACCACCGCACCACGGCGCAGGCGCGTCTGAGGCCGGGCGCAGGTGCCACCTGCTCCTTCCTCAAGACGCTCCCGAAGGTTCCATGTGCTCTTCAGAACTGTCACCCTGCACCCTGCCACCGTGAGGCTGCACCACGCCACCTCTCCTGGGAAATCTCCCTTGCCTTCTGTCCAGGTTCACTTTCCTGCCAGTCCCTCAGAGGCCCCATGGTTCACACTGACGTTTGTCTTCGCACCCCTAGACCCCACGAAAAGCAGGCACTCGGTTTCACGCTCTCCCTCTTTTGGTCTACCATATAGGATCATATTCCAAACCACCTCCCTCTGCCCTTCACACACAAAAGTTTTACATGTCTCTCGTATTTTTAATTTGTCTAATGCTACTGCCACTGAACGTGCGCTAGGTGGAATAAATAATGCCCCCCCCCCAAGATGTCCACGTCCTCGTCCCTGAAACCTGGAGTATGTTACCCCCACGTGGCAGAAGGGATTTTTCACTTGCGATTAAATCGAGGATCTTGCGCTCGCTCGGAAGATCATCCTGGATTACCCAGGGGAGCCCAGTGTGATCACGAGGTTCCTTACAAGTGAGAGGGAGGCCAGAGAAGAAGATGTGACAACAAAGCAGTCAGGGAGACGCAGCGAGAGACTCGACTGGCCATTGCTGGTTTTGAAACGGGGGAAAGGGCCATGAGCCAAGTAATGAGGTGGCTTCCAGAAGCTAGAAAAGGCAAGGAAGCAGATTCTCCCCCTAGAGTCTCCGGAAGGAGTGTAGCCTGCTAACGCTTTGAGTTTTCCTGGAGACCCACTTCAGACTTCTGATCTCCAGAGCTACAACAAATTTGTGTTATTTTAAGCCACCAAGTTTGTGCAATTTGTTTTAGCACCGATAGGTATACAGAAATGAATAATTTCTTCCTTCAAAGTGGTAAAAGGCACTGTTTCCCTTCACCCCTCAGCCACCTGTGGCCACAAGTGCTGCACAGTGCAATGTCTATGGGCCTCCCTCCATCTGCACACCTCCCCCTCAGGTTTTCTTCTTTGTCATATTTCAAAATACTGTAATGGAGAGTATAGGTTCCCCTCTCTCTCCCTTCTGAACACCTTCCTATTGACCTGTTTTTAAAGTCTCTTAAAATGAGTTATTGTTTGTAACAACTGCTGGGAACAAAATCCTCAGCGAACTCTTTCTCTCTATGCTCAACCAAACTCCAGGACCTAAAGTCAAATGTGGTAAAAACACTGGGGTGGGTACTTTCCTCTAAGCACCTCAAACTCATGGAAAGTACCATGAAGTATGGCCTTACTGGTCTTCTCAACTGAAGCCCCAGACTCAAGAGATTGATAAGAGTGTTTGCCGTTAGACGTGATGATTCATTGTTTTCTATCAACTGAGTGTCATCTGTTGAGATACTTACATGGTGTTTCTCCTTTATAAGGTGACTATGGTAAATCATACAAATTGACTTTCAAATGTTACACAAACCTAACACTCCTAGGATAAACCCCACGTTTGCTATATATTATTTTACAGTAAAATATACGGATCTACTAACAGGGATATTAGTCTCACAATGTCTTTGTCTGGTGTTTGATGTCAGGGTGATACTCCTAAAGTGAGTTAGAAAGTTTTCCCTTCTCTTTCATTTTCTGAAGGAGTTTGTGTAAAGTTAGTATGTTTTATTTTCTTAAGTATTTGGTAGATTTCACCAGCAATGCCAGATGAAGCTATTCAGATTTTTCAGTTCTTTCTGAGTCACTTTTAGTAACATGTATCTTTCATGAAATTTTCTATTTCATATCTGTTGTCAAACATATTGGCATTACATTGACATGACACCAATAATAAGAATATTTAATTTTATCCTTTCAGCGTCTGTAGGATGTGTAGTGATGTCATCTCATTTATTTCAGATCCTGACCATTTGTCTCTTTTTTTTCTTAATTAATCTAGTTGAAGGTTTATCAATTTTATCTATCTTTTGAAAGAAAAAAAATAATTTTTGGCTTAATTAGGTTTATTTTTGGCTATTTCTTCTTTCAAAGCCTTCTCTCATTTTTCTTATTCTTTGTGCTTACTTTGAATTTGATTTGATCCTTTTTTTTTTCTAACTTCTTACAATGGAAATTTATACCATTGGTTTTCCACCTTTCTTTTTTTCTTTCTTTCTTTTTTTTTTAAATTTTTTTTAACGTTTTACTTATTTTTGAGACAGAAAGAGACAGAGCATGAACAGGGGAGGGGGAGGGGCAGAGAGAGAGAGACACAGAATTGGAAGCAGGCTCCAGGCTCGGAGCCATCAGACCAGAGCCCGACGCGGGGCTCGAACTCACGGACCGCGAGATAGTGACCTGAGCTCAAGTTGGACGCTCAACCGACTGAGCCACCCAGGCGCCCCTTCTTTTTTTTTTTTAAAGTAGGCTCCACGCCCAGTGTGGAGGCCAACTCAGAGCTTAAAGTCATGACCCTGAGATCAAGACCTGAGCTGAGATCAAGAGGTGGGTGTTTGACTGAGCCACCCAGGTGCCCCTCTACCTTTCTTCTTTTCTAATGTAAGTATTTAAATTATAAATTTTTGTCTAAGCACTGCGTTAGCTGTGTACCACATATTCTGATATGTTCTGTTTCATTTTCATTTTGTTCAAAATATTTTCTGATTTCCCTGTGATTTCTTTTTTGACCTATAAAGTATGTGTGTTGTCTAATTTCCTAATGTATGGAATTATTCCAGATGTTTTCATTATTAATTTCTAATTTAATTTCATTATAATCAGAAAACATATTTTGCATGATTTCAATCCTTTACATTTACATGGTCTGTCTTAATAAATGTTCTATGTGCACTCGAAAAGAATAGACATTTTTTCAAAGAAAGACATACAGATGGCTGGCTAACATGAAAATATGCTCGACATCACAAATCATCAGGGAAATGCAAATTAAAACCACAATGAGATATCATCTCACACCTGTCAGAATGGCTAAAATAAAAAACACAAGAAATAACAAGTGTTGGTGAGGATATGAAGAAAAAAAGGAACCCTTGTGCATGGCTGGTGGGAATGCACAGTGGTGCAGCCACTGTGGAAAACAGTATGGTGGTTCCTTAAAAAAATAAAAATAAAATTACCACATGATCCAGTAATTCCACTACTGGGCATTTATCCAAAGAAAATGAAAACACTAATTCAAAAAGATACACGTACCCCTACGTTTACTGTAGTATTATTTACAATAGCCAAGATATGGAAGCAATCCCAGTGTCCATTAATAGGTGAATGGATACAGAAGATCTGGTATATATACATACAATAGAATATTATTCAGCCATAAAAAAAAAGAATGAAATCTTGCCATTTGCAATAATATGGATGGACGCAGAAGGTATAATGCTTAGTGAAATAAGTCAGCCAGAGAAAGACATATCCCATATGATTTCACTCATATGTGGAATTTAAGAAATGAAACAAGTGAACAAAGCAAAAAGAAAGAGAGAGAACAAAAAAACCCAGACTCTTAACTACAAAGAACAAACTGATGGTTACCAGAGGGGAGGTGGGTGGAGGGGGGACGGGTGAAATAGGTGAAGAGGATTAAGAATATGCATATCTTGGGGCGCCGGTGGCTCAGTCGGTTGGGCGTCCGACTTTGGTTCAGTTCATGATCTCGCGGTCTGTGAGTTCGAGCCCTGCGTCGGGCTCTGCGCTGACAGCTCGGAGCCTGGAGCCTGCTTTGGATTCTGGGTCTCCCTCTCTCTCTGCCCCTTCCCTACTCACACTCTGTCTCTATCAAAAAATGAATAAACGTTGGGGCGCCTGGGTGGTGCAGTCGGTTAAGCGTCCGACTTCAGCCAGGTCACGATCTCGCGGTCCGTGGGTTCGAGCCCCGCGTCGGGCTCTGGGCTGATGGCTCAGAGCCTGGAGCCTGTTTCCGATTCTGTGTCTCCCTCTCTCTCTGCCCCTCCCCCGTTCATGCTCTGTCTCTCTCTGTCCCAAAAATAAATAAACGTTGAAAAAAAAATTAAAAAAAAATGAATAAACGTTAAAAAAATTAAAAAAAGAATATGCATATCTTGATGAACACTGAATAATGTACAGAATTGTTGAATCGGACATGTATTGTTCACCTGAAATTAATATAACCCTGTATATTAATTATACCTAAATAAAATAAAAGAGAAAAGAAAAGTGCATTATGTTGTTGGGTATTCTGTAAATGTCATTTAGGTCAGGCTCATTAGTAATATTGTTCATATGTTTTGTATCATTACTGTTTATTATATCAATTTTTAAATTGATTTTATTATATCACTTATTCAGAAGGACTGAGGTCTGCAACTTTAATTTTAGATTTGTCAATTTCTCCTTTCAATACTTGCCACTTTTGCTTCAAGTATTTTGAAGCTATTTTGTGAGTCCAAGTCCATACACATTTGATTTTTATGTCTTTCTGATGAGTAGACTGTCATTATGAAGTGTTCCTCTTCATTTCTGGTAATATTATTTTTTCTGAGTCTACTTTATCTGATAATAATATATCCACTCCAGCTCTCTTACGGTTAATGTTTGCAGGTGTAAATGTTTTATTCTCACACTTCTAATCTCAGATTTTATATTTTAAGCGGGTTTCGTATAGAAAGCATCTAGTTCACTCTTGATTTTTTATCATGTCTAACAATCTGCAAATTAAAGAGGAGGGTTTAAACCATTTATACCTAATGTAATTATCAACATGATTAAGTATGAAACTATTATCTTGCAATTTCCCCCTCTATTTATCTCATATGTTCTTTGTTCTCTTTTCCCTCTGCTTCCGTCTTCTTTTGATTAATGGAATCGGTTTTAGTATTCCGCTGTTGTTCCAGCTTTAACTATGTTACTGTTATGTTTTTTAGTGATTTTTATGGTCTAACCTATGCGTCTTTAACCTAACACATTCTTCTCTCAAATAATATTGCACCACTTCTCCGATAATGTAATAACTTTATAATACAACAATACACTTCCATTTTATTCTCCCCCCCATTGTGCTACTTTTGAGATTCTATATATATATATGTATATATATATATTCATGCATATATATAAACATATATATATGGATGAATGTTCATATATATAAACATGCAGAATATACATAATATATTCTCTATATATACATAGAATATATTCTCTATATATGCATAGAATATATATATAATATATATATTATATATATTATATATATTATATATTCTATAATATATTCTATAATATATTCTATATATAGAATATAGATATTCTATAGATATTATATATATTATATATTCTATAATATATATATTCTATATATTATACATAGAATATATAGAATATATATATATTCTATGCATATATAGAGAATATAGTCTATGCATATATAGAGAATATATTCTATGCATATATAGAGAATATATTTTATATATTCTGCATGTTTTTTTTTTTTCAACGTTTATTTATTTTTGGGACAGAGAGAGACAGAGCATGAACGGGGGAGGGGCAGAGAGAGAGGGAGACACAGAATCGGAAACAGGCTCCAGGCTCTGAGCCATCAGCCCAGAGCCTGACGCGGGGCTCGAACTCGCGGACCGCGAGATCGTGACCTGGCTGAAGTCGGACGCTTAAACGACTGCGCCACCCAGGCGCCCCTATTCTGCATGTTTTAAAATTCATTGCATTTTTGCTTTACATAATTTATCTTTCTTCCTTATCAACATCATTGAGGATAATTTATTTTACGACAGACTGCATTCATTCAAAGCATGCCATTTAAAGAGTTTTGACGACTGTAAATACCCATAATACTAGAGTCAAGCTACAGAACATTTCCAACACCTTCCAAAAAAAAATGCTTCATGTCTTTTTGCAGCCCATCCTTTCCTTCATCCCCATTCTCCAGCCAACCACTAACCTGCTGCTTGTTGGTAAAGATTAGTTTACATTTTATGTAAATAAGATTATACAATATGTTATGTCTTGCTTCTTTCAATCAGTACACTATTTTGAGATTCATCCTTACTGTAGCATTTGTTCCTTTTTATTGCTGACCAGAATTCCACTCTGTGCAATGCACAGACCACCCATCATTTTTGCATTCACTGTTGATGAACATTCTGGTTGTTTCCAGTTTAGGGCTGTTACAAAGAAAACACTATGGAAACTCATGTAAAAAAATCTTAGAGGAGACATATGTCTTTATTTCTCTTTAGTAAATATGTAGGAGGGAAGTGACTGGGTCATATGGTAGATACATTTGTAACGTTTGAAGAAACTGCCAAACAGTTTTCCAAAGTGTTTGTGCAATTTCACATTCCTACCCGCAGTGCAGAATTCTAGTTGTTCCACGTCTGCCAATAGTTGGTCTTTTCAGTCTTTTTAATTTTAGTCAGTCTAGTGGATATGGAATGGCATATCGTCATGGCTTTAATTTACATTTCCCTGATAACTAGCATCTTTTTATGTATGCATTGGCTGATCAGTCATACATTTGCTTTTGTTAAGCATCTATTCGATTCTTTTGTGCATACTCTATTGGCTTGCCCATCTTGTTTTTAGCTGAACTTTATTTTCCATGTTTTTACATGTCCCCTTTAATGTTCCCTTGTAAGATACATGTATGGCAAGCATTTCCTCCCATTCTGGGGCTTGCCTCTTCATTTAATTAATGATAAAATCAATTTCGGCTCAAGGTATTTACCTTTTTCCATCCATAGGATAATATTGCAATGTCTGAATATCCTTGTTTCCTCAGTGAAACCTGAACATGCAAAAGATGTTGCATTGGACCTCATTCTACAGCAAACAGGAAAGACTGCCATCCAACCTCAGAACTGAGACCAATAAGCTGGGACAAATGGAAATACAGGGAAATCATCATTTGTTTCATTGACACTTCATCTAACTTTGTCCTTCCAACAACCCCATGAAACAGGAAATTATATCCCCATTTTATAGATGGGGAAACAGAGGTCCGAGTGAGGCTACATACCTAAGTCTAGGTCTCCTAGAGCAGAGCGGTGCTAGGATTCAAACCCAGGACTCTCTATAGTCCTAAACATGCTTTTTTCATGATGAATAATGAGTTTGCCAGTGCCCTGAGGAAGTTAATAGCATTCTTGATCTGCTATAGCACCACCCCCCATGTCTTTCACTGTGACTGCCATAAAATAATTCTCAGAGAATCCCAGAGCTGAGCATTTAAAAAGAAAGGTATATATGACTCCCTGCTGACCTCCCTAAACACACACACACACACACACACACACACACACACACACACACACACAGCCCTAGGCATTCTCTAGGGTAGAAATGGGTGGGGAATAAGAAATAAATCTGCTTTAAGAAAAGAAAGACTCATGAGACTCTCTCCTAGCAGAGGTCTAGTGAGATTTCTTTCCAACACTGGCCTGTGATTTTACTTAACATTGACAAGACATAGACCCCGCGGAGGGGAGCCTCTGTCTCCCAGACACAAAGGTGCACCCAGTGACTCTAATTCTTTAACATACTCTCATGTCTGCTTGCAAAGGGGAACTGAGAAGCCTCCCACGTACAGGGTATGGTACAGTCCAGAAGGTGCGTATCTTGAGAATATCTGATACGAGAAACTCAGAGTGGCCCAGAGGATAAATTAGGATTTATGGATTCTGTGGAAAAATTATTCCTCATTTCGAAATACGTTTCTTTTATAGGCAGTGCCTCTAGAAATGCAAGGTATTTGTTACAGCCACTTGAATTATTAGAACCCACCCACAGGGTGAGATTCAGGAGAAATGCGGAGTATCTCTAAAACTGTTAAGTCAGTGAGAGGGCAGGATTCAATTTACAAAAGTCTGTTTTACATAAAAACAGCAGACAAGACTTTTTGGCAATAAGGTTTCAGGATTATATTAAAAACACAGTTCAATGCACAAATGGTGGTGTTCATTTGCTGAGGAATATCCAAAGCACTTAAATATCCTGGACTCCATTCTTTGACAAGGACAGGACTTTGGTGAGTTTCTGAAGTCATAAAGTATCATTTCACCTTAATGAAATCTTATTTTGTGCCAGGCACTGTTCTAGGTTTTATGGAAACATCAATTAAAAAACAAGGAGACACTTGGTGAGTTGTCTGAGGTGTTAAAGAAGTTACTAAGGACAGTATGTGATACATGATAAGCAATAGAATATGTGTTAGTTATTATTGTAATTTTATTCTTAAAGATGTTGGGTGGGGGCGCCTGGGTGGCTCAGTCAGACCTAAGTCTGACTTAATTTCAGCTCAGGTCATGATCATATGGTTCGTGAGATTGAGCCCCATGTTGGGCTCTGTGCTGACAGCATGGAGCTTGCTTCAGATTCTCTCTCTCTCTCTCTCTCTCTCTCTCTCTCTCTCTCTCTCTCTCTCCCCCTCAAAAATAAATAAAAAGGGGTGCCTGGGTAGCTCAGTCGGTTGAGCGTCCAACTTCGGCTCAGGTCCCAATCTCTCAGTTCATAAGTTTGAGCCCCACGTCGGGTTCTGTGCTGACAGCTCAGAGCCTGGAGCCTGCTTCAGATTCTATGTCTCCCTCTCTCTGCCCCTCCTGTGCTCGTGCTCTGTCTCTCAAAAATAAATAAACATTTTAAACAAATAAACAAACAAACATTAAAAAAAAGATGTTGGGTAAGAAAGGACTGTGAGAGAAAATGAGAGAATCCCAGTGAAAGATAACAGCAATGGTGCTGTGACCCAACCCCCACCACCCCCACCGGCCTGGAACCCAGCCTTGAATGAATAAGAGGTGAGGTGGGCCCAAAATACTCCTTTTGGCTGGTACACTTAAAATACTGAAATTAAAAGCTAGGAAATTCATTGTAGTAGCAAATCCCACTAAACGACTCCCAGGAGAGGTATCAGCTACCAACTGCACTGGCCAGCGAGCTGTTGGACTAACTCCTTCCCGCCATGTAACTTCTGCTTTAGGGACCAACAGAAAGTTGAAAAGCAAAGCTTCGAACAACTACGTGGCCAAGTGTGACATAATCACACAAGGCAATTTCATTCAGTTCAGCTGAAGCAACCTGTGCAGAGAGCTAGGTACCTACCATTAGGTGTGGAGATGCCAAATTAAGGACCCACAGCTTCTGTGTGTGAAGACTGCACAACCTCAGACCAATCATAATGGTGCAGTGACAAGAGGGGGCCCAGGCTGCTGCTCCAAGAAGCTTCTAAAGGGGCTCCTTATTCCAAGAGAGACTCAGAGAAGGTGTCCCAGAGGAGATGACAGTCTGAACTGTATCTACGAACTGCCTTTGAGGAAAGACCAAGACGTGAGAGATGAATGTGGAGACAGGCTGAGGACGCTGCTTGCAGGGAAGGCCAAAGCAGGGCAGAGGCTGAGTACGGAACCTCAAGGTAGAGGAGAGAAGACACAGTGGGGTGGAGGCTGGCAGGGGCCAGACAGAGGAAAGTGCCACAGGAGAGAGCTTAAGGGTATCCAGTACGGAAGGCTTTGGAGGGTCCTAGGAGGGTCCAGCAGTCAAGTGGAGTTCAGATTCTATTCAGGTGTAGTTGCTTGTGGAGAATGTATCTGATGAGGCCAGGCTGCATGTGGGGGACAGGGTGCAGGAAGGGGAGCTGGGGAGGGTCCAGGTGAGATGATAAAGAGGGAGGGCCTTGAGTGATTTCCATGCAGGAGGAAACCTTGTCACAATGTGGCTTTTGGTAAGGTGAGGGTAGGAAACTTGAGTTTCAGCGGTGATGGCAACAACAACAGCTGACATTTACTGAGCATTACGGCTACCTCAGGAGGGGTTCTGCCATCACAGTCAGTGGATGAGAACATAGAGGGCATCAGCCGGGCGGTGCAAGACCCGCATGCCAAGATGCCCACCAGTGTGCCCCTGAGCCAGGAAGCATGCAGGGTGCCATCGGCACTCAGCAGTGGGAAGCCGGCTCGGGATGTCCTGGGCCCTATGGGAAGAGTTTAGTAAGAGACCCAAGGATGGCACCCATGGCCAAAGGCAGAAAACAGGAATCCTACCTGGCCACCCAGGCAGGGCTGTTGGTTGCCGGTCCTCAGGGGCTGGCAAGGTGCCTGACACACAGGTCGTGTCAAGAAGGGAGGAGGGAACACATCTGCCAGTTCTGGAGAGGGTAGGCAGGGGAAAAAGCCTTGGCAGGCTCTTCAGGAGCCCATCGTCTCTCTCAGAGGCCCCCACCCCACCAGCCCTTGCCTCATCAAGCCAGCCCTGCTAGCCAGCGGCTGACGAGCCGGTGGGGAGAAGGGTCCCATCTCTTCCTGAACTGAACAGGCTCCAAAGGACATCCTCTCCTTGTTAAAGGCAAGGGACTGTGAGTGATGCAAGGGGGGGTGGGGGGGCTGGGTAGTGGCACTCACTAAGGGCTAGACAGGTCCTCCCTGTCTCCAGACCTGTGAGGGCAGTGGTGAAGAAAGGGGATAAGGAAGAGGGTAAGTGGCTTGCCCACCTGCTACTGTCACACCCCAGACAAGGCATGGCATACTCCGTGTGGCAGGGACCGTGTCTGACTCGAGCCCTAGCACACGTCCAGGACCTAGCAAGGACCACCGCCAGATTTAACAAGTAGAAACAGGAGAATTTCAGTTAAACAATGCATAAGTTTTAGTTCAGGTGCTGGGATGTACTTAGACTAAAAAATTATACATTGGACGTCTGAGATTCAAATTTGGGCGACTGTATTTTACCTGGTGAACCTACCAGCGAAGTCCCGTGTGCTTACTGAATATGTAAACACACGTGCACTGACAGAAGCCATTCCACCTCATTTCTATTACCTACCTTTTAACTGTGAAGCGAAGCGCTAATTATTCATTTTTGTCACATTAGAAGGGAGGAGAGGCAGGGCCAGCTGACCTAGCCAGTGGCACTTTTCCTGCTCAGTCAACTCCAGACCCAGACACTTAAGGTGTAGGCTACTCTCACGAGTGTTTCTCTGTGCTTGAGGAGGACCCAGCACATTGACTAAACATTGAACTCATCAAACCTGAGGTTACCCAGACCCTGAAACTTGAAGCCAGTTGACTGGCATCATTATACCCATGAGAATTAGGAGATGGGGTCTAGAAGCAAGGTCTGATAGCTTTCTTAAAAAATGGGTGTGAAGGGGCACCTGGGTGGCTCAGTCGGTTAAGCATCCAACTTTGGCTCAGGTCATGATCTCACAGTCTGTGAGTTCGAGCCCCGTGTCAGGCTCTGTGCTGACAGCTCAGAGCCTGGAGCCTGCTTCGGATTCTGTGTCTCCCTCTCTCTCTGCTCTCTCTGTCTCAAAAATAAATAAAAACATTAAAAAAATTTTTTTAAATTAAAAAATGGGTGTGAAGTGGGGAGAGGTACTTAGCATAAAGTTTTATCATGTTACAACCAGCTTCATTGAACTATTTCCTCACAAGTCAGAGAAGGGACAACAGGGGCTATAAACTAGAGAGAAACAAGAAAGCCAGGATATGTTACAGAAAACACCAGCTTCTCTCTGGGCTTGTTTTAAAACACAGGCAGCCTTGGGGCGCCTGGGTGGCTCAGTCGGTTGAGCGTCCGACTTCGGCTCAGGTCACGATCTCGCGGTCCGTGAGTTCGAGCCCCGCGTCAGGCTCTGGGCTGATGGCTCAGAGCCTGGAGACTGCTTCCGATTCTGTGTCTCCCTCTCTCTCTCTGCCCCTCCCCCGTTCATGCTCTGTCTCTCTCTGTCTCAAAAATAAATAAATGTTAAAAAAAAAATTAAAAAATAAAAAAAAAATAAAACACAGACAGCCTTTTCCTCCACAGTTGAAGTGTTTCTTCCTAGAGATTCCAATAGCCAGATTTTCAGTGGGTCAACCCCTGCTGCAGTAGGTGGGTAGAGAGAAGGGTTGGGGGGGAGAGAGGTGGGAGGAGTAAGAGAGAGAGAGAGAGAGAGAGAGAGAGAAAGGGAAAGGAAAGGAAAGGAAAGGAAAGGAAAGGAAAGGAAAGGAAAGGAAAGGAAAGGAAAGAAAAGGCAAGGCAAGGCAAGGCAAGGCAAGACGAAGGATCAACAGAGCCACAATGGAGACCCTGAGCAAGGCCAGAAACCACAGAGTGTGTATGGAGGTGAAGGTCAGGAAAGTCTGGAAGGTCTTGGGGTCAATTAGACTGACAGCTTGATGAGGTGTGGACCTGACCCTGTCCTGTTCAGTACTATTACCCATGCATGGCATGTGATTTTTTTTTTAGGATTCTGTGATTTTTTATTAATTAATTAATTTCCATTAATCACCTTTTATTGCTCCCCTTGAAACCTTAAGCTAGAATTGTGACCTCTTTATTTCTCTGATCTTGGCATTTTTGGGGTGTCTCTCTAAAATCAAGAGAAACTTTAATTTTTACTAATAGTATCAATACAGAGCTTATAAAATAAAGATAAATTAAGTTTAAACCAAGATAAAAAATAAATAGAGCTGAAGAAAAAGGAAACGTGTTGTACATATCACACTTCTCTTATAAAGGTGCATGTATATATGTGTATATATACACATATAAATGTGGAATATATGGTGGCTCTTCGTTATGTGATCTATTAACTTCACGGGCCATGGATTTGTAAATAGCGGACAGAGAAGTAAATGTGTAGATTCTCTTGCCTCTTTGTAATACTTACAAGTAACGCTGGGCAAAAAATTCAAAGATGAATTTTATTTTCCTTTGCTATACATGTGAAAAATTATCAGGTTTCATCATCAGATTACTTTGACCCAATGTAAATTTTCATGATAATTTAACGTTGCTGCCTTTTATCTGTTAGTGAAGTTTATTTTCAGGTCACACTAGGAAGCTCCCTAAAAAGCTCCTGTGGTTCTCAACTCTGTTGGCTCACTAGAATCACCCTTAAAGGAGCTTAAATACACTCCAGATTCTTGGGAAAAAGAAAAAGAAAACAAGTACAGGTAAAAGCAGAGAGGAGATAATATAGAACTAAGAAATTACTCAATAACTGCCTGAAAAAGAAAGAATTATAGTCTTATAAGTCTACATTATATATAAAGTGGTATAATGCCAATTCAAGGTGGATACTGGCAAGATAAGGATGCATATTACAATACTTACAGTATTCACAAGAAGAAGAAAGAGGGAATGAAGAAACCAAGAAAAGACAGGACAAGGCAAGTACCAAAACAGTAGACTTAACTATATTAGGAACTACGGTAATTAAAAATGAACTTAACATTCCAAATTAAAAGATTATCAAATTGGATAAAAAAGCAAGATCTCACCATGCGCTATTTATAAAAATCTTACCATGACCCACATAGGTTGATACAATGACAGGTTAAAATAAAAGGTTGGGAAGAGATACACCACTAAGCATATCATATATGCTTAGATATACAGAGATATACCACTAAGCATATGCTTAGATAAACACTAAGCATAAAAAACCAGTATGGTTGTATCAATACCAAAGAAAGTAGACTTCAAGACAAGAAAAATTACCAGAAATGAAGAGAAATATTAATGAATATAACAGGCTAACTTCCTCTAGAAGAAATAATAACCCCCAAATCTGTATGTGCTAAAAAACAAAGCTTAAAAATACACAAAATAAAATTAGCAGAAATTTTGTTAACAATACACTTTTATTTTATACAGAAAGGTTTTAGAGCAACAAGCTAGAAAAAAAGAGCAAATTAATTCCCAACTAAATAGAAATGAGAACATAATAAAGACAAGAAATTAAATCAATAACAAAAAAATGCATAAAAATATAACAAAAGCATTCAAGACAAAAGTATATTATTTGAAAAGATTAACAAAACTGATAAATGGCTGGCAAAATTGACCCCCCTCAAAAAGCCAAAAATTATATTAGGAATAAGGTCATCACTACAGATCCTATAGACATTAATATTATAATAAGAAAATATTATTGACAACTTAAAGTTTACAAATTAGCAGAAAAGGACAAACTCCTTGAAATACACAAAGTAACAAAACTAACACAGAAGAACTTGGTAATCTTTTTTTTAAAAATTAATTTATTTACTTTCAGAGAAAGAGAGAGAGAGAGCACGCAGGGAGGAGCACAGAGGGAGAGAAAGAGAGAGAAACCCAAGCAGACTCCATGCTGCCAACACAGAGCCCAATGTGGGGCTCAAACTCACAAACCGTGATATCATTACCTGAACTTAAATCAAGCTTTGGATGCTTAACCAACTGAGCCATGCAGGCGCCCCTAAGAACTTGGTAATCTTAAGATTCATATTTGTTGAAGAAATTAATAGAGTAATCAAAAATCTTTGTATTAAAAAAAATGCCCAGATGGCTTCTTAGTAAACACTATCAAATTTAAGGAAGAAATAATACCAATCTTCTGAAAACTCCTTGAGAAAATATAGAAGGGACCACTTTCTTATTCATGTTATGAGGACAGCATAACCCTTATACCAAAACCTAACAAGGACATTTCAAAGGAAAGAAAAGTATATTCTTCACAGATATAAACACAAAAATCCTTATCCAAACATGACCAATTTGAATCCAATAATATAAAAATATTATAATACATTATGACCAATTAAAGAATGCAAATGCAGCTCAATATTTGAAAAGTAATCAATGTAACTCACTTCATTAATAGAATGAAGAAATCTCATATGATCAGCTAAATAGAAAAATTAAGTCAAAATCCAATATTCATGATAAAAATATCCAGCCAACTAGGAGTAGAAAGGAACTTCCTCAGTCTAATAAAAGGCACCCCACAAAAACCCTTCAGTGAATGTTCACACTTAATAGGGAAATATGGAATACTTTTCTTCCAAAATCAGGAACAAAATAAGAATGTCCACTCTCACCGTTGTTATTCACTATTTTACTGTAGGTTTTCGCCAGTCCAATAAGACAAGAAAAAGAATTTTTAAAAGGCATAAATGTTGGCAAGGAAGAAATAAAACTCTCTTCATGTACATGTGACATGATGATATATATAGAAAATCCTAAAGAGTCTATAATGAAACTACTAAATCTACTAAGTGAATTCAGTGAGAATATAAGAGGTTAATATAAAAAATTCAATTATATTTCTACATGACATTAAGAAACATTTGGTAATTAAATTTTAAAAGCAATTCTATTTGAATAAATTTAGTAAAAAATGTGAAAGACCTCTACACTGTAAATTATAAAACACTAAGAAAAATTAAATTCCTATATAAAGAGAGATAAACCATCTTCTTAGATTTGAAAGACCCAGTACTGCCCAAATTGCTTAATAGATTCCATGCAAGGGGCATATGTACCCCAATGTTTATAGCAGCACTTTCAATAATAGCCAAATTATGGAAAAAGCCTAAATGTCCATCAACTGACGAATGGATAGAGAAGATGTGGTTTATATAGACAATGGGATACTACTTGGCGATGAGAAAGAATGAAATCTGTCCATTTGTAGCAACATAGATGGAACTGGAGGGTATTATGCTAAGTGAAATAAGTCAGTCAGAGAAAGACAGGTACCATATGTTTTCACTCATATGTGGATCCTGAGAAATTTAACAGAAGACCATGAGGGAGGGGGGCAAAAAAAAAGTTACAGAGAGGGAGGGAGGCAAACCATAAGAGACTCTTAAATACTGAGAACAAATGAGGATTGATGGGGAGTGGGAGAGAGGGGAAAGTGGGTTATGGGCATTGAGGAGGACACCTGTTGGGATGAGCACTGGGTCTTGTATGGAAACCAATTTGACAAATTATATTTAATAAAAAAAAATAGATTCCATGCAATCTCAAATAAATCCAATCAGGCTTTATGTTCAAAAAAACAAAAAAACAAAAACTAAAAACCTGGTAAGCAGATCCAAAATTGTATACGGAAATACAAAGTGCCCAGACAAGTCAAAACAGCCAAGAAAATTTTGAAAAAGAACAGACTTAGATGACTCATACAACCTGATTATTTTTTTTTGCAACAGTTTTGAGACACCAGTTTTTATCTCAGAATAGAGTAACCAGGACTCTCATGCATTGCTGAAATGAATATAAAATGGTACTACCTCTCTGAAAAATGGCAGTTTCTATAAATTTAGACATACACATATGCAATTACCCTGCAAGTAAATACCCTAAGAAAAATGAAAACCTTGGATGAGAATATTCACTGGTGTCTTATTCACAGTAGCTAAAAGATTAGACACAACCCAAATGTCCAGCCCTGGGAGAATGTATTAAAAAATTGTGGTTTATTTATTTAATGTTACTACTCAGCACTAAAAATTAATAAACTATCAACAACATTGAGGAACATTAAGACATTATGTTGAGTGAAATAAACTGGACACACGCAAAAAATATATACTGTATGTTTCCATTTACAGGAAGCTTAAGAACTGACAAAATTAAGCTCTGGGAGTGGAACTCAGAAAGGTGGTTGTCTCTCGAGGTGAGGGCCAACTGCAAAGAGGGAAATTTTTTTTTAATTTTTTAATTTAAAAAAATGTTAATGTTTATTTATTTTTGAGAGAGAGACAGAGACAGAAAGTGTGTGGAGGAGAGGCAGAGAGTGAGGGAGGCACGTAATGCAAAGCAGGCACCAGGCTGAGCTGTCAGCACAGAGCCTGACGTGGGACTCGAACCCACCAGCCGTGAGATCATGACCTGAGTGAAGCTGGACGCTTAACTGATTGAGCGAGCCACCCAGGTGCCCCAAAGAGGGAAATGTTTCATATTTGGTTTGAGCATTCATTACACAAGGGTATATGCTTGTCATTGAACTATACCCTAAAATCTGTGCATTTTACCATGTGCAAATTAAATCTCAAAAACCACTCAAAAATATTTTAAGTAAGATGTTGGGTGTGAGTGATTTACATTTATTTTCTTCTGGGTGGCTTGGATTGATCGATCTTAGTGGTACCTGAAGCTCAGTCTGTAGGATTTGCTGTTCGAGAACCGTGGAATGCCAGGCTTGAGTGCCCTAAGAACAGAGGTGTGCCCGCTCATGCCCCTCCCAGCCAGGCAGCCCCACAAGCTAGCTGCACACCAGACTGGCAGGGCCCTCCCGATTACCCTCCTTTTGTAAAGCCTGGCACCAGCCTACCCATCGGTGCAGTAAATTTCAAACACACACCGATTCTAAATTACTCAGAAATGAATTCCCTAAGAAGCAGGATTGCATAGGGAGGAAAGAACACAGGATAAAGGTCCAAAGTGTGGAGTTATATTCCCAGTGCATCTGCTCCCAGACCCTGTGATCTTAGGCAAATCCCCAATTTTCTGACCTTCAGAAGGTGGTGATAACACACAACTGCCCAGGCAACATTCCAGGGCGTTGCGGAGGAATAGCTGAGAGGCATAGATGGAAGCCTGCTATGAAATGCAAAGCTCTGTGTGAATTTACAGGACTATCACCGTTATTTTATTCAGTAGCCTGACTCCGACCCCCCTCCCCAATCCTACATGTGCGCACAACCTTGACCTATTTTTGAAAAATTTAAATTAGAACCTTTATCAGAGGTAGAGAAATTTTAACAGCCAAGTCTGTTTCTTTTAGAAAATATGGAGAAACGTTGGTTCAAGGTTTTTCAAATCCTCTGTGGATCCCATCCACCCAGATATACAGACAATCAAGATTCAGACATCACTTTTAACCTGAACATCAGATTTTAGCCACAGACTTTCCTGTCCCCACTTAGAAAATGAAGTCCCCACCTGCCTCTCCCCTCACTCCTTACTAATGCCAGGTAGGACCTCACACTCATTTTTACAGAGCAAACCCTGAGAGCCATCTCACCTGCTGGCGAAGGTCAAGGCCAAGGCTGTGGCCAGGTGAGGCATCAGCCGAAGGGTCTGTGTTTGGTGCTCAATGATCTTGACTTCTTTCTTGGCTTTAGGCCCAAACTGCCTCCGGCTAGAGAGAATCAAGCAGGCACAAATTTTATCAAAATTCAACAGGCAACTTCATTTCCAGAGCTAAAAGTGCTAAGCAGCCATTTGCCTTTAAAACACTTCAGAATACAGAATGCCCGGGTCTCCTAAGCTGTGGTTGAGATAATTAGATATCAAAAGTTTCTTAGGATAGTCCAGCAGAAAAGCTTTTTGGCTCTTCTGGAAGTTAATCTTCCCACCATGGACTATTTTTAAAGCAGACTATCTGTTTAATTAATACACAGAGTAATTTTTACTCCTTAACATTTACATGGCATTTTATAGTTCCGGGTGCCCCGCGATCATTAATTATTCAGCTTTGCTAAGTTTGTGACATAATTAATAGGACGGGAGCAATATCCTAGAACGTATTTCAAAAGGACATTCTCAACAAGGAGGCAACTCTAACCCCGCTGCTCCCGTCAGATTCACAGGCAGGTCATTACTTTCAGCCCACCTAAATACCCCTGCAGTTCCACACAGAAAGGTGTTCACAACTCGCCGGAAGTACTGTGCTTTCTGAACAGCTGCTGCTCTAAGGCGGTGGTGTCCGGGTGAATCGAGGCCTTCCTTCAGAGCAGTTCGTGAGGTGGGGGGGATTATCCCCACAGGCAACACCCAGGGTCTAATCCTACAGAATCCCTCCGCCGCAGACTGCAAAAAGCCTGGCCTGTCGGAAGTCACCTCCCTCCCCAGCCCTGTGATGGCTTTACAGCCCTGGGTTTGGCAGCCTCCCCTCTGAACATCTCTGATCTTCATGCTGATTTTTGAAAGGACACCTCATGCACGTGCACATGCATACACACACACACACACACACACACACACAGGCGCACGTAATGCTATATTATCAAACTGGCAGAGCAAAACTCGTGCTTCAGACACAGGTGAGGTGAGGGTATCTATCAGTCACAAGGAGAGAAGGGAAACGGGAGGTTTTAAAAATTTTTACACTCGATAGACTTTCTTAAACATAATTTGATGCTTTCCTGTTGCCTTTGTTCTTAAAAGACCACCATGATCGTGTAGTGCATATGGTGGTCTAGAATTCATAACCTGTTCCTGTTGTGTGGGTGGGGGGGTGGTAAGGGCGACCAGACGCTCGCACGGGGAGAACCGCTCTTAAGTACTGTGAGCACAGGCTTGTTTTCTAGGCGCACAGACCTCCCCGGGCACGGCCTAAGCACCCCGCAGCTGCTTGTCCAAGGATCGCTACCCAACTCTGCCCTCCGTCCACACCGGCGGACCCCAACGCCTGCAGGCCCTGGTGCCAAACGAGGCCAGACGGCCTGCAGGGAAACGTCTCAGCTTTTGCTGGATCACTGCAAAACCAGCAAGGAAATCACAGATCCAATAATGGTGTCATAATGTCGGGGCATTTTAAATTCCATTTGTCCCCACTCTCTCAATTTCCATTTTTAAGTGCTATGATTATACTGTATCTTTTCTCTACGGTCACTGTAGCTAAAACGTTTGTCTGCTGAGGGTAGACACTGCCACACGACACTGGGGGACATCCGCGTGCCTGCTCTGTGCAGGCATCCCCTAAGGTGCTGGGTGTCCACCAGGGTCAAGGAGGCCCGGCCCAGCTGCTGAGCCCCCAGCCCTGGACACGGAGAGAACAAGACCAAGCGACGTGGGCAGGACAGCCTTGTGCAGACTCCCGTGACCCCAACCCTGTACCCCGCTCACCCTGCCCTGTCAATCACCAGTCGTCCTTATGTGCTCCTAGAACATCACTGCAGGGAACTTCTCCGCACAGCCAGGAAAAGAAGCCGCTGATCGCAGCACCTTTTAGCTTTTGTTTTGCTATAAAATAATTTCAGTAGCAATACCACTTTGGACAGCATCCCATCAAAACCTCTGTTTTTGTGTGTGAAGCGTTTGTCTTGGCCTCCCACACAGCAAGAATGAATGAAAGAATGAATGGATTTTGCCAGTGAGGAAATGCAGACGAAGTGCCACAGAGTGGCTGACTCAAGACCTCAGGGAAGGTCTTCGGGTGACAGATCCGACCCCTGACCTGGTGTGCCTCAGTTTCCCAGGTTAGGCCATACCTTATAACCATCCCATTTCCTCTTTGACCCTCACGGTAAAATTAGGGTGACAGGTGCAGAGCAGAAAGAGGCCACCAGGAGCCCATGTGGCAGGCCTCGCCGTGCCTTTCTTTGTGCTCTGTGGGAGTAAAGAGTGTCACTAATGAGCTGCCACAGACTTGCCAGGCAATGTCACAAAACTCGGGACATTACACAAGACTCTGAATTTCCAGCTTTCCTTGAAAACTAGGAAGATCTGGCAATTCTGGACCCCGTTCCCGTGATCTGTTCCACTGGAGCTCAGAAGCTGCTGACTTCTCTGTCTGGGGCATGGCTGTTCCCCGTGGTCCCCAGGGTCCTTTCCGCTCACCACAGGCCTGGGAGGCACTGAGTTTTCAACCCCTGCCGCGGGGGGTTTCTTTTTTTCATCCAGAATACATTTACATCAGCATCCTTACTTGTTAATTAAGTTCTGAGATTATGATATACGGCCAAGCGTAGGCATTCTCTGCGGCTATGAATTCATTAACAGAACTAGAGGGCAAAAGAGAACAGCTCTGGACAGCTCACACAGCACGGAATCCAAATGCTTCGGCTTGGCATTCAACAGACCACTTTGGCCTTGCTTGAGTGTCCCAACTGGTTTTCCTGCTAAGCCCCTTCAGACACTTCCCATCCTGGGCCTCTGTCCAGGCAGGGCTCTCCGCCAATCTCATTCGGCTGCCACACGTCATATTTCTGGTGGCTTAGCCGAATGCCCTCTCCTCCCACGGACACGTTCTCCTATTCGTGACATGCCCCCTTCGAAACCCAAACCAGACCAATCAAAGCAGGAAGCTACTTCTCCTCAGGGTGCCCTGGGCACTTCCCCTGTTATTCCTGCCCCCCCTGGGAACGCTTCTCCCTTTCAGGCTGGTGTGAGGGACACCTGTACTGACCACATGTCTCCTTGCACTGCCATCTGGGGCCCTGCTGACTGGCCCTTGGGCAGGCCAGTGCCTAAGGAGAACAAAGGACTACTCGGCTTGAGTAGTGTTTCCATCTTTCATATGCAAACTAACCAGTTCAAAGCCCACACCCCCAGCCACCTCCTTTACCAGACTTTTTTTTACTCTGGGCCGCTATCCCCCCAGGCCAGGTACCAGACAACTAGGAACAGCCCCTATGCCCCAGAACCTTCTGAGATTATTCAAACTAGCCAAGCCTAAACGTGCTTAGCCTGCTTGCCCTGCCTCCCCCATTCCGTCTCACAGAAACCACAGTAAAGGTTCTTGTCCCTGCTTCCCCCTTGCTCCCTCTGCCTCTTAACCATCCCTGCTGCTTCCCCATATGGCCCGCGTGGCACAGCACACCCCCCCCCTTGGGAACTGTGAGTTAACAGCTATCTTTTCAATGGCGGTCACCCCCTGCTCTGTTGGCCTCACCGGACCCCAACAATAATAAAACCTAAGAGGCCAGCCTATTCCGTCTTGACATGCCCCAGGCCGGCCAAGTGTGCGTTCTTGGGAAAGAGAAGGCAGGTGAAATGTCCCACCATCCCCCAGCAGCTCCACACCCAACTCCTCGCCCACCTCCAGGTCTCCTTGGAATGTTCACGAGTTGCTAGATGTCCCGACAAAAGGCCAACGGTCAGACACTGGAGTGCCAAGTGGGAGCCAGGGGCAGTTAGGACAGGGATGGAAGAAGCAAATAAGATGAGGAATCCACTCCGTTTTTATGCCCAACAACCCACCCCACCGCTGCTTTGTTTTGTCTGCTTTTGATTTTTGTTTTTTGCTACGGACCAGAAGGAAAGACATGAGCGGGAGAGAAAGCACAGCACCCGCCCTCTCTCCCTCCCTCTCTCTGGCCCAAGACAGTGACAGTCCCCAAAGCTTTGGGCTGAGGGTTCCTGCTGCCTTCTCACCCATCAGATATGTTCTTTGGCAGGACAAAAGTGATACTAAAGTCAAGTGACCCTTCTCCTGCCCAGAGACCCAGCCAGAGGTCACCCCTATGACTGCCACTATCAGCCTCCAAACTGGTAGCCTGGCTCCTTCAGAGGCAGCAGAGAGAAGGCGCCTCAAGTCTCTGTGCTCTGAGAGGGTGTGGTCAGTGCAGGAACCCTGCCATGCCGCTGTGTGGTCATCCTCCTATTTATGCTCTCAGACCTAGCAATGGCACTGCGGGTCATGATGGTCCAGGCCCGACTTCTGGTTGCCAGCGTCCTGGCGGGCTGCCCTGAACACAGCTCACAGGACTGTAATCCCTGCAGCTGGCCAGCAATTACTGCCTGCCAGACGTTTTTACTGCTCCAGTATGATCTATATGGGCACAATCCTCTTCCTGTCCTTTTCCTCCGCTGGGTTACTATTTTTCCTTAAAAACACATGTAAAGGCTGTATTTTTCTCTGTAACCATAATTTTTATTTCAGCGCCAAGAAAACCTCAAAGTCACTGAGCTCAAACCTTTGGTGCTCTTGAAAAATGAAAAGTGAGGCATGTGCGTGTGCACACGACGACATCCATGTGAAAATAAAGCCACGGCCCTGAGGATGCTGTGAATGGTGCCATTTAAAATTACAGATTTGAAAGAGCTATTTCTGGATTGTAGCGACTCATCAGGAAGAGAGGAAATATCTATTTTGGGGTGTTTTATTTCGTTCCCACTCCATTTTGAACACGGCTGCTTAAAGCAACATTCATGGAAAGTGACACGGCTATTAATCACCAGCTCAGCTACTGCGCGCGCAGCCTCTGGGGGTGGCTGAGCTGCCCGCCTTCCCGTCTCCCTCTGGTCTCTTCTCCCAAAGGAGGCCAGTGACCTACTAAAAAGATAATTGCTTCACATGTTTCCTGCTCTGCAGCATCATTGCATCAGTATACTCTGAGTGACATCCAGTCAAATTGGAAGAAGGAGAGGAGCTTTGTGGCTGGGGCTCGCCCTTGACCCTGAGACTTCTTGGTGCAAGCTGGTTCACGGGCATCCCTGCTGCCGGAGGGAGGAAGGACAAGACCTTCCTCCTTCACTGTCAAAGTGCTGACCTCTGCAGACAAAAGCTGAGCAAATTCCTGGGCCCCAGCCACACTCCCTGTGGCCACCTTCCCTCATTAATCTCGGCCACAGACAGGCTTCGAGTGAACCTGTGAATGCCCCACAGATGGACCACTGCAGCCCCACTGGCCCCCAACAGAGACCCTCCAACCACTCAGAGAGCCCACAGCCCATCTATCCCTTTCTCCCCTTCTCTGGGATGCTCCTGAACACAGAAACCCACAGAGAAAATAAGTTACAAAGCAGGATATTTTAACACCACTGGTTGGACCCGGCAGATTTGGTTCAGCTGTCCAGCCAGGATGTAAAAACCCGGCTTCTTATTATCAAGTAATGTCAACAGACACCTTGACTCCCAGCACCAAGCCTCACCACACCCAACCCCAACTAACCCCACCCTGGGGTCAAGCTTGGGATCGTGGAAGGGGCCTGGCTACACACAACCTTTGCTTTTTTTTTTTTTTTTTTTTGAAGCTGAGCATTTAAGTAGCGTGTCCTCGGGTTCTGACAAAGCAATCCTGCATTAAAACATCAGGCTCAAGATGTTACATCACCATGTTTTCACTGGAATTCTTCAAATGGCATCTTTAAATCTGTCTGTAGGAAAGATAGAAGGTGTGTGTATTTTCATGCAGGTGTGTGTGTGTGTGTGCACGTGTGCGTGTGTGTGTGTGTGTAGCATACAAGTACATGCTTTTTTAACAGTAGCCTTGATTGTCACAAAGTGTGCAAAATGACCTCAAGAAAGAGTTCTTAAAGCACCCCCCGATCCCGTGGAAATCCCAAATAACTTTCGCACCTTCCAGACACTTTATTTCTCTGACCCCTCCCCAGTCTCTCACTGCAACCACCACAGAATAGAATAGGTGATCCTTAATGGTTGTGATGGAGTCCATGACGATGGCAATTTATAAACATGAAAATATTTCCGACATGAAAAGAAATGAGGGTGCTTTGTTGTCAGGGTCGAAGTCTACATAGAGAGGGCAGAGACAGCCACCCCAAACCCATAAACAGACAGTAGAGCCCATGTTCTCTTGGCCAGAGAACACAGAGAGGAAGAGCCTTTGCCATTCCTTCTTCCCCTTTCTCAAAGGTCACACCGTATCAAACCCCCAGGAATACAAAGGCCCTCCCCAACAGGAAACCTGTGGTTCTAAAGTCATGGCCAGTGCCAGGTGGGGACTGACATCCTGCCCCCCGGGCCTGCAAAGACTGTCCACCTTGTAAATTCGCATTGGAAGACAAGTGCCAAGTGGAGCAGGCTGCAGGAACCATAAGGGATCAGGATCAGGCCACTCCTCCCACCAGTGGATGGATGACCCCAGTGGAGATGCCAGCAACCCTTCAGATAAGAGACAACACAAGGCAGAGTAAACCTGCAGTGCTCATATTTCCGTTGGGTGGGCCACTTCTGGTCAACATTATACTCCTGGAATATAACCACTATAAGCCTGACCATGAAGGTCTAGTAGAGAGCAAGGCTTGGGTCACTCTGATTCTGAAGATTGGCCAACTCCAGGTTCTTCTGTGAGGATTCAATTACACAAACACCAGTGGGTCTGACCTGACACACAAAGGTTCAAACCCCTTCAAATTAAACACCGATGAGTCTGGCTGCCTCTCCACTGAATTTGTTCTTACCCTCTTCCAGTGCCTCATGCTGCCCACGGGAGGCTATCCTGGGACCAGGTCAACATCCCATCACCCCAGGCATCACCAGAGGGGAGCCAGGAAATAGTGGTTAAACCCCAGGCTTTGGATCAGACAAATCTGGTTTGCATACAGATCCTGACACTTGCTATGTTAACCTGAGTGAGTTACACAAACTCGTTGAGCCCATTAAATAAGGCCAACGATGATGGTAAAGACTAAGTGAGATAGTGCTCATATGTGTTTAGTACCACGCCTGACACATAGTAGGTCTTCAAGGCATGCCTTCATCAACATAGTCATTACTATTATCCTGAGTCCCTAAAATTACCCTCTCTTCTACTCAGCCTTGATCTAGAAAAAATCATTTTGATATTTCCCAAAAGAAGTCCCCCTTTTATTCCTTTAACCCAAACAAAGCACCAATGTATTCTGCATCACTAAAACTGTTGTAAAAAAAAGTTAGAGTCAAGGGGAAAGTCTCTTCCACCCAATCTTAAATTAAAGATAACGAAATTACTGACAGAAAAGAAGATAAGCTGTTTACTGCTGTGTTAGAAAAATTGTATGTGTGTGTGTGTGTGTGTGTGTGTGTGTGTGTGTGTGTGTACTGGAAAGCAATATGAAGCGTTCTAAAAGCACCTGACACTTCTATGTATCCAAGAACACCAGTCAAATTTTCTTCTTCCCAAATTTCAGGGAAGGACAAAAGGGTGGACAAAATAAAGCCAGAGAAGTTGGGGTGGGCAGAGCCTTCCAATACATCATGTTGCCATAGAAGCAGCAGGTTCTTTCCAGAGTCAATCAGCCCACCCTAGAGAGGAATGTGAATGTTATTCAGATGGTTCCCACACAAGGGAAATTAATTTACTTTTCAGAATAACAGCCTCAGCAATATCTATGAGTGACATGGTGGTTAATGTTAGTCGTCAGAGCTATGATTCCTTGAGATTGTTCTTTAAAAAAAAATCATATCCTAATGAATGCAAAACAAAATTACAATGGTGGGAGATGTGGAGCCATAAATTATAGCTGAGACTGCCTGGGGTGGGCTAATAATTTCACTATTGAATTATTTTCATATTTTAAAAAATCATACAGAGAGAGAGAAAGTCTTCCATCATCAACACCACTGCAGAGATACTGCAGAAGCCCCCAGCACCTCAGCCATTAGAGTCAGGAAGCAAGAGGGCCAACCACCTTGGGAGCCAGCCTTCGTCTCCACTGTATGGCGGGTGCAGGGTATACGTGCATCCTGCCTTGCCCCAAGAGCCGTCCAGAGTCTGCTGTCATCCTGGAGACAGCAAACCAGGCCACCATGTGTGTTCAGTGAAGGAAAAGAGACAAATACTGAGCCGCCGTACTCTCCAGGTAACCCCTTCACTGAGGTTGATTGTCAAAAAATGAAAACCAAGCAGTGAAGTACTCTTTAGGGGCCGGCATCCATTTAGTAATGCTTTAGTCTGGCTTGGCAATGGGACTAGACTGTTCTTGGCAATGGGACATTACCCAAGTAGCTTAAGGACTGGCTACTGCCTCTGCTTTCCCTCTCAATCCATAGTCTTAAAGTAAAGGGTACCCATAGGTTCTTAAAACAACAGCAGAGTCTTTCAATTTATAAACATGGTATGTCTTTCCATTTATTTAGATCTTTGATTTCTTTCATCAGTGTTCTGCAGTTTTCAGAATATAAGCCCTACACATGTTCTGTTAAATTTGCCCATAAGCATTTCAATTTTTATAAGCAATTGTAAACGGTATCATATTTTAAATTCTGGTACTCTTGCATTCATTGCTGGTAGATAAAAACTACAATTGATTTGTGCATGTTTATGTTGTATCCTGTGACCTTGTTCAATTCACTTCTTAGTTCTAGGACTTTTTTGTAAACACTTTGAGATTTTCTTTTTTTTCCTTTTCTTTCTTTTTTTTTTTTAAAGTAGGCTTCATGCCCAGCACAGAGCCAAAAGTGGGGCTTGGACTCATGATCCTGAGAACGGGACCTAAGCTGAGATCAAGAATCAGACATTTAACCAACTGGGCCACCCAGGTACCCCTTTGAGATTTTCTATAGAAACAATCATATCATCTGAAAGTAGAAACAACTGTTTTACTTGCTTCTCAATCTGTATGGTTTTTATTTCCTTTTCCTGTCTTATTGCACTGGCTATGACTTCCATCACTCTATTGAATGACAGTGATAAAAGCAGATATTCTTGCCTTATTCCCAATCTCAGGGGGAAAGCATTCAGTCTTTCACCATTAAGTACGTGGACTGTACTTTTTTTATAGATGGTCTTTATCAGGTTTAGCACATTTTTTGGTATTTCTGTTTGGATGAGAATTTTTGTGAAGAATGTATATTGAATTTTACAAATGCTTTTTCTGCACCAATTGATAATGATTATGTGTTTTTTCTAGTTTTATTTGTTAACATTTTGTATGACATGGATTTTTAAATATTAAACCAGCATCCAGCATTATATACCTGGAATAAATCCCATTTGCTCATGGTGTGTAATTCTTTTTACATATTGCTAAATTCTATTTCCTAATATTTTGCTAAGAATTCTTGTGTTTATATTCAGAAGAATATTGTGCTGTATTGTCTTAATTTGTTTTGGGGATCAGGATATGACTGGTTTCATAAAGTGAATTGGAAAGCATTTCTTCCTCTTCCACTTTCTAGAAGAGTTATATAGAATTATTGTTAATTCTTCTTTAAATGTTTGGCAGAATTCTCCAATAAAATTATCTGGCCTGAAGATTTTTTTTAGGAGTTTTAAAATTACTGATTCAATTTCCTTAATAATTCTCGAGTTATTCAAATTGTCTTGTATATTGGATAAAATATGGTATTTCATGTTTTTTTGAAACATTGGTCCATTTCATCAAAATTTTCAAATTCATGTATATGAAGCTGTTCCTAATATGCCCTTATTACCCTTTTGATATTTTCAGTGTCTGTAGTAATATCCCATTTCATTCCTAATATTAGTAATTTGCACGTTCTCTCTTTTTTCTTTGACAGTCTTGCTAGAGGTTTGTCAAGTTTACTGATCTTTTCAAAGAACCAGCTCTTTGCTTCATTGGTATTCTCTATTTTTCTGTCTTCAGTTTCATTGATTTCTGCTCTTAATTTTATTATTTCATTCCTTCTGCCTCCTTTCAGTTTTGTTCTTTTTCTAGGTTAAAAGGGGGTGCTTAGATATTAATTTGAGGCAGAGCTTAGATATTGATTTAAGACTTTCCTCAATGTATGCATTTGGTGCTATAACTTTCCCTCTCAGAATTGCCTTAGCTGCGCCCCACAAATTTTGATATATTGTATTTTCATTTCTATCTGGTTCAGTATTTTTTTAAAGTTTATTTATTTTGAGAGAGCACACACAGTCAAGCTGGGGAGGGAAAGAGAGAGAGAGGGAGAGAGAGAATCCCAAGCAGGCTCCGTGCTGTCAGCACAGAGCCCAGTGCAGTGCTCAATCTCACAACAGTGAGACCATAACCCCAGCAGAAATCAAGAGTCAGATGATTAACCAACTGAGCCACCCAGGCACCCTTTCTTCAGTGTATTTTTAAAAAACTGTGCTTGAGAGTTCTTTTTTTTATTCTAGTTACTTAAGTAACTTTTACTTAATTACTTACGTGACTTTTACTTATACTTACTTAAGTCTATTGTTTAGTTTGCAAGTTTTTAGAGGTCCTTCCTGTTATCTTTCTGTTACAGATTCCTAGTTTGAATACACTCCAGTCAGAAAACCCTCTGTATGACTTCAACATTTAAAAATTTGTTGCAGTTTCTTTTATGGCACATGTTATATGGTCTATCTTGGCAATGTTAGGCACTCGAAAAGAAAATGTATTCTGCTTTTGTTTGGTGGAGTGTCTTATAAATGTTGATTAGATCTTACTGCTTGAAAGTATTGTAGAGTTTTTCTATACCTTTGCTGATTTCCTGTCTAGTCACATGAGTTGTTAAAAGAAGGATGCTGAAATCTCCCACTATAATTGTGAATTGGTCTATTTCTCCTTTCAGTTCTATCAGCTTTTACTTTATGTATTTTTCAGCCTGTTGTGTTTTACGTGCACATTTAGGATTGTTATAACTTTTTGATGGATTGACTCTTTTTATCATTATTAAATGTCCTTGTCCTTGATAATTTCCTTTGCTCTGAAGCCTACTTTATATGAAATTTATAGAGCCACTCCTGCTTTTCTTTAGTTAATCTTTGCATAATGTATCTTTTTTTCATTCTTTCACATTCAGTGTGCCTGTATGACTTTATATGAAGTGAGTTTCTTACAGATGACATAGGGTTTGGTCATGTTTTAAAATCTACTTTGCCAAGTTCTGTTTTTTAACTGAGTTATTTAGACTAGTTAAATTTAATGTAGTTATTTTTTAATGTTTATTTATTTATTTTGCAAGAGAGAGAGAGAATGCACGTGTACATGTGTGAGCAGGGCAGGGGCAGAGAGAGAAGGAGACAAACAATCTCAGCAGGCTCCATGCTATCAGCGCAGAGCCCATCACAGGGCTCAGACTGTGAGATCATGACCTGAGCCAAAATCAAGAGTTGGACATTTAACAACCTGAGCCACCCAGGTGCCCCTAAGGTAATTATTGATACATTAGGGCTTAAGTCTGACTTTTTTGTTGTTGTTCCCTCTGTTTTTTAATTTCTGCTTTATTTTTCCTAATTTTCTGTAGATTACTTAAACATTTTAAAAAATTCTTTCTTGAGTTATCTATTTGTACAGTTTGTTTTTTTTTTCCCGATTGGGTGATTTCCATTGCCTTATCTTCTCGTTCACCAATTCTCTGTCCCTTCCATTCTTCTGTTAAGACCATCGACTGAGTGTTTTACTTAGGTTATTATATTTTTCCGTTCTAAAATTTCCACTTGGTTCCCCTGTGTATTTTCTGTCTCTTTGCTTAGACTCTATTTCTTTTTTTTTTTTTAATTTTTTTTTCAACGTTTATTTATTTTTGGGACAGAGAGACACAGAGCATGAACGGGGGAGGGTCAGAGAGAGAGGGAGACACAGAATCGGAAACAGGCTCCAGGCTCCGAGCCATCAGCCCAGAGCCTGACGCGGGGCTCGAACTCACGGACTGCGAGATCGTGACCTGGCTGAAGTCGGACGCTTAACCGACTGCGCCACCCAGGCGCCCCTAGACTCTATTTCTTTGTCAAGACTTCCTTTTTCTTTCCCCCATGCGTCAAGTGAACTTGTAATTGATGTTTCAAGCATTTTTATGATGGCTACCTTAAAGTGCTTTTCAGACTGCCTAGCATCTTTGTTATCTCAGTGTTGGCAACTATTTCTTACCTTTTGTCATTTGGTTTGAGCTCTTCGCGGTTGTTGATATGACACGCAGTTTTTTTAATGAAACAGATACATTTTCACGTTATATTGCAAGACTCTGGATCTTAAACCTTTGGGATTTCTCTGACACTACTGTGGCGGGGAAAGGAGTCACTACTTTCAAGTGGAGGTAGAAGTCCAGATTCGCCACATGGCTTCCACTGACACCCAAGTGATGGGCGAGCTCTTCTTGTTGCTGTGTCGGGATGGGAGTTCTAGCTCCCCATGTAGTCTGCACCGACATGGCAGTAGGTGTGGTGTCATTATTGCTGAGCAGTAGTGAAAGTCCTAACCTTCCATTCAGCCTCCCCTACATCACTACAGCAGGAGGTGGAAAGAGGTGATGGGTAGGGGTAGATGTCCGGGCTCTCCACATGGTCTCTACTGACAACACAGGGTAGGGCCTGTTTCTTTCTTGAAGGAATAACATTTCCAGCTCTCTGCTTGGCCTTCTCTGATACCACCATGGTGGCAGAGTTGATGCAACTCTAGGCTCCGCATTTAGCCTTTGCTGGCATGTGTGGGGTGGGACCACAGAGGAAGCAGACTTGGATGGGCATTTTATTTTTCTTTTGCTTGTTTGTTCTCATTGGCGTTTCTGGACCGTCAGCTTCATCAGTATGCAATTTGGGATATATGAGGCCAAAGGAAACAAGGGAACTCCCTACTGTGTCATTCCTCAGGTCTCAAGATCCTAGTTGGTCTGCTTTCTTGTCTCCATCTTTCAAGGTCTTCTTATGTTTGTTTCATATGTGATGTCCAGGCTTTTCCATTGTCCTTAGTGGGAAAATTAGAGAAGAGCACATCTACTCATCTATCCAGAAGTGAACGTCCTATTGCAAATTTCTAAACATGATGTGTTTAGATTTGAATTTCAGTAAGTTTGTCTGTTAAAAGTGTAGTAATTGACTGATAACATTAGATTTATTTAGTTTCCATATACGTAAAGAGACAGTGAGAGAGATCATGTATAGATGTTAGTATATAATATAAGTGTCATATTTCCTCCAACAAAAAATCTCTTAAAGATACACTGCTGATTTAATAATAATTGATCTGTAAATGAGGAAATACTACATGGTTAATGTGTGCCAAATTACAGATACATCAATGTCAGAAAAAAATAAAGTGAACAGGTGTGTGTTTTGCAATCAAGGGATAATTTATATCTCCAATGCATATTAATATATTTGATTAGTAGTATCGATGGAGAGTTCTACATCCTGATTTTCTGTTTACCTAATATTTCAAGGTATGCAACTTCTTGTGTTATTCAATATCCTTGAAGTCACATCTTAATGATTACTTCCATAGGGTAACTTTCTCTAAAAAAAAAAAGGAACTGGATTGAAAAATGTGAACCTCTTGAATAGTTCCTGTCACGTATCACCAACTCACTTTCCAAAAGGATTGTGCCGATTTTCATTCCTTCTCCTAGTGTATAAGCTTGCCCATCTTATACATTTCTTCCAGATCTGAGTATTGCCCTTTCAAAGTCTTTGCTAATTTAACAAAGTAAAAAATTATCTTACTTTTACTGGGCTTTCTTTGATTACTAATAATTTAATTAATTTGTTCATATATTTACTGTCTATAGTTAGGTCTTCTTCAAAATGTTATATACCATGTACCCATTTATAGACTGTGATGCTAGTATTTTTTCTTATTTGTTTATAGAGGTTCTTTATATATTAAGGAAATTAAACCACTGTCAGTGCTATTTATTTAGCTATTTTTCTACCGTGTCCTGTTTTTAGCATTGCTTTTGAAATATGTACATCTTTACATTTTTATATAACCACCTTAATACTTTGGGGATTACTTTTTTCTATTTGGAAGGTTTGTCAAACTGCACAAACGTATGAGTCACCTTTTCCTTTCGTCTATGTAATTTTGTGGCTTATTTCAATGTGAGAAATAGGCAGAGATGAGAGATGTAGGTCTACCCCAGTGGGATACAGGAATAAATCTACCAACATAGTTAACTGTAGCAAGTGCCACTAGGTAGACCCAAGAAGGATCTATGAAGGTGAACTGACTTTTGTTCATGTATGCTTAAAATAGCCATTCCCTCATCCCAGACAATTCCCTTGATCTTCCTCCTTCCAACTGACTTGGCAGACAAGTCCTTGCTTTAACCTCTCTCCCACTTTATTCTCTAATCTGCCAGGAAATTAATGCAAGCCCTGAGCCCCTCTAAACACCGCATATTCCAGGCATCCTTTTTCATCTTTGTTTCTAAAATTGAAATGATAGGTAAAAACAAACTTTGCTATTCCGTTGGCAACAAAATAGGTGTCTTCAAGGAATATTTATTTAAGGAGAAAAAAATCTCTTTGAGTGAGTCTATGCTATAATAACCACCCATCCCAGCAAAACCTAAAGAGTTCATCCTCCATCTAACAGTTTCTATCTACTCAGCTATTGGGCCTCGTTTATGCCCAGAATCCGTACGTCAGGTGTAGGATGAACACATCTGTCATTAAGGCCTAGAACACAGCAATGAAAAGTTCCCTCGGCTGGAGTTTTCCCAAAACCCACCATTAGTTTGCTGCCTTTAGCCACAGAGAGACCTGTGTGGTGCAATTACATCAGTAGATTCCCCAGGATTTCATTTCCGGACACTCTTCCTTCACCACCCAGGTTTCTCTGCCATACTTTGCCCAGAAATGCCTGTCTAATCTGTCTAACCTGGCTCCCATCTTCCCCGGGCATTCCCAAAGGGCAATGCTGTCATCCAGGTTATGACAAGCTTATCTCATTTCTCTGTACTGATGCATCCTTACACATCATTGAAATTAAAAAGAAAATGACCTGACGGGTGTTTTCTTTACAAAAGCACGTTTCCAAAATTAACCATTTATTATGCCTGTGACAAGAATAATTCGTCCGCTTTGCAGGGAAACTGCCCCCAAATAAACTTCTACGAGGTCATTTGAGTTTCTATGTATGATCGTAGGAAGTTGGAAATTACCCAAAACATGGGATGACAAAAAATGCACTACAAGGTGACGGCCTGGGTGAGTGTGTTCCAAAGAGGTTCAGGGAGGCTAGTGGAGGCTGGACCACAGAGACCTTGCCAGAAGCCAAGAGGTCACGTTCTTGTACCACTTCCTTCAGGACTGAACCTGAGATAACAGCACACATCTAAACTTTGCCCAAAAAGGAAACCCAATTTTCATCCCTAGCTGGACTCCACTATTTTTGCTGACCTGCACAGAATGGTACTGATATTCAAATGCTTTTCACTTAGTCAATAAAAAATTATGTCTAAAACAACACTTCAAGTCTCTGGACACTCTCCTAAGGGTGTTAAGCAAATGGAGAAACATCTATTCAAGAATGTCTAAACTTAAATCTCATTTGAACCACGACCCACTCATATCCCCTTCACCCCCCATCCTCCAAGAGCTCAGTGTGATGGAAACTGTACCCTGGGCAGGTGCCGCCGAGAATATGGGGAACCTTCTCCTTCTGGCTTACAGTTTAGGGCTATGACTTCCTGCAGGCCAGTGGCATCTCTAATTCCCTTCACCCCTTCACCTCCAGCTCCGTGTTACAGGAGCTCTATTCCAGACAGGTACAGCCAAGAGGACTGGGGTTCCCTTTCTCCACTCAGCCCCCCTTCACAGGGCAGAAACTCTACTCCAAACAGAGCAGGCCAGGAACACTGGATCCTGAACATCCCTGCCCCAGCTTACTTCAGGGAGGAGGTCTCACGCCAAGAAGGATAAACCGAGAAGACAAGGGGCCACCATTCCTGTCCAGAGTCCCGCTTGCAGGGTTGTCACTTTGGGGAAAGCAAGTCATTGCCTTACCCCCAGCTCTGATGTAGTGGTACAGAGGTTCTGATGCGAAAGAGAAGCAGGTCACAAGAACGGAGAGCTCTGCAGCTTGGCCTACAGACTCTAAGTTTATTTGGAAAAAAAAGCATGGGGAAGACCACGCCCATGAGTGTTGTTTAAAACAATGGAGATCTGGGAGGTGGGCGATTCAGAGTTGCTCTTAGTTCCGTAACTCTTTTGGCAACAGGCAAAAAGATGATTAGCTCAGCGAGATGGTAGATCAGCAAGAAGGTTAACAGAAAGAATCAGGGAAAGGAACAGCTAAGAACCTCTGTGCCTGGAGCAGCCTCAAAGACTGACTACACTTTGTTTCTGCAAAGAAGCCTAACTTTAACTGGAACAGACTGTGGCATAAAATATGCCCCAGGTCGTTACTGAATACAATATAGCAATCAGCTGGTGATTAATTGGGGCTAATAACTGCTATGATACCAACAGAGACAGATAATCCAAACGCTTATGGGGGAGATGAGAAAAGGAGACAGTTAAACAGAGCTCAGCTAAAACCACAGTCATCCAAGGTATCAGGGAGACAGTCACATGCTCAAGGCTGCACCCTCTCCAGAGTGACATCAGAGACCGCGCACTGGAGAACAGATTTCACTGAAACAGTCTAGCCACATCATAAATAAATGAATAAACAAACAACAACAAATCCCAGAAGGGGGGGATCAATATTCAGAGTTGCTACAATATTTATCTAAAATGTCCAGTTTTCAAAAAAAAAAAATGACAAAACTCGCAGAGAAACAAAGAAGTGTGACTCAGACACAGGAAAGAAGCAGGTAATAAAAACTGCCTTTGAGGCAACCCAGATACTGAACTTAGTAAACAAAGAATTCAAAGCAGTTACTATAAGCGTGTTTAAAAAAACGAAATGACATAATGTTTAAAGAGTTAAAGATGGGAATGCAAGCTGGTGCAGCCACTCTGGAAAACAGTATGGAGGGTCCTCAAAAAACTAAAAACAGAACTACCCTACGACCCAGCAATTGCACTACTAGGCATTTATCCACGGGATACAGGTGTGCTGTTTCGAAGGGACACATGCACCCCCATGTTTATAGCAGCACTATCGACAATAGCCAAAGTATGGAAAGAGCCCAAATGTCCATCGATGGATGAATGGATAAAGAAGATGTGGTATATATACACAATGGAGTATTACTCGGCAATCAAAAGAATGAAATCTTGCCATTTGCAACTACGTGGATGGAACTGGAGGGTATTATGCTAAGTGAAATTAGCCAGTCAGAGAAAGGCAAAAATCATATGACTTCACTCCTATGAGGACTTTAAGAGACAAAACAGATGAACATAAGGGAAGGGAAACAAAAATAACATACAAACAGGGAGGGGGACAAAACAGAAGAGACTCATAAATATGGAGAACAAACTGAGGGTTATGGGAGGGGTTGTGGGAGGGGGTATGGGCTAAATGGGTAAGGGGCACTAAGGAATCTAGTCCTGAAATCATTGTTTCACTATATGCTAACTAATTTGGGTGTAAATTTTTAAAAATAAAAAATAAAATTACAAAAAAATAAAGTACCTTGGAATTTTAAAAAAAGAGAGAGGAAGATGTGATATATACCTATACAATGGAACATCACTCAGCCATAATGAAAGAATGAAATCTTGTCATTTTATTTTATTTTAATTTTTTTTTACCATTTATTTCTTTTTGAGACAGAGAGAGACAGAGCATGAACGGGGGAGGGTCAGAGAGAGAGGGAGACACAGAATCTGAAACAGGCTCCAGGCTCTGAGCAGTCAGCACAGGGACTGACGCGGGGCTCGAACTCACGGACCGTGAGATCATGACCTGAGCCGAAGTCGGACGCTTAACCGACTGAGCCACCCAGGTGCCCCAAATCTTGTCATTTTAAATGACGTGGATGGAACTAGAGATTATTATATGAAGCAAAATAAGTCATTTAGAGAAAGACAAAAGCCATATGTTTTCACTCATATATGGAATGTAAGTAACAAAACAAATGAACAAGGGAGGGCAGGGGCAAACCAAAACCAAACTTCCAAATATAGAGAAAATACTGATTGTTACTGGAGGGGAGGTGTGAAGGCGGATGGGTTAAATCAGTGATGAGGATTAAAGAGGGCCCTCATGATGAGCACCCAGTGTTGTATGTAAGCGTTGAATCACTAAATTCTACACCTGAAACTAACATTACACTGTATTATAACCAACTATAATTTAAATAAAAACTTGGAAAACAATTTAAAAAGAAGTTCAAGAGAAGTATGATGAGAACGTTCAGTCAGATAGAGAATATCACTGAAAAAGAAACAAACGAAAACTCTGGAGTTGAAAAATAAATAATTTAAGTGAAAATTTTCACCAGAGAAGCTCAACAGTAGGTATGAGCTGGTGGAAGAAAGAATCAGTGAGTTTAAACATAAATCTAGAGATTATGCAATCAGAAAAACAGATAAAAGAACAAAGAAAAGTAAACATAGAATGGAGTAATGAGAGAAGCCATGAAGTTTACCAGCATACACCTAAAGGAAGGAGGAGGGAGCAGAAAAAAATATTTGAAGAAATAATGGCAAAAAACCTAACCAAAGCTGATAAAAAAGATAATCTGTACATCCAAGGGACTCAATGAACTTATAAGTAGGAGAGATCTAAGAGATCCACACCCAGACGCACAGTAGACATGTTGAAGACAAAGACAAAGAAAACTCTTAACAAAGCAAGAGAAAAATGCCTCATCACATACACAGGAATACCACTAAGATTAACAGCCGACCTCTCATCAGACACAATGGAGGCCCAAAGGCAGTTTATAGTGCTGAAACAAACAAACAAACAAAGAATCTTATATCCCACAAAATTATCTTTCAGAAATTAAAGCAAAATACAGACATTCCCAAATCAACAAAAACTTAGAATCGATTGCTAGCAGACTCACCTTATAAGAAATACTAAAGGAAGTTCCTCAGGGTGAAAACAAGTTACACCAGAGAGTAACTTAAATCCACATACAAAAAACAAGCGGCACCGGTAAAGTAATTATGTAGGCAATTGTATAAGATAATTGGATATTTCTTCTCCTTTCTTCATTGAACTGATTTAAAAAAAAACTTTTGAATATGGGGGCACCGGGGTGGCGCCGTCGGGTAATCGTCTGACTTCAGCTCAGGTCATGATCTCACAGTTTGTGGGTCTGAGCCTTCCATGGGGCTCTCTGCTGCCAACACAGAGCCCACTCTGTCCCCCCCCCTCTGCCCCTCCCTTGATGGTTCTCTCTCTCTCTCTCTCTCAGAAAATAAATAAATACGCTTTAAAAAAATCTAAAAAAATAAAACGATTGAATAGGAACCAACAAACAAACAGAAAGGAGAAATCAGACCTATAAATAGAAAGGGCAAACCGATAGTTGCCAGAGGGAAGGTGCCAGAGGGATGGGAAAAATGGATTTTAAGGGGAGTAGGAAACATAGGCTTCCAGTTATGGAATGAATAAGTCATGGGCATAAAAGCTACAGTACAAGGAATATAGCCAGTGATACTGTAATAGCATTCTATGGTGACAGATGGTAGGTTAACTTGTGAGCACAGAATAATGTTATAGAGATGCTGAATCACTATGTTGTACACCTGAAACTAATGTAACATTGTCAATTATACCCCAAAAAAATTAAAATCAAAAAATTCTAAATATGAATAAAAAAATAAAAAAGCCTAAACCCTGAACAAAAAATAAGTATAGAAAACAAAAACAAAAAATTGTGAACAGAGCATTATGAATGTAATTGTGTTATGAGGGCTATAACATATAGGAATGTAATATATTTGACAATAACTGCACAAAAAAGTAGGTGGGAACGAGTTGTATTACAGTAAAGAACTGATGCCAACAAGGGCTTAAAATCCGTATCAAGAGATCCAGAAATGGTAAATAAGAAGTTTAATATAACAAACTCTATAAATGTACACTTGCTCTCATTTATTCCCTTACCTCAATAGAAGAAATAAAATTATACAAAATAACTATAACAGTGTATTGTTGAGTTTGTAACGCATATAAGAATAATAAAACAAAAAGGGAAGAAAGGCATAGAGCTCTACAGAAATAAAGTTTCTATACATCACTGGAATTAAGTCAGTATAAATCAGCAGTAGACTCCAATAAGTTAACATGTACGTCATAAACTATAGAACAACCACTAAGAAAATAACACAAAAAATATAGTGTTAAAAATAATTGAAGGAATTAAGGGGTGCCCTGGGTGGTCAGTCAGTTAAGCGTCCGACTCTTGATCTCAGCTCAGGTCTTCATCTCGGGATCATGAGTTCAAGCCCTGCATCGGGTTCCATTCTGGGCATGGAGCCTACTTAAAAATTAATAATAAAATTTTTAAAAAATAATAAAATTGTAGGAATTAAAATGTTGCACTAGAAAATGTTCATTTAATGAAAAAGGAGGCAGTAAGGGAGGAACAGAAGAACAAAAAGACATGGAAAACAAAAAGCAAAATGACAAATGTAAATCCAACATTGTCAGTAACATTAAATTCAAATGGATTAAGCATCCAGTAAAAAGGCAGAAATTATCATACCAGATTAAAAAAAACCAAGATTTAGCAATATACTCCCTATAACAGACACTTTAGATTCAAAGATACAAATAAGTTTAAAGTAAAAAAGACAGAAAAAGATACACTATGCAAACAGCAACCATAAGAGCTGGAGTGCATATATTAATATCAGAAAACAGTCTTAAAACCAAAAATGTTACTAGGGATATAGAGGAGGAGCATTTTATAATTGTCCTTAAGGTATCCAGATTGGAAAGGAAGGTGTAAAACTATCTCTGTTTGCAGATGTCATGATTTTGTATATAGAAAATCCTAAGGAATCTATTAAAAATCTGTTAGAAATAATAAATTCAGCAATGTTGCAGGATACAAGATTAATATACAAAATTAATCATATTTCTATACGCCAACAATGAATAATCCAAAATGAAATTAAAAAAATAATTCCACTCATAAAAGCACCAAAAAGAATAAAATACTTAGGAAAAAATTTAACAAAATTATACACTGAAAACTATAAAATATGATTGAAAGAAATTAAATAAATGAAAAGACATTCCACATTCATGGGTTGGAATATTTAATATCATTAAGGTAACAATACTGCCCAAATTGATCTACAGATTCAGTGAAATCCCCATCAGAATCCAAGTTGCCTTTCCCCCCCAGAAATTGACATGATGCTCCTAAAATTCACATGGAAATATAAGGGACCCAGAATAGCCGAACCAATGCTGAAAAGAAAAGTAATGTTGTGGGACTCACACTACTCATTTGAAAACCACTGCATAGCCACAAAAATCAAGACAGTGGGGTACTGGCATGGGATAGACATATAGATTAATGGAATAGAATTGAAAATCAAAAAATAAATCTTTACATTTGTGTCCATTGATTTTTCAACAAGCATGCCAAGCCAAATCAACAGTAAAGAATAGTCTTTCAACAAATACTATTGGGACAACTGGATATCCCCATGCAAAAGATTGGGGTTGGAGTCTTACTGGGCACCATACACAAAAATTAATTCAAAATGAATCTAGGAACTAAAATGGTAACACTCTTAGAGCACCAAAGTAAATCTTTATGACCTTGGTTTAGACAATAGTTTCTTAGATATGATAGTAAAAGCAAAAGCAACAAAAGAATATACAGATAAGCTGGGCTTTATCAAAATTAAAAATTTGGGGGAGCCTAGGTGGCTCAGTCGGTTAAGGATCTGACTTTGGCTCAGGTCATGATCTCACGGTTTGTGAATGTGAGTCCGCGTCAGGCTCTGTGCTGACAGCTGGGAGCCTGAAACCTGCTGCAGATTCTGTGTCTCCTTCTCTCTGCTCCTCCCCCCACTTGTGCTCTGTCTCTGTCTCTGTCTCTGTCTCTCTCAAGAATGAACAAACATTAAAATTTTTTTAATAAATTAAAAATGTTGTACTTCAAAGGACATCATCAAGAGAGTGAAAAGACAACCTACAAAGTGGGAGAGAAGATTTTCAAATGATATATCTGACAAGGAAATTTATCCAGCATACATAGAGAACTTTTGAAACTCACTAGTAAAAATATCAATAATGCATTTTTTTAAACGGGTACAGGATCTGCACAGACATTTCCCCAAATAACATACACAAATGGCCAATAACCACAGAGAAAGCTGCTCAATATCATTGGCTGTTAGAGAAATGCACATCAAAACCCTGATAAGATACCACTTCGCACCCACTAAATGGTTATAATAAAAAAGATAGACAATAACAAGTGATGATGAGGATGTGGAGAAATTGGAGCCCTTATATACAGCTGGTGGGAATGTATAATTGTGTAGCCACTTTGGAAAAAAGTCTGGCAGTCCCTCAAAGTGTTAAATATATGGTTACATATAGTTAAATATATAGTTAAACATATATGACTTAGTAATTCCACTAAGTAGAGAAATGTAGAGAAATGAAAACATACATCAACACGAAAACATGTGCATGATGGTTGATAGAAGCATTATTCACAATAGCCAAGAAGTGGAAGCTACTCAATATCCATCAATTGATGAATGGATAAATAAAATATGGTATAATCCGCATGAGGGAATATTATTTGGAATATAAAAAGGAATGAATCTTTGACACATACTGTGACATAAGTAAATCTGAAAAACATTACGCTAAGGGAATGACATCACTCACAAAAGACCACATCTTGTATTATCTCCTTAGTATATGAAATGCCATAGTAGGCAAATGTGTAAGAGACAGAAAGTAGACTAGTTCTTGCCTAAAGTTGGGATTAAGGGTAACTGGAAATGACTGCTAGTGGGCACAGGGTTTCTTTTGACAACAATTTTGTAAAATCAGATTGTGGTGATGGATGCACAACCCCGAATATACTAAAAAGCACTGAATTGTATAATTTAAATGGGCAAATTTTATAGTGTGAGCATTGTATCTCCACAAAGCAATTTTACGGGGTGCCTGGCTGGCTCACTTGGAAGAGCATGCAACTCTGGATCTCAGGGTTGCGAGTTCAAGCCCCACATTGGGTATAGAGATTACCAAAACAAACAAACAAACAAATAAACAAACCTTAACCAATTAAAGTAAAATAAACCTGTTTAAAAAAAAACAGTTGGAACAGCTAATATGACTTCATCATGAGCTCTTAATTTCCAGTCCTACACAATCAGAAAGTTGCTGCTACTGACGAGGTACTGTCTGCATCTCATCATACACATGTAGACATCCATGAGAAGCCTATGTGGTAAATGCACCAAGTACTTGGAGATCCTACAGAACTGAGTGTAAAAGAGCATTTAAAACGCTCCCAGGTGTTCATTTTGATGACAAAATGCAAGGCTTCTGAAATGTAAGACAGAACCCACGCCAGGAACGCTCCATGCAGAAGGTATTCTAAATTTAGCTGTCATTATTAAGCTCATTTGTTGAACAAAAGCTATGGGGCTGGCATCTTTGGCTTTTACTGCAATTCTCTTTAGACAGACAGGTTTGGTCTCCTAACTACGAATTCCTTTGGCTCGTACATTATTCATAAGTTTTAAATGGCACCTTCTGTCACAGTTTTCCCCCAGACACTGAAAACTTCCTTCAAGTTCTATTATAATTTGAACCTGCAGTTTCCTCTTCATAAGCACACCACGAAAATAACTTCAGTTGCAATGAGACCGTTCCTCTTCTTCCCTGCCCTGCAGATGTAGACACGTCTTTGGATAATCAGCAGCCCAGGTAATGGGGAAGTAGAAGGATTTAAGGCTGGCACAGATCAGACAGAGTCCACCAGAACAACTTCTAGCACTGCCATCATCAATGAGGATCTTGGCCCCCTTTAGTCTGTAGTCCACTGGCTTTCTCTGGGGGGCTAGGAAGGGAGGCAGTGGAGAAGACTCTCATTATCTTGGGGTTGTTATGTGTAAGCACACTGGGGAGGAAGGAAGGAAATGAGAATTTACAGAGCAAGTACCCTAACGGCCATATGTGTATTCATATGGGTTACAGCAGTTAATCCACAGAGGTATTAGTAAGCCTAGATTTCTAGAAGAACCAAATCCCAACAGAGCTAAATTGTTTGCCTGAAGTCCCAGGGCACACCCAGGCCATGTTGGAACTCGATCCTCCCTTCCACCTAGGCCTGTGCTGGGACAATTTGTGGAGGCACTGGACCCAATTTTCGCTGGCCAGGAATTTGGGTTTGGGTCAGCCATGAGGCCTCCATTTCGGAGAGAAAGTAAATGTCTGAGACTTTAATTGAGTAAAAACTGGCTGAAAAAGAGACAAAGCAGATGCAGCCTAATTATTATAAGTACACGAGATATTTACCAGCAGGTAAAGTCTTTTGAAAAGAGTTTAAAATATGTATTCATTCAAATTATTTGAATAATTGTCGTTCTCTTCAAATGCATGTTGGCAGTTTCGTGTGCCTATGAGGAGAGTATTACAGATAGATGCCCTCCACTGTCAGCAAGAAAGCACCACTTCCCACCATGGAAAAGAGAAAAACTTGGATATTATCCAAAAGAAGAATGGCAAACGTTTTGCCCAAACTAGAATGGCAACACATACCTTTAAAGTAATAGTAAATTGACTCCCCATGTTGGGATTCCAGAAACGACCCCTGGTAATTGGCCAACACCGAGCAGCCATGTGTCATAGCATCCACTCGGAGGATATGCTGGAGGTGGGTCCAAGGCTGGGGCCCCGGGCTGGGTTTTTTGCTCTCCATTCTCATTGAAAGTTGGGAACATGATCAAAGTATGCAGAGGAATGGAGTCAGTGCCCTGCTCTTCATATCAGCTGTCCGGTCCTCTATAAAAGCATTTTGATGTATTTTATAAAAGAGGCCAAACTTCTACCTCTCAAAACAAGATCTGAAAATTCAGAACATGCTAGCACACTCAACAATTTCACTTTCAGATCAAGGTTTTACCCATTCCAGATCATCCGTAATATGGGGAGGCAGGCCACCTTCCCGGAGAAGCATAAACAGTGGGACCTGTTCACACCATGCCAGCATTTCCTAAACTGCATTCTGCAGACTTCTCACAAAACAACAATATTCTCAGGGTCATGGTCAGGAAGCACTGAAAAGAACTCTTGGGGTAATGCAATGGCGAGCCTGAATGAATACACTGGGAAGAGCCAGCACAGTGACTGGCAGATTTCGTGAGCAAGTGAAAGAAACGTTAACCAAAAACCAGTTTTCAGGAAACGGGCCTGGCCTGCAGTAGGGGCTCAATAAAAACCAGCTGAAAGCCAAAGGAGATGAGTCTGGGCCCAGAAAAGGGGGCGGAAATCTGAAATAATGCACTCAGTTCTTCTTGCAAGGGTAAATCCAGTTGAATGCTCAAATATGGTGTGCAGAAGGATCTTGGGGGAAAGTGTAGTAGGCTGGTGGGGAAGAACACTGGGACACAAGGCAATGGGCGACAGGATACACCTGCTCACCGATTGTTAAAAATGCTGCCAATCAATTGTTAAAAATGCTAGAGTTTAATATTAAAGTTATATGGACACATGGTTTAAAAACTGGTAGAAAAAAGGCCTTCTCCTTCTCCATCCCTGCACATACCCTATAAATAACTATTAATGACAATCTCTGAGGGGCGCCTGGGTGGCGCAGTCGGTTAAGCGTCCGACTTCAGCCAGGTCATGATCTCACGGTCTGTGAGTTCGAGCCCCGCGTCGGGCTCTGGGCTGATGGCTCAGAGCCTGGAGCCTGTTTCCGATTCTGTGTCTCCCTCTCTCTCTGCCCCTCCCCCGTTCATGCTCTGTCTCTCTCTGTCCGAAAAATAAATAAACGTTGAAAAAAAAATTTAAAAAAAAATGACAATCTCTGATATATCTTATCAGATTGTGTGTGTGTGTGTGTGTGTGTGCGCGCGCGCGCACGTCCCCCCATCCTTTTCTTTTCACAAATAGGATCACACAGTAGTACCTCCTATTCTGTACCTTGCTTTCTTCACTTAATAACGTTATCTTTGAGCTCTTTTCATACCAGTGCCTATTACCACGCCACCTCATCCTTCATTCTGTGTAACAATCACATGGTGCTTCACTACATGGATGAACACTTTTTATTTATCAGTCTCCCCTTATAGATATTTAAGTGCTTACCAGATGTTTCCATGGTGAGCAGTGTTATCCTTTAACTTACATTTTTGCTCTTCTACAAAGGATATGGTATCTTTAAGTACATTTCTAGAGGAGAAATTTCTGCTACAGAAATTAACATTCAACTCCCCAGAGAGTGTTAATGTTTATTTATTTAGCAGCACCATTATGCTCTGAGAATGGCTCTGAGAAATACGGCAGTAAGGAAACCTTCTTACTCCAGAGTTTTCCTAAGTTACTTGAACATCTAAACCAATTTTGCAGAGCACATTTTTAGCATTCCGGGGTGTACCTTTTGGAGACGCCAGGTTGGATGGTGCCTAAGGTCACTTTTATCCCCATCCTCTATGTACAGCCAGCAGGACTCCAAGGGGCCGCCTGTTCAAGGCCACACCAGGACGCTGATAAGGATATAAGGCAGGCCAGAGTCGGTGTATGACCTCGCTCCTCTATCTGACAGAACAATACCAAGCTCTGGCTAAAGAAGGTAGGGACAAGGGAGAGGTCCTGAAGAGGTGGGAAGTGCTCCTCCCAAAGAAATAAAAGTGCAGACGTCCAGCAACAGAGAAACTTTTTGACTGGTCAGAATTGAAACACAAAACTTTTACGCACATCTTTCCATCTCTCGCCTCACTGGAGAAAAGAGCTAGATTTACCATTTCATCATTTACCCCATCAATAAGTTTCTACTGAGAACTTTCTATCTGCTGGGTACCTTCCTGGAACTGAGGATACAGCAGTTAGCAACCAGTCTCTGCCCTCAAGAAGCTTACAGTCAATGAGAGGGAGAAAGAATATGCATGGAACAAGCAAATAAGGAATTAGCACCTGGAGGTATTCTTCTGGGTTGAATTGTTGCTAAGAATGCTCTTTCAACCCTCTTGGAAAATCCATCACTCTCTGGAAGCCTGCTCTTCAGTTCAATACAATGGGGTTGGATGTAGATTTCTTTTCATCCATTGTCTTTGGGCTTGATTGGGCTTGCGACTCAGAATTTGTGTCTTTCACCAATTCTGTAACATTCTTAATTAATATTTCTTTTAATATTTCCTCCTCTCACTTCTCTGTATTTACTATTTCTGAAATACCAATGAAATATGTGTGAAAACTTCTCACTCTTTCCCACGTTTCCTTAACCCCTCACATATTTTCCATTTCTTTGTCTCCTTGTAATGTATGATGCTTAATTTCTTCAGGTAAAACTTCTCATTTACTAATTTTCTCTTTGGTTGTATCTGATTTATTTAACCAATCTTGTGAGTTTCCATTTTCAATTATTATGTTTTTTATTTCTAAAAGTTTTATTTATTTATTTTTTTATGTTCTTGGTCATTTCTGATAGCTTCTTATTCCTTGGTCATTGTTTTTTTTTTTTTTAATTTTTTTTTAACGTTTTTATTTATTTTTGAGACAGAGACAAAGCATGAACGGGGGAGGGACAGAGAGAGAGGGAGACACAGAATCAGAAGCAGGCTCCAGGCTCTGAGCCATCAGCCCAGAGCCCGACGCGGGGCTCGAACTCACGGACCGTGAAATCGTGACCTGAGCTGAAGTCGGATGCTCAACCGACTGAGCCACCCAGGCGCCCCGGTCATTGTTTTGATAACTTCTTTTGTTTATTTACATATATTAGACATACTTTAGTTTCTAAATCTGGTAATATCTGTGGTCTTTGCAGGTCTATTATTTGCAGGTCTATACTATTATTTACCATTTCTGCTGATGTGTTCATTGTAGCTCATATCCTCATGTGCTCTGTGAGTTTAGATTGTGAGCCCACGTGCCTTTGAAAATCATCCCCGGAAATCTAGGTTTAATATGTTTTCTCCAGAGAATATAGTAGATTGGTTTCCAGGGCTTGGAGGTATTCTCAACCCAGGGTGACCTTAGACTAAACCAAGAGTACATATATCTAGACTCCATTTGGGTTTTCTGACCCTTCCATCAGATCCAAGGTCAAGACAGGAAATTTCCCTATCTGTCCCATCTTTTATTCTGGGTGTACTTTTCATTGACAACATCACTCTGCCAGGTCCCAGCTTTATGCACAATTCCCAACCTGACTCCTAATCTTGTGCTGGCCCTTGGTTTTGTATCCCATTTCCCCAGCGCGCAGCCTGATAAAACAGATTAGCAGATACACGCGGGGCACCATGGTGTTTCCTGCCTCTCCACCTCCCTTTATCTGGAATGGTGTTTCCTTACCTCTTCACCTCACTTATCTGTTACCTTTGTGAAGCATTAAAAAAATGCTTTTTACATTTTCTCCAGCATTTTCATGTGTCCACTACTTTCTGGAAGGGCTATTCTAAGTTACCTTGTCTGCTATTCACCCAAATGGAATTTGTTTTCAACGGACAATACACAACCCAGAAGAGTATTTAGCTCTGGGCATACACAGGGTCTAAGTATTAGTTCCCATTTGGTCCTCAACTAGGGTAGAACTGGCAAGCCAGTTACCTGTTTATACAAATATTGTTTCACTGAAGTCAGCCATGCTCATTTATTGATGTATTATCTATGGCTAATCTTGAGCTATAATATTAGATTTGAGTAGTTGTGACAGAAATCACCTAGCCTTCAAAGCCTAAAATATTTACCATCTGGCCCTATACAGAAAAAGTCTACCAACTCCTGAACTACAAAGTGCCCAGAAAAACAACAACAACAACAACACTTCTTCTGTTGTATATTTATTTTCCCTGTCTGTGAAATGGGCATGTCGATCCTTTCTGCTGTTCTCTCTCTTTGCCATGAAGGGTAACCATGAAGAAGGCATTGGCAAAAATTTTTTAAAACGCAAGCTGAAACCTTGCAAAACCTAGGTTTTTAAACCTTTGTTTAAAGCAGAAACTCAGAAGAAAAACTCCTGATTTTCATACAGCAGGAAGATTGCTTTAAATTTTGACATAAGAGATTGAGGACATATTCAAAATGAGGTTTTGTTTAACATTTTGTCTGAGAAATAATCCAAATAATCCAAAAAGCTACCCTGCCTGGCTAGCTTCCTGCTTTTCCCACACCCAACCTTTTAGCTCCTGGGGGAGAGCTTGGAACATCTGCCCCTTAGATCAAGAGCATGGTACACCTGCTTTAAGTGAAGGGTCGCTGCACAGCTGTGGGATGCAGCATTCTCCCCAGAAGGCACCACAGCGCACAGGAGCCAAGGTGCATCTCCAATGGGTGAGACACCAGCTGGCACCCCTCCCGTCCTGTCTTCACCATCCCAGGGGCCAATCTCGTGCCAGGGGGACTTTTTGGCCTCCAGTGCTTTATCAAAGGAATGTGTAGCATCAGTATCAGTAGAGGCCTGACCTTTGCAAAGATAAGACAACCTGGTAACATTTCATCTCTGTGGTGACCCAAGTGGTGTGGGAGTGCGTCGGAAAAGGAAATCCTGTGTGCTTGTGAGCTATATCTACTTGGTGGTTATGTTCAAAGGGTTAAGTTCTGTTTTCAGCTAGATATGCAGTGTTTGAAAAAACAACAATCACACGAAAACTCACTTGTGCAGATCGTAGAGAAGAGTGATTTCTTACTAGACCAACATGAAAAATGGACACAAGTTACAGACCTGTCTACAAATACTGTATCTAGCAAGCCAGTATGTGGACCCCAACGGAAGCCTGAGCTGACTCTAGTGATCCCAGAGATGCTGAAGAGTCAAGGGCAGCTGGCATGAAGATGATCCAGCAATCACACAGCTGGGTATTTACCCAAAGAATATAAGAACAGTAAGTCCAAGGAATACATGCACCCCATATTTATTTATAGCAGCATTATTTAAAATAGCCAAATTATGGAAGCAGCCCAAATGTCCATCTACAGATGAATGGATGAGAAAGATGTGAGATATATACATATATATATATATATATATATATACACACACACAAACATGCATTTATACACATATATGCATATATACACATATGCATATACGCATATGTACACATATGCGTATATACATATATGCATATATATAGGAATATTATTAGAGCCATAGAAAAGAGGGAAGTCTTGTCATTAGCAATGACATGGGTAGAGCCAGAGAGTATAATGCTAAGCACCCCAAGTCGGTCAGAAAAAGACAAATACCATATGATTTCACTCATGTGTGGAGTTTAAGAAACAAAACAAACATGCAAAGGGGAAAAAAATAAAAGAGAGATCGAGAAACCAAGAGACAGACTCTTAACTATAGAGAACAAACCGACGGTTACCAGAAAGGGGGTGGGAGGGATGGGTTAGAGAGGTGATGGGGGTTAAGGCGTGCACTTACGATGAGCACGGGGTGATATACGAAAGTGTCGACTTACTATGTTGTACGCCTGAAATTAATTTAACGCTGCATGTTAACTAGCTGGAATGAAAACAAGAGCAAAAAAAAATTTTTTTTTAATGAAAAAAAGAAAATATGTAGAGACACCCTGCTCCCTGCAGAGCAGAGGGCAGATAACAGCCAGCTCTGGACTGACTGTGGGGCGGAGGCCCGGAAGAAGTTCCTATGCAGCCGGCTTCGACCTCTGTGTGCCTGACTACCGGACCACCTTGGAGAGGCAGGAGCAGCCAGAGAGCCACATCCGTGGCTGCTGGCCACGTGGAAGGCAGCTGACCACGTGGAAGATCCCGGAGCAGCCAGAGAGCCACATCCGTGGCTGCTGGCCACGTGGAAGGCAGAAGGGTCCCTCTGCAGCGAACCACCAAACTCACCTGATCATTCTTCCTTTCGTTCACTTCACTGTTGCCTACAGAGCACGTCCCAAGGTTGTGTGATGTGGGAGGCCACAGAGCCACGGGCAGGCACAGCCTGGGGTGGCCGCTGCCGTCAGGAGGAGTGCGAGCGAGGTGCCAAAGGAACGCCAGGCAGGGAGCAGCGGAGAGAACGGAGCTGAGAGCCTCCAAGTTGCCCCTGCCTCCCGCTCCCAGTTTAAATATCACCTTATCAGTTTAAACACAATTCGTATTGTACGTATCTCTTCTTTGTTTCCGGTACTAGCACATCGGCTCCAGAAGGCAGGCATTGTCACCTGTGTTTGTTCACCACCGAATCCCCGGTGCCTAGAATCAGGCCTGGCGCATAGTAGGCCCTCAACCAAAATTGCTGAAAGCATAAACGAACGGGCTGAAAAGCACGAGTCCTGTCCTTCATTCTTGCTGGGCCACTGTATCAAGGGTGTCAGCGTGCTGTCACACAGGGAGACCGGACATCCGGCCACCGGGTCCGAGGGCCCATCCATCGTGCTCAGCCTGGACACCTGGGTGCTGAGCCCCCTCCCCGACCCCGGTCCGCAGGAAAGCCCCTGGCAGCTCAGAGCACAAACGACAGGGTGCAGGGGGGCCTGGGCAGAGCACAGGGAGAAGCTGCACACAGTGCCGCCTCCCCTGCATCTGACAGAGGCGGGCTCCCTGCCCAAGCCGGGACCCCGCCGCCCAGCCTGTTGTCTCCCTCCCACACCAGCCTCTGCCGTGGCAGGAAGCAGCCCGGTCCCTTCTGCCCCAACCTGCAGGCCTGGCATCTCCACTTCACACACACGCTCCCCTCAGGGGGGCCTCTCTCCATCACAGAGGCTGTGTCCAGCCCTTAGGACTTTGGGAGGGACATTTTTTTTTTAATTTTTTTTTTTTAACATTTATTTATCTTTGAGACAGAGAGAGACAGAGCATGAACAGGGGAAGGGCAGGGAAAGAGGGAGACACAGAATTGGAAGCAGGCTCCAGGCTCTGAGCCATCAGCCCAGAGCCCGATGCGGGGCTCGAACTCACGGACGCTGAGATCGTGACCCGGGTGAAGTCGGACGCTTAACCGACTGAGCCACCCAGGCGCCCCGAGGGAGGGACATTTTTTAAAGCGCCCTGAAATTCAAGGAAAGAGGCGTGGATACAATGACGACGGAAGTATCCTTGAAAGCAGAGGCCGCTGTGGCGCGCCTCCTTTTCCTCAAGAATGTGAGCTGATGCTTTGCAAGATACAGCAGAGTGGGATTATGCAGGCTCTGGGGCCAGAGGGGCCAGAAAGCATCCTGCTGTTTCTTCCCTGTGTGTCCTCAAGCCAGTAATTTACCTCCTCTGTGCCCTAAATCCCTCACCTTTAGTACAGAATAAGAATGCCTTTTACAGGCCTTAGTCAGACACAAAGTAGGTAGAGTGTGGTATCCACATTTCACACATGAAGAACCCAAGGTTCAGAGAGGTTAGACAACCTGCCCTAAATCACACAGCACTAGGATCGCGGGGAACCCTGCCCACCCTAAGCCCAGGCTGAGTGTGGTCACGAGGGCTGACAGAGGTGGGCCCACTACGGGATGCAATTCTGCCTGGGCTGCTGGCAAAGCAGGTCTCCCCTTGGAAGGACAGGGGTGAGGTGGGAGGGAAGGGGGTCCCAGAGGAGAGGAGGTAGAAAACGCATCCAGAAGCCAGACTCATTCACCTACACACTAGGACCTCTCACACACACACACACACACACACACACACACACACCCCACGTCCGCACCACCTGCTGGGTCAGTGAGTCCAGGCCCCAAGCCCCGCCCATCTCCTGCATTTGTAAGTGTCTTGCGTGTCAGAGGTGTAGAGGAGGACTGTCAAAATCTTGTGGCTTGTGGTGACCCGGTTTTCAAAGTTAACATTCTTCTTTGCCCGAAACTATATTTAATTTTAAAAAAGTAGAAGTGCGTCCTGACTCACCGAAACCTGAAATAATGCTCACCGTGGGCCTTCCCACGTAAAGGGTCAAGAGAAATAAAGGGTGACACTGCTAGCTTGTTCATTTACGCACATGTAGCCGTTCTCTGTCCCTATGAAGCTGAGTTTCCATCCCAGGCGAGGTGTCCGTGTGGGCAGCAGACCCGCTCTCTAACTCCCCTGCTTCACCTTCCTGGGCGCAAACACTCGTCTCGGGCCACTCAGCAGGTGGGCAGCTGAACTTGAGTTTAGAGCCATGATTACATCATGTACAAAATAACCAGGGGAGTGCTGTTCCCGGGAAAGAGCGAACAGCAGGACAAGGGAGTGAGAGAACCCAGGAGAAACCTCAGCCGTCTCCCAGCTCAGGACTCAGAGACCGGAAGCAGCTGTTTCATGAAAGGCAGATTCCCAGGTCCTACCCCCAGGGAGGCTGATTCAGGGGGTCCGCTAATAGGCAGATTACAAAACCGATAATTCTACAATAACAGCATCTGTGGCCTTCACCATGCGCTGAGCCCTGCTCGCAACACCCCTGTGCTGTGGGAACGGTGATGCATTAGTGCCTTTCTTACTATTTTAACGACCAGTCCCCTCGCACCCCACGTGGCCCTAGGTGATCCACAGAGGCTCCTCCAGAAACGCCCGTCAAGTCTACCCCTTCACTTTGTAACGAGGACGGTGATGGATCTGCTGAAGGCCACAGTCTCTGCGTGGCCGCGATGGGCTCTTGAGGCCTCCGCACTCCAATTTCTTTGCTCACTCTGCCTCCTAGAGACAACATCACCATCTCCGTCTTGCTGCCCAGTTGCGCCCTCCAGCGTCTGAGCCCAGCCCTGCCTGTGGGAGAAGCAGGGGTTGGGGCCCAGCTGCGGCTGGGGTGGGAGAGGTGCATTTGCAGCCGGCATGAAACCAACCACAGAACAAAATGGTCTCTTGTCTTGCTGATGCCTCCCAACGTGCAGCACGCAAATGTCATGCCACGTCCCTGCTCCTCCCCCTCTCAGAGCTTCCGGCTGCTTCCACTGCCTCCTGCTGGCCTCCAGTCCAGCAGGTGGTTGGGGGGGGGGGGGAGTCTCCCCTTGGCAACACTCCTTCCCAAGGCAAGCAGTGCCCACCTGGTCACGGGAGCATCCCCTACCCCTCTTGCTCTGGGGTGGGTTGCCTTGTTTTGTTTTCCTCTCAGCCTCCTAGCCTCTCTCATCGGGCTGCTCACCGGGCACAGTGAGGGCACAGGCAGGGCCCTGGGGATGACCGGTGCCCACACAGTGGAGCTACCCCGTGCCCTGTCCTCAGCCTCCAACCCTGGTCAGGGAAGGGCTGCATGACCTTTCCCATAGACATTCCAGAAACTGGGGGAGAGAGGCAAGTTGTTTTTCCAGAGAGTCTGTCTCCTGTATACAAACCCGAGCTCTTGGACAGGTGCAGACAATACTGCGAGGCCTGTGTTCTGCCCCTCCTGCGCTGCCCACCCCCAAACAGCTGCCAACAGAGGCCCCCTCACCCCCTCCCGCTGCAGGAGCTAGGGCCATCTGAATGCTGAGCGCTGGAGCTCAGAGCCTCCTCTGGCCCTGCTCACCTGCTCTGGAGAGAGGCAGTGGGATCAGTGGTTGAGGCGGCCCTGGGTCAAATCCTGTCCTTCTTCTCACCCACTGCGTGCCTTAAAGAGAAATGGGGATAATCCCAGGACTTCCATCATAGGGTTGTTGAGAGGTGTAAATAAGATAATACTTAGAGAAGCTTCTAAGAACAGGCTCAATAAGTTCCCTGGCACCTGGGACTCACGCGTGCTGTGGACCCTAACCTACAACACTGTTCCCCCAAGCCATGTTTGAGCCCATGCTCAGCAACCCCCCCAATGCCACGGGGCCTGCCCCACACCTGCCACCGGACAAACCTGGGTGCCCACAACCCCTCACCACCCGACGGACCTCCTACCAGCCGCAGACAGGGCCCTGAGGGGATGCCACCTCCAGTGGGGCCTGATATGGACAAAACAGTTGCATGACAAGGGCTTCCCAAGCTTGCTCACTCTTCTTGGAGATGCGAGGCCCCAGTGGTGTGGGAGGGGCACTGACTGAGAAACAGCACTCCCACCTAGAGTGCCAGTGAGACTCTACAACAAGCACTTTAAAACCTTTGTTTTATATTCAAACCAATGCAGACAGAAAAGGCAACACAGAAATGCTACGTGAATTTCTACCACGAAAGTAAAACTGGGGCGCTTGGGTGGCTCAGCCGGTGAGGCGTCTGACTCCTGATCTCAGCTCAGGTCATGATCTCATGGTTCGTGCGTTCAAGCCTCCGCCATCCACACATGGCCTGCTTGAGCTTTTCTGTCTGTCTGTCTGTCTGTCTCTCTCTCTCTCTCTCTAAGTAAAGAAACATAAAAAAAATTTTTAAGAAAGTAAAAAATATTTTGATTGTCATTTGGGGAACCTGCCACTATCCCCACAAGTCCCATGGAGAATCCCTCCCTCCTCTCCTTGGAGACATGTCCTGCAACTGAGCAAGGAACAAGGTCTCACTGTCCAGAAGTTCAGAGGTAAACCAACAAGCTGTCCCCTCCATTCCCCTCTACAATATCCACATAGCAAGGGTTTCCAAAAGCCAGGCTAACAGAGATGCCACAAGGTCACTCGTTGTTCCAAAGAACTGAAACTCGGGCCTCTGACTAGGACTTAAGGCAAACAGAGCCACGGCGACCCTCTGCCTCCTGGAGCCCAGGGTAGGGGCCTATGACACACGGCTCTCCTAGAGGCCTGCCAATCTGCAGGGTTCGCCTCCCTTCATCCACCCATGAGACCAGGAGCTAGGCACCTCTCCAACCTGGGGCAGGCCCAAACTGCACCTGCGGGGCAAACTGAAGATAGCCACACATTCTTGGCTCTCACTCAGCAAGATATGGCCTCTATTTCCCCTCCTCTTGATCGGAGCAGGCCTCAGGCTTGCTTCGACCAGAAGAATACAGAGTAAGTGATGCAATACCCATTCCAGGTTCCGTGGTTGTTATCTGAAAACCCACAGAGGTGAGATTCCCTCAGGGAGGCACTGGCTTGATACGGAAGAGCATCTCGGTCAAAGGAAACCAATCCCTTATTTTTTACTGTTGATGGTTGGCTTCTTTTCCCAGGAGGGAGAGAGGGGCACCAACCACTCTTGAACCAGGATTCAGAGGCCCCAGCTGCGGAGAAAAGTCTCCAGTGACACAAATGGTGGGCCTGGAGGAATTCGGGAAAATGACAAAGCCAGGCAAAGCAACCATAAAAACTGAAGCTTTTAAAATAAGTTTAATTTAGAAACTGTCTTTATGGGGGCGCCCGGGGTGGCTCAGTCAGTTAAGCATCTGACTTCCGCTCAGGTCATGATCTCGCGGTCTGTGGGTTCAAGCCCCGCATCGGGCTCCGTGCTGACAGCTCGGAGCCTGGAGCCTGCTTCGGATTCTGTGTCTCCCTCTCTCTCTCTGCCCCTCCCCTGTTCACACTCTGTCTGTCTCTCTCCCTCTCTCAAAAGTAAGTAAACATTAAAAAAAAATTTAGAAACTGTCTTTATGATTTTGCTGTCACTTTATGTTTAAAACAATTCTGAAGCTTAACTACCTTTTCTCCACTGACCACGTGAAATTCTTTACAAATTCAGTCAACAGAAAATTATACAAGTGTAAATAAATCAGTTCCATGGCATTCGCATGGGGAATTGAATTTTTGCTATATATCAAAAAGTACTCATTATTCCTCCTCCAGTTTGTAAGTCACAAAGATTCTTTTGACCCTAGGATTCAAAAGAAATCCTTCTCTGTCCCCCACCCCCTACCCAGAACTGCTCACCTTCCCATGTCCTGTCTACTCCTCCTGGCAAGCCAGTCCCTTCCTCCCTCCCTCCTTCCTCTCAGTTCCAGATTCTCCCAGTCCTCCTCCAGCGGTGGCCCTGTTTTCTGGCCTCTCCCCTCTTTCACCTGCTATAGTCTAGAGCCTGGCTTCCTTTCAGAGCACTGACTCATCCCTCATCAAAGGTGAACGGGTGCCTACTTTGGGCAAGATGCCATCCACGGCCTACAGATCCCTACCGATCGGGGGCCGCATCTTACTAGTCACTGGGTTCCCGGAATCTGGAACAGAACAAGTCCTCTGGAAGTGCTAAGGATGGACAGATGGGACACACAGAAAGATGCACAGAGGAACGTGCCCGGGTCCGAATCCCAGCCTCCACCTCTCCTGCTCCAGAACGTCTATTTCTGCACCCCCGTGCCTCTTCCTCCAGGAGTAAATCAGGTGCTAGTGCTCCCCCCAGTTACTGAAACCGGCGGAAGGCAGAACCCCAGCTCTGCGTTCTCAACCCCTTCCTGCTCTGCCTCCTGCCCACTTCCCTCGCCTCGCTCCTCTGCCCCTCCTGGCCTTATTATTCTTCAACCGCACGGGCTTTGACCATCCCACTGTCCCTTCCTTTGTCCACTCCGCAAAGCCCTGTTCGTCCTTCAAGGCCAGACAAGCGTCTGTGGGGCCTTCCTCCCCCGACACCTTAGGCAGCCATTCATATACCACATCTGTGCACATCCTTCTCTGTGACCAGACGGGAGGCTCTGAAGGATAGAATCTCCGGCACCATGGGGTCCCCAGCGCCTCGCGTGGGCTTGGGACACTTTATGCTGAGTGAGTGAATGAACAAAGAGACAGGCAAAAGGACAATGGCCACCTTGAGTTTCTGCCCCCTCAACTCAAAGACGTTCCTTCTGTTTGAGCCACCCTGGCAAGCCCCAACTCCGTCTTCGGACGGCTGCATGGTCCTCCTTGCTGCCTCTCCATGCCTGGAGCAGGCCTCCACTGCTGCCATGATGCCTCACGCCCTGCTGACCACAAATCAGGTGCCACACCTCAGCCCTGGACCCTCTCAGTCTCAGACAAGAGACAAGCCTGGTTGTTTCTCTTGCAATGGTGAATCAGTCTTTCTTCAGTGTTTCCTTTCTTTTTTTTTTTTTTTAATTTTTTTTTCAACGTTTTTTATTTATTTTTGGGACAGAGAGAGACAGAGCATGAACGGGGGAGGGGCAGAGAGAGAGGGAGACACAGAATCTGAAACAGGCTCCAGGCTCCGAGCCATCAGCCCAGAGCCTGACGCGGGGCTCGAACTCACGGACTGCGAGATCGTGACCTGGCTGAAGTCGGACGCTTAACCGACTGCGCCACCCAGGCGCCCCAGTGTTTCCTTTCTTAAAAAAAAAAAAAAAATAGGGGGCATCTGGGTGGTTCAGTCGGTTAAGTGTTGGACTTCAGCTCAGTTCACAGTCTCATGGTTCATGGGTTCGAGCCTCGTATCGGGCTCTGTGCTGGTGGTGCAAAGTCTGCTTGGGATTCTCTCTCTGCCTCCCTCCCTCTGCTCCTCCCCTGCTTGCTCTCTGTCTCTCTCTCAAAAATAAATAAATAAATAAATAAATAAATAAATAAATAAATAAACAAACACACAAACATTTAAAAAAATAGTACCTACCACTCTGGGGAGGGGAAAAAAAACGTGAAACAGAGCTTCACTTAGATACCCTGAGAAATACAACCATTTTCTATCTACCAAGAGGGGATGGGTTAAGTGAATCTACCATAAAATATGTGTCAGCAGTTAAAAACAAGGCAGATCTTTTTCCTGTGATATGGAATGTTGTCTAAGATACAGTGTTCTGTGGAAAAAACAAGTTACAGAACAATGTACAGATTACACTATCACTTGTGTGCAAAAATACACACCCACATAAATAAACCTATATATTGATCTCCACGCATAAATGGATAAATGCATACAAATCATCCAGAAACATACACATTAAATTGTGGATGTGGCGACCTCAGGGAAGGGGTCCAGAATGGGGGCGGGGGGTGCAAGGAAGACTGAATTTTAGAGTAAGAAGGGGCACCAAGTCGCACATTAAAATCAAAACTTAGGGGCGCCTGGGTGGCTAAGTCAGTTAAGCGTCCGACTTCGGCTCAGGTCATGATCTCGCGGTCTGTGAGTTCAAGCCCCGCTTCGGGCTCTGTGCTGACAGCTCAGAGCCTGGAGCCTGTTTCAGATTCTGTGTCTCCCTCTCTCTCTGACCCTCCCCCGTTCATGCTCTGTCTCTCTCTGTCTCAAAAATAAATAAACGTTAAAAAAAATTTTAAAAAAATCAAAACTTAAAAATAGATACAATCATTCTGAAATACAACAAATGCTCATCCCGTTCATGCCTCTTAGATCGTATTCTTCTCAATGGGCTCAAAATAAAAGGCACATCATCACTCCTCTGAAACAGTCTTTTCTTCACAGAACTGAGAGATACACTCTTAGTTTCAGAACACGAAATAAGGCCACAATTCAACAGTGTAGAAACGCAAAGTTAAGGTAAAGTAGAAACAAAAGCGTTTGGAGGCAGATCTGAAAAGGCAGACCCACCCTGCACACAACGCCGTCCTGCTCTGACCCCGTGCCAGCCACGGGACAGGGACCCAGGGCAAGGGTACCTCATTCCTCCCTTCACCATTGCCCACTGGAAACAAACAATTCTATTTTTCAGCAGATGAATTTAGGTGTTTGGATATCGATTCCCATGGTTCTACTTCGTACCAATTTCCCCAGCAACCAAAAAGTCTCCTGAAGTCCCCGGTTTTAGAAGTCCTTTCGGAAACGTGAAAAAAAATAGAAATCATCCACCTTCCTTCCAGAATTATGAGAGAAATTGAACCGCCAGTCAGCAGAGCAGGGAGGCAGCTGCCTACCTCGACACCTCGCTCACACGACTGCTCCGAGGTCCCTATCGGCACATCCACCCCATGTGCTAGAGACGCTGACTACCAGGTGCCTGATCAGAGCAAGCTTTGTTGACCACGAACCCAAGAACCTGGGTGCAAAGCGGCTTGGGATGAAACCACTAATGCCCACCCAACCCTGGAGCTCCAGTCAGGTGAGCCAGCTTTCTCTCCAGTCTCTCCAGGCGCAGGGCTAAAAGTGGCGCTGTATTATAGTCAGTGAAAGCCTGATTAACTGCACAGCTACGTTGCAAGGGAAAGATGTTCAGCCTGGGAAACACTGCAGGGGCTGCGTTTTGGAGGCCACTGGCAGTGCTCTCTCCTTGGGAGAGACAGTCACAGCTAAGGTGAGCAAGCATTTGATCCCCTTGAAAAGACTATTCCCACGTGGGTAGGAAAGCCTCATATTCCCTCAGGTGCGAGGCACTTCTGAAGATCCAATAACTCAGCCACCCTGAAAAAGAATTGGACCTCCCAAGGACATGTCTACAGGGATAGAATGTTCTGGTGGGTCTGCCTTGGCTTTCTGGATCAAGGGAATACTCAATTTCTTGCTGACAAGAATGAAAAGCTTTGGGTCCCTGTGTGTTTAGTTAAACGTGAGCCCACCCTTGCAAGGTGGAGATAGATCGTCTTGTGTTCAATTCTGGGGACTCCTCCTCAGGAACCATGAAAACCTTTCCTGAGGGTCCCATCAGACATCTCCCACACACCCTAGAGAAAGTCATTCAACATAAAATATTCTCCTTCCCATTTGACAGTACGGGAGACGCCCTGAGAGAGGACAGATTGCCCAGGCTCGCTAAAGCAGTCAGTGACAGAAACTGGGAAGGGGGCTCAGGTCTTCGGACCTCAGGGTGCTCGCTGAAACCATTGCCATTTTGGTGCAAAGTCAATGGGTACACTTGGGTGCTCTTTGCAGCATCACTTCCCTGCCTCAATGAAGGGACCTGAGCTGTTGTGACTTGTCCTCTCCAATGGAGGAGAAGCAAAGAGGGAGGAATAACAGAAATTGGAGAAGACCTAGCCTAGGTGCGCCCCCAAGGAAATTCGCCCACAGATCACAGTCGTGAAGCTCGCCCAGCATGGTGTTACATCTAAATGAGGTCTAATACCTACCGAAGGGGCACAGGTGTCTGGTTCTCGAAGGTTGTTCATGACGGTGAAACTGAAGGCAAACAAAGGACATACAACTACACATGCTCCCCGTACAGATGAGCACGCCCAAATAAAGCGAGATCTGTGGGGCCCTAAATCCCAGGTGCACAGCTGCAGGTAGCCTGACCATCAGGAGTGGGCCAAGTCCCTATCGGTATCAGAAATGGGAAACTTGAGTTTGGCTCCTGCCTTTTCACCACCTGAGCTGAGACTCGGGGAAAACCTCCTAATCTTCTAGGTTTCTGTTTTTTCTTTATGTTTTAATGTTTTTTTTATTTTTTTTAACGTTTTATTTATTTTTGAGACAGAGAGAGACATAGCATGAATGAGGGAGGGGCAGAGAGAGAGGGAGACACAGAATAGGAAGCAGGCTCCAGGCTCTGAGCCATCAGCCCAGAGCCCGACGCGGGGCTCGAACTCACGGACCGTGAGATCGTGACCTGAGCTAAAGTCGGACGCTTAACCGACTGAGCCACCCAGGAGCCCCTAATGTTTTGTTTTTTTTTTTAATATAAAAGCTATGCACATTCATTGCAGAAAATGTGGAAATCCCAGAATAAAATAAAGAGGAAATAATCATGGGTATTTTCGTTGCTAAGAAGCAAATGCTGTTAATATTTTGACAAATTTCCTTCTGGTCTTAGTTTATGCATATTGATAACTGCTATTACATTTTGGGAGATAAGAGGAGCGTGTACTGCAAAAACAACTTGATGTTGGCTTTTTTTTTTTTAATCCAACATGATATAATGTAAGCATCCTTCTGTGTTATTAAGAATTCTGAGTAGGCAACATTTTCATGGCCACATAATACTCCATTATGGGAGCGCACCATAATTTAGTTAACCACTCCCATTGTCACGTTGCGTCCCATTCTGTTTATCATGAATAATGCAGAGAGACGTCTTTGTAGCATGAAATGCTTTCTGCGTCTTGGATTGTTTTATTAGGATGGATTCTAAAGGTTCTTGTCACATATTTACATTTCAGTTTCTCTGAAAAGATTATCACCGATGGGAGCTTTGCGAACTCAAATGCCTCCAGGGGTTAGTCAGAGAAATGAGTTCAGTTGGCTAAGGTAAGAAGTAGCAAAAAACTAGGGGCGCCTGGGTGGCTCAGTCGGTTGAGCGTCCGACTCCGGCTCGGGTCATGATCTCCCGGTTCGTGAGTTCGAGCCCCGCGTCGGGCTCTGTGCTGACAGCTCAGAGCCTGGAGCCGGCTTCGGATCCTGTGTCTCCCTCTCTCTGCCCCTTCCCTGCTTATGCTCTGTCTCTCAAAGATGAATAAACATAAAAAAAAATTTTTTTTTTAAAAAGAAACAAAAAACTAGTGAGTGTGAGCTATCAGAGGAGGCGGCTGCTACAGGGCTCCAGCTGGAGGCTGCCATGAGGGATGGGGCCAGGGTGCTGCTGGCCGGCCCGGTGTTCCAAAGAAGCCAGCGATCCAGAATGTCTGCTCACGTGTAAACATTGGCAACAGAGGTCTGCTTGCGCCTTCAGGCTGGCCGGGAGCCGGCCACAGCCTCTCCACCGTAGGTGACTCTTTTCTGAGAGCCTGTGGGGTTTTCCTCAGCCGTGAGAAATGACCCCGGGCTCTAAATCTCAGCCAGAGCCTAGAAAGCGGCCAGTTACAGATGTCCATTTCATACGCAGAATCACAGAGGCCCCCTTTTTCTTGCTCTCCTTGATAACCCTGGCCCTCTAATCTCCAGAAACCAGGTGAAATGCCTGTCAAATGAAACCCCAGGGCTTCGGGGTGCCAAGCTGCCAGGGAAGAACCTGCTTTTCCAAGCAGGCAAGTGGCTGAGACCTTCAGATCTGCCGAGGCTTGCCTGCGAGGGACGCGTGTGTCCGGGAGCGGGTGTGCGTGGACACGCGAGGGTTCTCAGTCTCCGAGGCCTCGTGACTCTAAACGGGCCGCCTCGCCGCCCTGACAGCAATCACAGCGGTGCCTCCAGAACGGAGACGGAAAAAAAGATTCTGAGAACCCAAATCCCCTTTCAGAAAGCCCATGGAGGTGCCTTTTATGCCTCTGCCATCTGTCATCACAAAATTCACAACAGCTCCCGAGTCTCACGACACGGACACTTCTGCAGGGGTCACCCGGAGCAGTTCAGACGCCCTGACAGCAGAACAATGTGCAGCAAGGTGAAGACCAGTGAGAAAATCCTGCTAAACAAACAAGAGGGGTCAACGGCTCAGAGAGCAGGATCCACTTAAACCCCCTAATTGGAAATAATTCCAAGTTTTTCAGACATTACGTAGTGACAATAAGGTGCAAACACCGGATTAGTGACCTCCAAGAGACAGAGCGCTTTTGTTCCGTCTTTACAAGAGCAGAATTTCACCCTGTGTTTTGAAGTTCCCATCAACTGCCCTGGGTGAATTTAAAAGTTTACAATTTAATAACATAGCCAGGGTTACATGTTGAGTTTCCCGTTCCAGGTCAAGAAGCAGAACGTATGTAAGGAAGGTTGTGGGGGGCGGGGGGAGGGAATCAATGAAGCACCGAAGGGAGCCAGGGAGCCACGTTCATTCTGGTCGTTCTCAGAGGTCAGCGAACCAAAAGGACACCTTGAATGGCCGTCCCGACGGGAAAAGCCATGAGTATTTTCAGGGGGTGTGGGTTTTGGTTGCTCTTAGTTTTATGTCAGTCTTGTCAAGCCATATTTGTCAAGGACCTTAGTCCTAGACTAAAGTTTTTTTTTTTTTAATTGCTTTAATATGCTGTAGAATTTCGTTGAGCTTTATAAGCAACCTAAAAGAAAATAAAAGCTTTCTGAAAATGCCTTATGAGTCTGGAACCTTGTTTCACTTGGGAACTATGAACATTTTGCAAAAATCAATACTGAAACAAAGCCATTAAAAAAGAAACATCTTGTTACCATGGGCTCTGAATTTACCATGGGTTCTGATTCAATAGAGTTACACTCACTTCCAGCATCACCCCCAGGTGGGAGAACGGGGGAGTCACTGGGTCAAAGGGGGGATAATGTAATCAACCAACTCCATGTGTGGTCCCCAAGATGGAGACAGAGCCAGTTGCACTTCCTGGGTATTCTTTGCCAGGGTCTCTGTGAAGTGCGTGCCTTGCACAGAATCACCTATAGAGTGGAGGAACCAAGCTTGGACCCAAGTCTGTCTGTGTGTCTGTCTCTCCAAAGCTCCTGGTCTCTGCAGTGCAGACCTGTGTGGAGTTCTGGACCAAGAGGAAGGCTCTTAGGTCCCCCAGCATTCCATCTTCGCACCAAGATCCATGACCTTGAGTTAAAGACACAGTGATGTTCTCCAAAAACCCGTGAGCAAGCTGGGGACCACAAGCCATGTCTCAGCCCAGACCAGGCTTAGAGTGGCCACCCTGAAAAGGCCTGAGTAACTAAGGTGACACAGACATGCCAGCTGCAGTAAGAAGGTGCAGCTGAGGAGGTGAGGGACCCTCCCCTAGGAGAGCCTTTAGGCAAAAATACAAAATGGCTGTTCGGGTGACAACCTCACATATGCACGCAAAATGGAAAGCTGGCTGCGCTGGACAAAAGAGCAAAGTGTGAAGCCACTGCTGCAAAATCACAAATAGGAAGTAGGAAGAGGAAGAGGGGGTTGGGGGCCAGGCAGGTTGTGAACCGGGTTGAGGTTACTAGAACATCCTGTGGCCAAAGAAAAGCTTTCCAAGGATTCCAGAAGCTGCCTCCTCTCTTCCTTCCTTGGGGAGCCTGAGGGGTGTCTGGGGAGATCCAGCACGGTCTGGCAGGTCAGGAACCTCAGATGCAAAGTGAGCTTCGCACATGCCTTTGGCCGGGTTGCCACTGAGCACCAAGTGCCTGGTGAGCATAGACCAGCACTGACAAGTAAGACCTCAGTCCGGTCATCCAAGCCTCCTGCGTGCCGAGCATCCTAAAGTAAGATTCCACCAGTTGGAGATGGAATCGGGTTTCACCTTTGGCCAAGCCCCCGGCCATGCGCAGCATCAGAGGTCAACGGCAGCTGCGTTTCCTCCTCCCTGCTCCCTGGGCGCCCGGTTGGTTTCCCTCCTCTCCTTCCTCCAGGTGCGTTCCTGCCAGAGCCTGCCCAGAAAGCCTTCCTTTCACAGCGTTCTGATGAATAGATTGTCTGTGTTTTCTTTTGCATTCTTTTTAATGGCCTGGACTGTGCTCCAGCGACCCAGCTGTGCATGTCAAATAAAATGTATTGGGGTCGGATGGATTCTCACATAGCACCGAAATGCACAGCGCGTGAAACAAAGGGCACCCAACCACAACATGCACATTCTAGAAAGCTCCGCGAAGAACGGTGCAACTGCTAAAAAGCCACCTGAACTACACGAGCATCAAGTCAAATGGCATTATTTCATGTCATTACTCCAGTCTCTCTCTCTTTTTTTTTTAAGGTTTTTTTCAAATATAGTTATGCAAAAGACTTTTGTTTTTAATCACTGTGCAAATAGTAACATTTTACAAAGCCCAGGCAGATAAAATCAGCTCAGGTTGAGTATATACTGAACATGGACCTATAACTGATCCAGCTTTGCAATCTGACCTTTAATTGCCGGGTAGAAATGGAGAACTGCATTTGCAGAAATGGTGAATTTATTTTTATGTGATATACAAAGGTACCGCCCCTCCTGAGGCATGTGAACTCTCGTCAAAGGGGCAAATGTTGAAAAACTGAAGGAAAATAAGAAGGCAGGCTTCCTGTTTCATGCACACGGAGGAAGAGGGGTCTTTTAAACTTATCATAAAACAGGTGGCCTCAAGAAACTCAGAAAAGGGTGCATGGAAATGTACCCTTACTGCCACCGTGATATTTTAAAGAAATAACATTTGTGTTTTGTTCCATAACTGAACGAAATGAGCTAGAGCCATAGGGAAAGTACATGTGTTTACAACCCAGCCCAGAGTCAGCTTGTTGTAGCTGACTTTCTGTTCTGGTTAAAAACACCTCTTTCTTCAGCTGGCTGTTGAATATGCCCTCACAGCTGAGGACAGATGTGGCTAGCAATGCCTTGTGAAACAAATGCCAAGCAGCAGACCGCTACCACAGGCTCACACACCTGCAGGTGACATCACCAGGCTCTGTCTTACCCCAGAAATCTATTAACATGCAGAAACAGGTGTCATCAAATCAAAACCCACTCTTAGAAAGCATTCACCTCATCCGCCTGAGAGTGGAAATGACAAACGAGATGGCGAACTTCCACTCACCTTCCATGTGTGACTAAGAGGGCAGCCCCCTCGCCCCCCACCTAAACCTCGCAGGACACCTGTTCCCTGACATCCCAAGGATTCCAGATGCGGCCAGAACAAAAGCTCTGGAGAAAACTCTGCTCCGTGGAGGTTGCGTTTTCCTTTGTTTCGGGGAGTTTAGTCTTTTCTTGTTGGCAAAAAGTAGTTAATGCCAGCTCAGGTCTTTACTGACAGCTTACCCCTGAAATGGCATTTCTCTTTGGATCTGTAACCAGACATAGAGAAGGTACTCAGTATACACACGGAGTCATTAAAGAATGATATGTCTGGGATTTGTTTTAAAATACTTCGGCAGGAGATGAAAGGCAATATAGAAATAAACTAAAATTTTCAAAATGCTGGCAACTATAGAAATCGGGAGACGAGTAATTGGGATTCCACTCTGCTATTTCTTCTTGTGTGTGAAAATTTCTGTAATCAATATAATTTTTAAATACGTAGCAGTATTTCCAGGCATTGATCCACCTCCTCTCCCTTCTCCTTAGTAATGGAATCCCAATTGTGTTCATGTAATTCACCCTCCTCTAAGGAGCCACTGTGCTTCACTAAGCCAGTCATAGTCGTCCCAATTCCCCTTGCTTCTGTTAGCCTTAGGGCTGGACAGATGGTTTATCTGGCCAATGAAAGAAGGGGGGACGTCTCCCGAAGGGTTTCTGGAAAAAGAAAAGCTCCCATGCTGCTACAAAGTGGCATATAGGAAGAGATGGGTCTTCCTCTTTTGCTCAAATTTGTTGTATCTGCATGTGACAGCAAGAACCTCAGCAGCCATTTTGTGACCATGAGGGAGTCAGCCAAAGACAAAACTAATTTGCTGAGGGCTGCAGAGAGGAAAGATCAAAGCAACCCTGTCCTTTGAGGATGTCATTGAGTTACTGAAATAACCACCCTGAAACTGCCTCACTTCAGGAATCATTAAGTGAGAAAACAACCCACTTACTGTTTAAAACAGTTGAGCCAGGGTTTCCTGTTACTCATAACTAAAGGCATCCTACTTGTTACAAAATAACTGTTCAACCAACGAAGAAAAGAATGGATGAAGGCTGACATGTAGAGAGAATTACCAGTTTTAGCTGCATCATTTGAGTCTTAGTAAAGTGAATATTGTAATCCCATGGACAAGTTGAGATTTATATTCCATTTCCCCTTAGTACATAGGATCTTCTTTCTTGTTTTATAGCACACATTGTACATCTTAGTTCTTTGGCAGCCAATCAGATACTTCCTGGTAACCTCTCCAGGAAAGTTGCTCTTTGATTTGTTTGGAGCTTTTCCTCCACCAGACCCTCATATTCATAGCTATGCCCAGGTCGGTGGGGGCTCCCAGTATACTGGAAAGTGCAGGATCTCTATTAAGTGGCTCTGTGGTCTCGGACAAATCCCTCAACCTCCTGAGCATTAACATCCTCGTCTACAAGACAGAATCAGTAATGCCCATCTTAGGGACTGAGAGAGTTAAATGGGAAAGCATGCAGCGAATCATTTAAAGCATCATTGCACAGTGCCATTTCATCCACATCAAGACTGGTTTGAAGGTTCACGGTAACTGTTGGCAACTTGCAGAATCGCTGTTTTATTCTTCTACCCTTGCTTTCAGGTATACAAAAAAAAAAAAAAAAAGGAATGAATTTCCCTCTTTATGAGCAGTTTGGTCTCCAACACCTAACATTCCTTTTTTTTTCCTACCTATTTTCATCGCAGAGGACATGTGACTAAAAAGACTGAATCACTATGATGTACACCTGAAATTATTAGAATCTTGGATGTCAATTATACTGCAATAAAAAAAATGTTCTGGAAATAGAGAATGGTGATGGTGGCACAACTTTGTGAATGTATTAAACAACGCTGAATTGTACACTTTAAAACAGTTAAAATGGTGGGGCACCTGGGTGGCTCAGTCGGTTAATTGGCTTGATTTCAGCTCAGGTCATGATCCCAGGGTCGTGGGATCAAGCCCTGTGTCAGGTTCTGTGCTAATGTGCTTGGGATCCTCTCTCTCTCCCTGTCCCCATCTCTACCCTCCCCCACTCGTGCAGACAAGCACGCACGTACTCTCTCTCTATCTCAAAAACAAACAAACTTTAAAATCGTTAAAATGGGGTAAGTTTTAGGTGCTTTTTTTACCACAATAAAAAATAATTTAAAACTGTCATTTGAAAAAAAAAAAGAAGATCCCGAATGGTTTCCTTTCGGACAACATAGTCCCCTTGGGGTTAGTCAGCTCTCTCAAATGGGAAAGTTTTCTGAACACAGGTTGGTAGCTCCCTACCCCACAGCCCCCACCCGGTCTGACCATCAGGTGTGATGGATTGGGGGTAGGGGCAGGCTGAGCAGAGCAGTGGTCTCGGAATCTTCGATCCCCACAAGTGGGACAGGAACCACTGCCTGCCTCCCTCCCTTTTCTCAAGTGAGCGTATGAAAACTCAGAAAATTCTGGTCCCTCCTGGATCACTTGAGGAGGGCCACCTCTCTCTCCCCTGAGGTTGAGCGGGCGCTTTCCAGACCACGGCCACGTGGATGGCCCTCCACAGTTTCTGTCACATCATCACACTGCCTGAAGTCTTCTTAACACTCTTCCATGTAGCTACTCAGCTTCTACTTAAGTAAATGTATTTTATTATTTATTTTCAGACAGAGAGAGAGATAGAGAGTTGCTCAAGTGAGCAGGGGAGGGACAGAAGGCCAGTGGCGGAGAATCCCAAGCAGGCTCCACGATCAGCACAGAGCCCAACGCCAGGCTTGATCTCATGACCCTGGGGATCACGACCCGAGCCGAAATCAAGAGTCGGCCATTCAACTGACTGAGCCACCCTGGCGCCCCCTAAGTGGATGTATTTCAAACAGAAGTTTGCATCAGCATTAACTGTCCCTTCCAGCCCAAACGTGACTGAATTGCTTTCCCGCCAGGCCCTGGCCCCTGCGAGTGACCAGCAAACAAGAGCCTGAGGCTAGATCAAAGCTGTAAGCCACACGAAATCATCCCCGGGACTCCCAGCGGTGTCACACACTTTGGTGAGACATGAGTTCAAATCCCCACATCCACTTGGTTTAAAACCATCATGTCCTCCATCCTTCACGAGGGTACATACAGCAAGTCTCTGCCTGGACAGTCACAAACAGCTACAGACGGGAGGGGGTCTAGAATTTGTACTGACAATGCTGATGATATTCTCCACCTGCCCATCTGCCTGCCAAGCTCCTCTTCCTCCTCCAGAAGTTGCCTCCAGCCCGTCCTGTGGAACCTGGCATGGCCAACTACACAACCCCCGCCCCTCACACACACATATACATACATTCATGCCTTACCACATTGAACACTTCCGTTATCACCCCTACCATACAGTATTCCCACGGGAGTCACCCGAGGTAGACGTGGTATGGTTTCAACTTCACTCATGGTAGATACCCAATAATCCCAGTTGAATGAACCCATGAATGATTTTACATTCAACGGGAATTTTTTTTCAGTGTCCCGGATTTTATTTGTTTCTCATTTTAAGATTTTATAAGGGGGCAAAGGTGAGAAGAAGCCTGGAAATAGGATAGTCAAGGTACAATAACCAACTGCCTTCCAGTTACCTGTCACACCTTGTGGATTATCAACAGGGCAGAGCCCTCCCGTGTGTCTCCAATGAAAGCCCAACTAGGGTTGGAAGAGGGCTGGCTCCAGAGAGGGACAAACGAGTCTAACTGTTGATTTTGTGCCTCTATCCCATTGCCTAGACAACCAAAAATCAATTCTGGGTGATACACCATTTAGGAGAGGCTACATTCTCTCCGGCCCATTAGCATGATTAATTGAAAGCTGATTTGATTTCTGTGTTGAAACAAAGAGGCAAACAAAAGAGAATAAAGAGGTTTCCAGGGGGGGTATTTTGTCAACACAGAGCCAACACAGCGTGTGAGCCTCTTAACAACAGATTTGATTCAATCTCTGTTGACTGCACACGCGATTGATACCTGCCAAGCCATCAAGATTGAAAGAGGAATAAATAACTGTGTAGATCTGGGGCACCTGGGTGGCTCGGTCAGTTAAGTCTCCGACTCTTGGTTCTGGCTCAGGTCATGATCTCATGGCACATGGGTTCAAGTCCAGGATCGGATTCTGCACTGACAGTGTGGAATTGTGCTTGGGATTCTCATTCTTTCCCTCTCTCTCTGCCCTTCCCATGCACTCTCTCTCTCTCTCTCTCTCTCTTTTTCTAAATAAATAAATAAATAAATAAATAAATAAATAAATAAAAACTTTTTAAAAAGTCCTGTACAGACCTTGAGAAGCGCTCCATTGGGACAGCGTTTCTCCTCCCTGGGACTGTTCACATTTTGGGCGGGATCATTCTTTGCAGTGAGAGGCTATCCTATGTGCATTGCAGGTTAGCTGCGTCCCTGGCTTCTACCCACTGCTCGCCAGTGGCACCCTCCCCACAGCGGGGACAACCAAAAAGATCACTGAGTGTCCCTAGGGGACAAAATTCCCCAGGTGAAAACTCCTGGTCTAGGAGGAGTGTAGATAAATAACTGTGAGATGCACCACCATGTAAGAGGCCAGCCCAGTTGGGAACGTGAACAAGGGAGCAAGTCGTTCCCGGGGCGGGGGGACTGTGGTGGCAGTGCTGGGGACATCTGCCGATGCCTACACGTGAAGATATAAATGTGGCTCCTTCCGTGCCGCTAACACCCCCTCGCCGTCCCCACCCACCGCAAACTCTAAGGAAGTGGAAGCTGTCTTGTGTAACATAAAGAGCCACCGTGACAAGCAGTCACATCTACCTTACAAAAGACTCGGGAGTGTAAATTTACATATTTCCTTCTCTATATGGCACTCGAGGCTCTACCGACCCCAGCAGGAAGCAAAAGCTAAGTGATAAGACACCTCAGGAAAAAGTTTAAAAAGCTGCCTCGCATGATTCCTTTCCCATTGGGCCCGCAGCAGGTGGTATATGTGCTGCCCCCTTCAGGAGACCCCTCAGGTCCTCCGCAGGCCCAGTCCTCTGTGTATCGAAAGTTCCTGACGCAGAGATGGTTTGAGCCATGTAAGAGGCCAAAATGTCATTCATACAGGAAAAATTACCTACCAATGCGACACCCTGGTGACTGGAAGGAAGTAAATCTAGAACTTTCTGTGGCTAGCTTCACAGAGCCTAAAGATTACATCTTGCCAAGTTAACTGTACGTTAAAACTTGAGAAACACTCCTCAGGAAGAGATGTAGAACCTTAAGCCAAGCTTGCAAGTAAAGCCTTAGACAATCAGCCTGTGAACCAGGCCCCCCCGCCTCATCAGGCCGACCAGAGAACCCCTCTGTCCTCTCCCACTTAACGACAACACAACCAGGGCCTTAGTAAACTCTCCTCCCATAAAATGGGTGAAGGCCAATTGCATGCTCACTGTAGGTGACCCTCTGGACTAGGGCATTATGGCACCAGTCAAGGGATTGTAGAGAAGGACCCTGCACTTCCCCCACTCAGCTTGGCTGTCATAGACTCCGGGCTAGACCATGGTCTGTGGGCTGGCCTCCGGCCCCGGCAGAATGGCAACTCCCTCCCGCACAACGAGGAGCGTGCTAGTGATCTTCATCCAGGCTGGTTTCTCTGTCTGCGCTTTGCCCCGGCGCACCGTGCAGCCTGTTCACTGGGGGCCTGGGGCCCTGCCCCCTGCCCAGTGCCCAGCGGCAGTCAACCGAGTGGGAGTTGGGGTGACACCTGCCACATTAGCTTCAGAAGCCAGGGGGTGGAGCGCAGAGCCGCTTTCTCACTACTCTCTCTCACTGCTGAGATCTGGAAACAGCTGCACCCCATTCCCTGGGTCTCCGGGGAGGGACCAGCCAGCCGATGAATTTTCCAGATGGATGAGATGAGCAGTGCCTCCTGGAACATGACCTCAGGCACCTGCACTGGGGACCTCTGCTCCACGGAGGGGAGCAAGTGGAGCCTGGCGTGTCATCCAGCGCCCCCGCAGCCCCTCCAGTGCCCCCCACAGGGGCAGCAGCCTAGTGAGTGAAGAATAAGGTCAAACCCAATTGCCTCAGGCTGAACTGCCCACTAAGAGGGCCTGGCTCGGGCACCTTTCCATCTGAAAACTCCAGCTGACAAAAGTTCTGACCGCACCTGTCAACAGGTTTCCATGGAAAGCCTCAGAAAGACCCGTGAGTTAAACCTCATGCATGTGTTAGTTACACATCTCACAACTCTCCTTCACTGAAAACAATCAAGTGAGCAAAACAAAGAAATGGGTGCCTCATTCCAAGCGTCCGAAACACAACATAATTCCACACCCAGAAGCACTTGGACACAGGGCTACTATTTTTTTTTTTAATGTTTATTTATTTATTTTGAGAGAGAAGGGGTAAGGGGCAGAGAGAGAGAATCCCGACGCAGGGCTCCATGCCACGAACCGCAAGATCATGACGTGAGCTGAAATCAAGAGTCAGACACTTAACGGACTGAGCCACCCAGGCGCCCCTGGACACAGGACTGTTAACGTGGCCTCAGACAAGGTAGTCTCGCACCAGAGTGGCCAGGGCTTTCCTCCCCAATGGCAGCTCTCCTTAATTCGAGTTCACTGAGGTGTAATTCAATTATAGTAAAATTCACCTGTTTCAGGTGTTACAATTCTACAAGTTTGGGCAAAAAACATGTAACCCTCACAATCAAGATTTGGAATATGTCTATCGCTGCCCCCCCCAAACTCTTCATGTTACGTTCTAGTTAACCCGTCCCCCACCCACTTCCTTCCCCGTAGTGCTCCCTTTTCTAGAACGTCACACAAACGGAATCACACAGCATATGCACTCTGAAGTCTGGCTTCTTTCACTCAACACGATACCTTTTTATTGCCGAGTAATATTTCACTGTGCAGATGGGCCACAGTCTGTTTATCCACTTATCGTTTTCACTTTCCGGCTATTACGCGCAGAGCAGCTACAGACATTTGCATAAAGTCTTTGCATGGGCAAATGTTTTCATTTCTCCTGTGTCAGTACTACCTGGGAGTGGAGGCGCCAGGTCCTATGGGAAGGCAGTGTTTAACATGATAAGAAACCACCAAAGTATCTTCCAAAGTGGCCACACTATTTCGCTTTCCCACCAACAATGTAAAAGAGCTATAGTTACTCCACATCTTCATGCTGTGTTGTCAGGATTTTGTGGGTTTGTGTTTTGTTGTTTGGGGGGGACCTTTGGGGGGTGTTTAAGCCATTCTGATCTATGCGTAATGGTATCTCACTGTGGTCTTAATTTGCATTTCCTTGATGACTAACAAGGTCGAGCATCCCTTCATGTGTTTATTGCCATCTCTTTTCTTTGTCTTCTGCCCTCCCATTTGCGTCTCTTCTTTGGTAAAGTATCAGTTCAAGAATTTTTGCCCACTTATCAAACTGCCGTCTTGTTAAAGGGCTGTAAGAGTTCTGCACATATTCTGGATACGAGTCCTTTATCAGCTATGTGTTTTGAAAATATTTTCTCCTGGTTTGTGGCTTGTCTTTTAGTTTCTAGGCAGTGGTTTTCACAGAGCAGATGTTTTTAATTTTGATAAAATCCATTTTACCAACTTTTCCTTTCACAGTTTATGTTCTTTCTGTCCGAAGTAGCCTTTGCCTTGCCCAAGGCCACAAAGATCTGAAGCTATGTTTTCTTCTGTAAAGTGGTCACTTTTAGATTTTACTTTAGGCTAATCTAGGTTTTTTGCCTTTATATATGCATTTTTAATTAGCTTGTCATTTTGTGAATTGGCTTACCATTATGCAAAGTATTTATATTTATGTTTCCATGTTTTAATTGGGGTTTTGTCAAATCTCTGGATCAATTTAAGTTAGGTGTCTTCTCCTTTTGAAAGTAAAGGAGTGGTCATCTCTCAGAGATACCATAAAAGAAAGACTGACCGGTTCCTTCCAAACTCACCCACACAGAATAGCTTTGTCAAATGGCCTTGGCTCTAAGGGCTGGGTTGTGGGGTTCACAGGTTCTGATGTGGAAGGGCATGGGTGAGGGGGGCCAGGAATGCAGTCTGCCTCTCCAACCTGCTCCCTGATATAGAAAGGAAAAGAAAGGCATGAAATTGAGGTCAGCCCTGAGCCCTAACACCAGAAAGGAGCATGACTGCTTGACAATTTTTTGAAAATGAGGTGACATCTTTTCCATCCTAGGGGCCATTAGAGGATGAGTAGGAGTTCACTAATGCAGAAGAGAAGACAGAAGTTAATTCCTCAAAAGGAAATAGTAAGAGCAAGGAATAGAACAAGCAGGAAGCTCAGAACTGCAAATTTTGAGGACAGAGGGTTGGAGATGAAGTCTGGGATCAGAAATCTGTTCCCTGAGCATGGAAGGCCATGGAAGCTTTTGAGTGGGAAGGGCATAATCAGATCTGTATTTGAGAAAGATCCTCTTACTGGGAGGCAAACTATTCCCCCAGAGATCACCCTGTGGGTGTGGCAACAGACATGTGATGAGCAGGTGTGACTGGGGAAATGGCCGAGAGTCTGGACCAGAATCTCTTTGGAGAACAAGGCCACCAAATGAAAACCAGACAAGGGATTGAAGGGGATGGGAGAGGCACAGGAAGACACATCTGTCTATCCCCGACTCCCCCGGACCCTGAAAAGCATCCACCACTCTCCAGGCGCATCCACAGCCCCAGGCCGAGCTCTGCGGTAAGAAGCCAACAACATACCTGTGGCCTTGAAGGACCTCACTGAGTAAGAACATGGAATCCAGACACAGTGTGAGGATTCACATTCTGCTTTGCAGGGGCAACATTTTGTGTGAAGGTTATCTTAAAAACGCAACCTTCCACAAGATGGCTTTGCTTTTAAGATTATGCCATTGGGGTTGAATAAATTTCTTGGCAACCCTGTGGATAAATCTGGTCAGGGCCTCACTGTGAAGTCTGAAAAAGAGACAGATGGAGCCGTCGGCCAGAAAGCCCCAGTGACAGAAACAACTATTCCCTGGAAGGGGAAAAAAGGGCAGAAAGGCATCTTTGTTTATTTTTACAAAATTTGGAGAACAACAGTGTCTCCCAGCTGTCTCCACAAGATCAAACCAGCTCCAAATGGGAGATGCTAGGTATTTGCCAACACTTGAAATCAAAGCCCAACAGGCCTGATGGCCCTGTTTCTTGTCTTTTCCTCCCTTTGTATTTCAAGATGACAATTTCATTTGTTCATTGATGCAGCCTGTCCATTCAATAAGCGTTCTGATTCATCTATGAACTTCAAACTCCACTTCTAATCTAAATCAGAACACAGAAGTACATGACCGCTTCACTGCTTGCTAGGCCCTCTGGCTCATTCAAAGCCAACACTCAAAGGGGGCCTCAGAATGACATTTAATCATGGGGTCTGCATTTTCGGTGTAAGGCCATGCCCTCCGAAGTCCAACACAGGGACTGTCAAACTGTCAACTTCTCCGGGACTGAACACGCACAAGCGCCCCAGTGCTCCCATCCCCTCGTCAGCCCTCAGGGGACACCAAAGCCTTTTAAGGGGTTGGTACCTGTAACTCCAGAATTAGGGTTAGGGCACAGGCCTGAACAGGGCACCAAATCTGGCCTTTGTTAAGGCCTATTAGAAACTGATAGAAAGAGTCCGTTGTGGGAAAGAGACATCTTTAGGCTTCATCTAAAAGTCAAACCTCTGTAAACTTCCATTTAACTATAACAGAGCCCAGTGGAAATTTTACTTCCTTCCTGATTTATTAAATAAAGATAACCAACAGAAACAAAACAAAATTCCGTTGGGAGCTAGTTCATGCTCTCCCACCCTGCTTCCATGGGCTATTCTTAGAAACACGGACCTAAGTGCCACGTGCAAAAATGCCGCGCTGTTGGTTTACATGGCCTGTCTGCCGTATCAGAGAAGCGAGAGCCAAAGGTGACATGCTCACTTCGAAGCCACTTCGTCTTCGCCCAGGAGCTCCTGCCAGGAGGGAGCAGGCTTCTCCGGGCTGCTGCACCGTGACAGACGGGAAGAACGTCTAAACTCTCTTTCAAACTTATAGAAAAAGAAAAAAACAAAACACCCACACAGTGGGGAACAATTTCCCCACTGCGTGGGTGGTGGGGCCCCGAGAGCTGTTATCTGCAAAGGGCACTTCTGGGGGTTACCCAGCTGTCACCACTGTGTGGATTCCACTCGAAAACCTCAAGCCAAGCAGTGGGGAATGAACATCAAGAGACAATTTTCCACTCTGTGAAAATGACTTGACTTTACAAAAATAAATTAAAACGCTATGATAATACATGAGATGTGTACAGGACCTGTTGATAAATGCACACCTCGGTCACAGTAGATGTGCTTCCTTGCTTGGTATATCTATACCATCAGAAGAATATGACTGTGTCATTCTCCACTTCCTGACCCCTCAGCGCCTGACCCCACATGACGTCTCACACACACATACACATACCCACACCCACACACTCTCCTATACCATACAACCGGGCGTGGAATTACTGGTCTAGCAAGGGCTGGAGCCTGAACCAGCATGTCTGAGGGCAGGAGTGGGAGCAGGTGGGGTGTGCATGTGTAAGTGTGGAAATCGGGGGAGAGGATGTTCTAACACTGTTCATCGTAGCAAGGGAGATCTGATGGCCGAAGCCAAAACGCACATGCATGAAAACAAAACCAGGCGTCCCTCGGGTTACGCCCCCCTTTTACCACACAAGGGCCCCCCTGCTCCAGGCTGCTCCGGGTGTCTGTGGCAGCCTGAGAGGCACAGCCTGCCCACCAGGTTCACGGGATTGAGTGATTCCTCCTCTCCTCTGCACACTCGTGTCCAACCCACTCCTAAGTGAACCCATCCTCCCGAGTGCTGCCGTCTGGAAACACAATCGCCTCCTCCCTTCCCTTTGTCCCTCCCCCGTCTATCACAGGAGCCTTGCTCTTGGCCCTGGCCCTCCTGTCAGAATTTGGGAAACAGACCTGGTGATTAGAGCCTCAAGTCCCAAACCTTGCTTCCAAAAGTCTCCTGATGCACACAAAGAGGACCCGGGAAGCTCTCAACTCCAGAATCTGGGTCCTGGGTAAACAACCATGAGCGTTTGAAGTAGACCCAGAACTATATAGATATAGGATACACTCCTACTTTAAAACGTAATCGACAGAAGAACAGCATGGCGATTCCTCCAAAAAAACCTAAAAATACAATCACCATAGGATCGATCCAGCAATTACATTTCTGGGTATTTACTCAAAAGATGTGAAAGCAAGGTTTCAAAGAGATTTTTGTACACTCGTGTATATAGCAGCACCATTAACAATAGCCCAAAGGCAGAAACAACCCGAATGTCTACTGACACACACACACACACACACACACACATAGTGTAATATATATACATATACACATATATACATATACACACACATAATGGTCTATATATACATATACACATACACACACACACACACACACACACAGAATATTACTCAGCCTTAAAAAGGAAGCAAATCTGACACATGCTACAACATGGACGAACCCTGAGGACATTCCGCTAAGTGAAAGAACCCAGACATAAAAGACAAATACTGTATGATGATTCTACTTATATGAGGTTCCTACACCAGTCAAATTCAGTGACAGAAGGCGGGTTACCAAGGGCTGGAGGCAGGGCAGGGGAGGATGAGGAGTTAGTGTTCAAAGAGTATATAGAGTTTTAGTTTGGGAAGATGAAAAAGTTCTCGAGATGGGTGTGGTGATAGTTGCACAAGAATGTGAATGCACTTAATTTCACTGAAGTATACATTTTTAAACCTTTAAGCGTTAAAATAGTAAATTTTATGTTAGGTATATTTTACCAAAAAGATTAAAAAAAAGCAATCGACGAAAGGATTGAAGCTTCAATTAATCTAAATAAGCTAGCTTATTAGATTAACTAGGATTTTTATTTAAAGAGGAGACATAACCAGAAACCCACACCCTCTGGTTTCATCTTCTTCCCTCCTCTGAGGATAGAAGTGGGTGACAGGCAGCAGAGGGACAGAAGAGCTACCACCAGGCAATCCAAGGACATGCAGGCTTCTGAGAGGATAGACCAGTTCCTCCTGTGCCCGCTGACCCCAGAGACAGGACAGAGAAGGTGGTGTGACGGCAGGTGGTACAGTCTGACCCACAAACGGCTCTTCACAACACCTTCTTAAGAGTCGTTGATTCTGGCAGGGGCCCCTGGGTGGCTCAGTCGGTTAAGCGCCTGGCTTCGGCTCAGGTCATGATCTCACTGCTCATGAGTTCGAGCCCTCGCCCCCCCCCCCCCCCCCCCCCACCGCCGGGCTCTGTGCTGACAGCTCAGAGCCTGGAGCCTGTTTCGGATTCTGTCTCCCTCTCTTTCTGCCCCTCCCCTGCTCACGCTCTCTCTCTCTCCTTCAAAATAAATAAGCATTAAAAAAAAGTTTTAAGAGTCGTTGGTTCCTGCAGACTGGGGGCTTCCCAGAAGATGGTTTCTTTCCCACCACAGATTTACAGACACTGTTGTGCTTCCTGGAACTTTTCCATCACAATTCCTTATATTTCAGAAATCATTTCTGGAAAATACAACCTCTGATAATGCGTTCTGCATTTCCACTACATCTGAGATGTTGGTACATGGACAGGTCAAATGCTCCTCAGTAACCTCATCTAGGCTTGGGTGAATGGGATGTGTGAATAGGGCATTTACACCTGTCACAGGCTCACCCAAGCCAAAAAAAGTCTCCACATTGTCCCTGTACATATGCTCAGGGACCTGCATTATCAGTTAGCGGGGCACCTGTCTGAGCCCACGGAGTCTGCCTTCTGTGAGGATGGTTTAAGATTCGCTTTCTCCAAGAAGCCTCCTTTGACTGATTTACCTCCTCCTATAAGATTTGCGTCTATCCTTAAGTCTTCTTCACCCATACCCCTTGTGTTTCCCCGGCTCGTAAATGCCTTATAGCCAGGACGGTGTCTTAAATTTCCTTTTACAACGGCTTTAAATAAGCACCCTGTCATTCGGCTGGGCTCTGCTGCAGACAGCATTTTCCCAAAACGGCCTCATGAAGATTTCCCCACCTCTCATGTCCTTGTTACAATGTGGCCAGCACTCCTTCCACTGTGAGGCCGGGTCTCTGCTTCCTCCCTCTGAACGCCAACAGGGGGTTGTGTCTGCTCCAACAGAGTAAGGCGGAAGTGATGCTCTATGACTTCCCAGGCTGGATCACAGAAAGGAGACAGCTTCTACCTGGCTCTCCCTTTCCAGGACACTCAATCAGAGAGGGCCGACTACCATACCGTGAGGAGGCCCAAACAAGCCCATGTGGAGACCACACGGACCCGCGTGCGGAGAGGAACAGAGATCTCTGGCCATCGGCCAGCATCACCGACTAGACACAGAAGTGAATGAGCCTTCAGATGTTTCTGTCCTCCTCCCTGAGTCTTCCAGAGCAGGCCCCAGACCCTGTGAAGCAGAGTCAGGCCATCTTCCCTGTCCTTCCAAACCCCTGTCCCACAGAACATTGCCAGCATGATCACTGGTACCTCAGCGGCCTCAGGCAGCCATAGGCACGGGGTTTCCATAAATGTGGCCACCGGATGAGTAATTCCAAAGCTCTCTCCTCTCTAAAATGGGCTCTGCTTAACTGCTCCAACTGCTACCCAGTCAAGGGTAAGAAGACATTTTCCCTTTCCAAATGAAGAAGATGTTCAGCTCAGACAACAGTCTCCACCTTCTGTTTGGTGTTGGTAACCGTACAGAAGGATGCCAGGGGCCTGCCCTGGCCCCAGGCAGGCCGGGCAGGAATCTTTTCCACGACACAGGCCTGGGACCCATAATAAGCACGGGGCCAAAGACACCATCCACCTGGGACCTCCATCCGGTCTCCCCTGCTCTGCTATCCTTACCCGCTTCCCTGATTCGAAAAGGTTGATAGTTGGCAAAAGTCCCTCAGCCTCACAAAGTATTAAAAAGAAAGTTTTGTCCAGTTCCGGAAGAATCTGAGTTTCTGCACAAGTTAGAACTCTCCACAGAGCCACAGAGTAACCCTTACCGTGGCGGGAACAAGCACATGTTTGTTCTCCGGACTAGAGCAAGACCTTGGCTTTCTTAGGGAGGCCCCTCTAGCTCTCATGCAGAAAACAGTCTTGATAAGCAGGACTCGAATATGAGGAAAGTTCCACCAACGGAAAAGAACGGAAAGGGCAGGGGCACCGGGGTGGCTCAGTCGGTTAAGCATCCGATTTTGACTCAGGTCATGATCTCGCTGTCCGTGAATTCGAGACCCACATCCGGCTCTCTGTTCTCGGCACAGAGCCTGCTTCGGATCCTCTGTCTCCCTCTCTCTCTGCCCCTCCCCCGCTCACACTACCACTTGCACTCTCTCTCTCAAAAATAAATAAGCATTTGTTAAAAAAAAAAAAAAGAAAAAAGAAAAAAGAAAAAAAAAGGAAGGAAGGAAGGATGGGCAAAATTCCCCACCCTCCCTCACACACACCGAAAAGCAATCATGAGCATCTCTGGAGCAGCTTTCTTCAAGAGTATCCAGAAATGTCCAACAGAAACACTTTCTTCCCACACACTCATTCCTAGTTCCAAGTGGTTCTAGCCCAGTCCTGCCTTCTTCCTGCTCTACCCCACACAGTGCACCAGCAGCTTTTCACACTTCTGTGACTGCCCACCGTGTCAATCGAGCCACAGTTAACTGTAAGCAAGCACATACAACCTGTGACAAGCGTATTTAGAAGGCGATGTCCTTTGCAGTAACTATGGTTTGTTTGTGGAGAGCTGGCCAGATGTCCTGAGCTGACCAGCGGGTGGCACTTGGGGGAGGCTGTGAGCACAGGTTGTGTACGGGCAGGAGGGACATTGCTTATTACTCTTCCATTGAGACTGGATCTTTTTTTTTAATTTTTTTTTTAACGTTTATTTATTTTTGAGACAGAGAGAGACAGAGCATGAACGGGGGACGGGCAGAGAGAGGGAGACACAGAATCGGAAGCAGGCTCCAGGCTCTGAGCCATCAGCCCAGAGCCCGACGCGGGGCTCGAACTCACGGACCGCAAGATCGTGACCTGAGCTGAAGTCGGACGCTCAACCGACTGAGCCACCCAGGCGCCCCGAGACTGGATCTTTAATGAACATCTTAATACATTCTGATGCATGCCAGGGGATGCATGTACTTGGATACTAGCATAAGAAACCAACGTTTTTCATAAACATGATGCACTTGAGAAAAAGGCAGAAATCATGAAGCAAGACCAAAAATGGCACTTTTAGCCATTCTCAGATATACCTAAGACAAGGCGGGGGGGCATGGAGGGGACAGGGGCTTCACTAACAAGCCTTCATTCAGCTTTCTGTTTGCCCAGCCTCACCATTCATGCGGGACATCCGTGATTTCTGCGCTTATCCCTAGACAGAATACACTACCCAGAAATCACTTGTGTCCCTGCCCTAGAGCCGTCCATTTTTTGTTTTAAAAGAAATGTGCTACCTACCACCACCTTTATGTAAAAGCTCTATTCCTCCAAATAGCCAGCGGCGCTCATCAATGAAGCAAATGGAATAATTCTAATTGCTGTGAACTGATACCATAGGTAGAGAAGCCACCAAAATTTAGCTTGAAAACCCACAGATTCGATCAAACCAAAAGCTATAAACCAGGAAGGGTATTCCTCAAGAGGAAAAAAAAAAATTAGCTTTACCTGTGACTATAGCAGATGGCTATCGTCAGCCCAAGCTGTAATTAAAAAGAGAGAAAAACACATACTAAATAATATGAAGAGCATGCTGAGTTCACAAGAAAATTAACTTACGACGGTCGTTATTTTTTAAACATTTCCTAAAACCTCCTACTCCTTATATTTCATAAATAACACCTTTTAATGATAGTTCTTTGGTTTCAACATCATTCTTTTTTTTAAATTTTTTTTTTTCAACGTTTATTTATTTTTGGGACAGAGAGAGACAGAGCATGAACGGGGGAGGGGCAGAGAGAGAGGGAGACACAGAATTGGAAACAGGCTCCAGGCTCTGAGCCATGAGCCCAGAGCCTGACGCGGGGCTCGAACTCACGGACCGCGAGATCGTGACCTGGCTGAAGTCGGACGCTTAACCGACTGCGCCACCCAGGCGCCCCTGTTTCAACATCATTCTTAAAGGCTAGTCAGATTGTGAAAGGGTCTTAGAGACATCTAAAATATTTCACTGTGTGGGGCGCCTGGGTGGCGCAGTCAGTTAAACGTCCGACTTCAGCCAGGTCACGATCTCGCGGTCCGGGAGTTCGAGCCCCGCGTCAGGCTCTGGGCTGATGGCTCAGAGCCTGGAGCCTGTTTCCGATTCTGTGTCTCCCTCTCTCTCTGCCCCTCCCCCGTTCATGCTCTGTCTCTCTCTGTCCCAAAAATAAATAAACGTTGAAAAAAAAATTTTTTTTAAATATTTCACTGTGAATTGGACAGGTGTCTCTCATCTGGAGACACCTTCCATAACAGAGCTTTTATTTATTTATTTATTTATTTATTTATTTATTTATTTATTTATTTATGTTGCTTTTCTTTTTTTTTTTCCTTTGCATGCTTTTACACTTAAGTTTTAAAATTTTTTCATTGAGGTATAACGGACAAATAAATTGTACGTACTTAATACGTGATGATTCGATACACATACACCCTGTGAAATTATTACCATGTGTTATCACATTAATTAACACATCCATCACTTCACATAATTACCTTTTTTTCCCCTTTTTTTGGCGAGATAGAACGTTTCAAGTACACAATATGCTACTGTTAACTATAGTCACCATGCTGTGCATTAAGTCTCCGGAGCTTATTCATCTTACAACTAAAAATTTATACCCTCTGACCAACATCTCCCCACCCCCAGCCCCTGGCAACCAGCATTCCACTCTCTGTTTGTATGAGCAAAACAGGGCTCTTTCAGCTCTGAGACAAAGCCGTGAAAGGACGGGATTCAGCGTGTGGCTGATTCTGAGGTTTGCCATACCCCCGTCCTGGGGGTGGTTCCTTCCCCACTCGCCCTGCCCCAGGAGTGCTGAGCGGAGCCCAGGCCATGAAGAGGACTGACCCGACAACCCCTCCCCCCCTGCCCAGGCCAGAGTCTTGCCAGGGGAATCTGCACAACCTTCACACTGATCTCATAAGCTCCAGGCCGGCAAGGTGCACCTCTGAGGGCACGTGTGACATCGAGAGAAAGGGTACACAGTCGCTGGAGACGGCGACAAGTAGAGGCCAGGGTGGCACTGTGATTTCCTTTTTATTCTGTGGGGGCGTCACGGAAACCTCTCAAGCAGAAGAGGGGGTCGAATCATATGGCACGGGCCTCAGCTAGTTCATGGATTCCAGAAGAGTCAGGCCACAGGAGTTCAACCGCTAACCATACGGGCATCGCGTTATTTAAACTCTCAGGGTCACGGTGTCTGCATCTATATCATGGGCAAATAATTATTTTCTCGTGCAAGGATGAAGCAACTTTTTCTATTTTGGTGTTTATACCTGTGTGTGGTGCACACACGATGCGTGCCGCCTGATAGGAAAAACTCTACAGGTGGGCCTGGCGGCGGAAGGCACCGGCAGGTGGGAAAAAACTCTATAAATAGTAACTACCGCTACTATATATAGGCAATATTTCATTTATGAAAATGTTTTCATTTTCCAAAATTTAATTGTTAAGTTCGTTTTTGGAACTTACAAAGTATTTCATTAGGTTAAAATGATGATCAGCCTCAAGCATGCCCATAAAAGTCTCGACGGTCCCCCTGTGGCTGAACTGTGGCACGACTAGTTTAAGAGACTCGGCAGCAGTTAAAAACCCAAGCATCATCGATCATATCATTTCCGAGCAAAAAGTCTGCCTACGTGGAACCTTGAAATCCCCAAACACATCACTGCCAGTTTCCCTGACGTTGGCCCCAGGGCGGTGGGGGTGGGGAGGTCACTTCCATGGGGCTCTCCGGGATGCTACGAGATGACTCAAGAGTCCCTGGGCCGTGGGAGGGTGGAAGGGGTAAGGAAGAAGCAAGGGGATGGAGAGTTAGGAGAAATAAAACCGTTGAGATGAATATAATATTACGTCAACTATAATCAGTTAGAATTATTGAAAGAAAGAAAGAAAGAAAGAGAAAGAAAGAAAGCCCAAACTTCTGTCCAGCTTGACACGCTGCAAAATCCCCCAGCTATTGTTTGAATAGATCAGCTCCAGAATGATTCGGCCATGTGTCATCATCAATGCATACCCCAAATGCAGAACCGACATTGGCGAGCCATTAGGGATCAGGGAAGATAGGCTTCATTTTACAAAAAGATTATCTAAAAGTGAAGGTGTGAAATATATAACATCCAGCTGATTTCATATCACACTCACCTGAGTGTATTCAATTATTTGTCAACTAAACCAGGAGTGTGTGTGTATATGTGTTTGTGTGTGTGTGTGTGTGTATGTATATATACATATATATATATGTATATATATACACACGTATATATACATATATATATATATATATATATACACACATATGTATATATATGGGAGATTTAAATGAACAGAAGAAGAAGAGGCCTCAGGGACAATCAAGAATTTAAAGAACAAGGAGGAAATTATTTAGGGAAGAACATAAAAACAGAAACTACAGCCAAAAAGGTCAGGATGAGCAATTCACAGATTTCACATGTCCCGTCACTTTACATTTCCTGGAGTTAAAAAGTTCTGGCTTACAGTTAGGCTTATTATAAGATAATTTCACCAACTGAATGTGTTGATAAGCTTTAGAGTACTGCTTCATTGGTGGCTTTTACACAGTTGAAAGACACGCCTTTGCTGGAGCAGGGAGAGAAAATGGGCATGGGAGGGACAAAACTAAGAAAAAAGCAGAGGAAGTTGTTCAATGGTAGCCGTGCTGGTTAAAAGGAGCTGGGAGATAAATCCTTCACAGAGATGAATTTCATTTAAGCACTTTTATTTGCCTTTTCCTGACTTCTCAAATATGCTTTCCCTGTCATTTTAAAAAGGACATCTTTGTGAAGGAAGAAAGTGTGCATCACGGAACCACACAGACCAGCTGCAGCATATCCCATGGGCCAGGTAACAACGTGCTAGGGAAACCAGATGATCCAAACCCATGCACAGGCCCCGGGGCTACATGGGAACCCACTCATGTGGTGCATGGGAACAGGGCATCGCACAGCCATCCTGGAAACACGGCTTAAACTGCACACGGAACGCACTGGACCCAATTAGGCAGCCTTGCCAAGATGCCGGAATACTGCAGAAAAATCTTCATAGGGCTTACCACAAAGCCCCAGGTTGGAACATGAGTGAGGACACTATGTCTGCTCCTCCTCACTCCTACATATCATCTGACCCTACAGAAGGCAGAGAAGGGAGAAAATTCCCTAAGGTTTCTGTACCATAGCAAATACCAAAGGCAACTTGTAATCTGCTGAGAAAGGAGCCAGAGATAGTCTTCTGCCCTGGCATTAGGAACCCCCACGGGCCAGTCAGGCCTCTACAAGCCCTCGCCCTGCTAAGAAGCATCAGCAACTCGGAAATGCTTTAACCAAGTCTCACCACTGTCTGCGTCTGCACAGACACACATGCATCCGCGCACATGTGCACACTTTGGGCCCAATCTACACATGCATGTGCACACATATGTACACACACGTGCACGCTCAGACCCAAGTCACACATGTGTGCATGGACACTTATGCCTGCATACACATCCACACTCACACACATGCATGCACAGGTACACCACTCGCATGTGCACATATACCAAGAAGCATGTGTTCATATGTGCACACATGCACGCACATGCTTACACAATACTCAGATGCAAACATACGCGTGCCCTGGCACAGATGCACATATACACACACATTCATAGAGACATGCACTCACCCACGTGCACAGAGACACTTTGGCATTCAGAGAGGCCCATGGAGCCCCCAGGGACAAAGGGAGGCCTCAGACAATTGACCCTTTTGTTGCTGGTCTCAGCAGGAGCCCAGCAGAGAGAGACGAGGGAGGCCTAGGGGTTGGCCCCCCTGACCCCAGCCCAGCCAGGGCTGAGGCCCAGGGACACGGAGGTCAGCTGGAGTTTTGTGCCTGCTGCCCTCCCGGGAGAACAGCCCCCCAGGACATACTGTAAGTATTACCAGAATGCACTTAACAAACTCCCACTCCGAGTACCTCGTTTTCGATTTACACAATTTGTTAACAACAAAATTAAATCACGTTTTAATGGCAAGGAAAGAGTACTTGAACGTTTTTCAGAATCTCTACCAGCTACAAAAACCTTTTTCCTGCTGCTGCGGCCTGAAACTGCTCCTTTTTTGGAACAGCTGACTAAGGCAGCTGTTTTGTATCAAGTCTGAGGGTTTTCTATATGACCCAGGGAGCTCAGACAACAGGCAGACCTCGCTGCATTAAAGAGTAATCCGAGAATAATTTGCCATAAAACCCCCCGAAGTGCGCCAGCTGTAGCCGGATACGCCCTATAAAGCACCAAGTAGTCTGCATGGATCTTGCAAAATAATCATAATAATTTCAGAAAACACATTTTTTAAACACCTTTAAAAAACATTTTTTTTTTTTTTTAAGGAAAGGAGCGGGTGACGCTGTCTTGGCAGGGCACTTGCCTCACGTGGGTTCCCCTCCCTGTCCGCGGTCTGTCGCGAAGCGTCTCTTCCTAATGCCCACTTGCCCAAGGGTGCCTGTGTTGTTGGGAATCCCCTCCTCACGGGTCCACTGTGCTTCGTGTTTGTGATGTGCTGTCACCCACCCGAGGCAGCCGGGGGCAGGTGAGGAGGAAGAGTCCATTAAATGCCGGCCCCAAGGTGGCCCAGCTGGTGAGTGGTGGTTCTCCAAGTCTGGGCCCAGAACTTTCTAGACTGGGGTGATATGCCGGCCGGGGCTATGACTAGGAGCCATGCCCTCTCACAGGCCCGGTGCTAGCACTGTCTATTCCTCAAGAAAAGCCGGACGCCAAGGGCTTGAGCGCGAAGATTCCCACGTCTTAAACTGATTTGAATATTTTTCGAATGCTATGTGAGCCAAACAAAAGGTATCGGTGGAATTTGGCCAGGGGGCCACCAGCTTGCAACCTCACCCTACACCTTTCCACACTGCCAAGCCTCTCCTGGGTTTTCAAATCTTAAAATCTGAATCCGTGCATGACAAATCTAGAAAGAGCTTTCGTGTCATCCGCGAGTCTTCCTCCCCTTTCCTATAATTACGCGAAGTTTTTTCTTTAGCTTCCTTTCATTTGTTTTCATTGCAAGGGTCCAAAGATTTATATGATCACAAAATAAACTCAAAAAGAAAAGCTTCTGGTTTATTTTCCTCCTGCACTTTTCAACTGTTCCTCTCCCTTTTATGGGAAATACGGGAAAGGAGCCTGAAGGAGAGAAGAGGTATGGTGTAGACAGAAGCCCACACAAACACAGCCAGCCGTGTGTGACACCAGGAAGCCGGCACAGGGAGAAAGTAGCCACCAAGTAGGTCTTTAACCCCTTCCCTGACTGTCTTCCTAGTAGTGTTCTCTCCAGGCAATAACAGACCCCACGCTCCCCACACAGCACCCTCCAGGGCTGCTCCTCCCCCAGGCATCACCCCAGCTCTTCCCGCTCCCCCTCCCCCCCCCACCCCGTGCCTGACTCTCAAACCCCTGCCAACGTGCCACAACTCACTAGTCTGGAGCCTTGGCATCCATCTAGGGCTTTCTCAGGCACTTGCTACTTCCTCTGAAAGATTAACCTTGCTAGACGAACAGATGCTTACGGTCAGTAGCAAAGAGCTTTGTGGTCAAGTTCCCTGACTTTTCTCGCCTTTTCCTCAATGTAAAATGGGGGCTGTTTTAGACAGATTAACTTAGACCTCAGAGATGTGGACCAGCAAGTATCCACGTCTCCTGGGAACTTGCGAGACATGCAAACTCTGGCCCTAACGCCACTGAATCAGGAACTCTGGGGGTGTTTTAGCTGTTCCTCCAGGGGTAGGTTTAGAAGCACTGAATGAGATGATGTATGGAGAGACCATAACAATGTGCTGGGCGTAGATGACTCTTATTAACTGCTATGAAGATGACGACGATGATGATGTTATAACACATAGTAAAGCTATTTTCATTTTACATGCTCTTAATGTCCGCCCAGTGCCTTACACTCGACCTCAGGCATGGTAACCACTGGGAGGTCAGGCAGGCTCACAGTCAGGCCTGAGGTTATGTTTTGGGAAACAAGGCCTCCTGGTGCTCACAGGTAACCACCCACTTAGCGAGAGGGTGGTAACCACTCACTTAGGGAGAGGTGTGTGCACCCTGCCGAGACCCACTGTTTGCTGTCAACCTGCAAGGACAGGGCCAGCTTCCAGGAGGCCAAGGGTGAGTCTCAACAGGCTTCAGCCCTCCCCTCCCTTCTGCCATTCCCCTCGAAAGAGGGAGAAAACGGCAAGGAAGGCAGAAGGAAGAAAAGGAGCGACATGTTCTTCATTACGGAGTTTATTTTGTGATGTTTTCCTTCCTTGGTCCCTTAAAATTAAAAAAAAAAAAAACACAAAAAAAAATCAAGAAAAAGACACACTAATGTTTAGGAAAAGAAGAGGATGTAGATCTGAAACTTTCAAAACCTGATGTAAAAGATGAGTTGCTAAATCAATGGAAATTGACATTGAACTAACATTGAAATGTAGGCAGTAGTTGTTTAACCAACCTAAGAAAACTGGTTGTTTTTAAGCCTCTAGGCCCCAGATGACTAAAAAGGTAAGACCAATGATGATGCTGTTCGTCACTGCTGTTCCCAAGAACCTGAGCCAGTCACTATCGTTTTGGATTAAACGTTACAACACTGGTTTTAAAACATGTAGGTGGGTTTTCACAAGGACTTGCCTTATCCCCCGATTCACCCAAAATGAAACTATTTATTAGTCCTGAGTTATAGCTACCCCACAGTTATAGCACCTTGGGCCCATTCTGCTAGGCATTTTCCAGGAGCCGAGCCCCAGGAGCTGTGGGGCTCTGGCAGGTGGAGGAACCCCTGTTCTCTACCTCAGTACCCTCCTGTGCAGACAGGTGAAATAAATGCAGCCCCCAGGAGCTACAGGGGAGGAAGCTCTCAGGGCCTGGCAAAGGTAAGGGCTTCTGGAGGCCAGCTCTTTATGGTCTTTGTCATTAAGTGGCCATGGTCTGTCCACCCATGTCACAGCACAGTAAGTGTGCAGCAGGACCTGGTTCCTCATCTTTGTGTGCCTGGTACCCAGAGATGGACAAACAGGGCTGCCAAATAGTTAGTTCATGAACTACTGAAATCACTCCAGGTAGTTCCGCTGATCCTTACAGTTTGTTCACGAATGTATTTTTTAGGTTTTAGGGTTCAAACAAAATAATCGTGGATTTTGGTTTCTTTGCTTCTCTTGATATGAATAGTTGGGTATTTGATAATATCATAGACCACACCCTCTCTTCCTAGAAAGCCTAACTTCTGTTTAAGAGAAATCAGCATGACAATGGACTTGGATTCTGTGTGCAGCCTACAACACAGAATACCTAACTGGAACATTCGGCGCAAATATTACTTAAGTGAAAACTTGATTATTAAGTCAAAGAGTCAGCCAGGGGAGGAGGAAGAGGCTGAAGAGAAGAAAAGGAAATGTACAGGGCTAAAGGGAAAAAATAGGTGACGCCCTCAAATGCAGACAATGACAAAAGTATTTGAGGGCATTTCTAAGGTGGATTTGGGGCTGTTAAATACAAGAAAATGAAAGGCCCTTCTAGCCGTCACAGCAGCTTAGAGACCCCACCACGGCTTGTTGACCCATTCTGACCCCCAGGCCCCTATCAAAGTTGAGAGTAAACCTCCCAGGAAAGTATATCTCTTTTTAATGTAAAATACAAAATTAGTTTTAAGGAACTTGTTTCAAAGAAAGAAAAACACTTTTCCTCCTTCTAGTTTTTACCTACCTTCTCCTCTAATTTTTACCAAAAAAAAAAAAAAAATTTACACAAAACACATAAACAAAATCCCTCTACCCAGGCTCATAAGATATAGGCTAAATTAATAAGGCATTCCATGAAATATGTCAGCAACTGTGAAAAACAATATGGTAGACCCATTATTGAAAAAACAATGTATTTTTAATTTTTTTTAAGTTTATTTATTTTGAGAGAGAGAGTGGGGGTGGGGAGGGGCAGAGAGAGAGGGAGAAAGAATTCCAAGTACGTTCTGCGCTGTCAGTGCAGAGCACGACGTGGGGCTCAAACTCACAAACTGTGAGATCGTGACCTAAGCCGAAATCAGAAGTCAGGAGCTTAACTGACTGAGCCACCCAGGCACCCCTATTTTTAAATTAAACTCTTTACTATGAGATAGTTGTAGATTCACATGCAGGTGTTAGGAATTATATAAAGAAATAATATAGATAGTTCCCATGTGTCTTTTATCCAGTTTTCTCCAATAGTAACATCTCACATAACTACACATTAAGTATATTGGCATCAGTACAATTAAGCTATAGAACATTCCTGTTACCATTAGGATCCCTTGTGTTGCCCTTATAAATGCATCCACTTTCTTCCCACACTCACGCACTGTTTAGCCCCTGGTTATCATCAATCTGTTCTCCATTCCTGAATTTGTCATTTCAAGAATGGAATCATACAGTATGTGACCCTTTAGGATTAGATCTTTTCATCCAGCATAATTCTCTGGAGATTCATCCAGGTTGTTACATGTTACATACAAAAGGAATGTTGAGCTCATTCCTTTTGATTTGCTAAATAGAACTCCATGGTATAGATGCACCACAGTCTATTAATCTGTTATTTGCAGTTTGGGGCGATTATAAATAAAGCTGCTATAAACATTTGTGTACAGGTATTTGCATGAATATAAGTTTTCATTTCTATAAGATAAACGCCATGTAATTCCCACATATGTTTTGTTAGATTTACTCCTAAGCATTTCTCTTTTTCTCAGCAATTATAAACAATATTGGTTTTTTTCAGTCTTCACATATTTGTTGTTAATATATAAAAATGCAGTTGATTCCTGTATATTTATCTTGTATCCTGCAACACTGTTAAATTCACTTATTAGTTCCAGGACTTTTTTTATAGGCTCCATGGTCTTTCTATGTAGACAATCATGTCATCCGCAAATAGAGTCAGTTTTACTTCTTCTGTTCATATCTATACACCTTTTTCTCCCTTTGTTGCTTTTTTGCACTGACTAGAAATCCCAGCACTATGCTGTGTAAAAGTAGTGAGACAGACATCCTTGCCCTATTCCCAAGTTTAGGGAGAAAGCATTTAGTCTTTCACATAAAGGATGATAGTATCTATAGTTTTTTGTTTTTTGTGGGTTTTTTTTGTAGATGCTTTTTATCAAGTTGAAGTAGTTCCCTTCTATTCTTATTTTTCTGAGAGTTCTTATCATGAATGGGTGTTGAATTTTCCCAAATGCTCACTTAAAAACACTTACCTTCCTTCTAACTACCCCATACTTTCTCCTCTGTTTAGTTTTGACCAAAAAAAAAAAAATTACACACAAAAAATTTTTAAAACTAGGTCCTCTTTCCAGGTGTATGGAGCATAGGCTAACATGAGGCTTTCCGTAAAACATGATCACAGCTATTAAAAAAGAGTGCAGGGGTGCCTGAGTGGCTCAGTTGGTTGAGTGTCTGACACTTGGTTTTGACTCAGGTCATGATCTCACGGTTCGTGGGATCGACTCCATATTGGGCTCCGTGCTGACAACACGGGGCTGGCTTGAGATTCTCTCTCTCCTTCTCTCTCTGCCCCTCCCTTGCTTGTGCTCTCTCCCCGCCTCTCTCTCTCTCCCTCAAAAATAAATAAATAAACTTAAAAAGAAAAGAGTGCAGTAGCTTCACTGTGAAGAGGCACAACATATTTTTAAGTAAAAACCAAATTGCAAATACAAGGTAGATGTGTATAATAGGTATTGAAGTGATATTTGATATTAGATAATTATTTACATAATTATAAGGAGAGACATGTGGAAGACTATCAAATTGTGGGGTGGGAAGGAATGGAGTAGAAAAGGACCATCACGCTTTTACACTCTTGTTTAGCGCGTAATTTGAATGTTTTAACACAATCTGGTAGTGAATGGTGAGTTTCACAAAACTTTTAATGAAGAAAAAATGTGGGGGAAATTACATTGCAAAATGCTATGAACCATGTACTTTTTTGCATACCCGAATGCAATTTTCATCTCAGGATGCTGTCTTCATCAGCCTAAAACGTGAATGCTTTGGCAGAGGGATATTATTAAACTATGTCCCACCAGGACAAAAATTCAAAACAAAGACTCAAGAAACTAGGTAAAAGAACAAGGCTACAGTCTCTTGGAAATAAGTGTGCCGCCCCCACCCCAAACAAATTCTCACAAAGGTTCCTGTCATGATTTGAGTTGTTAGGTCAGTACAATCTACAGGCGGTAACTTCAGACTTTGATGTGAGAGAAGTGAATTTGTCTAAAATGATGGATGTGAGAGAGGCAGTGACTAATATGCCTGCACACGCGCACCTAGCAGAGTGGGAGAAAGATCTTTCTTCTTCTTCCCCCGCCTCGGACCAGGTTCACGGAAGGACACAACCAGACAGAGAGAGCCCCGCTGAAGTGTGATCGTGTAATCACAGAGAAGAAACGTCGCAGAAGACACAAGAGCAAAAACACCTTCAACTGGTTTATAGACGTTGCCATGACCCGTCACTGCCTCATCAGGAGACGGAAGAAATAATCTGAGTTTTCTCAATATTCCCAGGACAGTTCTCCAGGGTGCCTTCTCTTCCTCTGAAGAGAAAGAACAAACTTCTCAAGGAGTAATCAAGCCCAAGCGACACAGCTAGGGGGAGGCCAGCACATCCCATGGCCATCAGTGAGGTGCCAGACCAGTGCTGACTGCCATCTTGACCCAATAAGGACCCCAAAACACAAACCCACCACTTGAAGTGGGGGCTACTTAGACTGTAATGCACTGGCACTCCAAATTGGGATGGAGTTGGAGTGTGAAGTTTAGTAAGTAAAAACTACGAAGAACATAAAATGGAAAGTCACTAAGTAATACAACAAATACTAAACATATGGAAAATATTCAACCTCATCAGAAACCCCCAAAATGGAAGTTTAAACAGTGAGACAGTACAAGTTGGCGATTACCCTTGGTAAGGTCTCCCCAAAGACCCCATCTGAATTCCAACCCCAGGTCCAGCATTTCTGAACCATGTGACCTTAGGCAAATGGCTCAATCTCTCCGTGCCTCAGTTTCCTCGCATTAACTTGGGGATACCTATTGTTACTCTCTCCTAGCTTTGTAAAGAAGGCTGTATCAGATGATGCACTCAACGTGCTCCACAGTGTTCGCACACAATGAGCATTCACTATCTGTTAGTCATTGTTGATGGTTACAAGAATTAGATCTAGAAAAAACAGTCTGGTCATAACAAATGCCAGAAGTGGAAGGAGCACATTCACACCTGTCGGCATAGCCCACTCGGAAAACAATTTGACACAATGTGTCAAGAAGTCATGACACTATTAAGCCGTTTAGATCGTCCCTAAGGAAATAACATAAAAGAGAAAACCCGAAGATGCACGCTCAAGTCTTATGTACAAAGATAAAAAATTGAAATAATGTAAATATTAATAATAATTACACGAGTAATTCAGTCAATATAACACTTGAACTCAATATTTTGTTGCCACTAAGACTGACAATTAAGAAAAGCATCTCGTAACAAGGGATACGAGCTCAGGATGTAATACGAAAGAGGAAGAACATAAGCAATATGTATTTTACCACTGAGGTTACAACCACATTAAAAAGTAAAACATGTGACTCCCCCTCATCCTCAGCTCACCCACCCAACCACTCGCGAGCCCCAGTCAATATCTCCAGATGAAAAAAAAAAAAAAGAAACAAGACCTCCAGATGAGTTGCTCTGGGTCCTGTCCTTTCCTTTCCCATTAGCCCCATGCCACTGCCTTGAGAACGTCACCTTTTCTCACAGGAAGAACAAGAGAGAGCTTTTGAAGGAGTTTCTTTTCTTCAGCTGAAAAATCAGAGCTGATCACACCACTGAGTCTTGTGAAAGACTCATCTGGGACTCCCAGTGGCCATGTGATAAAGCCAAGACCCTAAGCCTACCTCACATGCCTTTCTGCCACTTATGTTTATCTTCCGCCCCATACCTACCCCGGTACCAGATGTACAGCAGGAGATCAATGAACATCTGCTAAAGTATGGGTTTTGTGTTTGTTTCTTTTCTTTAATGTGGATATGCAGTTGGCTGTGTTCATAACACGCAGAAGTCTATATTTTCCCCCTTGACTCGGACAGACAACAGAACAGCCCTCCCTGTGGCCTCCATGTTCTGGTATAGCCACATAGCCGCCAAGAACATTCTGCTTCCTCACTGTGGTGAGGGGGACATGTCTGTACAAGGCACCCAGCTGGGTTGTTTTTCTGAGAACCTAAGAAAAGATTACAGGACAAACTGCACACCAAAGATCCTAATTGCTATTTTTAAAAAGTCAAGAGAGAAACGAGCAAAAGAACATCCCCCAAACTCAGAAGGCTATGTGGAGGTCTTCAAACTTTAATCTGACATGTTTGTAATACCAGGATGACCATTGCATTGTTTTGGTTCAACGGCCACCAATGACAAAGTTGTGTTACGTTTCTCTCTGTGTGGAAACTGCCCATTTAATGCATGTGAAACACAGGGTTCCAACCCATTATCAATGTGTATAAAAAGCCCATTGTGTACAAGACACCAAGAAGGGCATAAAAAGGTACATGGCATGGTCCCTGAGCTCAGAAAGCATAATATAAACCAAGAAGATAGCTTCACAACCCACTGTGTAAAGTGCCAGACTCCAAGAGTTCAGAGGAGGGTAATCTTGTTGTGAGAGAGGTTGATCAAGAAACCTTCACAAAGGAGCTGGGGCTTGAGCTGGGTCTCAAGGGATCGGCAGGATTCAGATAGCTATGGAGAACAGGGAGGGCATCATGTGGGGACCTCAGCATCAGCAATAGCTTACTAGTAAGGAATCTGAGTTAGGCAGGAAGTCACCATGGTGATTGAATGCCTGGGGATATTTAGGACTGGAGTATGATGGGTCTTGAGTACAATGCTAAACAGTGAGAACGTGATCCTGGAAACAATCAGGAAATGCTGAATGAAGTAGAGACAGACTCTGTGATGCTTCTGAAAGATTCGCCTTGGCCATTGCATAAAAGGAATTAGAGGAGAGGGAGACAAGGAGAGAAAGCTTTGCTTTAATGTGCTACATTTTTGTCCAAAGAGGCCTTTTATCGTTTGTTGATGAATCACCAATTCAGAAATGGTAAATCAAATAAAACACCCAGGTGGGTGGGGATGAGACAGAGCTGTCACTGTCCTTTTCCATCAGACTTCCCTAATGCTTCTGAGCTGAGTGCTTGGGAGCAATCTCTAAGACTTCTGGAATACTTGGCATTCTTCATCACCTCTCCTCTCCTCCACATCTTCCTGCCACTGGATACGCCCAGAAACATGGCCCAGGCTTCAGTCAACCATAGGAGGAAACAGAAATCATACTGCTACCAAAGGAATGAATGTTTTTCAAGATTCCAAGAAAAACCTTAGCTGAGGGCCCAAGACATTTCTCCGTCACGATCTCAGAGCAAAGCAGAGGGGTACAAGGACAACTGATACAGCATTATCTCTAAAAGCAAAACTTTGGAAACAACATAAATGTCCTCCTATAGTGAACCACTAGGCACTATTAAAAAGACTGAGGAAGCCATCTGTATGCTCACTTGGGAAGATCTCCAAGAAATAATGTTAGGTGAAAAAAGCAGGCAGAAATTCATTTCCTCTTTTTTAATGTTTATTTATTTATTTTTGAGGTAATAATTTATTTTTGAGACCATGAGAAGGTAGAAAGAGAGAGAGGGGGAGGGAGAGAGAAAATCCCAAGCAGCCTCCATGCTGTCATCGCAGACGTGGGGCTCAGTCCCATGAACCACGAGATCACGACCTAAGCCAAAACCAAGAGTTGGATGCTTAACCAACTGAGCCACCCAGGCGTCCCAGAAATTCACTTCTAATATGGCAGTGTGAGCCCTTTCCAGATCAACCCTCTCACAGATCACAGCTGTAAACTTTAGGCAAAATACACAAAACAACTATTGAGAATTCTGGAGAGTAAAAACAAACAGATAGATTACAGAGTAGCCACTGGCACAGGGTGAATTTCCTGAATTTTTTTTTCCTGTTTATTTTCCCCCTGAAAGCAGGCCACGGTTGAGGAGCAGTGCAGCATGGGTGGCTAAAACTGAGAGAAAACCTGTTATCTTTCTGGCTAAAGGGACTAGGAAAATAGTAAAGGCAACTACTGTCACAAGAGTATGAGGAGAAATCCTAGAGAGGCAAGAGTAGAAGAAGGGGAATCCCTGAGCCTGTGCAATAACTCTGGATGAATCTCAGGCTGACCACGAGGCCAGCATGCATTGGAGGGACAAAGCAGTGCAGCAAAACTTAAAGAGTTGAACTAAGACAAACCCACAGAAGCTAAGACAAAGTTCAAGGTTGGGCCTTGAGTCTAACCAAGTTCATTGTCTCCTAAAATAAACCACCAACTTTCCTCAGAAGAATATAACATTTGGGAAAAAAAGAACGTAACATAACTCAGAGTCCCCAAAACATAATATTCATAATGCCCAGGATATAATCCACAGTTACTCATTTTATGAAGAACCAGGAAAATCTGACTTTCAATAAGTGCCTACCTTAAAATGATCCAGATATTGAAATTATCAGATAAAGGCTTTCAAGAAAATATTCAGTTGAGGGGCGCCTGGGTGGCACAGTCAGTTAAGCGTCTGACTTCAGCCAGGTCACGATCTCGCGGTCCGTGAGTTCGAGCCCCGCGTCAGGCTCTGGGCTCATGGCTCAGAGCCTGGAGCCTGTTTCCGATTCTGTGTCTCCCTCTCTCTCTGCCCCTCCCCCGTTCATGCTGTGTCTCTCTCTGTCCCAAAAATAAATAAACGTTGAAAAAAAATTAAAAAATAAAATTAAATTAAATTAAAAAAAAGAAAATATTCAGTTGATCCTGAACAATGCCGAGGTTAGGGGCACCAACCCCCTGCACAACTGAAAATCCACATACAACTTTTGACTCCCCAAAGACTAAACTACTAATAGATTACTATTGACTGAAAGGCTTACCAATAACATAAATTGTCAATTAACACATATCTTGGATGATATATGCAATATATATTGTATTCTTATAATAAAGTGCACTAGAGAAAAGAAAATGTTAAGAAAATCATAAGAAAGAAAATACATTTACAGTACTGTGCCATATTTTCTTTAATCCATGTATAAGTAGATCTGTACTGTTCAAACCCATGTTGTTAAGAGTTAACTCAATAACCATATTCCATGAGATCAAAGAAAATACACTCTAATTAATGAAACGACAGGAAATTTCAGCAGAGAAATGAAAGATAAAAACAAAAAACAAATGAATATTTTAGTATGGAATAACACAATATCTGAAAATAAAACAGGTTTATGGATAGGCTTAACAGCAGAAAGGAAATGCCTAAAGAAAGAGTCAGTGATGCGGTGCCTGGGTGGTTCAGTCGGTTAAGTGTCCGACTTCAGCTCAGATCATGATCTCAAAGTTCATGAGTTTGAGCCCCACATTAGGCTCTGTGCTGACAGCTCAGAGCCTGGAGTTTGCTTCGTATTCTGTGTCTCCCTCTTTCTCTACCTTCCCCTGCTCATGCTCTGTCTCTCTCTCTCTCTCTCTCTCCTCTCTCTGAAAAATAAACATTAAAAAAAAAGTCAGTGAGCTTGAAGATGGATTAATATAAATTATCCAAATGAAAGGGGAAAAAAGATTTTGAAAAATGAACATCAAAGAAGATATAAAGAAATAGATATTCTATGTTCATATATCAAAAGACTCAATATTGTTAATCTGTCAATTCTTAAGATCCCAATACAATCTCAATCAAGTTCCCAAGAAATTATTCTATTGATGTTGACAAATCTAAAAATTATATAAAAAAGCACAGGACCTAGAAGAGCCAAAAACAATGAGGAAGAACAATAAAGTTGAAGAACGCATGCTATCTCATTTCAAGACTCCAGTAATTAAGACAGCATGGTATTGGAGAAAAAGCAGACACATAGATCAATGGAATTGAACAGAGAGCCCATAAATAGCCCCACACAAATATAGTCAACTGAGTTCTGATAAAGCTGCAAAGGCAATTCAACTGAGAAAGGATCACCTTTTTTGATAAATGGTGCTGGAACAGTTGGACATCCATGTACAAAAGAAAGAAAGAAAGAAAGAAAGAAAGAAAGAAAGAAAGAAAGAAAGAAAGAAAGAAAGAAAGACACAGACTTTACACCTTAAACAAAATTAACTTAAAATGGGTCACAAACCTAAATGTAAAATGCAAAGCCATTAAATTATTGGAAGAAAACATAGGAGAAAATCTATATGACCTTGGGTTTATGTTGAGTTGTGGACACACCAACAAAAACAATCCATAAAAGAAAAATAAATCGACCGAGCTTTTTTAAAAGTTAAAGCTTCTGCTCTATCAAAGATACTTTGTTAAGAGAATGAAAACCATAAGTTAGGAGGAAATCTTTGCAAAACACATATATGATAATGGATTGATATCCAAAATAGCCAAACAACTCTAACACTCAACAATAAAACAACTCAAAAATGGGCAAAAGATTTAAAGAGACACTGCCAAAAAAATATACGGAGAGAAAATAAGCATCTGAAAAGCTGCTCAACTTCATATGTCATCAGGGAAATGCAAATTAAAACAACAATTAAATACAACCACACACCTATTAGAATGGCTAAAATCCAAAACACTGACAATAACTGGCAAAAATCCAGAGCAACAGGAACTTTCTCATTTAATGCTAGTAGGAATACAAACTGACAGAGCCACTTTGGAAGACAGCTTGGCAGTTTCTTACAAAGCTGAACGTAGTTTTACCATACAGTTCAGCAATAGCACTCCTAGGTATTTACCCAAATGATTTGAAAACTTATATCCACACAAAAATCTACATGTAAATGTTTAGAGCAGCTTATAATTACCAAAAACTAGAAGCAACCAAGATGTCCTTCAATCGGTGAATGGATTAAAAACAATTGCGTTACCGTTAGGGGTGCCTGGGTGGTTCAGTCGGTTAAGCGTCCGACTTTGGCTCAGGTCATGATCTCACAGTTCGTGAGTTTGAGCCCTGCATCGGACTCTGTGCTGACAGCTCAGAGCCTGGAGCCTCCTTCAAATTCTTTGTCTCCCTCTCTCTCTGCCTCTCCCCCATTTGCACTCTGTCTCTCTCTCAAAAATAATAAATAAACAGTAAAAAAAAAAAAAAAAAAAAAAACAACTGTGATACCTTTACGAGGTAGAACAGTACTTAGCAATAAAAGCCATGCAAGAACATAGATGAATTTTAAATGCATATCTCCAAGTGAGAGAAGCCAATCTAAAAAGGCTATACGCTATGTGATTAAATTTACATGACATTCTGGAAAAGGTAAAACTATAGCTGGTAATCAGATTAGTGGTTGCCAGAGGTTTGGGGAGGGGAGAGAACTAAACCGGGGAAGCACAGGGTATTATTCTTTGGGGGTGGTGAAACTATTCAGGATGATATTGTCATGGTAGGTACATGAAACTATATATTTGTCAAAACACATAGAACTTCACAGCACAAAAAACTAAACTGAAAGTACGCAATTTTTCAAAAATCAGGTAAAAGTTAAGGAGATTGCAGAATGGCATTCAGACTGTGACAAAAGAATCTATTGCAAATGTAGAAAACCACCTCGCTGAAGGGGGAGGGAGATAAAGTTACTGAAACGACCTCACTGAAGGGAGTGGGAGATAGAGGTACAGAAATAAGTGACTTTGGAATTGAGTGTAGAATGTAAAGCTAAAAGCAAAATAAACTGCACATAAGCACTGTACTCTGGATGATAAAATTGTTTCCCATGGGTGAATGAGTTAGCAATTCTGAAACCACCATGCATGCATACTGGAACTGAACAATTAAATAAATAGATGGCAAATGGCTGAAGCTAGGTTTCTCACCATTGAAGCAGGCGGTTGCAGACAATCTAGAGGAAAAGTTTAGAATATATCCATGTGGTGATGGATTAGAGCTGAGACATCAGTATGAACTCAATTTTAGCTTCATATAGATACAAACAGATACATATTTAGAGATACCTATATACACACAGGTTAGCATAAAGACATATTTCCTTGCTATATCAACTGGGAGGCCCTGGAAGTAACAACATTCTAGTAGCAACAAAAACACTTAGCACCCAAATCTTGGTTTCTAAAACCATTCTCCAACAAAAGGAACTAGGGGTCCTTGAAAAATGACTGATCATAGGACTGGGGTACATGACCATGACACCAGGGATTTTGAGAGCCCAGTTTTAATGGATTGCATTTGTCGTAACAGTCTGAGTAAAATCCAGCTTAGGAGGTATGACAGCCATTTTTTCCACAAAATTTTCCATACGGATGCCTTATACTTTTTTGAAAATGAGATGTGAAAGTGAGTCATATATGTTCTTCATTAGAAGTTCCTAACATACTCTGGGTATTCAACAACGGCAGAAGGGGGAAAAATTTCCCTCAGACCCAGCGTCCCTTTGTCCCATTCCCTCTCACCCTCATCTCCCGGGCTCCCTGGTTTCACACCTCCCCAGCAGCCATCATCTCACTCTGTTTTTCTGCAACCCAATTTCCAAATTGGGACCAATCCAACCATCTCATTTCCCTACCACTGCCCCCAATACTACCTACATCATCATACTGCCTGGTCACAAATGCGTGTTACATCACAGCAAGCCACTCAAGACTGGGTCTTCAATGATCTCCACAAGCCCTCTTCTTTTTTGCCTCTCTTCTTCCCACCCTATCACCTTCTAGGGCTATAAACACTGGGCATCCTGGTGCAAAGTTTCCGACTCACCCCTGATCTTCTTCCTCATACCTTGACCTAACTCTGCATTCCTGAGAGAATAGAAATAGTTGGTTAGAGTGTTCTCAATTTTTTTTGCCCCTGCTGGAAAATTCTTTGTCTCCTCCTCTCTTCAGACTTTCTGTCCCTCCTGTCTCTGAAGAAGAAACATCTGCTTTGGCTTCAGCATCATTCCTCCATCCGTGTATTAATGGCTTGTTATGTGTCTCCCTGTGACCTTCCCACCAGGCAATCCCCCTCTCTCTGGCAGCCTCAATCTCTCCCTTCCTACTTCCTCTTTCCCCTCTGGGTTCAGACATGCTCAAGTTACTCCTACCTCTAAAACACCATTCCTCCACCCCACAGGCATTTCAACTCTGGTCCCATATCACCTCCCTTGTTTGAAGGCATGACACAGGATATGGTCCCACACAGGCATGAGTTCAAATTCAACTCCACCACTTACCAGGTAGGTAACACTGGGGAATAACCAAGACTGTGCTAAAGCCTATGGAGGGACTCCTGCATGTTGGGCACCATGTGAAGGACATCACTTAAAATAAGACGATAGCTTATGGAATCCCATCAACATCCTCAGGAAACTGGGCCATTATATGTTGTTTAGAGAAGAAAAACCAAGTAATCTGTACAAGTATGTGCAGCTAATAAAAGCGGAGGTGGAACCCAAACAGCTTGTCTCACACTAAAGCCAACATTCTGTCTCCCACGAAGCCTAATACCCTGGTCCTCAGTCCCTTATCTATAGAATATCAACATTCTGGTCTCCCTTGTGGAACTCCTACAAGAATTAAAGGAAATGGGGTATGGGGAACACTTAGCCAAATGGCTGGTACTCAAAAAATGAACATCATTCACCAAATGGTGATGATTACTGTGGATTCACTGGCCACACATTCCTTCTGGAAATTCTCTCCTCTTGCCTTCCGCAAAGATTTAATCTGCTAGTTTTCCTCCCACTTCCTGACCAATCTCTTGCATTCCCCCACCATGCCCTTTAGCTTATCCTTTAAATGTAGGCTTTTCAAGAGTCCCTCATGACTATTTCTTCCTGCACGATGTCACCTACTCTTCCCAGCTTCGGCCAATGCATCCCAGAGCCTCCCCACTCCTGCCTGATGCTTCTGCAAACTCATGCTTTCCTCCCTATACCTGTTCCTCCTCTGTGTCCTCCATTCCAAACCAAGGTGTTCCCTGAACTGCAAGCTAATTCTCATCACTTCCTTCCTTACAAACCATCAGTAGAGCCCCATTGCCAAAAAAATAAATAATAATAATAATAATAAAATGCAAAATCTTTAACAAAGCAAGAAAAGCCCTCCATCATCTGATCCAAACCTGCTTCCCAGCTGCCTCCGATAGCCCCAGTTTATTAGATGGTTGCTATCCTGCCTCTCCATCCCAAGATCTTCTCTCTTCCCAGCTAAATGCCCCCAGATGTTCTAGTAGTTCCTAGCACGGCGTGGCGTCAAATCCTTTTACTATCCTGGGTATCGTCTCCAGACTGGCTCCATTTGTCTGGGTCTCGATTTACAAACCAAGTCCAGAAACCAACAGTACTCCAGGCAGTGAGCAGAACTATCCCCTCCAGTGTTCTGAAAATTATGCTTCTTAAAACCCAGTGTGTCCTCCCCATGCCCATCCAGCTGGCCTCTAACTGCAGCATGGTAGCCAAGTCAGCTGTGCTCGTTACAAGCTTCAACGTGCTCCCAGGACACCAATGTCGGTGTAGGATCCTTTCATGTCTCTACTCTGCTCTTCCAGCAGGACTGAAAACCCCTTAAGTGCAAGGACTTTTATTATGTTCTGTCCTCCAAAACATACAATATGGTCATGTCTTTGGCCTGTATAGTAGACTAAAGCAAATAAACGAGAAGATTTGTAAGGTCATATATGAAAGTGGAGCTGTGTCAGAAGAAAGGCCGTCCTTAAACTAACTCCCCCATTTTTAAATTCCACTTACTTTAAAAATGGAGTATAGGCGCAGAGTATACTTTTGTATTAAGCGCCTCTTGTGATCTGATGCTCAGCGTTGTGCCACAACAATGACAAAACTGTCCTCTAAATTTAGGAGATCTCTCATGGCAGGAGAAGGTATTATTTGGCTGACAAGATCAGTTCTTTTAAAAGAAATGTCTGGAGTGTGCATTGAAACAAAGCGTAGATGAGATGCCAAACGCGAGAAAGAGAAAGCACCGTGGTGAACCAGCCCCTTAGCGCCTCATACCATGACAGTTATTTATTCAAGCATGAAAACTGGGACATTGTTCTTACAATGCTAATTAGACAAAGAAATGAGATATGCAAATATTTTTAAAAAGTCTACTCACCACAACACTCTCATCAGATGAAAATTAATCAAGAAATCATGGCCCGATAGGGTCGCTTTGGTGCTAATGCCCATCACCCTGACTGCCTGACCTATGATGTCCCTGCAAACAAAAATCAAGTTTGAGTCTAAGATCATTCCCACAAACCTAGAGATAGACAGGATCTAATCCTCAGAATATCACCTGGGCCAAGTGGGCTCAAAGGTCAGTGTTTACCCAAGCAAGAGGCATGAAAGTTTCCAGAAATCTAAGATGCCACACTTTGTATATGTGTGTTTGTGTGTGTGTGTGTGTTTACTGAGAGAGAGAGGGTGCAAGTAAGTGAAGGTGGAGAGAGAGAGGGAGAGAAAAAGAGAGAGAGAGAGAGAAGTGGGTCTCATCAGAAGTGGGGCTCGTGTTCACAAGAAGTGGGGCTCGGGTTCACCCAAAGCAGGGCCTGTGCTCACCTGATGTGGGACTCGAACTCACAAACCGTGAGATCATGACCTGAGCTAAAGTCAGATGCTTAATCGACTGAGCCACCCAGGTGCCCTAAGATGCTGCACTTTGGGTCCCCTTGTCCAACACTCCTTCTCCAGTGCAGCCTCAAAATAGAGGGTCTTTCAAGTAGCGACTGAATAGACAGAAAAACAAGATCTATGTATATGCTGCCTACTTCAGACCTAAAGACAGATACAGATTGAAGGTAAAGGGCTGGAAAAAGATATTCCATGCAAATGTAAGCAAAAAAAAAAAAAAAAAAAAAAAAAGCTGGGGCAGCAACACATACTAGACAACAGCAACACATACTAGACAAAACAAAACAGACTTTAAAACAAAGACTGTAAAAAGAGGTAATGAAAGGCATTGCTAATGATAAAGGGATCAGGCCAACAAGAGGATATAACAATTGTAAATATCCGTGTACCCAAGTAGGAGCACCTAAATATATATATAGCAAATATCCACAGACATCAAGGGAGAAATTGACAGTAATATAATAATGGTAGGCACTTTAACACCCTACTTAAATCAATGGATAGAACATCCAGACACAAACTCAATAAGGAAACAGTGGCTTTGAATGATACATTAGACTAGATGGACTTAATAGATATATACGAAACATTCCAAGCAAAAATAGCAGAATACACATTCTTTTAAAATGCACATGTAGGGGCGCCTGGGTGGCGCAGTCGGTTGAGCGTCCGACTTCAGCCAGGTCACGATCTCGCGGTCCGTGAGTTCGAGCCCCGCGTCGGGCTCTGGGCTGATGGCTCAGAGCCTGGAGCCTGTTTCCGATTCTGTGTCTCCCTCTCTCTCTGCCCCTCCCCCGTTCATGCTCTGTCTCTCTCTGTCCCAAAAATAAATAAACGTTGAAAAAAAAAAATTTTTAAAAAAAAATAAAAAAATAAAATGCACATGTAACATTCTCCAGGACAGATCACATGTTGGGCCACAAAACAAGTCTCAATAAATTTAAGACGACAAATCATATCAAGCATCTTTTCTGACCACAACAGTAAAGAACTAGAAAGCAATTACAAGAAATAAACTGGAAAAGACACAAACATATGCAGACTAAACAACATGCTACTAAACAACTAATGGGTCAATGAAGAAATCAGAGAGGAAATTAAAAAAAAAAACAACTTTGAGACAAATGAAAACACAGTGGTTCAAAATCTTTGGGATGTAACAAAAGCAGCTCTAAGAGGAAAATTTATAGCAATACAGGCCCATCTCAAGAAACAAAGATCAAATACACAATCTAACCTTACACCTAAAGGATGTAAAAGAAAAAGAAGAACAAAGATCACAGTTAGTAAAAGGAAGGAAATAATAAAGATTAGAATGAAAATAAATGAAATAGTGACTGAAAAAAATCAGTAGAAAAGATTAATGAAACTAAGAGCTGGTTCTTTGAAAAGATAAACAAAATTGATAAACCATTAGCCAGACTCATCAATAAGAAAAGAGAGAGGATGCAAATAAATAAAATCAGGAAAAAAAAAAAAAAGAAGTTACCACTCACACTGCAGAAATACAAAAGAGTAAGAGACAGCTACAAAAAAGTTTACACTAACAAACTGGACAGCCTAGAAGAAATGGATAAATTCCTAAAAACATGTATCTTCTAAGGCAGAATAAGGAAAAAATAGAAAATCTAAATAGATCAATTACTGGTAATGAAATTGAATCAGTAATCACAACACTCCCAACAAACAAAAGTCTGGGACCAGATGGCTTCACAAGTAAATTTTACCAAATATTTTAAGAAGATTTAATGGATTGAAGAGGAATGAATGCTTCCAAATTCATTCTACAAAACCAGCATTACCCTGATACCAAAATCAGACAGAGGCACTACAAAAAAAAAAAAAAAGTAAAAGGAAATTATAGCCTAATATCCCTGATGAGCATAGATGCAAAAGTCATCAACAAAATATTAGCAAACTTAATTCAACAATACATTTGAGAGCCACAAATCAAGTGGGATTTATTCAGGAGACACGATGATTCAATATCTGCAATTAAGTCAATGTGATATACCACGATAACAAAATGAAGGATAAAAATCATATCATCTCAATAGACACAGGGAAAAAAAAAAAAACTTTTGACAAGATTGAACATCCATTCATGATAAAAACTCCCAACAAAGTGGGCATAGGGGCGCCTGGCTGACTCAGTGGAGCGTGTGACTTTTAATCTCAGGGTCATGGATTCAAGCCCCACATTGGGTGTAGAAGTTACTTAAAAAAATAAAAATCTTAAAAAAAAAAGTGGGTATAGAAGAAACACACTTCAACATACTAAAGGCCATATATGACAAATCCACAGTAACATAATACTCAGAGGTAAAAAGCCAAAAGCTTTTTTTTTCTAAGACCAGAAACAAGACAAGGTTGTCCACTCTCATTACTTTTATTCAATGTCGCACTTGAAGTCCTAGACCCAGCCATAAGACAAGAAAAAGAAATTAAAAGGCATCCAAATTAGTAAGGAAGAAGTAAAACTGTCCCTATTTGCAGATGACATGATACCACATCTAGAAAACCTTAAAGATTCCACCAAAAAACTCTCAGAACTAATACATGAATTCAGCTAAGTTAAAGGCTACAAAATTAATATACAGAAACTTCTGTATATTGTTTCTCTACACGAATGACAAACTAGCAGAAAGAGAAATTAAGAAAATAATCCTATTTACAATTGCAACAAAAAAATAAAATATCTAGGAATAATTTAATTTAAAAAATAAATTTAAGGACGTGAGAGACATGTACTCTGTAAACTATAAGACACTGAAGAAACAAACTGAAGAGGACACAAATAAATGGAACATACCCATAGAATGAAAGAATTAATATTGTGAAAATATCCATACTACCCAAAGCAATCTACAGATTCAATTCAATCCCTATCAAAATAGCAACAGTATTTTCATAGAACTAGAACCAATATCTTAAAATTTGTATGCAACCACGAAAGACCCCAAACAGCCAGGGAAATCTCAAAAAAAAGAAGAACAAAGCTGGAGAAATCACAAGCCCAGATTTCAAACAATACTACAAAGCTATATTAATCAAAACAGCATGGTACTGGCACAAAAATAAACTAGACACATAAATCAATAGAACAGAATAGAGAACCGAGAAATAAATCCACACTTATATGGTCAATTGATAGACAACAAAGAGGCAAGAATTTACAATGAGAAGGGGCACCTGGGTGGCTCAGTTGGTTAAGTGTCCAACTCTTGGTTTCGACTCAGGTCATGATCTCACAGTTCGTGAGTTCGAGCCCCATGTCAGGCAATGCAAAGCCTGCTTGGGATCCTCTCTCTCCCTCTCTCTGCCCCTCCCCTGCTTGTGCTCTCTCTCTCTCAAAATAAATAAACTTAAAAAAAAAAGAATATACAGTGGAAAAAAGACTATCTTTTATAAGTGGTGTTGAGAAAACTGGACAGCTACATGTAAAAGAATGAAACTAGACCCCTTTCTTATACCATACACAAAAATAAACTCAAAATGGATAGGGTCCTAAATGTGAGACCTAAACTATAAATTTCCCAAAGGGAAACATAGGCACTAAACTGTTGGACATTGGTCTTAGCAATATTTTTTTGGATCTGTCTCCCCAGACAAGGGCAACAAAAACAAAAATAAAAAACTGGGACTACATCAAACTAAAAAGCTCTTGCACAACAAAGGAAACCATCAACAAAACAAAAAGCCAACCCACTGAATGGGAGAGACCATTTGCAAACAGTATTTCTGATAAGGGGTTAATATCCAAAGTGTATAAAGAATTCATACAACTCAACACCAAAGAAAACAAACAATCTGATTTAAAAATGGGCAGAAGACCTGAACAGACGTTTCTCCAAAGAAGACATGCAGATGGCCAACAAAAACATGGAAAGATGCTCAACATCGCTCATCATCAGGGAAACACAAATCAAAACCACAATGAGATATCCTCCCACACCAGTCAAAATGGCTACTATCAAAAAGACAAAAAACATAAGTGTTTGCGAGAATGTGGAGAAAACGGAACCCTTATGCAAATTGGTGCAGCCACTATGGAAAACAGTATAGAGGTTCTTCAAAAAATTAAAAACAGAAATATGTGCGACCCGGTAATTCCGCTTCTGAGTATTTACCGGAAGAAAAAGAAAAACACTAATTCAAAAAGACATGTGCTATTGTTACAGCATTGTCTACAACAGCCAAGATATGGAAGCAACCTAAGTGTCTACTGATAGATGACCAGGCAAAGAAGATGTGGTACGTAAATACCACAATGGATTCAGCCATGAAAAGGACGAAATCTTGCGATTCATGATGCGGATAGACCTAGGGGGTATTATGCTAAGTGAAATAAGTCGGACAGAGAAAGACGAATGGCGTCTTATTTCACTTACATATGGGATCCAAAAAAACAAAACAAATGAACAAACAAAAAAAAACAGAAAGACTCATTAAGGACAGAGAAAAAAAAAAAACTGGTGGTTGCCGGAGAGGAGGGGCAGGGGGGCACGACACAGGTGAGGGGGATTAAAAGTTACAAAATTCCAGTTATAAATAAGTCTCAGGGATGAAAAGTACAACATAGGGAAGATAGTCAGTGATATTGTAATAACTTTGCAGGATGGCAGACGGTAGCCACACTTACCGTGAGTGCAGAGTAAAGTACGTAAATGTCAAATCACTGTGTTGTATACCTGAAGCTAATATACTATTGTATGTCAACTATACTTCAGGTAAAAAGAGAAAGATTTTTTTTTTTAATTTTTCTTTTTAACGTTTATTTCTTTTTGCGACAGAGAGAGACAGAGCATGAACAGGGGAGGGGCAGAGAGAGAGGGAGGCACAGAATCTGAAACAGGCTCCAGGCTCTGAGCGGTCAGCACAGAGCTCGACGCGAGGCTCGAACTCACGGACCGCGAGATCACGACCTGAGCCGAAGTCGGACGCTTAACCAACCAAGCCACCCAGGCGCCCCAAGAGAAAGATTTTTTTTAAAGGGGGTCTTTGACAAGAGCTGTTCAAGAGGGACCCTCAAGCCATTCGAGGGCGAGGTGGGCACAACACTGCATTGCCCCCAAGTGAGCCGTGTGCCCTTGCCAAGCTACCTTAGTTCACAGGGCCTCTGTCTTCTCATCTGTAAAGTGGGAACCAGGGTAGAGCTGTCATGAGCGCTGGGTGAGAAAGTGCACATGCAGCATCGCGCGTCTGGCCCGTCAGTGAGCAGTCAGCACATGGCAGCTCCCTTTCCCTGCTCCTGAACTTCCTCAGAGCAAAGATGCCGGCAAGGGGCTGGGGAGTCCTCGGGGCTGAATCAGTTCACAGATATTTATCGAGGGCCTCCTCGGCACCTGCTGCTGCGTGAGGCCCCCCGTCCTCTAGCAGATGCCAGTCTAACTGCCAGATGGAGAAGCAGGCAACAGTTGACATCTGGGGCCCCACACGCGAGGTGCCGTGAGAGCTCCACGCAGGAAGGGCAGCTGCAAGGGCGGGGAAGTTTCCTGAGGAAAGGACAGCTACCCTTGGACAGAATGGCTGAATGGCAAAGGAGATGGGGAAGTCATGGGCAGAGCCCAGATGTTCCAAGGTGTGGCCTGTCTCAGGAACTTCAGTCGGATCTGTAGTGCTGAGTATGAGATCATTTCTGTCGCCCAGAAAGAATCCCCCTTAACCCAGCTCCTCCAGGCTGGGACCGGGGCCGTGCTCTGAAGCTTTAATCCTGTTACTCGGCCATCTCTAGAGAATGAGAGACCATCCCCAGACCTGTGCGTCATCTGCCCAGAATAGCACTCCAGTCACACTGACAATGTCGTCAGACCCATGAGGCTCACCCATGAGCAATCTGCAAGGGTGAGCCAGGGAGCAAGTGAGATCTGCAGGAAATAAAAAAACCCAAAATAGTCTCTGCCTGTATAGACGCCTTCATGGACTGAATATACCCTGATGTGGGCAAGCTCCAGAGTTATAAAATGAAAGTCTGGTACACACACAGAAGAAATGGAGAATATCTGCTTTTAATTTTTTTAAAGATTCAGATCAGGGTTCACTGCCCTTAATTCATTTAAAATGCCACCAAATGACATGCAACTGATCTCCATGGAGCTGTCATCTGGACTGACTTCTTCTCCATCAAAGAAACCTTCCCTTCATCCCTATATCCATCCATCCATCCATCCATCCATTCATTCATTCACTATGTGCTTACTTAGTGCCAACCCCTGTTCTAAGTTCACAGGGGACAACAGTGGCCAAGAAGACACAGATCCTTCTCTCTGAAAGCTGACATTCCCAAAGACTGACCTCCCAGGTCAGGCACCCCAGGCAAGACCTACTTGCTTCTGAGTTTTCTGAGCAGCAAATAGAGGTGATTCCATAGAAGCCCTCAGGCACTCCACGCAGGGCGAACCTTGCAGGCAGGGAGTGTCCATTCTTCAGTTTACGTCTTCCTGCTCCAGCCACAACGTCTCCAAACTGTGGTCAAGTCTGATCCAGAGGGATTCCCTACAACGCAGGCAGGATTTCCCCCTACCCTAAACCGTGTAATAATGTAGTAGGGCCACCTATCCTCACAGGAGCAGGGGACTGTGCTTAAATATGACCAACATCCCTCCCTTTTATGGTCCCTACATTGCGTTTTACAAGGCACCCCCACCTGGCTTTTATGCTAATTGAGAAATAAACCAAATAACAGTGGACACAGGCCAAAATGTTGCCTTTCTTATTGATTCAAGCCAGGCTAGAGGAAGCGGACTCGCTCATACCGCAGCCCAGCCTCAGACGCACTTGTCCGTGCAGTCCCGGCAATGCTAGACAGGGAGGCCTCCCCATGAGAAGGGGCCAGGCCTCAACACCAGCTCCTTGAGGAAGGGGGAAGGGGGACAGCAGGCTCCAAAAACCCCAAGGTATTGATCTCCAGCTTTCCAGCGAGGTAGGTCACCGCACAACCCCTGTGGTAGTGTAAGTAAAGGGTAGAGTCAAGCCAGGTGTATATTTAAAGGAAAATTTCTATCAGTGGGAGCAGAGGAGGCAACCCCTTCTTAACTCCCTGAATGAATTCAAGTCACGCAGTCACCAAAGCCAGACCTGCTGTCATCCTTGGTCTCTCACATCCAATCATCTCCAATATCCTCTCTATTCTGTCCTTCCCAAAAACACCTTATTCTTTCCCTCACCCCTTCCATACCAACGGTGTATCATGTCTTACTTGGACCACTATCCTAATCCCAACTCCGGACCCTTCACCCTCTCTATCTTCCACCCATCTGCCAAGACAGTCTATCTAAAATGCAATTCTGGTCACGTTCTTACCCCACATGCAACCCTTCCTTCGTAGGTTCTCCATGGCTCATGAGTCCTTTTCCATTATGGCCCCAGCTTACCCGCCAGCTTGGTTAGGGGGCCTTCTCAAGCAGGCCATACGAACTCTGGCCACACAGAGCCTTCTGTTCATCCACAATGGGCTTCATTGGTTTACCGCCCTTTGCCTTCATGCATGGTCTCCCCTCTGCCTGGAATGTTCTTCCTCCACTTTATTTCCCAAGCAGTTTCTACTTATCCTTGAAAAGTCAGTGTAAAGTCTTTGGGGGAACACTCCTCTGAATGGCTTACGCTGAGCCTGGTGGCCCTTGGCCTGGTCCTGCTAATAACCCCATCTTAGCACTAACCTCACATTGATTGTAATTGATGGGTTCCAGTCTCTCTGCCCCCCAACCCTCTCTCTCTCTACTTGATCCCAACTGACCCTGTAGGGGAAAAAAACTGAGAATTTAGAGAACTCTGAAAAAAAATCTCCAACTGATCTCTATAGAGAGATTACAGAACTACTGCATCTAAAAAACAAAAACATATACCTATAGAAAAGGAATAGTTAAGAGAAAGAGCTCTTGAAAATTAAAAATAATTACACAGGGGCACCTGGGTGGCTCAGTCAGTTAAGTGTCCGACTTCAGCTCAGGTCATGATCTCGTGGTTCATGGGTTCGAGCCCCACGTCAGGCTCTGTGCTGACAGCTCACAGCCTGGAGCCTGCTTCGGATTCTGTGTCTCCCTCTCTCCCTGCCCCTCCCCCGCTCGTGCTCTCTCTCTCTCTCTCTCTCTCTCTCTCTCTCTCTCAAAAGTATAAGCTCTCTCTCTCTCTCTCTCTCTCTCTCTCTCTCTCTCAAAAGTATAAACATTTAAAAAAATTAAATAAAGTAAAAATAAAAATCATCCCACTGAACTGAGCTCAGAGTTGTACATACTCAACAAATGTTCACTATGAATGGACCTTTGGCCCATAAAAGAAGGACACTGGATACAAAGGCTGGGTCAGCCTGTCTCCCCTCCCCAGTCCTGCTCCCAGCACACAGACAGATGGATGCTCAGGACCACTGTGACACACGGCGATCATGCAAAGTAGACAGTGCCGCTAAAAAACAAATCAGGTCCCAGGCCACAGTGGAGAAAGAAGCCGGGATTCTGGCCCAGCCGCTAACCATTTGGCATCTGCCAGATCCCAGTCTGAGTGAAACTGCCACGTTTTTAAATGTAGGCGAATTCCTTTTTTAATTTTTGGTTTGGTTAACCGAAGCAAATACGATCGTGCGCCAAGGCGGTCCCAGAGTGTCGGTGCGCAGGGTCCGGGCCGGGCTCACAGAACTCCTTGCTTGAGGATTGAAAAAGCCATCCCGGTGCGGGCAAAGGGCGGGACCCCAGCGGCGGGCTGCCGCCTTGTGAGGCCCGGTGGACCCAGCGCGAGCTGTTACCATTTTTCCATGTCTCCGTTTTCTCATCTGGAAGACAGGGATGGTGACGGCACCCATCTCACAGGGTTGCCATGACAACTAAAGGAGTGACTACGTATAAAATGCTCAGGGAAGCACTCAGTACGTGGAGTTATTATTTGGTGATGGCTTGAGCTCCTGTCGCCTTTTTCTCTGAGAACCTACCAATGCACAGATTCATCCACAGGGACGGAAGAATGGAGTTAATGAAATGTGGAGGAAGGAAAAGGTACGGAGGCCTGCACAGGCATTTGTGCTACATGGAGTATCAAGTTTCCAGAAGACAAGCTCCTAAGGACAGCAAGCCAGCCGTTCATCATCCACACTTGACCTCCCGGGTGGTGCAAATGATGCTCCCCGGAGACAGACAACAGGGCCGATGACGCTCCTCACAGCTGCAGCCTGGGTGCTCTTTCTACCTGTCCTAGGTGAGCCGGCTGCGAGAGCCGAGGAAGGCAAGCCCGAGGCAGGACCCGGGCTCAGAGCAGCTTGGAAGCAGTCTACACTGGCAACAGCACCACTGCCGCTCTCAGCGCCGCCACGGCCACAGTGCAGGGTTTGAGGAGACTGGGGTTTCCTACAAGGTTTTCTCAGCCTCTGATGACTTAGTTCACGAGAGCTCTGTTCCTTGAAATGTTCTCAGAGTCACAGACATCTCACATTCCTTGGCCACATCAAAGAGGGAGGGATGCCCAAGGCTTTCCTCTCCTACGGCACGGAAAAACTCCATATACCACCTGCGCTCTCGGGCTGTCCACCTGCAGATGTGACCTGGAGACTTTGCTCAATGCTGAAGGGCTGGAGGTCAACTTCTAGGTCTTTGTGCCTGAGAGACCCGGAGACTTCATTTAGAAATGGCTGCACTGGACTCTTATCTCTGAGGTCGCTTCCAACCATAAAAATCTCAGGGCTCTCCTTCTATGAAGGGTTATTCTCCATACCATCGCCACCCCCTCTCCCCTCCTGCCAGTGTAACCCCTGGAGGCCTCCTCACAGGGAGCCCCTCACAGTGCTGAAGTATCTCAGTTCCCTGGCTACACCAGGAGCTCCCGGGGGGGGCACACACCTGCTCCCGGTCAGCTCCGCTCACTACCCACAGCGTCTCATCCAACATGTGCTCACAGAATCGAAGTACATTCGAAACGGTAATTCTTTAAAATAACCACTTCAAAAATTCATGTCATGTGCTACTTCTCTGTAGTTGTACTGGATCCTTAGCTCTTTGCTCTTTGGGGGAAAAGGCAGCAGATGTGCCTTTTAAAGAATCAATGTTTAAATTTCAGTTGTTCAAAATGTAAACTGCCATGGAAACACCACAAATGAAATTTTTCGCCATTTTCACGCCCACCCCAAATGCTGCAAACTTATTTTTTAAGACATTTGTGAGTCAAATTATATCCTGAAGAGTCATCCAGATAACTGCATCCTACATACAATCTTGGTCTTGAGCCAGACAGTTGCTCAGCTGATGCACCCCCATTCTCCTTATATTGACCACTTTGTAATAATCAGCACTCATAGCTGACAAGGCGCTAAACTGATGAGAGCAACAAAATCCCAGCCTTTTCTTCCATACAAAAGCAAAGAAATGGAAAAGAAAAATAATCTGCAAGTCATTATTGGTATTTGCTACCCTCTGGCGGTCAACCTGGGGAAGAAGTGTCTACACCAGAAAACTGGAAACTATTTCACAGATGGCCCCTCTGAGGCTCACCCAGCTCAAACCCTGTATCCATCCCATGGGTCTTCCCCGGCACTGGAACAAGTCCTGCTACTCTGCCCCTTACACCTGTGTATGTATGTGTGAGGACGCTAGAGAAAGAATAATGTCAACCTGAGTAGAACGAGATGAGCAACGTGAATCTGCTTCCTCAAAGCATACACATCTGAAAAGACAAGTATACAACGGACACAGGATGAGCTCCATTTTCAATGCTCCAACTCTCTGTGATACCAAATGACTGGCCACATCACAAAAGTGTCAATGGAATAAACATCAGTCAACTTTGCCTCCTGAATTTCAATGATACACACACTTGTGAGCGTCACACATTTTCAAGACATTACTCTAGGGAACCCATCTCCTCCCCCTCACTCTACCCTCCATTATTCCATGCCTCTTGACAGGGCAGAAGTCTCAGTGCGATCATTGTCAGAGTACTTCCATTTCCATCCAATCCCATTCAGTTTAGTCCCCACCCCAAGCCCTCGTGGGTACAAGACCCTACAGAGATGCTTCTTAGTCCTTAGTGTTGGGTGAGGGCCAGGCTCTGGAGGATGGTGTATGCCTCTGACTCCTCCTGACACACTCTTGCCTAGGGAGTTTTTCTAAAATATGGTATCCATTAGAAAGGTGACTGCTTTTCTTTAGAACATTCTATAGCTCCCCGTTAACTATGAAATCATTCATGAATGGATCACCCTTGTGTTCAGAGTCTTTGAAGTGGGATGGGTGGATAGATGGGTGAATGAATGGATGGATGGATGAATGGATGGGTGGATGGATGGATGGATGGATGGATAGGTGAGTGGATCAGTGGATAAACAGATGGATGAATGGGTGAGCTGGATGGACAGATAGATGGACAGACAGATGGATGAATGGACAGGTGGGTCTATAGTGTGAAGATTGACAGGCTGATTGATGAGTGGAAGGATGGATGGATAGATGGATGGAGAGGTGAGTGGAAGGAAGGAAGGAAGGAAGGAGGGAAGGTTAAAAAGACTGCATGACTTTTAGTGCTCTACTGGGACCTACACTAAAGCTGAATAAAAAGACATGGTCTCTGCCCACTAAATGTTCTATTAATAATGATAAAAATAAGATCAAACTGAGTGACAAGAAGGAGGTAAACATAAAATGATTCCAGAAGAAAACTACAGTGGGTGACCTCCTAGCAAGAATTAAACAGACAAAAACTTGATAGTATCATAGTGGTAGCCACGGAAATTGAGGTTATTAATTTTAGGGACTGAGGGAGCGTCAACTCGGGGAAAAATGTCATAGCCTCTGGTTCATGGTTGTCAGGGCAGGCAAACTGTCACACTCTGACACGAGCTGCCCAGCCCCAGCCCCAGCCCCAGCCAGTGACTAAAGCACACAGAGCCAGATGCAGGAGCCAGCACCAGGGTAAGAACACTCACATCCCAGGCATCTCTGAGGATGTGTCAAAGCCTGGGTGAAGGGGAAGCCCCAAGCTAAGGCCAGAGAACAGCAGGAACACACAGCCTGCTCAGCTGTGTTCACACAACGCGCCATCACGCCCCTTGTGGTTTAAAGAGCCCACTTTGACTCAGAAGACTCATTTACCCCCTACCTCTTCTTCTTTGTTGTTCTAATTCTCCATGAAACCTTACAGTCAAAGGTCTTGAAAAGGTTATTCAAGGCCAGGATATCCCCACACTCCCATCAATAGGGGAGAGAGAGACTCTCTTGAAAACGTGGACCCTACCACCTTCCTCAGGCCCTTTATTCATGTCCAACAAGGCTCACTATCAGAAAAGATCATGTTCCCGTCACAAGTTCTGAGTGTCCCACATGAAACCATTTTCTTCCCTTTGCTCTCCCTTCAGCCCCAGGAAGTGGGAAAAGCTATCCACCATCACACATACCGCAACCTTTTATGACTCAGAGACGGTCATTCACTCTCTCCACTCTTCTCTCAAGACCATGTGTCCTTCACTGCACCCCAGGAAGACAGTCAGATGGCACGGACCTCACTGCTCTCCATCCCATATCCACAGACACCCATGACCACATCCAGCCACATCCAGCCACATCCAGCTTCAGCCTCATAATTCTCCACTGTCAGCTCAAGCACCAGTACCACAAAGGGCTGAGCATGGGTTATAAACCCAGTTTGGTATCCCCACAACCTCAGAGGTCATTTTCACGATCTACGTTCCTGACCTTGATCACATAAGCCCCCACATCCCTTATAATAATAATAGCAGCCTCCGCGTATTGACGATTTAGTGCATGCCTGCACCCTAGAAGCCCTTTACAGGTGCTGACCCACTCAGGCCTGGATTACAACAGCTCTGCGAGGCAGTGCTGTCTTTCTTTTTAGGGGCGTGGCGAGGCTCAGTGACTTGCCAAGGTCATGCAGAGGCAGGCTGCAAATCCAAGAGGCTGGTTCCGGAGTCCATGCTGTTAATGGCCTCTGGAGTAAGCACAACATTCCAGCTGTTTCCATGCATGTCACTCCCACACATCTCAACCGAACAACTTTATATGGGGCATCTTCCCTCTGCCTGCCTCAGCACTGGCTCCAGGATAAGGCGAGAAGGAGGAGCACGGCTCCCAGCAGCTGCAGACCTGGTTGGCGGCTGTGGTGAGGATCTTCCTCAGCCAACAGCTCACAGGCCAGCTCACGGCCTTCTGTGGCCCAAAGCTGTAACTCAGCTAATTGGGCAGCTCATGAACATGTCTGAGAACCTCCAGCTTCTTAGGTTTCATGTAGTGCATTTGGGCCGCCCCTGTTCCCACCGAAGTCAACCATATCTTTCAATAATATCTACATGTCAATCTTATCTACACAACATACTAGGTATGACCTTCCTTCCGTCTCCCTTACCAAGGACCAGCAGAATCAGCCTATGTATATTCAATGCCCACCTTGGACAAATTCCTTTAACCTCCTCATGCCTCAGTTTCCCCATATGCCAACGGAACTCTCTCAGAGCTGTTGCGAGGAGAAAGAAGTTAACACCTGTAAAGCACATATTACGTGTAGAGTCCGAAGGAAGGGGTTAGCGACATCCTTCTTCCCTGCCACCCTGGAATGAGTCGAGGGGTTGGGGTGTGGGGCATGAGAATAAACACGTGTTGAATGCTTAGTTCACAAATCAGGTTGTGGATTCTGATGCATTCTTCATTCGTTCTGTCAACTCCTACTGCTGTGCTCCTAGTATGTGCCCTACCATGTGGGAAGCTGAACACTCAGCCGTGAATGAAGCCGGCAGGGCCCGCACCGCAATGAGCTTTTAGGCTAGCAAGGACGCAGAAACGGCCTGTCATGTCTTTAGCTGGTCGTAACCATAATAAATGCTGCAAGGGGGAGTGCAGTGCCTTGGGCACATGACAGAAGGACCACCCGTAGGCTGTGACCTTTCTGAAGAAGGGACACTCGCCTGAGCTCTGACATGTACACGAAAACTCACCAAGTGAAAAGTGGGGGTGGGTTTGCTAGGCAGCACAACAGCATGTGAGAAGGAGGGTGGAGTGAGAAGTCATGCAAGTCACTAGAGACCAGAAGAGAACTTGGGCCATGATCCTAGGGGCCCTGGGAGGCCAGGAGGGTGACAAGGTGGCTGGGACAGGGCTGGAAAGTTACAACTGTAGGCATCCGCTCTGCACAAGGGTTCTCCAAGTAGAGTGCCCAACGAGTAAAGGCAGCATCACCTGGGAAGTTGCTGCAAATGCAGGCTCCCCAGCCCCTCCCAGAGCGGCTCAGGACTCTGGGGGAGAGACCCCGCTTCTGTGCAATACCTACTTTAAAAGACTAGGGAGGGGCTCAGTCGGTTAAGCGTCTGACTTTGGCTCAGGGGTCATGATCTCACTGTCCGTGAGTTTGGGCTCTGTGCGGACAGCTCGGAGCCTGGAGCCTGCTTCGGATTCTGTGCCTCCCTCGCTCTCTGCCCCTCCCCCGAATGCACTCACTCTCTCTCTCTCTCTCTCTCTCTCTCTCTCTCTCTCTCTCTCAAAAACAAATGAACGTCAAAAAAAAGAAAAAGACTAGGGAAGACCCTTAGGCGAGCGGGGACCGGCTTGTCTTATGCTGAAATATCTACTTCCACACAAAATTAACCCAAAACGATGGGCTAGACCTCCTTCACATTTCACACTCCCTCTACTTCTGCCTCCAAACTCACGGTGACTTTCCCCCACTTCCCTCCTCCTTCTGGAAAGGCCTCCCAGCCTCCCCACTTCAGCTACAGAGCCCTCCCAAGCCCCCACCTCCCACCCCTGCCAAACGTCTTGGTTTCCTTTTCCTTTTGTTCCTGTTAATCACTTAATCTGGCACAGCACTCTGGACACAAATTGGAGGAAGGCTATTAAGGCAAGCCTTTAAGAGAAAAATCTGAAAATGCTGATGGAAATGAGAGAGAACCATGAAGAATAAGACATCTGGGCAAAGTTTAAAAGGACGGGGCATGCTCAGCCTTGAGCAAAATGTCACCATGGGGAGCCGCGGTGACAGTTTTCTAATACATGAGGAATGCACGGAGGAGAAAAGGATCCATTTTTCCACTCATCAGCGAGAGCAGAACAAGCAGGGCCGTCTTAGGTTTCAGCCGAGAAAACATCTGTCATGCGTTTGAGCCCTAGGAGAGGAGGAGTTGCCAAGAGGACGGGTGAGATCATCCTCGCCCGAGACGCGCGCGATGAGATCACAGTGGCCAGGGTCGCTGTCCATCAGGGCCGAGCGCAGCAGGGGCACCCGAACCGTGCAGAGTCGCAGGCTGCGCGAGCGGGTCTCCCTGTCACAGAGTCGACCTGCCTCCTGGGCAGGGCAGGTGCTGACTCACGGCCACTGCATTTTGCTTCAGATACAGAGGAATCCAAAGGAAACTACGCACTTCTGCAAAACGTCTCAGACTTGCCTCGTTACCTGCAGGCCAGGATTCCAGGCATCTGTTTTCCTGGAAAAGCCCATTTATTCCTTTCTTACAGCCAGCTGCTGTCTTCCCAGCAACAGCGGCACTGGCAACAGGCATCACGTCAGTAATGGCTCAGAGCTATTGAACATCTGCTCTGTGCCAGTGCTCTACACACCCCCCTCACTCATGCCTCACCGTTATCACAAGGCCCGTTTCACAGGCAAAGAAACTAAGGCTTAAGGAGGGCTCTTGATTTGCCCACGACCCCACTGCTGGTCATGTCCAGGCTGAGACTGGAGCCCTCGGTTTTCTGACTTCAGAGCCCATGATCGAGATAATGCCTCTACGGTGCCAGCATTCAGTAGAATGGAGAATGCACACCTTTTAAAAAATCAGCCACTCTGGGGGCGCCGGGGAGGCTCAGCCGGTTAAGCGACCGACTCTTGATTTGGGCTCAGGTCATGATCTCACGAGTCATGAGTTCCAGCCCTGCATCGGGCTCCCCGCTGACAGTGGAGCCTGCTTGGGATGCTCTCTCTCCCTCTCCCTGCCCGTCCCCTGCTCATGCTGTCTCTCCCTTTCTCTCTCTCTCTCAAAAACAAATAAACATAAAAGAAAAGAATCATCCACTCTGTCTCCTCTCTCCCATCTTCTTTGCTCCAGATCTGGTGATACTTAAAATCAAGTCTCTTCCAGAAGGTCTGCCACTTCCCCATCTCTGCTGTCCTGATCCTGCCCCTCGGGACTCCAGCACTAGGCTGAATGAGCTAATGGGGCTGCGGGCAGCCTGGGTGTCCTTCACACAGCATCGCCCACTCGGAAACATAAAGCATAGGCTTTCTGCACCGCCTTCTAGCCGGGAGCCAGCAGGGGCCTTCGTGTTCACCGAGCACACTCTCCGCGAAGGGACCCCAAGGCTCCTGCCGTCACAGGGGATATTACGCAGATACTGCCATCGAGGCACCAGCTGATCCTGAATCCGATTTTGTCCCATCTACAACGTAATTCTCAGCTCACTGGCTTCTCTCCTTTTGCCTCTTTCTGGAGTCTCGAAATGGCTGCAATGGTTTCGATGACAGACTTGAAGAAGAAGTCCTCCTCAGCACTCTGATGCTGTGCTAGATAGAGCCTTGGCCTCACCTCTGCGCCCAGTTCATCACAAGCTCATTCATTTGTCAGATGATTCAGCTAAGGGGACCAACCAGCTGAGCCACTCCTGACGAGGGGCTTCAGAACTGAACACCCTTTAAGGGCTGCCGAAAAACAAGGGCGGGAAGCAGTGCCCATGGGCAGACTTGAGGTCACTGGCTCGGTACGGAGTGTGGGTGTTCACGGCATCACAGTCGTACCAGCTGACAGGAAACACAAAACACAGGGAAGCTCCTGTCAGGCAGGCTTCCTGGGAAGCTGGACCAACACAGTGGAAATGAGTAAAGAAGGATTTTCCTGCTACTCAGAAGACTTTGTGCTGATGTCAGGTGAATGAAATTTATTCCTTCTTGATGGAAAAATTGGATTCAAGCCACAATGTATATTCATGGGTTTCTTAATTTTTCTTCCAGCTTCACCAAGCTCAGTGGAGCTTAAAGCAGGCTTTTCCCTCATGCAAAGAGATGAAAAGGGCCCAGAGAACAGATAATGCTGAGCTTTGAGGAGGAGGAGGAGGAGGAGGAGGAGGAGGAGGAGAAGGAGGAGGAGCAGGAGCCTTCCAGAACTTTCCTCTCTGGGCTGCTCTTTCCAAACTAGTTGGTATTGGGGAAGGTATGGGAGGAGGCGAGGTAGAGATGCCTTCCGGGGGTCTGGCTTCATGGACTCCAACCTGTGACACTGAATGTCACACCCCAAAAAGCCACACGACCATCAAAGCTCCCCAGTAAACTCAGCTGAGATATGCCAGCCTTCCCTCACGTGTCAGCTTTTAGCTGCTTCTCCAGCAGATGCGTTTGTTCTGAATGACGCGTTCCCCCAGGGTCAAAGTTTGTGGCCCTTTTGCCACAGTGCCTATGTTCCACCCACCATAATCAGCAGCACATCTAAGATGCCGATGGATAGGATCCCATGATAAGAAGGGTGCAGAAATGCTCTCTGGGTATGGCCAACTGGCGCTTCTCAGTATCTAACCATTAACCTTAGCCACATTATACCAACTGTGGCTCAGGAAACTCAGCTCCTGAAACTGTTACCCATCCCTGGAATAAGCAGAGAATAAACAGTGATGTAAATTCAAATCAGAGTCGACTACCTTCGTGGCACCCATAGCTTGGAAGGTCACAGCTAACCTTGAAGGGGTCAGCGTTGCCAGCATCCCGTTGAATCTTGCACTCTTGTTCTTAATAGGGGAACGGGACCGCCCATCTGGAGCCACAGAGCCAAACCTAGGGTAGGGCAGAAGCAGGTGGAAAAGAGGGGCAGGGTTAACACAAAAGAAGAACTTGGCTCCACTAGAAAGGATACCATATGCACACAGAGGGATGTCCCACAGGTCTCCGGATCCAGGAACCGCCCTCGCAAGATAGCAGAGTCAAGGGTGAGGCAAGATGTCCTCAGGAGACTCTGACAAAGGCTTGACCCATGAAAAGTAAAAGCAGGTTCCCTGCCACCACCAGCCTGTGACTCAGTAGCGGCTCCCGGCAAAAAGAAGGATGAAGACCACCCTCAATGAGCCAACGGCGGAGCCCGAGTGTGAAGACCACACATCGATCCGCTTTTTTGTGGTTGATATACAATTCAAATACCATAAAATCCCTTCTAAAGCGTGCAATGCAATGGTTTTTAGCACCTTCACAAACTTGTACAACCATTATCACTATCCAATTCCAAAACATTTCACCACCCCAAAAGGAACCTCATACTATTAGTGGTCACTCCCCATCATACCCCCAGGCCCTGGAAACCATGAAGCTGCTTTCTATCTCTATGGATGTGTCTACTCTGGACATTTCACATCAGCGGAATCATACCACGTGTGGCTTTTGTGTCTGCCTCCATTCACTCAGCTCACTGTGTTCAAGGTTCACGCGTGGTTTAGCATGTATCATATACTTCCTCCCTTTTCGTGGGCCAATGATACTCCATTGTATGGAGTCACCGTATTTTGCTTATCCATTCATCCGTTGATCGGCACTTGGGTCGTTTCCCCTTCTACGGATACTGTGAATATTTACGCTATGCACACTTGTGTACAAGTTTTTGAGCGGACATGTTTTCAATTCTCTTGTGAACAACGTTTCCACACCTACCCAGGAACAGAGCTGCCGCTGGCTCCTACGAAAATTGTAAACTTTTGAAGAAGTGCCAAACTCTTTTCCAAATCAGCAACACCATTTACATTCCCACCAGCAGCGTAGGAGGGTTTCAATTTTCCCACATCCTCGCCAACCCTTATTATGGCCTGCCTCTTTTATTATAGCCATCTGAGCAGGTGCAAAATGGTGTCTCATTGCGGTTTTGATTGGCATTTCCCTAATGACAATGAGGCTGAGCATCTTTTCATGTGCTCAGTAGCCATTTGCATATCTTCTTGGGAGAAATGTCTATTCAGATCTTTGCTCATTTTTCAAGTGGGTCATTTTTCTTTTTATTGTTGAACTGTAATAGTTCCTTTTGTATTCTGGATACTACATATGTATGATTTGCAAATGACCTACATGGTATACATGTATCATATATATTACAACATATGTGATTTCCAAATATTTTCTTCCATTCTGTGCATCGTCTTTTCACTTTCTTCATAGTGTCCTTTGAGTTGCAAAAGTTTTTTCATTTCATTGAAGTCTAACTTATCTCTGTTTTTGTTTGATTGTTTGTGCTTTGGTGCTTAAATTAAGGTCACAAAGATTCACACCTATGTTTTCTTCTAAGAGCTTTACAGTTTTGGCCCTTACATTTATATCTATGATTTTTTTTTTTTTTGAGAGAGAGAGAGAGAGAGTGAGAGAGCTTAAGTCAGGGAGAGGGGCAGAGGAGGAGCGAGAGAGAGAGAGAGAGAGAGAGAGAGAGAGAATCTCCAGCAGGCTCCACCCTCAGTGCAAAGCCCGCTTGCAGGGTCAATCCCACAGTCCTGGGATCATGACCCGAGCTTAACTCAAGAGCTGGATGCCCAGGACACTCAACCGACTGAGCCACCCAGGCGCCTCTATCTGTGATCCATTTTGAGTTAATTTTTATATATGGGATGAGATAAGAGTCCAAATTCAGGCTTTTGCATGTGAATACCCAGTTGTCCCCACACTATTTCTTGAAAAGACTATTCTTTCCTCGTTAAAGTGTCTTGTCACCCTTGTTGAATATTTATTTCCCATAAATGTAAGAATTTATTCCTTGACTCTCCATTCTACTTCACTGTCTGCATATCTATCCTTATGCCAATACAGTGGTTTTTCTTTTTCTTTTTTGCCTCCCACCTGCTTTCAGGGGGATCCACTATAATAATCACACTGTCTCAATTACTATAGATTTGTAATAAATTTTCAGATCAGAAGTGGGAGTCTCCTACTTTGTTCTTCTTTAGCAAGATTGTTTTGGCTATTCTGAATCTCTTGTGTTGCCATATAAATTTTAGGATCAGTTTCTCAATTTCTGAAAAAAATAAAAGGTAACTGGGATTTTGATAGGGATTCCAATGAATCTAAACATCTATTTATTGGAATACTTTTTATCAACACCCCAAAAATGGGGCTCCTCCTTCAAAATACCTGTGTTGCGACTGCTATTCTCTGGTATATTGGGGGCAGCTTAAATACCAATGGAATGGCTTTAAAATCAAATCTTGCTTGGGGCACATGGGTGGCTCCATCGGTTAAGTGTCCTACTCCTGATTTAGGCTCAGGTCATGATCTCACGGTTCGTGGGATCACAATCTGAGTCAAAATCAAGAGTCATCAATCCCTGAGTCGAGTTCCACGTTGACAGCCTGGACCCTGCTTGGGATTCTCTCTCTCTGCCTCTCCCCCGCTTGCGTGTGTGCTCTCTCTTGCGTGATCTCCCTCTCTCTCTCCCTCTCTCTGAAAATAAATAAACTGTAAATATAAAATAAAATCTTGCTTATCAAAAAAAATTCTATGTTATTCTCAAACCTTCTACAGATCATGTAGTTCACTATCACTTTTCTTTCTGGTTGAATCTAACTTTCTAATCTCGAGGGCATTGGATGAATGCTAAACCAATAGGTCCAGCTTCTGGCAGACTGGCCAGGCCACTGAGAGCTCATTAGAGTGGGTGAGACATGGGGAGCTCCACATGTGGCTTTCCTTCCCTCTTCCCCATCTCCCAGAGCGGAGTGCGGCTGATAAGTGGCCAGGAAATGGGCAGGCGCCTCTGGGGAAGGCTGGCAGTCCTCAGAGCTGCTGTCACGGGCACAGATAGCTCCTGAGGGGGCCTAAGGATTTCAGCACACATCAGGATCACTGCGAAGATGCTTTTGTTGTTTCTGTTTTATTTCCTACCACTTCACGGCGGGGGGAGGTGGGTAGTCAACAGAATTTGCCCCTTTTACAGTTTGTTTCCCACACATTTTTCTTAAACTTCTGGCATCTGCTGGCAAGGGCTTGCAGGCAATGAAAAGGAGTGAAGTGTTAAAGAAAAATCTATCATAAAGCAGGGAGACAGCTGATTATGCACAGCTTGATTGATTGCTTTTTCACAGATTTCAATAGCACTGGAGGTCAGGATTTTCATTGGATACATGAAATGCTGTTGAGAAAAATAAAGGTAATTCGTGTTTCTTGGCCTTGGCAAAGCGTAATGTGAACCCCTAGAGCTCCACCCCCAAAGTGAGCCCGAAGAAGAAGCCTTCACCTCATCATTTAACCCACCCCTGACACCAGTGGGATGCTGGGAAATAGTGACACTGAGCATCTCTGACATTATCCATCCAAGTAGTACGGGCTACAACAGCCTATTAAGCTGAAAGGCGGTACCTTATCTCCTGCCACCCGCAAAGAAGACAAACACTACCTGGTGTATAATAGAAAAAAAATTTTTTTCAAGGAAACAACCTAAATGCCCAACAATAAGGGATGGATTACATAAATCATAGATCACTTATTCAATAGTCTATCATGGCAATATTGAAAATGGTAATGCGTATATGTAATTACTGTTGCATACAAACATTTGACATAATGTTAAACAGGAATTAAGAATTATAAAACATAGAATTTATAAGTGGATCTCATGCAGTAAAAATTAAACATACCTCTCTCTGTTGGTACATTAGCATGGAAAAAAAGTCTAGAGTTACACATTAGAGTGTGTGCAACAATCATTAAGTCTGGGTAACAGCATTCTGGGTAATATTCATTTATTTCTATTTTTGTACCCACATTTTCCAGTGGGTAGTCAAGAGACTTCTGGGAGTGGTTCAAAGACGGCCTAGATGTGCAGCCCACGAGACAGAGACACCAGGCCTAGTTTGCGAGAGCAACGAGATCATACACACAGTCAACCTGAGTTAAAGAGAAAACTACTCACTTATCCAGAAGGTTCTCCCTTGGAATCCGAACCTCGTGAAATATTAAAATCCCATTATCCACACCACGCAGGCCTAGAGAGAGCAGAAGAGAGCTGCAGGGGGCAAATCCGTGCTAGCATCTGAACCACTACCCCTGCTCCTTCCCAGGCCTGTCTCCACTAAAACTCAAAACCCTTTTTTTCACTCCCAGAATGGCTGATGCTTCCCTATTTGGGGTGGGGGTGGGGATGCTCTCTGTTTTCTTGAGGAGCTGTGCCTTCTGTGCTCCTGGGCTCAGGTGGAGGATCTCGGTGCTGTGACTTGGAAAGGAAGAGCTCTAGGCAACAGAAGGAATATCAGCCTGAACTCAGAGAAGGCAGGAAAGCCGCTTACTCCTCCAGTGATAGAGAAGTCAAATTTTTCCTCTTTCCCAGCGCTTCCTTCCCAGCACAAGGGGTACATGTGTGAAGCCAAGTGTCTAAAAAGACAAGAGAAAATGGCCACAAGAACAGCAGTGGGTGGCTGGGGTGACCCAACTCCCCAGAAGGTTCCTGAAAACCCTTGGGCCCTTTTCCTAATGATACCTATCAGAGTCTGAGGTCTACTTTTTGTTCATTTTGCACTTAGAAAGATTTAATCTGAAGGGGAAAAAAAGTCTTTACTTTGTAAATGTCTTTATTTAGAACATCACCCCTTGACAAGGACACGGTTGCAGGTAGGAGCTTACAAGGAAACCAAAGCAGACTTTCTGAAGTTGCCCGTGTTTTCAATGTCTGGCACCACTTCACAAGAGCTGGGTCGTCTGCTCAAGAGGTGCTTTCAAGGGGCAAGGCCAGCAAGGGCCTCAGTCACCCCTGAGAGATACAATTAGAGCACTCACAACCCCACCCGCCGCCCATTCCAGCAGCCATGGCGGCAGTCAGTAAACACTGACAGGCCAAGGCGAGACTATCCCCTCGACCAAAGGATCGGCTTCTTCTCCCTCTTTTCTTTTTCTTCTTTCCTTTTTCCTTCTCCCCACCTGTTTCTTTGGTTTGGTTTGGCCTTGGCTGTGGACACCAGGGGAGCCCACGGGTATGGCCTGCTCTCACCAAGTGTTATAAATTGAATTGTGCCCCCCGCCCTCCAAAATCCACACGTTCGAGTTCTAACCCCCAGTACTTAGGAATGTGACCTTATTTGCAGATAGGGTCTTTACAGAGGTAACGAAGTTAAGAAAAGATCATTAGGGTTGCCCTAATCCAACGGACTGGTGTCCTTACTAAAAGGGGACATCTGAACACAGACACACGCACGAGAAGGGAGAACGCCATGTAAGCATGGAGACAGCCATGGACAAGCCAAGGAGAGAGGCCTGGCACAGATTCCCCCTCACAGCCCTCAGAAGGAACCAACCCTGCCAGCACCTTGGCCTTGGACTTAGAGCCTCCAGAGCCATGAGACAATACAGTGCTGTTGTTTAAGCCACTCAGCCTGCGGTACAACAGCCCCAGCAAACCGGGTCAGTCCTTAGGATTCATCAGGGGCCTCCTGGGCACCAACACCAGGCTGTGGCTCAGGGGCAGGAGAGAGAGCACCTCAACCCACCCTCTGAGAGCCCACACATCCAAGAAGAGGAGAGGAGGCAAAATTACCCAGGGCGAAGCTGCCTCACGACTAGAAAATGCGAGAGGCTGGGAGAAAATGAGGCCAGTGCATGTTCCTAAATGGCAATCCTCAACATTCCCCAACAGTTCTCACATAAAAGACTCTCATCGGGCTTCAAAATCAGAGTCTTCTCTGCCTTCACTGCTTTGGTGAATTATTTTAGATTCTCCCTCAGGTTGGGGGAGGGAGGCAGGGAACAGCAAAAGATGCAGATGAGGGTAGGAGAGGGGTCACCTGGGGACTCACCTTCTTCGTACATCATATCAACGGCCGTCACTCCTGGGTACAAGGGTCCGTTTTCATCGCGGACAGGAACAATGCAACAGTGGGGCCCTAAGGATGACAAAGAGACAGTGCTAAACTCTCTTTTCAGGGCACTTGCGTGGCTCAGTCAGTTAAGCATCTGACTAGATTTCAGCTCAGGTCACGATCTCATGGTTCAGGGGATCGAACCCCGAATCAGGCTTTGTGCTGACAGTGCACAATCTGCTTGGGATTCTGTCTCCCTCTCTCTCTGCCCCCCCCCGACCCCCGCTCGCTCTCTATCTCTCTCAAAAATAAATAAATAAGCATTAAAAAAGAAATAAAATAAACTCTCTTTTCTAAAGATATAATTAAAGCTTTATTCATTTCCTGGGACAGTATACAATTGTGTTGATCCTGAAGCTCAGTCAGTTCTATGACTGAATCGTATACAGCAGTCCCCCCACCCTTGTTCACAGGGATATGTTCCAAGACCCCAGTGAATGCCTGAAACCACAGATAGTACCAACCCCATCTATACATGCCATGCGTTTTCCTATACATACATGCCTATGATAATGTTTAATTTAGGAATAAGGCCCAGTAAGAGATTAACAACAATAACTAATAATAAAATAGAACAATTATAACCCTATGCTATAGTAAGAGTTATGTGGGGGCACCTGGGTGGCTCAGTTAGTTGAACGTCCAACTTCAGCTCAGGTCATGATCTCACAGTTCGTGAGTTCAAGCCCCACATGGGGCTCTCTGCTGTCAGCAGAAAACCCGCTTTAGATCCTCTGTCCCCCTCTCTCTGCCCCTCCCCCGCTTGTGCTCTCTCAAAAATAAATGGACTTTTTTTTTAAATTTTTTTTTAACGTTTATTTATTTTTGAGACAGAGCATGAACAGGGGAGGAGCAGAGAGAGAGGGAGACACAGAATCCGAAACAGGCTCCAGGCTCTGAGCTGTCAGCACAGAGTCCGACGCGGGGCTCGAACTCACGGACCGTGAGATCATGACCTGAGCCGAAGTCGGATGCTTAACCGACCAAGCCACCCAGGCGCCCCTAAACATTTTTTAAAAAGAGGTACATGACTGTGCTCTCTCTGTCTCAAAATATCTTCTTACATTGCACTCACCCTTCTCTTGATGGTATGAGATGATAAAATGTACAGGGAATGATGAGATGTGCGGGGAATGATGTAGCCCCTGGGATGCAGAGAACACTACTACTGACCCTCTGACCGCACGTCAGAAGAAGGATTATCTCTTTCCAGGCTACAGCTGACTGCAGGTAACGGAAACCACGGAAAGCAAAACCGTGGGTAAGCGGGGGGGGGGGGGGGGGGGAGGGACTACTGTCATGCCAAAATGTAATCATAAATTTTGTCATCGTAAATATTTAAGGGATAAAGTTGGTACTGAATTTTATACAAGCCAAAAACGGTGCCGTAAAATGCACTTTCAGGGTAAAGCACTTGCTGGAAAATAGTAATCGTAAAGAAAATTATTCTCGCTTTCTGTGCCAGCAACAAACCTTGAGACCTTCCATTTATGATGAGCTGAGCAAACACAGCCGCGTAATTCCCATGCATCGCGTTTCCGACGAACATCTTCTCAGCATTTTCACACGGCGTGTCAATTACGAACTCCTACACAGAAAAAGCGCGTTCGAGTTTCTGCTTTCTTATGGCTCATTTCAACCCGTTGGCTCAGTGCAATAAAGACTGTGAAATAGAACCACATCATGACCTCACGGCAGAGGAGCAGGCAAAACCCCCAACCCCTGGTGATATATACTCTCACTCCCAAACACCCCACTGGCAAGGCTCACAGGGAAAGACGGGACATCTAATGACCTGGGACCCCTAGCTGGATGAGTCCACATCTATGTGTTTTATTTTGCCTGCTGGGCATTGCCCCTTCTGGCCAAATGACTTAGTTCCTCATGCCCTCCACTCTTGCCCAGGCCTTAAAAATCCCTGCCTCATTGATATGGGTCAGCAACCAACTGAGGGCCAAAACCATATGCCTGGCTGATAGCAAGCCTAATAGACAACAATGACCTATTTCCACCATGGCTTAGAATCTCAGTCCACACAATTCTGATTTTTTTTTTCAACGTTTATTTATTTTTGGGACAGAGAGAGACAGAGCATGAACGGGGGAGGGGTAGAGAGAGAGAGGGAGACACAGAATCGGAAACAGGCTCCAGGCTCTGAGCCATCAGCCCAGAGCCCGACGCGGGGCTCGAATTCACGGACCGCGAGATCGTGACTTGGCTGAAGTCGGACGCTTAACCAACTGCGCCACCCAGGCGCCCCAATTCTGATTTTTATAAAAAGAAAAAACCTCATTGGACCCTTAGGATGATTGTTTCAGAACCTGCCCCTCTGTTTTCCCGGTCAATGAAGATAATAATTAAAAGTTCCCCCAAATGCATAAGCCCTTAAACTGAAGCATTGGTAAATAACTCTCCATCTTATAAGGGAAAGAACCTTACAATATGCCACCCAGTTTGTCTCCACAGCATGACCAGGGATTCCAGCCCCATACAGCCTGAGATAAACTTGGGTCAGAAGAACACACAGGGCTTTTGTTTTCAGGCTCTGCTCAATCTCGGTCTTCTCTTTCCCCCTCTCCAGAAGCCAGTACAGAATCCCAGTGGAGATGCTCCCCTTCACCTCTAATTCTGCCTGCCACCCGAGTTACCCTTCAACCTCTTGCCAAGAAGGGACTGACAATAACTGTCAGCTCTGAATGCGGGGTCCCCGGGACAGGTCGGAGAATCCAGGGGAAAAGGCAAAAGGGCAGGATTGCACCTTTCATTGGAGCTGACAGTATCGAAGATGTGGTTGAACTAAACCAACAAGCGACTGATTGTGTGAAGATGATCTCAGAATTCAGATTTTCAGGTGCATAGACTATACTTTCCCACTGGCCAAGAAATACACTCCTGAAGCCTAAGGAAACATTCTCTGACATATGTTTGCACAGGGAAACTTCTAACATGTGCGAGCGCTTTTCGGAAACGTAAGTGGACAAGCTGAATCTGTTTTTAAGAGAAGTCTCTGGAGACTGCCCTTGTCTTATCAGGTCAGCCAGGACTTCTCAAAGAAAGGAATTATTTGAGGCTGGATGCAGTAACAACAACAACGAAAACACCACACACACACACACACACACACACACACACACACAACATCAAAAAAAAAAAAACCCACAAAACCCCATGTGGTGAAGAGATGCTTACCCCCGGAGGGTAGGAAGAGAAGTAGTAGAATGACCCTGTCCTGGCAGGAAAGATCTGGTGAGCTGGGGAAGAGGCAGGAGGCCATCCATCCCCGTACACATCTGATATACTCTGGGAAAGGAGGTTTGTCACTTCTGGCAAAGACACTTGATTTGGAAAGTTTGCATAAACCAAAATGCTGGCATTAAAGCAGGATCTAAATAATGCACACCATGTGTGTTGGTTCCTACCATAATTAGTTGTTGAAGGCCAACCAATTGGTCAGTGCTGTAAGCACTAGAACAAAACAAAACAAAACAAAAAAAGTCTTTGGCCCAAGAGCTCTTAGCCTCATTCATTTTTGCTATTTAGCGCAAAATGTAAAAATAAACCTCTCTCTGGCTTCTTAATTATCCGTACCACTAACCCAGCCACTGTCCAAAAAAATAAAAATAAAACAGCCAACCCACAGAGAAGAATAACCAAGAAAATGTAAGAGATTGGAACAGTCCTTGAGGGAGAGAGGGCTCATTCGATACGCTCTAGCATTTTAAAAGGGAAACGAGGGGGGAAACAGAAAGCGATGAGGGAGAAACCCGTCCCCCTGCTCTGTCAGTTCTCAGTGGCTTGAGTTTATGATGGGCTCATTCTCTCACTCCTACCGGAGGCACAGCGCTCTCCAGAGTGTCCTCATCATTATGATTTCAACTTTGCGGCTCCCCTACAGGAAGCAGCAGCTGCGGAAGCACACCAGGTAGCTAAATCGTTTATGCTGCTTGGGGAAAAGGGGACCCACACGGGGAAGTGATTTTGGCGGGGAAAAAAAATAATAATTGTAAAAAGAAACAAATAAATAAGAACTCTGGATGCAGTTCCCCCCCCCCACCGCCCCCCGCCCTTTAACGAGAGCAAGGTGACCTCAGTACCATGGTTTAGGGAGAGAAAAAACTGACCGACCTAAAACCCAAAAGATGTTCGGTCAGCATCCCACCACTGGCAGAGGAGCTCAACTGTTAAGGGCAGTCCCACCCACTTGAACCAGACTCACTCATTAACCACATACTCAGAGCCCGTTTTTCCTACCCTCTGTGAGCCTCAGTTTCTCTGCCTGGAAAATAGGGACAATAATATCTTCCTATAAAACTATGGGATAGTTAACACAATGTTACATGTAGACTGCTTAGCCTGATGCCTAGCACACATGTGCTACATTAGCAGAAGCGGCTTACCATCACGTTTACTGGATGGTTATTGCGAGGGAAGACAGTAAACTAAACAGAAGGGGGTTGACACTGAGCCAGGCGCATAGCAAGTATTCAATAACTGTCAGTCCTTATTCTTGCTATGACCTTGGACATCACTGACAATTGTAGAGAACTATCACCTGGGCAGGACAGGATGAACATAGTCCCAAACAACCATCATTTGAATCTGTCATTCTAAACTCTGATCACCTCTATGGGGCGCCTGGGTGGCTCAGTCGGTTACGCGTCCGACTTCGGCTCGGGTCATGATCTCGCGGTTCGTGAGTTCGAGCCCCACGTCGGGCTCTGTGCCCACAGCCAGAGCCTGGAGACTGCTTCAGATTCTGTGTCTCCCTCTCTCTCTGGCCCTTCCCCTCTCGAGCTCTGTCTCTCGCTCTTTCTCTCAAAAATAAATAAACATTTTAAAAAAACATAAACTCTGATCACCTCAATTAGCATTTGTGGGCCAGGAAAACCTGCTAACAAAAATTCAGATTCTGAAAGACAAACTCAGAAAAAATGAAGATCAGACTGAATAGCCATACCTACACTCATGTACCATACTTGCACACATATATTTACCCAAACTCATTTCTAGAAAGAACTCCAAAATTTATGCATTCCTTTGTAGTTCTTAGGAAAGCCCAAAATCAAATAAGAAACTATGAAGGGGAGTGAAATAAATAAATACTTTCTTTTTTTTTAATGTTACTTATTTTTGAGAGAAAGAGACAAAGCATCAGTGGGAGAGGGGCAGAGAGAGAGGGAGACACAGAATCAAAAGCAGGCTCCAGGCTCCAGGCTGTCAGTACAGGGCCTGACGCGGGGCTCGAACTCACGAACTGTGACATGAGATCATGACCTGAGCTGAGAGGAGATCATGACCGGACGCTTAAACGACTGAACCACCCAGGCACCCCAATAGTTACTTTCTTTATTCAGGGGGAGCAGGAGCTAAAGAAATAGTGATATCTGTAGATTTATACAGCAGGGTTTTCACCGTGCATCAGTGGAGAGAGGTCAATTTAGAGGGTCTTTTAAAAAAAATTTTTTTAACGTTTATTTATTTTTGAGACAGAGAGAGACAGAGCATGAATGGGGGGAGGGTCAGAGAGAGAGGGAGACACAGAATCCGAAGCAGGCTCCAGGTTCTGAGCCGTCAGCACAGAGCCCGACGCGGGGCTCGAACTCACGGACCGCGAGATCACAACCTGAGCCGAAGTCGGACGCTTAACCGACTGAGCCACCCAGGCGCCCCTAGAGAGTCTTGATGAACTGTTTTTTATAAATGAGAATGGAAGGAAAACTAATAAAGTTCATCACATACAGCAAACATAGTAAAAGTTAAGACCGTTTTGTGAAATTCTGTTTTGGTTGCCATGTGAATTCTCACGCAGGTCACGGTTAAAAACACGGCCTAATGCCAGTAATGAGGGCGTGGCTCCCAGTAAGGATGCCCCAGCCCACACAGCACCCTCCTGCCACACCGGGCAAAGGGGAGTACAGACAAAAGCGTCTCGTCCAGTCATCTACCTGCTGCTTTCGGGAAGGATGACAAAATGGCTCCAGTCCTGTTCTCACAGAGTTGTCACAAAGCATCCAATTAATGAGTGCATGTGGAGAACGTGGAGCGGCGCCCACACATAGTGGGTGCTGTGAATGTGTTGGCCGATATTAGACACGTGAAAGCTGAGCGTATGCCCACCTCCACTGAAGCACTTACCCATTTGTTCGAATCTGAGCACCTCGGGCCAGACAGCACACACAGAGGATATGAGGTTGGCCTCAGGAAGAAGGAGAGTCCTGTTCTGAACAGGTCTCCTGCCACCCTGAACTGCAGAATGATGGGCAGAATCCTCACCTGCGCAGAGAGGTCAAAGGTGGCTTGGGTCTGGATCCCTCTCACGTCGCTCCTGTGGCCCCTCTCGGTCACTGCAAACATCCCAGTGTATTTCTGCCCCTGGAGTTTACCAGACAGTATAAGGGCATTAGCTAGTCAGGTGGTTGCTCTAACGGAGACTTCTCTGATGATCAAGAGTGTGAGTGAGAGGGGAAGAGGTGAACTGGAGAGAATTGTAAGAATTCAGCCCGGCGGCAGCTGATGTGATAACAATACGACAATTTTTAGAAGCTAGTCTTGAAATTCTCATTCTGAACAAGATTCTTGCCGCCACCCATTCTCTGATTTCTTTTCTTGTTCTGCAAACATGCACACGCACACATCTAGCTACTGTGAACTTTTAAGGCTCTCCACGGAAGACATCTATTGAGGTACGTGCCATACCTGGAGTGGCTGAAGCCACTTAGTCACACGTCCCAGGCTTCCAAGATTCCTGACTGTGCCACCAAATAGCCAGTAAATTATTCCACGCTGAAAACAAGCACAACATTGGCCATCGTTAGCAACAGTCAACAACTTAATGACAACGAAACCCCTGGTCAAGGGCCACTCGGGGAGCGTCTGTTCAGCTCATCAAGCCTTACGTAAGCCCCACCAGCAGCAAGGCATCCGTGCCCTTCCTTTCATTGCCTGGGAAGCTCCAGTCCCTGTCAGCAGACATAGCCCATGGTTCTGTCACTTGGAGAGGAGGACCCAGCACCACAAAGTGTCAGTTCTCCATCCTCAGGGCTGCCCAGTTCAGCCCATCAAATGACTCTTTTTTTCTTCTTTCACTTTCCTTTCTTTCATTTCATCATGGTGAGTATACTTTCTAATCCCCATTCCCTATTTCCCTTAACTCCCCACCCTTCTCCCCTCTGGTAGCTATCAGTTTGTTCTCTATAGTTAGGAGTCTGTTTCTTGGTTTGTCCTCTCTTCTCTCTCTCTTTCTTTCCCTTTGCTCATTTATTTCTTAAATTCCACATATAAGTGATATCATATGGTATTTGTCTTTCTCTGACTTATTTTGCTTAGCGTCACACTCTCTAGCTCTATCCATGGGGTTGCAAATGCAAGATTTCATCCTTTTTTATTGCTGAATAATATTCCATTATGTATATATACCACATCTTCTTTATCCCTTCATCTTTGGTGGGCACTTGAGCTCCTTCCGTAGTTTGGCTATCGTGAATAATGCTGCAATAAATATAAGGGAGTACGTATCCCTTTGAATTACTGTTTTGGTATTCTTTGGGTAAATGCCTGGTAGTACAATTCCTGGAGAGTAGGGTAGTTTTATTTTTAATTATTTTTATAAGTTTATTTATTTTTGAGAGAGAGAGAGAGAGAGATAGAGCATATGCCAGGGAGGGGCAGAGAGAGACACACACACAGAACCCGAATCAGGCTCCAGGCTCTGAGCTGTCAGCACAGAGCCTGACGCAGGGCTCGAACTCATGAACCGTGAGATAATGACCTGAGCCTAAGTCGGACGCTCAATCGACTGAGCCACCCAGGTGCCCCCAGGGTAGTTCTATTTTTAACCTTTTGAGGAACTTCCAGCCTGTTTTCCACAGTGGCTGCACCACTTTGCATTCACACCAACGGTGCAAGAAGGTTCCTTTTTCTCCACATCCTCACTAACACTTGTTTCTTGTGGTTTTGATTTTACCCATTCTGACAGGTGTGAGGTGATATCTCATTACACTTTTGATTTCCATTTCCCTGATGATGAGTGATGTTGAGCCCCTTTTCATGTGTCTGTTGGCCATCTGTGTGTCTTCTTTAGAAATGTCTGTTCGTGTCTTCTGCCCGTTTTTTAATTGGATTATTTGTTTTTTGGGTATTGAGTTGTATCAGTTCTTTATATATTTTGGACACTAATCCTTTATTGAAGATGTCATTTGCAAATATCTTTTCCCATTCAGTAGGTTGACTTTAGTTTTGTTGATTGTTCCTTCGTTAACTGTGCAGAAACATTCTGTTTTGATCTTTTCCCAATAGTTCATTTTTGCTTTTATTTCCTTTTCCTCAGGAGACATCGCTAGAAAACCGTTGTCACGGCAAATGTCAGAGAGATTACTGCCTGTGCTCTCTTCTAGGATTTTTATGGTTTCAGTTCTCACATTTAGGTCTCTAATCCATTTTGAGTTTATTTTTGTGTATGGTGAAATCCAGTGATCCAGTTTGATTCTTTTCCATGTTGCTGTCCAGTTTTCTGACCACCATTTGTTGAAGAGACTTTTTCCCATTGTATATTCATTCCTCCTTTGTCAAAGATTAACTGACCATATAATTGTGGGCTTATTTTTGGGTTTTCTGTTCAAGTCCATTGACATACATCTCTATCTTTGTGCCAGTACCATACTGTTTTAATTACTATCGCTTTGTGATATAACTTGAAACCTGGAATTATGACACCACCAGTTGTGTCTGTCTTTCAAATGACCCTTCTGAATGTTCAGTCTGCCTTGTCTGCTCAAGGGCTAGCTTAGTGCCTGGTATGTAGAAGATGTGCAACAAAGTATTTGTGCACTGATGCCAGGCACTGGCCCAGCCTGCAGAGGTGAGCCCGGCCATGAGCAACAGGAAAGCTGATGGAAGATGCAATGCTGCAAAATGAGCAGGAACTCAGCCTGGGATGAGATGAGAGAGCTTGGGCTCAAAGCCCAGCTCTGCTACCCACTGGCTGTGGGACCTTGGACGAATAGCAATCCTTATTCCCACTTCCGACGAAAGCAGTGAGCGATGAGCGCCCCCACTCTTACTGAGCCCTCAGCCTTCCGAGCACTGAGCTTCACACACACAAGCTCGCTGATTCCCACAACCACCCTGGGAAAAACACATTATCACCCCCACGTGACAGATAAGGACACTGAGCTTCCAGAGAGGGGACTGGCCAGCCCAAGGCTGCACCCTGAGATGGCGAGCAGGGCTCGGGTCCCCACCCAAGCTGCCTCATGCCTAATAGCACTTCCTAAGGTTGCTGCGAGAATTCAGTGACAGTCAACTGCCAAGTACTTTGGTTGTTTATAAGCCCTGGGAAAGTGTTGCTGGCAAGAAGGAAGTGAAGGAGGGGAGAGATGAGGAGGAAGATGAGAAGGAAGGGTGACTGGAGTGAGGCCATTTGAAGGGAGCAGGGGACTGATGACAAAGACAGAAGAGCTCAGACAATGGCTGTGTTTGCAGGTTAGCACACCTTCTCCTGCCCCAACCACATAGCCCCAGCTTTCCTCTGGGGAGCCCTCCTCCCCTACAGTCAGTCCAAGTGGTTTGTGGCTGATGTTGACCTCCACCCCCAGCTCTAGGATAAGCCTGAGACCCAGGACTGGCCAATCTGCATAATATCATGGCCCTACGGGATGGCTTCAGCATAGACCCATGATCTGGATGGATCCAACCAGAGTGGGCTCTGGGACACATGGGTGAGCTAGTAGAGAAAAGCAGCTCTCTCTCTTTCAATGCAATGGACCTGGAAGAACGGAGGCCCAGTGCCGCTGGCCGCTCTTGCCTTCGCAAGAACTGGTATATGAAACCAACACATGGGGTCAAGGTGGGGAGAAGGAGAAAAGCAGAGACGTGAGAGAGACCAGGTGCCACACATCCACACCTGAACCCTGATGCACTCTGGACTCAAATACAGCAGCCCCTAGGTACCTTTTCTTCCTGGGGTCACTATAATTGAATGAGCCTTAGCAGACAAAGTAACCCCAGGGAAGACCTTGCAGGAAGGGAAATGGTGGGAACAGAATCTTGAGATGCTCCTGTCCGGGAACTGGCACCAGCCTTGGGCGAGAACTAGTCCCTGTCCTCCACGTGCATGGTCAGCCTGGCACTCGCTGTCTTAAAGGGCACTTCAGCTTTAACAGCCTGACCAGCTGAAACGCTCTGACATCATGACAGACAAATGTCATTAATAGCATCTGACATATGGAGTGCTTTCATTTGGAGAAGCATAAAGTGTCCTCAGAAATGCTCAACACTCTGATGACTCAGCACCCCCTCCACAGAACCATTGTGATACACTGCTAATTCCAGCCTGGAAAGATGCAATCAACCCAAATAGTAATGTTTCCCCCATAAGCCATCTTGGAAATCAAGTTAAAGAAAGTGTTTTTCTAAAACTAAAACAGATTGAATTCTCTACCCCTAAATCTCTCTGGCGGGTGGCTAATGCATTCTTTACAAATATAGTCCTTTTCTAGATTTTAAATCCTTTCCTCGTCTTTAGAAAAGGGAGGTGGGACGAATGTTTCATCCACATGTTGAAAACCTCCATTCATTAAATGCCATTAGTAGGAGAACTGAGCTGGTGAGTGAAACCTGTAGGTTTGCAGAAACCGCAGCAGTTAACAGAGGCGGTGTCTGCATGACCCCAATCCACACAGTCACTTAAAATGGGGGGATTTTCCCTCATGAGCTGGACAGTGTGTTCCCAAAGCCACATTCTCTGAAACGCAGATAATCTGACCAAATGGGGCCGACGCAGGGGGAGCACCTGAGCATTCTAAGCAGATGACTCCCTGGCCTAACATAAGCTTTCAGCAGGTGCCTCTTGTGAGTGGCAAGGATCCCAGCCCAGCCGGCAAGGAGGTGCTCACGCTGCGGCCACTGAGGTGAGTCCAAGAGCAGTGGTCAGACTGCGGTGGTGAAGGGGGTGAGAAGCAGAGGCAATCAAGGTAGATTCTGGAGACAGAGCTGATGGGTTGGATTTGGGAGAAGAAGGCAAGGGAGGGCTCCAGGTGACACCTGGGTTTTTGTCCCGAGTCTCCAGACGGATGGAGGCCCATTGCAGGGGTGGGGGATGCTTGCAGGAGCAGCCACAGAGAAGGGAATGGATTCGCTAAGACAAGGACCAGAGATTGAATGAAGAAGGGCACTAAGCCATCATGAGGGCACAGGGCAAAGTGTCCTTCTCAGAGAGCAGTGTCCACTGCTATCATCGTGCCCTGTGGGCACCCTGGCCTCCAGTCCACCTCGGTGGACAGGACCCAAAGAATTCCATTTGTTCTGAGAAGACCGAAGACAGCAGTGGTAAGGAAATGAGAAAAAGGGGAGGACACCTAACAAAAACTCTAAATCTGCGCGCACCTTGTGTTGTCTGGGAAAGCTCCCTCTTCTCCTTTCTCACTTATCTGGAGGAGGAAAAGGACAGCTACATCAGGGGCATGAGGTCATGACCACAACTTGTCCAGTGACGGCTGGCAGTAGCCTCTGGAGGCCACAACCAGAGCTTCCTGGGGGCTGGGAACTGCGGTCAGGACAGGCCGACAGGGTTCCAGAAGGGGGCTTCTTAACTTCCAAACGATGACTAGCAAGAAGTATAATCCCACCATGGCAGGGAAAGCTGGTGGGCTGGAGCTGGAACGCAGATCGATTTCACCTCAATCCACCAACGGAGCCACTACCTAGAAGACTGCCGGGAAGGGCTCTGGACCACATCTTTTTTTTGGGGGGGGGGGGTACAGTCACCACCACTTATCGAGCTCCTGCTACATGCCAGCCATGGCATGGAGCTCCTCATAGGCATCATCAATTTGAATCTGAACACAGCCTATGAATGGGCGTTAGCAGGACCATCTTCACAGGAGAGAAAACCAAGGTCACCCATCATGAACTTAGATGTAGAAGGAGCATGCGTGAACTGTGACGGAGAGGTCCCAGAGACAGAAGGTAAACCCACGTCATTCTGACTGTCTCCGTGCCACGACGGACCAAGCAGGTTTGTCATGCAGGCCAGGAAGTCTGCCAGTGCCACAGCTGTGATTAGGCCAGGCCCTTCCTACACAGTACTCCAACAGTGGTTCTCCTAAAGAACCTTCAAGTGCATTTAGAGTCTTTTCGTTCCAAGAGCAAATGAGGCACTGCAGGTGTTTTTTCAGACAATGGTGACCCCAGAAAGGATAATGCTATGCGGACTGCATTAGGTTCTCCCCAGAATTCATGTGCTGAAGCCTTAATCCTCAATGTGATGGTAGAAGGATATGGGGTCTTTGGGAACCAATTAAGTTTAAATGAGGTCATGACAGTGGGGCCTTCATGATGGGATTAATGCCCTTATAAGCGATACCAGAGAGTGTTCTTTCTCTCTCTCTCCCTCTCTCTCTCTCTCTCTCTGCCCAGTTCCAATGTGAAGACAGCAAGAAGGCAGCCATCTATAGGGAGAGAGTCCTCACCAGGAATTGAATCAGCTGGACCTTGATCTTGCCAGCCTCCAGAACTGTGAGAAAATAAATTTCCGTGGTTTAAGCCACACGATCTATATATTTTATGAAGGCAGCCCAAGCAAACTAAGACAGATAGTGGGCTGGTTCAAATAAGGAAGAAGGGGAACAGTCGTGGGGAAGAAGAAAAGGCAGCACGTCACATTTCTTTGGGCCCTAGAATCCTTCCAGATTGCATCAGTGTGTCTGGTACAAGACCTTGGGCTGGCTCCCAAGTGAAAGCAGGGATTCAAAGCCCTGAGTAAAGGAAGTCTTTCCCTGGCGCCTCTCACTTTCCCACCCCCCTCGCTGTGAGTCGCTCTCAGAACCAGCCTTGACCCTGCCAACACTTGGCCGTGTTACTCCAACGATGTTTGTCCAAAGCGCTCAGGGACACCCACAGCCTTTAGATAGCACAGACATGGAAGGAGAGAGAAAAGGGGCCCAGGCCTGTGGGCACAGATGACTTAGATGAACTGACAGTGACACGTCCTTGACATCAAGTTGACAGCCAGCTCATGGGAAGGTGTAAAAGGAAAGGAGGCAGAGGCCAGCAGCTGCCCTTGGGCTGGCCGTGAGATCTGGGGATGCCCTGACCAGCCCAGGGCTCACAGGAATTGTATTCCCAGCACATCACATCTCCCTCCACTGCCCACAGGAAAGACAGCCTTGGCCCTTTTGTGCTAGGCTCAGGGGCACAGTCTACATGTTCCTCTAGCTGTCTGGGAGATCCAAGCGCAAGAAAAACAAGTCCATTGCAATGACTGATGTGTGGGAAGGCAAACGGGGTTAATGGTAACTTTTGTTAAATTTTTAATGTTTCGTTTTTATTGTGGTACAATGCATTTAAGATAAAGTTTGCATTTTAGCCATTTTTAAGTATACAGTTCAGCGGTATTAATTAGATTCACACTGTTGTGCAACCATTGCCACTATCTACCTCCATAACTTTTCATCACCCCAAACAAAAACTCTGTGCCAATGAACTCCCCATTTTCCTGTTCCTCCGGCCTCTGGTAACCCATGATCTACTTTCTGTCTCTGTGAATTTGCCTATTCAAGAATCTTCATGTGAGGGGCGCCTGGGTGGCTCAGTCGGTTAAGCATCCGACTTCGGCTCAGGTCACGATCTCGCGGTCCGCGAGTTCGAGCCCCGCGTCAGGCTCTGTGCTGACTGCTCAGAGCCTGGAGCCTGTTTCCGATTCTGTGTCTCCCTCTCTCTCTGCCCCTCCCCCGTTCATGCTCTGTCTCTCTCTGTCTCAAAAATAAATAAACATTAAGAAAAAATTAAAAAAAAAAAAAAAGAATCTTCATGTGAGTGGAACCATCCAATATTTGTCCAGTTGTGTCTGGCTCCACATAGCATCATGTTTTCAAAGTTCATCCAGGTTGTAACATGGACCAGAAGTTCATCCCTTTTTATGGCTGAATAATATGCCGTCGTATGCATGGGCCACATTTTGTCTATCCATCCATGTGATGACAGACACTTGGTCTGTTTCCACCCTTTTAGCTGCTGTGAATAATGTTGTGATGAACTCCGGCATAAAAGTATCTGTTGGAGTCCCTGCTTTCGATTCTTTCGGGTGTATACCTAGGAATGGATTTCCTGAGTCATGTGATAATTCTATATGTAACACTTCCGGGAACCGTTTTGATTCTATGTATTCTGTATTCCTTTCATTCTCATGTCCTGATAATATATAACACGAACGTAGGGGATGAGCTTCTTCAAGAAGTTTGCCCTCTAGTGGTGCTAAGAGATCTACAGCAATTAGACACACAGATAAATGGGTAAGTTCAAAGCGGGCACATGCTGTGATAGAAAACTGTAAGGTACAAAGGTATGAAGACAGATGACCACAAGTAGAGGGAATTAAACTGCAGGCTTGAAGGGAGCTGCCCTGTGTGGAGGACACGTGGGCTGGGGCTTAAAGAAGGAGCAGGTGTCAGGCAGGTGAAGGAGGGGAAAAAATCTATTCTAGGTGGTAGCAAGAGTGGTCCAAAGGTGGGTGACAGGAACAAAAGAATGTCAGGTCTCCTAGGGAGGAGGACAAAGTGATACAGCAGGTGTCTGGAGAAGTGAGTAGGGTCAAACCACATAAGGACCCGTGGGCCATATTAAAAATAGGAGGGCTTCTCTAAAGCCCAAGGGGAAGGAGTTTTAAGCAGAGGAGTGGCATGATACGAGACAAGACGCATTTCTAAAGACCTATTTCTTTAAATCTATGCAAATTTTCATCTAGGATACTCAGGAACCAAACTTTTGTGTGTGTTCATTCTATTGATTTGCGAGAGAAAAGAGAGTATACGAGCAGGGAGGGGCAGAAAAAGAGGGAGGCAGAACCCCAGGCAGGCTCCGCACTGTCAGCACAGAGCCTGATGTGGGGCTCAAACCCACAGACCATGAGATCATGACCTGAGCCGAAATCAAGAGCCGGACGCTTAACCAATTGAGCCACCCAGGCACCCCAGGAGTAAAACTTTTTTAAAAGCCTTTTGTTTTGGAAAATTTTAACCAAAATACAAGAGTATAATGAACTCAACAATGACCAGCTTGTAGTCCATTTTGCTGCGTCTTTTCCCCGATCCACTTTCCCATGCTACACCCCAGGTAATCCTGAAGTTTACATCCTGTCATTCCATCCCTAAATATATCCCATACACCTGTAAAAGGGACTCCTTCTGAAAATGCAACCCTAAAACCATTACCCCACCTAAAAATATAATAATAATAATTCTTTAATATCACCAAATATCCAAAGTTCAAATTTCCCCCACTGACACATAGTTTTGTTTTTCGGGTTTTTTTTTTTTTTTTTAGTTTGTTTGAACCAGAATCCAAAAAACGTCCACACATTGCAAGTGGTTGAAATGTTTCTTAAACTGCAGGCTGCCTCTCCCTTAGTTATTCAAACATCCCCTGTGCAATTTTATGCACTAGGATGCATGCAAGACCCTAAAGTTGCCAAGGAGAGGGCTCCCCACCTAGAATGCTGGAATCGATGGTGATTTCTGCATGGTCACCCCTCACCACAGGCTTGCTGAAAAGAAGGCCGGTAGGGAGAAATATGGTAAAAACACAAGTGAGGATATTGAGTCTAGACCAGGGTCCCCTAGTATTTCTGAGAGGGAAATCCATCCGTTGTATCTCAGCTGGATTTCTTCCGTCTGGAAGAAACAGCCAACCCATCCAGAAGGGAAGAGACCCTGCCTGGCTGAAATCACAGGGAAGCCATTCTCCCCCAAAGGGCCTAATGGTGGGTGCCTTCACCACAGATGGCACTCACAAATTTCTTTGTTTTTAATTCCTACCCATTTTTAGGGGCATCGGGCTGGCTCAGTCAAAGAACATGCGACTCTTGATCTTGGAGTTGTGAGTTCAAGTCCCATGTTGGGTGTAGCAATTACTTTAAAACATACAAATCTAAAAAACGAAAAATACAAATAACATAGTTCCTACCCATTTTTTAAATGTCTACACTGCAAAACAAAAATAACTGCCATTTTGGACTCACCAACGATTGACTTGGCTTCCTCTCTGTTCATTCTCTCTTCGTGTTCTAGTTATTTCTCCCCTTTGGACATCAGGACTGAATTTTTGGATGCAGGGACCTATTTTGAGGAGCAGTGGTGTCCAGGTAGGGAAAGGAGAGCATATACATATGCCACACAGATGACCCTCCGCTGGGGACTTCGGGGTACCATAAGGAGCCACAACCCTCACACTTCATGCATTATTCTGTTCAACTTGGTGACCTGGGGACATGCAAAGCAAGCCCACAGTGCAATGCCATTTTATTGCCCATTTGACCAGCAAAAATGGAGAAGCCTAAGAATTCCAAGTGTTGTAGTATATTCACACAAAGGAATAGGAAAAATGGATGAACTTCCATCTGTATATCATTCTCAAAATGGCCAAACTATAGAGACAGAGAATAGATTAGTAGTAGCCGAAGGACAGGGAGGGGGTGGAGACTGGGTGCAACCACAAACGGGTAGCACTAGACGTTTCTTTGTGGTCATGAAACAGTTCTAGATCTTGATTGGGGTGGAGGTGGTTGCATGAATCCACATATGGGACCAAACTGCATAGAACTACACACACACACACACACACACGGGGTACATAAAAGCTAGTGAAATCTGAATAAGGTCTGTAGTCTAATACTGTACTAGTAGAGTACTATAGCAGGGTTGATTTCCTGGTTTTACATTGTCCTAAAAGCTAAAGAAGATGTCACCACCGAGGGAAACTGGGTGAAGAGTTCATTTAACTCTCTTCTATTTTTGTAACTTCCTGTGAGCATTATTATTTCAAAATAAAAAGACTAAAAAAAAAAAAAAACAAATACGAATGCAGTGGCATGTTATAATACGGATCGATCTTAGTGATAATATTTAAGTGAAGAATCACGAGTGATTATGAAAATTTAGCTTTATAACGGGTGAAAATGATTGACACGGTGCAATAAAACTAAACAAACAAACACGAAAGAAAAAACAAATACAAGGTTGAATATAACGGGTAGAGAGGAATCAGGGCGATGGGTCGTAAGGCGTACCATGTTGCGTCTATTCCAGCGAATAGACTGATACCTGTAGGGTTCCACTTTGTACCCCTTGCTGTTCAAAACTAGGTTATCAGCTCACCAAGGGTGGGGTGCCCAGAGCCTCTCACCTTTACTCCTGTGGCCATGTCCGCCATGTAGAGGACTTCTCCTATGGCCAGGCTCCGACTGACAAAATTCTTTGTGTTCTCTGCCTGAAAACATGACAGACCCAACGTCAAGGTTTCCTTATGGTTTGAAATTAAGTAAAGTAACATGTTAATTGAGTTTAGTATTTTTTATAATAAACGTTATGTTACTTTCATAATAAAAATTCAACACAATGAAAGCAAATTTTATTTTTTTTTTAAATGTTTATTTATTTTTGAGACAGAGAGAGACAGAGCATGAACGGGGGAGGGGCAGAGAGAGAGGGAGACACAGAATCTGAAACAGGCTCCAGGCTCCGAGCCATCAGCCCAGAGCCCGACGCGGGGCTCGAACTCACGGACCGCGAGATCATGACCTGAGCTGAAGTCGGCCGCTTAACCGACTGAGCCACCCAGGCGCCCCGAAAGCAAATTTTAAATTAAGAATACTTCCCATGACCCTACTGAAATAAATGTGTTCATGCAATGTCTTAATGTGGCCGTCTGGTCTCTGACACATCAGAGGAGAGTCGACTGCACCCGCGTGGAGGCCAGGCTCCTGGCAGACTGCCCTGGGGCCTTGTGCTGCCTTGACCAAGTTTGTCCCTCGCGGCTCCCAGGAGCCTGACACCCCCCACGCTTCTGCCTAGCAACGCGGGGCGCCACGGCCTCTTGGAGCCAAGGGACGTTCCCACCAACAGGGGACGCCTGGCTCGGATCCTCGCGACAACCTTGATCTGAAGACAGAGGATCCGGAAGGTTTGGGAACACTGTGGACACAGAGAAAGCAATATTCTTCACTTTCCTTTCTAGATCTTCTCAGGGCTTTGATAAATAAAACGCAATGAGGTCCCGGTCCCCCTTCACTGCCCTCCTCTCTCTCACTGTACACAACAGCCACAAATCCCAAAGTTCCACGAACACACTTCACCAGCGAGATAGGAGACAGGGCAGAACCCCTGTCGCTGTTTTATTTTTAAAATTCACAGGGCACCTGGGTGGCTTAGCGGGTTAAGCGCCAGACTCTTGGTTTCTGCTCAGATCATGAACTCGAGGTTTGTAATGAGTTCGAGCCCCGCATGGGGCTCTGTGCTGACAGCCCAGGGCTCGCTTGGGATTCTGTCTCCCTCTCTCTCTCTCTGCCCCTCCCTTGCTTGCTCTCTCTCTCTCTCTCTCAAAATAAGTAAAAATAAACTCTAAAAAAATTCAGAAGCAGGCAGCATTTCCTTAGACGGTGCTGGGCCCCTGGGTGTGCAAATCGCAATTATCCATTGTTGGAATTCATGCTAGCCTTCCTTAATTCTCCAGTCTCTCCTGAGACCCAACCAACAGCGCTGGAGCTTGTTGCTTATTGTGTACATGTGTGTATACATGTGTGGTGTGTGCGCCTGTGTGGACATGTGCCTGAAAACTGCCCCACCAGCAACAGGATGGTAACCAACCTTCCCAGGGTGACTCTCAGTTTCCACAACGGCTTACGCTTTTTCCCCAGAATACACTAGGTTTTCCCCTCTTGTAGCTTTCTGCAATGTTTCTCTCGAGCATTATTAATTTTATCAAACAGCAAAACTGTCAAGATTTATGACTCTCACACTGGCTCCAACCCAATGCATCTTGTATTGATTAGGTCTTAAAATATCTCCAGGCTCAAGCATGAACTATTGCACGGCTCCAGCTTCAGCTCACACTGGAGAGTTAGTTACCAGCAAATAAGAAATCAAAAAAAAAAAAAAAAAAATTGTGGCAGGGATTTGCGGACTTTCTCTAAGGGCCCATGTGTCCTCCGTCCTGTGGATCTTCACAACTCTCCGTAAGAGGCTAAGAAGGACAGGAAGTACAGAGCTCATGTCACAGAGAGAAAAGTCCGGGCTCAGGAGATCAAAAGACTCGTCCAACCAGGGTCACCTAGTAAGTGGGAAAGCAAGGGCCAGAGACAAGATCTTCAGATTCCCCATGTGAACATCTGGTGCCCACCGCTCACCATTAAGCTTACAGAAGCCCCAGGACCCGGGTGGCCCAGACTTTACTGCCAGCGCACCCCTATTCTATAGCACGAGCATTATCCCCAGAGAGCACCTCACATGCCCAGGTGATCTTTCTGAGAGTCACCCCACCCTACATCATTACAACAAACCCTTCTTCACATTAACCCGCCTGCTCTATTTTAGCCAAACCTAAACCATCAGGAGTAAGTAAATCCCTCAGAATCTCCGACTCTTCACAGTTTTCTTCATAGTTCATTCCCTCCATTTATACTGTTGATGCAAGAGCATGCCTTTGTCATTAGCGCTGTCCAAGTGGTCATCTGTACTCATGAGTTCGAAATCAATTCAATCACGTTTGCTAAAGAATCAACCCCAAACTCAGCCATCTTAGTGCATTCTGAATTCTTTATGATGATTGTTTTCCTTCCCCAGTCTCTGCACGAGTCAGCAATCTTTGTTATTAGATCTGATGGGCAATGCCAATAGCAGTTTGCCATTAATCCTGTGATGGTGATTTAAGCATTCATTTGGATTGGTCTATTTTAAGACGTCAGGAAAAGCTCCAGAACTAAGACTAGGCTTAATTTGATGGACTGCCTCACTGGCATATATTTTAAACATCTTTTCCACACATAAACGCTTTCTTTTCTTCCATTCTTTCATTTCTGATTCATTTATTATTCTTAATTAAAGAATGTCTAATACAGACAAGGCCCCCCTCTCATCCGACTGACAACATAATGTTGTCTGTACTGATAATGATCAATAAATAATCAACATGTGGGGCACCCAGGTGGCTCTGTCGGTTGAGCATCCAACTCTTGATCTTGACTCAGGTCATGATCTCACGGTTTGTGGGATGTTGGGCTCTGCGCTGACAGTGTGGAGCCTATTTACGTTTCTGCATAATAGATGGTCTCAAATGGAAGGAAGGCAGTTTCCCCTAAAATATTCCCCATTTCTTTGTAGAGCACTTGATGTATCAGACCTTTGTGATGCAATATTCTGTTGTAAATCAAGTTCCACAAAAATGTACATTTTTGGTTTTAGAAGTCCAGACAGTCTCCAAAGACATATTTTCTTCTTCAACTAAAATCAGCTTGATTCAGCACTGCTTGAGCTGTCTTTTCTCTGATATTAAAAGACCCTCACCACCCCCTTTATAACGCATCTGCAACCCCAGTTAGGTGCCCAGACAAGGGTACTGGACAGAAAGAGGTTCCTGACATCAGTTTTCTATTATCAGTGCCCAAACTGGTATATTTGCTGCTTCTACCTTCTGGTTTCAATTTTCTATTTTAGTTATGTCTTCTCAGTCTTGTTGAATACATGTCCTTTGTTATAATTAGCCTTGAATTGTTTTAGAAAGAGAAAGAGCTAGAGTAAAATACACAAACAAAATAAAAAAATGGGCTTCAGGGATTCAGTCATCCGGGGCCTGCTCTCAATGCGACTCTTGCCTACTGGGCTAACCGGTCCTCGGCCCTCCCTTGAAAAGAGATCCCAAGTCTGGCCACTTCTTAACATCTCCCATCACCATCTTGTGCCTGGACTGTCGTAAAAGCCCCTCAGCTGGCCTCCCTGCTTCTACTCTGCTCCAAACTTCAGACATTATATTTTTTTATTATTAAGGTAAAATTTACATATAGTGAAATGCCCAGAGCTTGAGCACATGAGTTCTGGTCAGTTATCTACCTATATAACCATCATGCCAATTAAGATTATAGAATGTTTCCATCTGCCCCAGAAAGAGCCCTCGTGCCCCTTTTCAGAGTCCCTACCCCTACAGGCAACCACTGTTCTCGTGTTATTATCTATTAACCTTGCCTGTTGTTTAATTTACATAAGTCGAATCATACAGGATGTACCTTTTTTGTGTCTGTCTTCTTTCATGCAAATAAGGCATCTGTGTTTGTGTGTCAGTAGCTCTTTCTTAGGACTCAGTAGTTTTCCATCTATGAATATGCCACAGTTTGTCCAATCTCCTATTGATGAACATTTGTGTTCCTTCCAGTTTGGGGTTATTCAAACTGTAAAAGTCTCGTAGAAGTCTTTTTGTAGACATACGTTCCCATTTCTTTTGTCAATTCCCAGGAACGCAATCGCCAGGTTAAAGGGTAGGTTTGTGTTTAGCATTGTAAATAGCTGCCAAACGGTTTTTCAAAAACGGTTATACCATTTTACACTGCTATCAACAACATAGGAGACGTCTGGTTTCGGCACATCCTCATCGGTACTATGCAGCTTTTCCATTTTTAACTCTTCTGGAGGGAATGAAATGTCATCACAGTATGGTTTAAATATGCATTTCTCAGATGACTACAGATCCTAAGCGTATCTGTACACGCTTATTGGCCATTTGTATACTTCCATAAAGTGTCTATTCAAGTCCTTTGCCCATTTTTTAAATTGGGTTATCTGGGAGTGCCTGGGTGCCTCAGCTGGTTAAGCATCCGACTTCAGCTCAGCTCATGAACTCACAGTTTGTGAGTTCGAGCCCCGGATCAGGATCTGTGTTGACAATGAGGAGCCTGCTTAGGATTCTCTGTCTTCTTCTCTCTCTGCCCCTCCCCTGCCGTGTCTTGAACTCACAAACCTCAAGATCATGACCTGAGGCAAAGTCAGACACTTAACTGACTAAGCCACCCAGGTGCCCCGAAAACAGCAAACATTTTGAAATTATCAGGTTATATCTCCTTTGTTCCCATAATAAAATCATAAGAATGTCCTTCTATTCTCAGTACCATTCTATTCTCAGGAGTTCCCAATGCTAGAACTGATTCACTAAACAAATATTTATTGAACATCTCATATGTGTCATGTCCTGAACTAGGTCCTGGAAATGTGACCATAAATAAGACCAATCTCTGCTGTCTAAAAATTTACATAGTTGGGGCACCTGGGTGGTTTCCCTGGTTAAGCATCTGACTTCAGCTCAGGTCATGATCTCACGGTTCATGAGTTCGAGCTCCGCGCCAGGCTCTGTGTTGACAGCTCAGAGCCTGGAGTCTACTTCAGATTCTGTGTCTCCTTCTTTCTCTGCCCCTCCCCTGCTCATGTGTTCTCTCTCTCTCTCTCTCTCTGTCTCAAAAATAAATAAACATTAAAAAAATTAAATTGGGTATTTTGTCCTTTTATCATCGGGCGCTAGGAATTCTTTATGTAACATAGGTACAAATCCTTTGTATCTGGACATAATTTTTTCAAATATATCCATTGCAGATATCTTTTCCTAGTTTGTGGATTGCCCCTTTATTCTCTTAATGATGGCTTTTGATGAAAAACAGTCTTCGATTTATCAGTTTTTTTCTTTGACATGTTTAGCATCTGGGGTGGGGGGGTCCTCTCTAAGAAACCTCTGCCCACCCTAGGTCCGAAGGACATTTCTCCTTTGTTCTTTTGCAAACTTTGTAATTTTAGAATTTATGTTTAGGTGTATAATACGACTCAAATTATTTTTGCGTGTCCTATGAGATAGGGATCAAGGTAAACTTTTTTCTACATATTTATCTACTTGTTCCAGCACCATTAAAGAAAAGGCTTTTCTTTTCCCCTTGAATTGCCCTGGCAACATTGTTAAAAAATCCATCGTCATATATGTATGGGCTTATTTCAGGATTCTCCATAATGTCCCATTAATCTACTTGTCTGTCCTTATACCAATACAACATAATCTTGAGTAGCTTTATAATAAGTCTTGAAATATGTAATGAAGGTCCTCCACAGGTGTCCTCTTTCAGGATTGCTTTCATGATTACAGATCTTTCGCATTTCCGTATATGTTTTCTGAATCAACTGGTAAACTTTGATCAAGGCACTATACTATTTTAAAAATAAGCATCATGCGGTGCTGCCCCCGCCTCCCCCTTCCCCTACCTCCCACCCAACATTATGAAAACCCTCCAATGACTCCAGTTACTTTTGCAAGAAAATCCAACCCTCTGACCATGGCCTCCCCATCTGGCTCTTCTTATTCTCTGCCGGCTCCTTAGTCTCTGCTGATTCTCTGGGGGAGCCACACAGTAGGGTAGGGTGCTTGAGGAGAGTGCTGGGCGAATCCTGCGACAAAGGCCGTGGGTAACCATTGTACTTCTGTTCTCCCCAGGGGCCTTGACTACTCCAGGAAAGCCCAATGTCAGGAACAATGAAAAGGTGCCGTGCCCACGGCTCTGTCTGAGGATATTTATCTCCTTTCGCAACAACATCAGTGTAGTATTCTGACAGTTTAGGATTTTCCAGATTCTTGCGTTAAATTTAATGCCTCTTCTCCTCGCAGCACACGCTTCCTTACCAAATTCCCAGCTGCTTTGGAAATTTTGTGTTTGTCATTAATGTTATCACACAGCTTATCAGCATTGACGGCATGTAATGATGAACGTGTCATACTGATGACCAGCTTAAAAGGCACGAGCTTACTTTCATGCTAATGCAAAGTCTTTTTATAGTTTACGTTAATTTTAGTGTAAAACGGTTTTCTAATGTTTGCAACACGAAAGATCATGTTGCCTGTGAAGAGAGACAGTTTTGCTTCTTTTCCGGTTTACCATGTTTGATTTTTTTTTTTTTTTACTGTTTCCAATCATTTTATTACTCACCATGTTTGATTTTTATCTGCAGCATCTACAACCATCTGACATATGAATTTACTTGTTGATTCTTTTATTGTCTGCCTCCTCCCAGGCTAAAATATAAGCTCCATAAAAACAAGGGATTTTGGTCTGCTCTGTTCACTGCCTCTTGAACAATGCCTGGCTCATAGTAGGTGTTCAATAAATAGTTGTAAAACGAGTGAATCGCCTCACCTGCCACAGAGAAGGGACTTAGCAAATTACAGCAAGTAATAACTATTGTTATTTTAACATGACATTTCACCGTAACAATAATAATTAAGCCCCAAAATAAGTTTTCATTGTGCCAAATTGTCTACAGTGCAATAAATAAAGAACACTGGGATTCCGGCTGCTCTGGAGTCCCTGGGTGGATCCCAACTCACTCCTGGCATCTTCTCTCAAGTAATTCCTGTGGCCATCATAGATGACAACTCACTTTAAATGCCAATCTACACAGAGGAACTTCTGTAAACAGGCCACTCTGTCTTGTCATCTCTGCTCAAATCCTCCACAGCATCCCTTGTGGCCAGGGCTGGCCTGGCCAGACTGCTGGCCAAGTGGCCAGGGTCCAAGTCTGTAAAGCTGGAGCTGGGACAGGGCCTCCTGCCAAAGGCAGCACACAAGACTGAGAGCCAGGGGCAGCCTGTCACAGCCCACTAGGAAAAGCCTGGGTTCCAGTACAAACAGAAGCCAGAGGGCCAAGGGCAGAGCTAAGGCTAGAGTGTTAGAGCCAAGAGCTCAAAGCAGGCCAAGAACCAGTACAGGGAAGGGGGTGGGGGGGCAGGGGTGTGTACTTGGTCATGGTCTGCAGGACCTATCAGGGCTGGCACTGGTGTCTATGGGCAGCAGGGCAGGCCTCAGTAGGATGGGCTGGTGTAAAGGGCCTGTGGCAGAGTAAACATCCTCACCTTCACAGCATATTCTCTACTGAGCGCTTTCTCCACAACACACCTGTGGATTCTGCGTAACTTGCTGGGAAAGGCTACTCCTTTTCTCGGGGGCTAATTAGGAACGCAATCACTCTTCCCATTCCTAAATACCTTCTAAGGTGAGCTGACCTCAGAGTCTTACTCCATTTTAGATATGATCGCCCACCTGGTATTTCTTTAAAAACAAAGACAGGGGCGCCTGGGTGGCTCAGTCTATTGAGCGTCCGACTTCGGCTCAGGTCATGATCTCGCGGTCTGTGAGTTCGAGCCCCGCGTCGGGCTGTGTGCCGACAGCTGGAGCCTGGAGCCTGCTTCGGATTCTGTGTCTCCCTCTCTCTCTGCCCCTCCCCCGCTCACACTCTGTCTCTCTCTGTCTCAGAAGTAAACATTTAAAAAAAATTTTTTTAATAAAAAACAAAGACAAAAACCATCTTAAACCGAGACTAAAATTCTGACCGAAATAATAATTATACTATGATAAATACAAATATAAAGCCACTAATCTCCTGCCAGTTCCCCTTCAAACTGATCTGAGAGTGGACTTCCTGAGACGACAGTGGATGGTTTTAGATCAGTGGTTCTCAAACTTTATGGTCTCTGGACCCCTTTCCATTCTTAAAAATTATTGAGGATTCCAAAGAGCTTTTGTTTATGCAGGTTATGTCTATCAAGATACCATACTAGTAATGCAAACTGAGAGTTTAAAAATTTTTTATTCATTTAAAAATAATAATACTATACCCATTACATGTAACTGACATAATTCTTATGAGAAATCACCATAACTGGGACACCTGGGTGGCTCAGTCAGCTGAACATCTGATTCTTGACTTCAACCCAGGTCATGATCTCGTGGTTCATGGGATAGAGCCCCCAGTCGAGCTCCATACTGTGAGTGCTTGGGACTCCCTCGCCCTCTCTCCCTGCTCGTACTCTCTGTCTCTCTCAAAACAAATAAACGTTTTTTTAAAAACCTTTAAAAAGGGGGCACCTGGGTGGCTCAGTCAGTTAAAGTCCTGACTTTTGGTTTCGGCTCAGGCCATGATGTCACGGTTCATGAGTTCAAGCCCCACATTGGGCTCCGTGCTGATGGTATGGAGTCTGCTTGGGATTCTCTCTCTCTGCCCCTCCCCTGCGCAATCTCTTTTTATCTCTCTCAATCTCTAAATAAATAAAGTTAAAAAGAAAGAAAGAAAGAAAGAAAGAGAACATTAAAAAAATAAAGAACTCCCAAACCAAAAAAATCAGTGAGAAGAATGACGTTGTTTTATATTTTTACAAATTATTTTAGCATCTGGCTTAACGAAAGACAGCTAAACTCTCATATTTGCTTCTGCGCTCATATTTGCTTCTGCTGCCATATGTTGTTTTGGTTGAAGGTTATGATGAAAATCTGGTGTCACACACGTAGTTGGAAATCTACTTTTCAGGTAGTACCTGAAAGGGTCTTGGGTACCCCCAGGGGTCCTCAGACCATACTTCCAGAGCCACGGGTTTAAATAATAATGACACTGCCATGCCCAACACCCATGTGGGTCATGGGGATGAGGACAAGCAGAACTCGGGATGAGAGAGAAGATGTTGGGGTGGGGGAGGCAACGCAGGCATGGAATGGGTACTCTGTTATTCAAATATCTGCCCTCACTCCTCACTCCTGTTAGCCAGGAACAGCTTGATCCTAACTGTCTTCCTCCTGGGGAAAGGAAACATTGGGACAGAGCATTCCTATAAGTCAGCCCTGAAACATGACTGGCAGAGACCAAATGCTGAATGGGAACAATTTGGGGTAGACAGCAGAGTCCTGGGAAAGAAGGATAAGAGAGCGGTACTCAAGCCAGGATACACACTGGACCACTTGGGAAATTTAAATACTGATTGATTGAGTGAAAGCCTGGACGGCAGGAGTTTGGAAAGTTCCCCCAGATAATTCTAATGTGCGGCCAGGGATAAGAACGGCCAGGTTTAAGTGGGCTCAAAAAGCAGACCAGCTGGGTTCAAATCTGTGTTCCACTCATTACATATACAACTTAGTAGATGCATAACCTCGGGCCAACTACCCGTCTTCAATTTACTCATCTGTAAACTGGAAACACCATTATGGATGGTGTGGATATTAAGTGAGATCATCCATTTAAAGTTCTTGGTGCTGTGACTGGCATTAAATACGTACTCAGTAAGTCTGAGCTGTCATTATGGGGTATGGTGATTTTGGTGCAGGCCGTCAGCCTCAGTCGACCCCAGTTTCAGTGTTCCCATAAAGTAGATCTCCCGCCTAGGTCCTCTGTCTCCCCAACTCTGGAAATACAGGGAGTCGGTGGCTTCCCCCACCCAGGATTTCCACAGGGGAAGAAGAGGACAGTTGGCTTAGGGCCACAAATGTGGCATCACCAGAAACAGGCACGTGAGAAGTCAGCGAGGTGCAACGATGTTCACACTGTGCATGTGCTCACACACATGTGCGTATAACTCTGTAGTCAGACTCGGATATTGTTTTTTCCTTTTGAAATCATTAGGACATCTCAAATCTACTGCAGATGGCAGAGGGGAAAACACAGAGTGGAAACATTTTAATGGCTTATTCTTGGCCGGTGGCCTGTCCATAGAGACCTGGAACGAATGAGACTCACTCCTCATTTGTCCTCAAGAACATCATCATTACACATTCCACACAGCATTCTGCCTTGGAGCTCATCGGATCATCCACAAAAGTTAACAGCAACACGAAACGGGGGCCAGGGAAGGATGGAAAGACCTGGAAAGCTCTCTGAACAGGCAGTATAGCCATGACTCAATATTTTTATTAAGAGGCAGAATGAATCATGTAACACTCCTTCTAGAGTTACTGGACGTGGACAGCTCCTCCAGCAGTTTACAGGGCAGAATTTGAGAGCCTTCAAAAATAGATGTGCCGCTGAGTTTCGTGACATCCACCCAAAGAGATGAGCCTGCTGTGCTGATGACCGACTAGTTTAATTTCCTTCAGGTTCATTGGCTTTTGCGAATTCACGCAGAGAAAAGCGCCAAATGGGCTGAAGTAAGTCACAGAAATGAACCGGAGGGATTGTCTGGGACCAATCCTGTGGCTCCTGGAGGAATAAACCTAATCAACCTGGACAGGGTTGTCCAGGCTGCCCAAGACCATGGAAGGAGCCACTGAAACAGCAAGATAATTGGATCCAGGGATCAACAGCTTCGGCGGGAGCAAGATTACACAGGCTAATCCTTCAGACTCAGTAGGATGAGCGGCAATTAGTAAACTTCATTAAGGGATCAACTGTCACATCCGGTCTTGAATACTGACACTGAGTGAGGCTATGGACATATTGGACTGATTAAGAGGAGGCTGACCACGTGTCAAGATTTCACCTTCCATCTAGCCCCATGCCAGATGCACTGGAGACCAGACTCTCACTCATACAGTGGCTGAAATCAAAGAGGGTTGGGGTCGTTTGCTTTTTGTCTTTTTTCTTTGCCGGTTGTATTCACAGCTCTGAACGTATGCTCCACTGAGAGGCAGTTTACTAGCTTAAAACCCACTTTGCCAAACTGCTTGGTATGAAATGATTTTTCAGGCTTTGCAAGCATGCTTCCCTCTGTTATGTGGTCATTTTCTTTCCACATGCTGTCCTTCTAAGTGTGCCCTTGTCACCTCGGAGGTGGCTACAGTACTCCCACAGGGGGTGCCAAAGCTCTACCTTTTGACCAGATGATCCTGGGTCTGTCCTTGCTCAGGACAGCCAACCACAGGGGGTGGCAGGGTGGTGATCTATTCACCTCAGGTCCCCCACTGGCTCTGATCCACATTTCACAGAAACAAGCCTTCGATGGCCTCCAGAATGGGGAAGACCTCCACCCCCTCAGTCCTCAGACTCCCCTCCACAGCTTGCACTGGGCAGGAAAGAGTCAGGCTCCCTGCAGGATAGGTTCCTGAAGCTTATTCCTCATTCAAGCCCCTTTCCTAGGGTCTCACCAGGAGTTTTGTTTTGTTTTGTTTTGTTTTGTTTGTTTTGTTTTGTTTAATGAAAGTGTTAGGTTTAAGGAAGCTATGGAGTTGAATGAAATGGATGGAAATCAATTTTTTTTAAGTTTATTTTTTGAGAGATAGTGCAAGCAGGGGGGAGGGGCAGAGAGAGAGGGAGACCAAGGATCCGAAGTGGGATCTTGCAAAGCCAGTAGAGAGCCCCCCTTGGGGCTCAAACTCATGAACCGTGAGATCACGACCTGAGCCGAAGTCAGATCCTTAACCAACTGAGCCACCCAGGCGCCCCTGGAAATCAGTTTAAACTCGGCTAAAACATATAGCTCCTAATGTTCACTTCACGAAGGAGTTCTCTAATCACATATTCTTTATTTCCTTCTTTCTTTTTAATGAGGCTAAATTGACTAAAATAATTTCACTGAGTTTAGAATGGCAATGTTTAGACAAACAAGACTCATACATTTTGGACAAGTCTAACTGCTTTAAAAGCCTATCAAATTAGTTCATTGCATTTCTCAGATATTTGAATTTATGCCCCAAATTACATTTCTTTTGCAAACAAATATGTCATTACTTCTGCTGAGTCCCCAATTCCCTAGCCTGTGATCTTCAGAGACGTGAATGTGTGGGCCAAGGGAAGGAGATCAATTAGGTTACGGGGGAGTGGGGCAGGAAAAAAAGGCTGAAAGGGCACCTGGGTGGCTCAGTTGTTTACATGTCTGACTTCCACTCAGGTCATGATTTCATGGATCGTGAATTCATGCCCGCACTGGGCTCTGTGCTGACAGCATGGAGCCTGCTTCGGATTTGCTGTCTCCCTCTCTCTCTGCCCCTTCCCACTCCCACTCTCTCTCTCTCTCTCAAAAATAAATTAAAAAACATTAAAGAAAGAAAGAAAAAAGGGGCTGAAGAAGGCATTTCCCCATACCAATGACAGTTTTCCCTGGGACAAAATAAACATCCTTCCACAAGTCACAGAAGTAAACAACAAAAATAAAAATATTTTTCTTTCTCTTTCTGTCTCTCTGTCTCACTCATATGCACATCACAGCAAAATAACAATGAAACATACCTGTTCCTGAATTGCACGTTTTAACAGAGGTAGACCCATGGCAAACTGCACTCTCTGAAATGTCAAAGCTCTCGTTTCATCCAGACTTAAATCATACCTGTGAAGAACAGACACAAAATGAGTGTTAAGGCACTGACTTGGTGACTCTGAGTAGAGCCTTTGGACCAAGGGATGTGACAGAGCAGACAGTTTTGAGAGTAAGTATCCCTCTCTTACATGATACTGCAGGTCAAAGGAGGCCAGCTATGTGTGTAACACAGACCATGTGTTCAATATAGTGGGGTACAAATGGAACGAAAGACAGAAGGATTTCCTGAAAGGGTGACTTTAAAACAAGACTCCAGCATCCCCTCTTCAGGTGCAAAAGATTTTCATGTACCCAAAATGACTCAAGAGCAGCTACTAGGGAGAGGGGGGGAGAAGAGAGTGACCTGTGTGGTACAAGGGGCGGACTGTACTGGCCATGAGGACTGTCACTTAGAGTTTCCTTCAAGAGAACCCAGAGTCGGGAGCAGTTTCCAAACAAGCTCCAGCTGCCATACCTTGGAATTAATAGTGGCATTCACACCAGGCTACTTTCCTCTTGCCTGCTCCTAGCTGTGATTGAGTAGGGTAACATTCTAGATAAAGGCCATTATTGCCCAACAGGCAACTTATGCCAGGAGACCCCCCTCTGCCACTGGCCCACTGAGACTTTCTTATAACTGCACTGTGCCCTTCTCTCTCATTCCACAGTGTCAGCCCTGCCTGCACACACTCTGAAGCTTCTCTCCACCTCCTCCAGCTCCCTTACATTATCTTCCACAGACCCCAGCCCCTCCCATAAGTCACCCACTCATCTAGTCCCATCCTGGCATTTGCTTCTCAACAAACCTAAACTGACACAGAGGGGGAGATTCCACTCTTCCATCTAAAATGTTTAAATGCAAAGCATAACCTGAGCCTGAAAGAAACCTCATTCAGGTTTGACCCTTGGCTCTGTGTGACCAACATCAAGTGACCTGGCTTCCTAGTACCTCCATCCTCTCATCTGGAAGATGGGAATGATAATTGCACATAACTCAGAGGATTGTCACCTCAAATGCTTATCCCAGTTCCCAGTGCTTGCATATTTATAGTAAGTGCTCAATAGTATTAACCTCCATTCATACCCTTAGTTACCACCCCACCCCCCCCCAAACTCTGTTAGATCCCTTTTTACAGTCTCAGCACCCAACCCAAGGCTGGCCACACTATGCTCCATTAAACTTATTTTCTTCCTATAGTTTCATGACCAGATCCTGGAGACAGCGTTCCCATGTATGTCCCAAAAGGCATGCCAAATACATATACTATCCCTATATAAAGTTCATTCCTAACAAGAAATACAAACTGAATGGGTGCAGGGTCCAAGTCTTGAACTGTCTAGCCCTCTGGACCAGCACAGTGTCTCACATTTCCTAAATACCTGCTGGTTGATTGCCTCAGACCAAACAAGAACCAATCTGATTATCTTGACTTTCTCCCATCCATTCAGCTGGCAGATAACAAAAAATTCAAGGGGACCCACCATTCATCCTGGAATGTAAAATAAATGCCAACACTCACCCCCCAGAATGCCAGATGGACACAGAAACTCCCCAACAGAAGAATCTTCTCTTTTTCTTTTTACGAGTCAACTAGCAGACCTGATCTGAAAACCACTAGTGGGGATTTCAGTATACACATTACTGCATTCAATCAACATTTTCCCTCAGGAGAACAGAAAACAAAAATTCCATCTTCAATGAAACTAGGAGTCAGGGAAAAATCTCCAGATACTCACATAGAGGTAAAACCTGCTAATGCATCTGAATTGATGCAGGATTTGGGCAGGAGGAGGTGGAAAGAAGAACCACAGAAAGAGATATCACAGCACAAGGGCCAAATGGTGGTAAATCTTAAAACACACTGGCAAAAATGCACTTCCTAATGTAAGATGTACACACTGAGATGTATAACTTGGAGCTTTAATCTGGAAGAGCAAGATAAGGATGGCAATGAGCTAGCAGGTAAGAAGGCTCGCTGGTCCCTGAGCCAGGTTTAGGGTCCGGGCAGTGAGCAGAATCACAGGGACAGGCCATGTTTTAAAGAAGCAGTCTATCTCTGTGGCAGCAAGGAAGGGAAAAGGTTCTATGTTATGAAAAGGGACTACCCTGAACCACCATCCCAACTTCTCCTGCTCCCCAACCCTGAAACCTCTTAGAATAACCAGGCCAGGGGTACCTGGGTGGTTGGTTAAGTGTCTGACTCTTGATTTCAGCTCAGGTCATGATCTCATGGTTTTGTGGGTTTGAGCCCCACATCGGGCTCTGCGCACTGACCATGTGGGGCCTGCTTGGGATTCTCCCTCTCTCCCTCTCTCTCTGCCCCTCCCCTACTCGTGTTCTCTCTGACTCTCTCAAAATAAATAAATAAACTTTAAAAAAGATAAAAGCAAAGCAAAGAAAGCAGCAAAAATGAACTACTGGGACCTCATCAAAATAAAAAGCTTCTACACAGCAAAGGAAACAATCAGCAAAACTAAAAGACAACTGACAGAATGGGAGAAGATACCTGCAAATGACATATCAGATAAAGGGTTACTATCCAAAATCTATAAAGAACTTATCAAACTCAACACCCAAAAAACAAATAATCCAGTGAAGAAATGGGCAAAAGACATCAATAGACACTTCTCCAAAGAAGACATCCAGATGGCCAACCGACACATGAAAACATGCTCAACATCACTCATCATCAGGGAAATACAAATTAAAACCACAAAGAGATACCACCTCACACCCATCAGAATGGCTAACATTAACAACTCGGGCAACAACAGATGTTGGCAAAGAGAAAGCATCTCTTGTGCATTGTTGGTGGCAATGCAAGCTGGTGCAGACACTCTGGAAAACAGTATGGAGGTTCCTCAAAAAACTAAAAATAGAACTACCCTACGACCCAACAATTGCACTACTAGGCATTTATTCAAGGGATACAGGTGTGCTGTTTTGAAGGGATACATGCACCCCCATGTTTATAGCAGCACTATCAACAATAGCCAAAGTGTGGAAAGAGCCCAAATGTCCATCGATGGATGAATGGATAAAGAAGGTGGTATACACACACACACACACACACACACACACACACACACGCACAATGGAGTATTACTTGGCAATCAAAAAGAATGAAATCTTGCCATCTGCAACTATGTGGATGGAACTGGAGGGTATTATGCTAGGTGAAATTAGTCAGTCAGAGAAAGACAAAAATCATATGACTTCACTCCTATGAAGACTTTAAGAGACAAAACAGATGAACATAAGGGAAGGGAAACAAAAATAATATAAAAACAGGGAGGGGGACAAAACAGAAGAGACTCATAAATGTGGAGAACAAACTGAGGGTTGCTGGAGGGGTTGTGGGAGGGGGCATGGGCTAAATGGGTAAGGGGCACTAAGGAATCTACTCCTGAAATCATTGTTGCACTATATGCTAACTAATTTGGATGTAAATTTTAAAAAACAAATAAATAAATAAAATAAGAAAAGAAAAGAAAGAAAAGAAAAAAGAAAAGAAAAGAAAAGAAAAGAAAAGAAAAGAAAAGAAAAGAAAAGGTCAGGCCAGCAATCATCCAATAGTATTCAAGTAATCCAATTACAAGTAATAAAAAGATACTAGCATAGAATTGATACAATGATCCTATAAGAAAAGTGGAGAAAAAGAGCAGCAAATCCATTAACAAGGCAAAACACTACCAGAAAAAAGGTCTGGTCAAAAAATTGTGACCAAATATTATCTGTATGTTAAGTGAAACCAGTGGTGTAATAAAGCCAGCTTAAATCAGTTCATGGGATGCAACTGTTAGATGTTAAAGAATTTTTGTGGACTGGTTTTTAAACACAGCCATTATCAAAAATTAACCTATATGAAGTTACACTTCAATAAATTACATTTATAAATAAAGGCAATAAAAGACTCAAACTCATCACTTCCTAATTATTTTGTCATATTTTACTATCATCTATGAGCTTCAGGTTATTTATGTCTATTGGTGGAAATTCTACATAATGGAGGACTTCTGGTTCTGCCAGCATGAAATAGCCCCATTCTTTCTCCCAGATTCTCCCTCTTACACAGGAAAAAACCCGTGAACCGTACGCAATAAACAAACATAGGAAGATTCTGATAGGTGCAAAGAAGGCAGGCCACCTGGGGGGCACTCAGGGCTTGAGGAATGGCATGTCAGGGGATTCTCTGAGTCTCCTTATTGCTTCCCGTCTATGCTGCACAAGAGGCTTTAGAATCTTCTAACCCAGAATTTCCAGCAGGCAGAGACAAAAAATACTCCAAGAAAAGCCTGCTCTCCCTAGCTGAAGGATGTGAAAAGGGTCTAGAGTTGCTGGGCAAATATTAGACTATCTTTAGGAACGCAGGCGGGGGAAGCGAGCCACTGGCAGTGTGGGTGTGCAGTGGGGTTCATGGGCATCAGCGAGGACAGACCTTCAGAGCACACACAGCACAGGGAGCTTGCAAAACTGTGGGCTCGGCAGAAGTCCAGCCTTAGCCTGATTCGATGGGACAGGCTGGAGTATAAATGGCACCACGGAGTTGTCTCATCCTGTCATTCAATCACGGGCAGAAAGCATAACCTCAGGCATTTCCTGGGACAGTAACTCCCATGAGTCCAGGACAATTCCCCGGAAGTTCAGCTGTGAGTTGATATCAGTCAACACTGACAGTAGCTACGAGATGAGTATACAGGTTTGGTGAAGGGATCAGGGTAGGGTGTTAACAGCAGTTGCTGAGCAGCTGGCTAAAGAAGTTAGAAAAAAAAATTAAACTAAAAGAAAGGAGAAAAAATAAATTATTAAAGGAAAAGTAGAAAAGCAATCAGTTAGAAAACAGAAAAAGTAATAACTAATAAATCCAAAATCTGGGCTCTGAAAAAAAATGTTCAGAGGTTGTTAAACATTACTCTGGCAGTATTAGCCAATGCAATTTGACAAGGGAAAGAAATTCAAGAAATGAAAATTTGAAAGAAACAGATAAAATTATGTACAGGTGATACACGTGTTCGATTGACTCTTTTAATGGCCCCTTTGCCAGATCTCCTCTGATCCCTGCGCTTTGACACTGCAGTTCTCCTAAAGAGGTAGAGTATACTTCCTCACCCCTTGAATCTGGGTTTGGCCACGTGATTTGCTTTGGTCATTAAGATATTGGTAGACTTGAGAAAAGCAAAGACTTGGGGCGCCTGGGTGGCTCAGTCAGTTAGGCATCTGACTTCAGCTCAGGTCCTGATCTCATGGTTTGTGAGTTCGAGCCCCACTTCGGGCTCTGTGCTAAGAGCTCAGAGTCTGGAGCCTGCTTTGGATTCTGTGTCTCATTCTCTCTCTGCCCCTCCCCCACTTGTGCTCTGTCTCTCAAAAACAAAGAAATTTTTTTAAAAAGAAAGAAAAGCCTTAAAAAAGAGCTACTCCATTTCTCTTCCTCCCTTGCTCCTGTGCAATCCCATGGGAATATGCTTGAGCTAATCTAAGAACATACCTGGGCTAGCTGGCCATGTGGAGGCAAGGTATAAACTGAGAGACATGTGAGGAAGAGCCTGGTTGTCTCATCCAAGGCCATTCTAGATCAGCTTACCTCCAGCAACCCCCAAACTGGAAGAGCCTAGGTAGCTTAGCCAGTTAAGCACACGACTCTTGACTGTGGCTCAGGTCACGATTTCACGACTGGTGAGACCAAGCCCCTCAGTGGGGTCCACACTAACAGTGAGGAGCCTGATCGGGATTCTCTCTCTCCCTCTCTCTCTGCCCGTCCCCAGCTTGCGTGTACTCTCTTTCTGTCTCTCTCAAAATAAATGAATAAAAACTTAAAAAAAAAAAAAAAGAAAACTGATAAACGTGACTACATAATAACAAAAACTTTTGCGTGGCAAAACACTGTAAGAATAGTCCAAAGACAAAGGACAAAATGCAACAAGATATTTATTACTGATGTCATTGCAAAGGGCCAGTCTCCCTAATTAAAGGGCTCCTATATAACTCATTAAAAACAGACCAACAAGTAGGCAAAGTATTTGAACAGATGGCCCACAGAATAAGGAATACAAATGACACAAATATATTTTTAACTCTCTGCTGTCATATGCAATACAAGTTAACTACACTGAAATATCCATTTTTACCTATGATGTGAACAAATCTGGACAGTCTGGTAGCACCCTGTGTTGATAAGGTTATGGAGACCAGATGCCCTTATGTGCTAGCCTAGGGGAGGCAGGGAGGGAAGTATAAATCGGTACGATTTATATGTACGGCAATTAGACATTATTTATCAAAACTACAAGTGTACCCACTTTTTGACTCAGCAATTCCCCTTCCGGAAACTTATCCTTTGGATTTCGTTACACATGTGAGGAGTAAGTTATAGAATCACATAAGCTATGGATCCTCTTTTTTAATAAACTCCAGTATTTATTCATTATAAACTCTGTAATCAAAAAAGAAGAAGAAGAAGAAGAAGAAGAAGAAGAAGAAGAAGAAGAAAGAAGAGAAAAGAAAAGAAAAGAAAAGAAAAGAAAAGAAAAGAAAAGAAAAGAAAAATGTGCATCAAGTGACCTTTCAAACTACAAAGACCACACAGTAAAGTCTATGGGAATGCCATGAAGTGGGTCACACAGACAAGATTCTAAAACAGAAGTATTGGCTATTTTCTTCCCATTTCCATTCCAGTCACTTTTTGATAAAATGGTTGTTATTCATCTATTTTAAAATTTTGGGAGCACCTGGGTGGCTCAGACGTTGTGGGGCATCCAAACTCTTGATTTCGACTCAGGTCATGATCTCAGCATGTGAGACAGAGCCCCGCGCCGGGCTCCACGCTGGGTGGGGAGCCTGCTGAAGAGTCTCTCCCTCTCCCTTTGCTCCTTCCCCACAACTTCTCCCTTTGCCTGCCTGCCTCTGTCTCTCTCTCTCTCTCTCTCTCTCTGTCTCAAAATTTTTCTTAATTCACATCTATTCTCGCATTATATTAAGCTTCCTGGGGCACCTGGGTGGCTTAGTCAGTTGAGCGTCCGACTTAGGCTCAGGTCATGATCTCACAGTTCGTGAGTTCGAGCCCCACATCAGGCTCTGTGCTGACAGCTCAGAGCCTGGAGCCTGCTTCACATTCTGTGTCTCCCTCTCTCTCTGCCCCTCCCCTGCTCACGCTCTGTCTCTCTCTCTGTCAAAAATAAATAAACATTAAAAAAAATTAAGCTGCCTGCTCGTACTGACAGTAAGCATCTCATAGCAGTCAAGTTTTAGTAATGATTTTGTGTCAGTCTGTGCAGAAAAATAAAACATACTGCAAGGTCAAGTGAGGATGGTTCGTGCACAGATACTACACACACTGGCCAAAGCACCTGACAAATTATTAAAAACTATAAAATAAACTCAAGAAAACCGGGTGACTCTTAAATAGCTCCCAACTATTAAAACCAAAGCTGAAGAAATTCGGTATTCAAAAAAGAAAAATGTGGATCACGAGACATTAAAGAACATTCCTCAATAGAGACAAGTTAGACATTTCAGTGAGAGGTCTACCCCATTCCCCTGCACACCCTCACTCCCAAAACGCACTACCAGAGATGTGTATAATATTACACGGGCCGAAACAGCAATTCAGCAGCACAACATTGCAAGCATCTAAAAGATGAGTGATTGAGTGAAGGACAGTGCATCCGTATAATGAGATTGTTACAGAAAAAGGAAGATCTCTCTACGTGCCAACATAAGGAAATTGCCAAGATAAGTTTTAGAAAAAAAATTTTTTTTCAACATTTTTTTTTTCAGAGACAGAGACAGAGCACGAGCAGGGGAGGGGCAGAGGGAGAGGGAGACACAGAATCCGAAGCAGGCTCCAGGCTCCGAGCTGTCAGCACAGAGTCCGACATGGGGCTCAAACCCATGAACGCAAGATGATGACCCAAGCTGAAGTCAGATGCTCAACAGACTGAACCACCCAGACGCCACATCAAGATACGTTTTAAATGAAAAAAGCAAGGTGCAAACAAGTGAATACATTACTTTTACTGTTAAAAAGCAGCGGGGGGGGGGGGGGGAGGGGGGGGAGGGAGAAGACTACATATTTGCTTGCATATACATTGTTGCTATTGCCATTCTCTTCAAGGACACACAGAAACTATTAACAGTGTTGACTGTTTGTGTGTGTGGGGTGGAAATGGGGGAAACTTGGCAAATGGCAAATAGCACTCTACCTTTTTATGTCTTCTGACTTTTCAATCACATTGAGATGTATTTTTAAAAAACACATTTAAAAAATATTTTAGGGGTGCCTGGGTGGCTCAGTTGGTTGAGTGTCCGACTCTTGATTTTGGCTCAGGCCATCATCTCATGGTCCGTGAGTTCAAGCCCCACGCTGGGCTCCATGCTGACAGTTTGGAACTTGCTTGGGATTCCCTCTCTCTCTCTCTCTCTCTCTCTCTCTGTCTCTCTGTCTCTCTGCCCCTCCCCTGTGCTCTCTTTCTCTCAAAAAACAAAACAAAACAAAAACGGGGGGGGAAGGAGGCAAAGATAAAAGGTTTCTCTAAATGTGTATTAATTTTTTAAATTGTGCACTTAAAATGACCACTAGATGGCGATTGCTCTTCATTTGAACTGCCACCGCGAGGCATTTAGGCAAGAAAGAAATTAAAGCAGGATGAAGAAGTCTTGGAAACTGCCTGAAACCTTGAGCATCTGATTATCTTAATAAAAATACCTAGATTCCTAACACTTTTCAATAAAAAAAAAGTAACCACCTCGGCAATGGAAAAAAAACGGGATTTTAAGAATAGCGCCCACCCTGAAACTCTCCAGATTCCTACACGACATGAATAACTGTGCGTTTTCAGTCTTTAAATATCAATCTCCACACCTAACAATTTTCATAGGCCACACCTCAGATGCTCTTTGTAGAACAATGGGGCATAAATCATCCACCAGAATTATTTTTCGGTATTTCAACATACATAATTTCTCTGTCTTCTTCAATCCGTAAGATACGAAGATACGGCAAATATTATTCTCCATGCCTCAGACTGCGGACAGAGGCCCTGTGGAATTAAGAGCCTTGGCAGGCCCTGGGTGGATGGTGTGGGTGTCAGGATTAGGAGCTGTGGGACACCATGAGGACAGCTGTGGGGGTACACAGAGGGCCCAGCTCTGCCCCTGGCAGTTCCACCATCACCTGACTTATCTACTGGTGTTCTGTGTAGGATTTCGCTTGGAAGGAAGACAGTGCCATTACTAACAACAAGCTTGAAAACCTCTGCCCCAGCATGTGCCACCAGCAAGAACTGAAACGAGGTACTAATGTCATCTTCCCTCGGAGAGGCGGGGGGTTTAGACACCCAGCAGAAGTCAGATACCTGTCTAGGAAGTCTCACGTGTGCAATCAAGAGCAAACTACAAGGTACAAAGTAAATACATAAATACAGAAATACAGAAATAAGCATAAACGCCTATTAGAATGGCTAAAATAAATAACACTGACTGTATCGAGTGTTGAGGAGGATGTCGAGCATCTGGACCTCTCCTTTGCTGGCGGTGGGAATAAGAAATGGTACAGCCACTCTGGAAGAGGCTGACGGTGTCTTATGAAGTTAAATGGAACTCAGCAATCCCATAGCAGGTATTTACCCAAGAGAAATGAAATCCGTTGTTTACACGAACACTTATACACGAATGTTCGCAGCCACTTGGCGATTGCCCCAAACTAGAAACAGTCCAAATGTCCCCCAAGTGGGGACTAAAGTGTGGTACATCTGTACAAGGTGGTATTGAGCAAAAAAAGGAGTGAACCACTGGTACACGCGACAACTTGAATGGATCTCAAAGGCATTGTGTCGAGTGAAAAAAAAAAAGTCACGTACTATAGGATTCCAATTTTATAACATTCTCAAAAGGACAAATTATAGTGCTGAAGAATAGATCGGTGGCTGTCAGGGGAGAGAGTTACAGGGAGAATCTGACTCTAGAGGAGAAACGGGGGGGGGGGGCGCCTGGGTGGCTCAGTCGGTTGAACACCTGACTTCGACTCAGGTTGTGACCTTGAGGGGTTTGTGGGTGTGAGCCCCACGTCGGGCTTGCTGCTGTCAGTGAGGAGCCCACTTCGGATTCTCTGTTCCCTTCTCTCTCTGCCCCGCCCCCACTTGTGTTCTCTCTCTCTCTTTCTCTCTCAAAAATAAACAAACATTTTTTTTTTTTAATTAAAAGAGGGATGCCTGGGTGGCTTAGTTGGTTAAGCATCCAACTCTTGGTTTGGGCTCAGGTCATGATCTCACGGTTCGTGGGACGGAGCCCCAGGTCGGGCTCTGCACTAAAAGCGTGGAACCTGCTTGGGATTCTCTCTCTCCCTCTCTCTCTCTGCCCTTCCTCTGCTCATGCTCTTTCTCTCTCGAAATAAATAAATAAACATTCTTTTAAAAAAGAAAAATTATGGGGGCACCTGGGTGGCTCAGTCGGTTGAGCGTCTGACTTCAGCCCAGGTCATGATCTCACGGTTCATGAGTTCGAGCCCCGCGTCGGGCTCTGTGCTGACAGCTCAGAGCCTGGAGCCTGCTTCCGATTCTGTGTCTCCCTCTCCCTCTCTGTCCCTCTCCCCATCAGGCTCTGTCTCTTTCTCTCAAAAATAAATAAACGTTAAAAAAAATTTTTTTAAGAAAAATTATAAAAGAAGATAGACAAATTATAAAAGAAGATATACAAATGGCCAATAAGCACACCAGAAACTGCTCAACAACACTGGTCGCCACGGAAATGGAAATTAAAACCGTAATGAGATACCACTATACATCCGCCTGAATGTCTAGAAAAAAATAATAATAAAGCAAAATAAAATGCTAACAAGGATGTGGGGCCACTGAACTCTACTTTGTTGTGAAGATATATAATGATACAATCATTTTGGGAAAAGGCCTGTTAACTTCTCATAAAATTAAACATGTATCTACCCTATGGCTTAACAATTACACTCCTGGATATTTACCCAAAAGAAACAAAATGCTCACAAAATTCTTGTAGTAGAACGTTCAGATCAGCTTTATTCATAACAGCCCCAAACTGGAAACAGCCCAAGTATCCATCACTAAGAGAACAGAGAAATAAACTGTGATTTATTATAAACTGTGATTTATTATATAAACTGTGATCCCATGGAATGGGATACTGCTTAGCAATAAAAAGTAATATACTACTGATACACATGCATGACGTGTATTAACCTAGAAAACATTATGCTGAGCTCTCTCGAATCACTTGTTCTGCAGGAAGCCAGCTGCCATGATGTGAGGACACTCAAGTCGCTTTATGGAGAGTCCCACACGGGGAGAAATTGAGGCCTCCTGCCAACAGTCATGTGGGTGGACCATCTTGAGAGTGGATCTTCCAGCCCCAGTCAAACCTTCATAGGACTTCAGACCTGAAGTCCTACGTGCAACCTCACGACAGACCCAGAGCCACCCAGCTAAGACGCTCTGAAATCCCCACCCACAGGAACCGGGTGAGATAATATGTATTACCTTTTATGATGCTAAGTTTTGAGGTCATTTGTGACATATCAATAGATAAATAATACACATGTCATTCTCACACACACACACACACACACACACATACACACAACTGACGGGCAGGAACTAATATCTTATTTTTAAAACACTTTAACAATATGTAATACACCAAGAATAAGACATGAGTCATAAAATGATAGCCTAATGAATTATCGCAAAGAAAACGCACCTATATAATCCTCATCCGCGTCAAAGAAAATCACACTATGTCACCAGCACACAGAATCTCCTCTCAATCATTACTCCCTCTCTCCTGCCCACTGCTAGCTGCGCTCTTGACCTGTAACTCCATCAATTATTTTTGACTGCTTCTGAATATTACAGAAATGAGATTAGACTCTATGTATTCTTTTGTGTCTCATTTCTTTTGCTCCACATGGCTAGTGAGATTTATCTTTGGTATCTACCGCAGCTGTGGCTCATTCATTTTCACTGCTGCACAGGATTACGTTGAATTAATATACCACCAAAAATATGCTGAGTGAACATATCGTGTGACTCCACTTACATTAAACTCTAAAACAGACAAAATTAAAATATAGTGGGGGGGGGATCCACAATAGTGGTTACCTCTGGGAAGATAAAAGCAAGGATTGAGTGGAAAGGGCATGAGGGAACTTTCTGGGGTGATAGTAACGTTCAATATTTTGATAGAGGTTTGAGTTACATAGGCGTATGCAGGTGTCGAAACTCTGCGAGTGGACATTTAAGATTTTTGCATTGCATTGCATTTTAAGCAAAACACGACAAAACAAACACCTGAACACATTTCGAAGTCTCGTTCATGATATGCACACTGAATTATCTCGGGGGAGGGGGGACTTTGAAATGCATCCCAAAAGTGAATTATGGTGGATAGAGGGATGTGTAAATGAACAAACATGTAATACAGCAAATACAATAATATGTTCATGGTAGGATCTAGGTGGTGAATATATGGAACTCAGTGTTAAAGTCTTTCAATTCCGTTATATGTTTAAATTTTTTAAATATAAAACTGGAAGAAAGTAGATGACCAGAAAGGGGAATTATGGTAGGGCATCATTTCCTTATGTAAAAATGAGACCTTCAAGGACAGATCTTGGTTTCTAAAAACTATTCTCAAATAAAAGGAACACGGGCTCACTGGAGAAACGGGCAGAGAAAATACAAGATGAGCCCGGAACATCTTGCGGTATTAGAAAGTAAAGAAGTCCTTCAAAAAAAAGTCCCCAAAGGATGGAGGCGTGTCAAGGGGACACAGGAGACGACTGAAAGAGCCCCCTGGGGTCAACGCTGGAACGATGAGGACAACAAAATGAATGACGTCCTACTGGACTGTGACACAGTCATAAAATAAATCTGCAGGAGTCCATAGTGATACAAATAGTTAAAATAAATAAATACATAGGGAAAAGAGATGAATAGCTTGAAATAATTTGTGTAGCTACCTCCCCCTCTAGCAGGGGGGGCTTCACCTGTCTCCACACCACTACTACTGTCCCATGAGCGTCGGCTGTGCTTAACGACCTGCTTGCAGAGGGGAACTGTCATTTTACAATGAAAAGATCTGATAAACACTACCCCGCCCGGGGTTTCAAGGTCAACATCGCCACTGATGTTGATAGTATGTACCCCCTGTTATAACTGATGAGAAGGGTACTTGCCCTCATACTCTTCCCAAAAGCCCATAACCTCCATCTAGACATGAGAAAAACATCAGACAGACCAAACTGAGGGTACTCAACAAAATACACGACCAAAGCTTTTCAAAAGTGTCAAGGTCAAGAAAAGCACGGGAAGACTGAGGATCTGTCACAGGTCAGAGGACGTTAAAGAGACATGACCACAAAACATAATGTGGCATCTTGGATGGGAGCCTGGAACGGAAATAAGACACTGGTGGAAAAAGTGAGAAAATTCTAATGCAGTCTAGAATTTAGGTAATAGTAATGAACCAGTGCTGCTTTCTTCGTTTTGACAAACGTACCGTGGTTGTGTCAGATGTTGACAACAGTGGAAACTTGCTGAGGGGTATACGGGAACTCTATTTTCTTCACAATTTTTCTAAAAATTGAGAATTATTCCAAAATTAAGTCCATTTTGAAAAGAGACAAGAAACAAGGCGACAATAACAACAACAAAAAAGATCTTTGTGCATTTTTTGAAAAACCTTGTAAAAACCCAACAAACCGAAAACCGCTTTAAAAAAGCAGTTGTGTGTTATTTTTTTCCTCTCAAAATCTAAATCAAAAATCAGTTTTAGGGCAATGGAAAGCACATTTTCAGATACCAAGCGTGAATGCCCTCCTGACAAGAAATATCCTTGGTGCCGAGCCTTATCTGGGCGGCACCCACGTTCTGGAGTGAATACTGACAAGAACTTGGAAACCAACTCTGGTGTCACAGGTTGCCTCTGCTTCACTAACCTGTTCTTTTGTCCTGGTCCCTTTAATCATTTTGCTTCGGGAGACATCTCCAGCTTGGCCCAGGTTAAACTCCCTCGGTCACTCTCTTCTCGTTGAAAATGGCAAAAATCAAAACGCTCCGTCTCCCTTAGGAAATGAGGCGGGACCCACTGCCAGGCCTTCGCACAAATGAAAGGCAGCAGTGAAGAACAGACCCCCAGAAGCAGCGAGAAGAGAAACCCTCAGTCTTCCAGTAAGTGCCACAGCTGCCTCACAACTTGACCTTCCACCTTCCAGAGCCTCCACCCACCCCCGTGAGCCCTCGCACAGCCTGGATGACCTGACCCTGAATGGAAACAGAAACCGTTAAATCATCCTGTGGTAAGTGTCAAAGACTAAGGCCCTGAACCAGCAAGGGTGACAGAAAACGCTACGGGAAGGGTTTTCTAAGCACTGCGGTTTAATTGTAGCTGTGGGGTTCGCTCAACCACAGAGAAGTACACTTGCTCAGTGGCAAACTCCACGAAAGTAGCAGAAAGAAGGCAGGGAGAGAGAGAGAAAGGAGGGAGGCGGGAGAAAAGATCCTCTCGGCCAGAGACAAAAATGTGATGGGAATCCCTGACGGGAGGCATTGCCAATCCACATTCCCGCATCCTTGGCCTGCCGGCCAGTGACTGCGGGTGAAGAGATGCTCCCTCTCCATCCTTCCTTTCGGTCTTCCTTCCCGCGCTTTCGGTAAGCGTCTGCACCACACCAAACACGGGGCACTCAAAACGGATCCGGCCTGTTCCTACCCTCAAGGAGCTCAGCCTCTAGACTGGAAGACACCGGAGGAGAAGGAGGGTCCCCAAACAGCGTGACACTGAGAGAGCTTTCACACATTATCATTAAGACCTCCGGTGGCCAGAGAGCCGTTCCTGCCTCCCCAGGGACGGCAGGGTTGTTTTCTGCAGTAGAAAGCCTTTGCTTTAGCATTTACCTTTCCTTGGTTCTGTCAGGACGGGCTGCTGGGGCAGTGAGAAGGCAGGGGAGCAAGAACCGGGTCTCTCTGCAGGATCCGCTGAGAAGTGGGGTGTGTGTGGGCTGAGAGAGGAAGTCCCCAGGAGGGAGGGTGCAGGAAGGGGACGTAAGGAGGAAAGGGTCGGAAGGGAGCAGGAAGGAAGTGAAAGGAGATATATGACCAAATGAGCAGAAGACAGGAACAGGTACAATCCCCCAAGACAAAAGATAGGAACTTTCAACAAACTCAGACATGTTCCCTCACTAGGTAAAGGTATGCGTGCCAGAGACTGCTGCTGGCTCGACCTTGCCCACCAGGACTCCGAGGGTGCCGCACCAGCTCAGCCCGAGGGGTGGCTCCTCATAGCTCCAGGCTATCATTGTGATCCCAGCCTCCAGGACGGCATCTGGCTTAGAAAGGGGACTTGAAATCTCAAACAAAGAGGATTATTTTGGGGGGTGCGAATAAGAGGTGCTGAGGCTGAAGTGACACAAGAGAGGTTGGTTGAGAAAACAGAAATGGGCGGGCAGCACCACTTAACTAAGTGTATTGGAGGATGGCTAGATCTGTGGTCGACAGGCATAAGCAGGCCTTGACGCCCTCCTAGGGCTGTGCCCTGCCCATGGAATGGTGGACTCTGCTAGCTTGCTGGGCTTTGTGCTTCCAGCTGTGGTGACACTGTTGGTCACACAAAGGACGCTTTTGGTTGAACGTTATGGTACACGTGGTCTGCAGGGGCCAAAGTGGAAACCCCTCGTCTTCAACAACAACCCGTTCGACAGCTATGTAGGAATCACCCTCAGTGGGTTAAGCAACACGCACAGGAGCCAAGGTCCCCTGCTGAACCTTGAGAGCCACCTATCCACCTACCTGTCCATTTATAAGTAAATGGGAACCGGGACCCCCCCCCCCCGCCCCCGGGCGGCTCAGCCAGTTAAGCATCTGACTTTGGCTCAGGTCATGATCTCGCAGTTCACGAGTCCAAGCCCCGTGTTGGGCTCTGTGCTGACAGCTCAGAGCCTGGAGCCTGCTTTGGATTCTGTGTCTCCCTCTCTCTCTGCCTCTCCCCCCTTCTGCGCACGCTCTCTCTCTCTCTCTCAAAAATAAAATAAAAACAGAAAAAAATTTTTTAAAAAAGCAAGTAAATGGGAACTGGAAAGATGGACATGGAAATTCCCTTGGGGGCTAATTACAACCCAGACTTCAAGGCCTGAGATCCTTCAAGGGTCAAGAAGAGGTTGAGTCAATACTCTCCCATGGCAGCCGAGGAGGAGGTGAGGAGAGCACTCAGGGACCAAGGAGTCTGCAGCGCCCTTAGTAATCCCACAGACAGTTTCAGAACAAACAGAGGTTTGCACGTGCTCCATAAAGCCATCGTTACAAAGAGACTGACAGGTAATCAGAGCCCAATGCTTGGGCTCCTGACAGCACCACCCACGCAGTTGAATTCCAGCCTCTTCGCCTGAAGCCAATGTGAGCTGTGTTTCCATCTCTGCACCCGAAACAGGAGTGACTACCCACATGGGCCAACCAAGAACTGAAGAGAAACTGACAGCAGACAAAGGATAGCAACAACATATTGGCAGCCAAAAAGTGACCAGGCAGGTGAATGGGGAGCAGACATCGCAGAACAGAGAATGCCAAGTTTATGGGGCCGGGAAGTCAACCAGCTGGTACAACTGAACTCCACTAAGGCTTGGGGATTGGAGGCTCCAGGCACCTCTGACAGCTCCAAGTCCCCTCCCCCAGCTCATCACAGCCTGAAGGTTCACTGTCAGGAGAAGGAGACGTTGAGAGAGCAACAGAGAAGGCGCACACTGAGAACAGTGGGGCCAGGGGGAGACCCCTCAGCCAGAGGCCCCACTTACCAACACTGAGGACATAACCAAACATCAGGAATGGCCTGTACATCACGGGCAGCTTTGACAACTTCCCAGCAGATGGCTATAAAGTGACTTGTTCTAACAAAATCAGAGTTAACACGCATTCTCCAGCAAACAGAAGTCAAATGTCTTAGGAAAGGAGCATTTTCTAGTTAGCCTAAAGTCACGTAGGGAGGAGCCTTGCTCACAGTCACTTTAGGCAGCCAGGATTATGACCTGTCTGTCCTTCATCCTCTACCCACCATTCCTCAGAAAACTAAAAGAGTCCTTTCTGGAGAAAGTAACTCTGTCCAAAACAAAACGTAATACTGATCTGTCACTGAAAGGGGCTACTCTGTGATCAGGAAAGCCTGTGGCCAGCAACCCTGCCTGTTTACATCAGAATTTTACTTGTATTTTTTATTTTGCTCCTATTGTGAGCAAACAGCCAAGATGGACTAGACATTTAAGGAAAGCTTCAAACACAAAAATCAGAGGTCAAAGGTACAAATGGAAAAAAAGAAAACCAAAGGAAACAGAGACAAAGCAGAGGAATAGAAAGGAACATCTAAAAATGTAAGAAATTTTGAAATCAGAAGACAAGAACAGGTGTTATTACAAAAAGGAACAAAGAGGGGCGCCTGGTAGGCTCAGTCAGTTAAGCATCCGACTTTGGCTCAGGTCATGATCTCACAGTTTGTGAGTTCAAGCTCCACGTTGTGCTGACAGCTGACAGGCTGACAGGTTGACAGCCTGAAGCCTGCTTCAGATTCTGTGTCTCCCTCTCTCTCTGTTCCTCCCATGCTCACTCTCGCTCTCTCTCTCAAAAATAAATAAACATTAAAAAATATATATGACAGAAGATATTTTTAACTCAGGAAGAGTTGGAAGATAAGTAGAGAAAATCTCCCAGGAAGTAGAACAAAAAAATAAAGAATGAGATGGAAAATAAGGAAGAAAGGATAAGAAAATCAAAGGACAAGGTCAGGGGTTTCAACATCTAAACAAAAGGAGTTCCAGATAATAGTGCAAATAACTGAAGAGCATGAGTTTCCAGATTAAAGAGCCCATTACATGCCTGACACACTGAAAGCAAAAGACACCCACATCAGATCACTCTGTAAATGATGCAACACCCGGTGCTAAAGAAGAATGCTCATAATGCTGTGGCTTCCAAAAGGAAGAAAAAGAAGCCATTTATAAAAGGTCAGGGTGCAGAAGAGGTAATATCTGTTAATAGCAATGCTGGATACATAGCCAAAAGGAATGGCATGAAGCCTTTAAAAATCGGGGGGAAATTTTATTTCCAGTCTAGAATTCTATACCCAGAAGAACATTCAGTCAATTGGAGGGTGAACATCTTCAGACATAAAAATCTCAAAAACCTCCAAAAGTGACTTCTCTTATATTCTTTCTCAGGAAGCTATTAGATGAAAGACTGTTCTGGTTCTCCATAGCTGTGTAACAATGTACCCCAAAACTTAGCGGCTTAAAAGAGCAATGCATCAGTATTCTTCTATCTCTCTGCTTCCTATCGGGAATTTGGACACACGGGAACAAGTAGGGATGGCTTGTCTCTGCTTCACAGTGTCTGGAGCCCCAGCTCAGATGACTTCAACAGCTGAGAGCTGGAGCCGTTGGGAATGGTTAGCAACTCTTCACCTCTCTTCCTGCAGCCTCTCTCCATGGACCAGCCACAGGCTAGCAGACCTTTTTACATGGACGCTCAGGACCTCAAAAGACAGGAAGTGAAAGGTGTCAGTCTCTTCGGACCTGAGCCTGGCAACTAGCATGCTGTCACTTCAGCCATATTCTGTGGGCCAAAGCAGTCACAAAGCCACCCAGATTCAAGGGGAGGGGACACAACCACACCTCTCAGTGGGAGTAGCATTAAGGAATTTGTGGCCATACTCCACAAAGGGTAACTAAGGAAGAGAAAGCCTGGGAATACAGAGGAGATTCAAAGGCAATTCCTAAGATAATACTGAAGAAACACATAGAAAGCCAATCCAGACAGAAGCCCCAGAAGGAGGTCTCCAGGAGGGATGTGTCCACAGGGGCTGGGGGAGTGGAATTGCCAATTACCTTACAGGTTTTACTAAGTTGAGAGGAGTGTAACCATTCTATACCAAACTGTGGTGTCAGTGACTGATGAGTTTATAGAAAACTAAGCAAATGAACAAAGGAGAAACTGATAAAATGATAAAAAGTTATAAAAGAAAGGAAATGAAATACAGTGCACTATGGGGCACAGCTGGGAATAATATTTATATAGTCACAGCAATGTGAATACTGGAGAGTGATTTAAATAAAAATGGTGACACGGTGATTTTCAGAGCATAGACAAAGAAAATGCAGCAGTGAGATCTTCATTTTCTATAATAGTCATTATATAGTCAAGAAGTGGTGGTTTAAGTATGTTGTTTAGGTCGATTGGAGGATTAACACAACAATCTGCACAACCTGAACCACAGAAATCAGTGAACTTGGGGAGCAAGAAGGCGAGGGAAGGGAGGTGCTTTTGCGAGCAGAGAGAGGACAGAGACTGGGGGGGCACGGGGCGGGGGGGGGGCAGAAAATACGGGAAAAGCACTCCTCCCAAAAAGCAGCTGGAGAGAAAGTGGAAAATTGGAAACAGCCGCAGGGACTAAACTAAAAAGGGAGAAAGGAGTGGGTTTAAATTCCATTAAGACTGTAAACAAGGGGAGCGCAAAGGTTGCAACTCTGCAGCTCGATACCTGGCGGTGCTCTGGTAGGAAGGGCGAATCCCCAGGAACAGGGTGGGGTCCGAGAGGTTCTTGGGCCACATGCAGAAACGTGGTTCCACTGCTGGAAGGACATTTGGTAGAGACTGTTGAAACCACCTGGTCCCAGCAGCCCCAGAAAATGGCCACATTCACTGGTGCTGGAACAAGGTCATTAAGGGTGAAGCCTGGTGCCAGATGTGTGTTGTGATTTTCCATAATCCCTGAAAAGCTGCTGCTACACTATCTAGCAAACTTTTTCTGGGGCGGGCTGGCACCTGGCCGCAGTCTCAGGGCACTGGCAGCAGCAGGATCTGACAAGTGTTCCTGGTTGCAGCCAGCATTCGGCCATTGCTCGGTGAGACCCTCCCATAGAGGGGTGGAACGGGTCAAAGACGCAGTCCTTCAGAAGTAAGGGGTCGGGGAAAACAGCCGCATCTGAGACAAAACTCAGGAGAGAGGTACTGCCTGGGGCCTGGTCATAGACAGTGAAAAAGCGGGGAGTGGACAAAAGCTAAAGACAGAAGACGGGTGCGCGACGGCTGATCAAGGAGAACAGAGTTCCAATACTAGGGACTGGGTAGCTGGGTGGCACCATTTCACTGCTCCCGTGCATGCACCTATGCACCTACGAGTGCCACAACACTCCACCCCAGTAGGCTAGCAGCGTCATCTAGTGGAGAACGGAGCCGTTACACTGAGCCCCGCCCAAGTGGGCCAACCTCATTCCTCAAGAACACAAGTCTCACCGCCTACTTAGTTTATGGACTATAAAGCACTACATAGTCTGACTTCTAGGGGAAAACGAAGTAATTTCAGTCCTATTTCAATCTATTAGCAGGTCCATCTATTCAATTTTCTTTCTTTTTTTTTCCCCTCTCTTTTACACTTCTTTTCTTTGTCTTGAATACAGAAAGAGAAAAAATTCATTTTTATTTTCAATTTTTATTAAAAATATTTTTCCTTAATTTTTTTACTATATTTTCTACTTTTGTGTAAATTTTTTCAAATTCTATTTTACTTCCATCATTTTATTTTAGTCTACTTCAGTGTATTCAACTTTTCAAATTTTCAAACGATTTCCTTTTTTTCCTTTTTCTTTTTTGTCGTTTCCATTTCTTTTCTTTTTCTTGAATGCAGAAACAGAAAAACTTCATTTTTACTTTGTTTCTATTAAAAACATTTTCTTCAATTTTTTGACTACATTTTTTGCTATTATATAAATTTTTTCAAACTCTATTTTACTTCCATCATTTTATTTTAGTCTACTACAGTGTATTCACTTTTTCAAATTTTCAAAAGATTTCCTTTTTTTCTCTTTTTCGTTTCTTTTCTTTTTCTTGAATACAGAAAGTGAAAAAATTCATTTTTATTTTTAATTTTTATTAAAAATATTTTTCATAAAATTTTTTCTACTATATTCTTTACTTTTGTATAAATTTTTTCAAATTCTATTTTACTCCCATCATCTCATTTTAGTCTACTTCAGTGTATTCATTTTTTCAAATTCTCAAACGATTTCCTCCCCCCCCTTTTTTTCTCTAAAACCACTTTCTGTCAAACCACTTTTCTGTCAAACCACTTTCAACACCCAGACCAAAACACACCCAGGATCTAGCATCATTTATTTGATCTGTGTGTGTGTGTGTGTGTGTGTGTGTGTGTGTTTAATTTTTTAATTTTAATATTTTTTAATTTTAATTTTTCTACCTCATTAATTCCTTTTCTCCCTTCAAAAATGACAAAACGAAGGAATTCACCCCAAAAGAAAGAGTACGAAGTAATGACAGCCAGGGATTCAACCAACACAGATACAAACAAGATGTCTGAACCAGAATTTAGAATCACGATAATAAGAATACTAGCTGGAGTTGAAAATAGATTAGAATCCCTTTCTGCAGAGATAAAAAGTAAAAACTAATCAGGATGAAATTAAAAATGCTATAACTGAGCTGCACTCATGGATGGATGCAGCAGTGGTAAGGATGGATGAGGCAGAACAGAGAATCAGCGATATAGAGGACAAACTTATAGAGAATAATGAAGCAGAAAAAAAAGAGGAAGATTAAGGCAAAAGAGCACGATATAAGAATCAGAGAAATCAGTGACTCATTAAAAAGGAACAGCATCAGAATCATAGGGGTCCCAGAAGAGGAAGAGAGAGAAATAGGGGTAGAAGCATTATGGGAGCAAATCATAGCAGAAAACTTTCCTAACCTGGGGAAAGACACAGACATCAAAATCCAGGAAGCACAGAGGACCCCCATTAGATTCAACAAAAACCGACCATCAACAAGGCATATCATAGTCAAATTCACAAAATACTCAGGCAAGGAGAGAATCATGAGAGCAGCAAGGGAAAAAAAAGTCCCTAACCTACAAGGGAAGACAGATGAGGTTTGCAGCAGACCTATCCACAGAAACTTGGCAGGCCAGAAAGGGGTGGCAGGATACATTCAATGTGCTGAATCAGAAAAATATGCAACCAAGAATTCTTTATCCAGCAAGGCTGTCATTCAAAATAGGAGAGATAAGGGGCGCCTGGGTGGCGCAGTCGGTTAAAGCGTCCGACTTCAGCCAGGTCACGATCTCGCGGTCCGTGGGTTTGAGCCCCGTGTCGGGCTCTGGGCTGATGGCTCAGAGCCTGGAGCCTGTTTCCGATTCTGTGTCTCCCTCTCTCTCTGCCCCTCCCCCGTTCATGCTCTGTCTCTCTCTGTCCCAAAAATAAATAAACGTTGAAAAAAAAATTTAAAAAACAAAATAGGAGAGATAAGAAGTTTCCCAGACAAAAAAAAAATTAATGGAGTTTGTGACCACTAAACCAGCCCTGCAAGAAATCTTAAGGGGGAACTCTCTGAGGGGAGAAAAGATGAATATATATATAACTACCAAAAGCAACAAAGATTAGAAAGGACCAGAGAACACCACCAGAAACTCCAACTCTACAAGCATCATAATGGCAATAAATTCATATCTTTCAGTACTCACTCTAAACGTCAACAGACTCAATGCTCCAATCAAAAGACACAGGGTAACAAAATGCATAAGAAAACAAGATCCATCTATATGCTGTTTACAAGAAACCCACTTGAGACCTAAAGACACCTTCAGATTGAAAATAAGGGGATGGAGAACCATCTACCATGCTAATAGTCAACAAAAGAAAGCCGGAGTAGCCATACTTATATCAGACAACCTAGACTTTAAAATAAAGACTGTATCAAGAAATGCAGAAGGGCATTATATCATAATCAAGGGGTCTATCCACCAAGAAGACCTAACAATTGTAAACATTTATGTGCCAAATGTGGGAACACCCAAATATATACATCATTTAATCACAAACATGAAGAAACTCATCAATAGTAATACCATAATAGTAGGAGACTTCAACACCCCACTCACAGCAATGGAAAGATCATCTAATCAAAAAATCAACAAGGAAACAATGGCTTTGAATGACATACTGGACCAGATGGACTTAACAGATATATTCAGACCATTTCATCCTAAAGCAGCAGAATATACATTCTTCTCCAGTGCACATGGAACACTCTCCAGAATAGACCATACACTGGGACAGAAATCAGCCCTAAGTAAGTACAAAAAAGATCGAGATCATACTGTGCATATGTTCAGACCACAACACTATGAAACTCGAAATCAACCACAAGAAAAAATTTGAAAAGGTAACAAATACTTGGAGACTGAAAAACATCATACTAAAGAATGAATGGGCTAACCAAGAAGTTAAAGAGGAAATTAAAAAGTATATGGAAGTCAATGAAAATGATAACACCACAACCCCAAAACTCTGGGATGCAGCAAAGGCGGTCATAAGAGGAAAGTATATAGCAATCCACTCCTTCCTAAAGAAGGAAGAAAGATGTCAGATACATAACTTAACCTTACGCCTTAAAGAGCTGGAAAAAGAACAGCAAATAAAACCCCAAACCAGCAGAAGACAGGAAATAATAAAGATTAGAACAGAAACTAATGCTATTGAAACCAAAAAAAAAAAAAAGACAAACAAACAAACAAACAAACAAACAAAAAAAAAACAGAACAGATCAATGAAACCAGAAGCTGGTTATTTGAAAGAATTAACAAAATTGATAAACCACTAGCCAGTTGGATCAAAAAGAAAAAGGAAAGGACCCAAATAAATCAAGAATGAAAGAAAAGAGATCACAACCAACACAGCAGAAATAAAAACAAAATAAGAGAATATTATGAGCAATTACATTCCAATAAAATGGGCAATCTGGAAGAAATGGAAAAATTCCTAGAAAAATATACATTACCAAAACTGAAACAGGAAGAAATAGGAAATTTGAACAGACCCATAACCAGTAAGGAAATCGAATTTGTAATCAAAAATCTACCAAAAAACAAGAGGCCAGGGCCAGATGGCTTTCCAGGGGAATTCTACCAAACATTTCAGGAAGAGTTAACACCTATTCTCTTGAAGCTGTTCCAAAAAATAGAAACGGAAGGAAAACTTCCAAACTCTTTCTATGAAGCTAGCATTACCTTGATTTCAAAACCAGACAGAGACCCCACGAAAAAGGAGAACTATAGACCAATCTCCCTGATGAACACGGATGCAAAAATCCTCAACAGGATATTAGCCAACCAGATCCAACAACACATTAAAAAAATTACTCACCACGACCAGGTGGGATTTATACCTGTGATGCAGGGCTGGTTCAATATCCACAAAACAATTTACGTGATTCACCACATCAGTAAAAGAAAGGACAAGAACCATATGATCCTCTCAATAGATGCAGAGAAAGCATCTGACAAAATACAGCAACCTTTCTTGATAAAAACCCTCAAGAAAGTAGGGATGGAAGGATCATACCTCAAGATCATAAAAGCCACATATGAACGACCCAACGCTAATATCATCCTCAATGGGGAATAACTGACAGCTTTCCCCCTAAGGTCAGGAACAAGACACGGATGTCCACTCTCACCACTGTTATTCAACATAGTATTGGAAGTCTTAGCCTTCGCAATCAGGCAACACAAAGCAATAAAAGGCATCCAAATCAGCCAGGAGGAGGTCAAACTTTCACTCTTCACAGATGACATGATACTCTATATGGAAAACCCAAAAGATTCCACCAAAAAAACTGCTAGAATTTATTCATGAATTCAGCAAAGTTGCAGGATATAAAATCAATGCACAGAAATCAGTTGCATTCCTATACACCAACAATGAAGCGACAGAAAGAGAAATCAAGTAATCGATCCCATTTACAGTTGCACAAAAAAACATAAAATACCTAGGAATAAATCTGACCAAAGAGGTGAAAAATCTATACACTGAAAACTATAGAAAGCTTATGAAAGAAATTGAAGAAGACACAAAAAATGGAAAAAGATTCCATACTCGTGGATAGGAAGAACAAATATTGTTAAAATGTCAATACTACCCAAAGCAATCTACATATTCAATGCAATCCCTATCAAAGTAACACCAGCATTCTTCACAGAGCTAGAACAAATAATCCTAAAATTTGTATAGAACCAGAAAAGACCCCCAATAGCCAAAGCAATCTTAAAAAAGAAAACCAAAGCAGGAGGCATCACAATCCCAGACTTCAAGCTGTACTACAAAGCTGTAATCATCAAGACAGTATGGTACTGGCACAAGAACAGACACTCAGATCAGTGAAACAGAATAGAGAACCCAGAAATGGACCCACAAACGTATGGCCAACTAATCTTTGGCAAAGCAGGAAAGAATATCCAATGGAATAAAGACAGTCTCTTCAGCAAGTGGTGCTGGGAAAACTGGACAGCAACATGCAGAAGAATGAACCTGGACCACTTTATTACACCATACACAAAAATAAACTCAAAATGGATGAAAGACCTCAATGTAAGACAGGAAACCATCAAAATCCTCGAGGAGAAAGCAGGCAAAAACCTCCTTAATCTTGGCTGCAGCAACTTCTTACTGAACACGTCTCTGGAGGCAAGGGAAATAAAAGCAAAAATGAACTACTGGGACCTCATCAAAATAAAAAGCTTCTACACAGTGAAGGAAACAATCAGCAAAACTAAAAGCCAACCGACAGAATAGGAGAAGGTATCTGCAAATGATATATCAGATAAAGGGTTACTATCCAAAATCTATAAAGAACTTATCAAACTCAACACCCAAAAAACAAATAATCCAGTGAAGAAATGGGCAAAAGACATCAATAGACACTTCTCCAAAGAAGACATCCAGATGGCCAACCGACACATGAGAAAATGCTCAACATCACGCATCATCAGGGAAATACAAATCAAAACCACAAAGAGATACCACTTCACACCTGTCAGAATGGCTAACATTAACAACTCAGGCAACAACAGATGTTGGCAAGGATGCGGAGAAAGAGGATCTCTTTTGCATTGTTGGTGGCAATGCAAGCTGGTGCAGACACTCTGGAAAACAGTATGGAGGGTCCTCAAAAAACTGAAAATAGAACTACCCTATGACCCAGAAATTGCACTACTAGGCATTTATCCATGGGATACAGGTGTGCTGTTTTGAAGGGACACATGCACCCCTATGTTTATAGCAGCACTATCAACAATAGCCAAAGTGTGGAAAGAGCCCAAATGTCCATCGATGGATGAATGGATAAAGAAGATGGTATATATATACAATGGAGTATTACTCAGCAATCAAAAGGAATGAAATCTTGCCATTTGCAACTACATGGATGGAACTGGAAGGTATTATGCTAAGTGAAATTAGTCAGTCAGAGAAAGAAAAAAATCATATGACTTCACTCCTATGAAGACTTTAAGAGACAAAACAGATGAACATAAGGGAAGGGAAACAAAAATAATATAAAAACAGGGAGGGGACAAAACGGAAGAGACTCATAAATGTGGAGAACAAACTGAGAATTACGGAAGGGGTAGTGGGAAGGGGGATGGGCTAAGTGGGCTAAATGGGCTAAATGGGCACTATATGCTAAATGGCTAAATGGGCACTATATGCTAACTAATTTGGATGTAAATTTAAAAAAAGAAAAAAGAAAAGAAAAAAGAAATTTCAAAAGTACCAAAAAAAAAAAAAAAGAGGTTTCAAAAGGTTTAGAAGGTTTCAGATACTTTGTAGCTTATCTGGCATTAAAAAGTCTTAGAAGATCCATGGGCCTCTCAAAAATAGCTAACTATGCAATGTAATTTTTCAAAATGTTGACTTTTAAAATGTTAACATATGTCTAAAGCATTTCATGATTAAAATATTAATAAAGAGGTTATAAAATGCCAAAAAAAAAGCATGTTGTTTAGGAATATGGAGGTCAATAACAGAAGAAGCTGGTGAAAGAACTGGGTGTGTTGGGGCGCCTGGGTGGCGCAGTCGGTTAAGCGTCCGACTTCAGCCAGGTCACGATCTCACGGTCCGTGAGTTCGAGCCCCACGTCGGGCTCTGGGCTGATGGCTCAGAGCCTGGACCCTGTTTCCGATTCTGTGTCTCCCTCTCTCTCTGCCCCTCCCCCGTTCATGCTCTGTCTCTCTCTGTCCCAAAAATAAATAAACGTTGAAAAAAAAAAAATTTTAAAAAAAAAAAAAAAAAAAGAAAGAACTGGGTGTGGTTGTCAATGAGGAAAGGAATGAGGGACAGAGGCAGGTGGGGTAGGGAGGTTGTTTTTCATTAAAAACCTTGTTGTACTATTTGCACTAAGAATATTCATACACGGCACAGGACAGAGTGGCCACTGGCCTGCAGAGCAGCAAACCTAAGTTTTATTGTGATTACTAAGACACATACCTCACCCATGACTCTCCATCCGTGAGGAAGACGCATTGCAGCGGTAGGAAACACAAGAGAATGTGCAAGCCTATCAGAAATGGATGGGAGAGCAGGCTCAGGGCCTTACCCACAGAGCAACTGCAATATTTCAACAAGCAAAGATACCTCTTACTCCATCCTCTGTTCCTCCTGCAGGGCAATGATCCCACCTCCCCACCCCACCCCCTGTCTCCCGGGGCCTCCTGGCCCGGGTATGATGCCAGCACCCCATATGGGGGGCCTTCCTCCTCCTGGGAGGATGCCAGGGGGAACTGTACCTGGAATGAGACCACCTATCAGAGGCCACACGCCAATGATGTCTGGACCCCCCCGTGATGAGACCTCCCACCTGTCCCATAACGGTACCTACTTGGCCAGGAATGACTCAACCAGACAGGTAAGGAGAGACAGGAGCCTCTTCATATGCATTTTATATTATTTATTCTACTTCACCAGGAGATCATGGTGCTGTGACTCTAGGTGTTTTCTAACAGCATGACAAGGAAGACTTGCTCCCCCTTCTTATCAAAGAGAGGATAGTTTGGGTAGGGGAAGTAGTGGGACCAGAAAAGAAAAAAAAAAAGGAATCTTCATTTGTATTGTGAAATGTGAAAATAAAATTGTCAACTGTTTTAGTTGGAAAAAAAAAAGAATGTTCCTATATCACACAATGATAATAAGACTTAAATTCTGAAAGAGAAAGCTGTAGAATAAAACACATAGCTGACCTTGCTTATAGAAAAACATACTGTTCATGTGCATAGGAACTCATAGAAAAACAAGGAGAAGCAGAAGAAACCCTACCACACACTAAAGTATTAGAAGTGGTTTGGGGCGGGGCGGGGGGGCGCCTGCATGCCTCAGTTGGTTAGGCATCTGACTTCAGCTCAGGTCATGATCTCATAGTTTGTGAGTTCAAGCCCCGCATCGGGCTCTGTGCTGACAGCTCGGAGGCTGGAGCCTGCTTCGGATTCTGTGTCTCCCTCCCTCTCTGCCCATCCCCCACTGGTGTGTGCTCTCTCTCTCTCTCTCTCTCTCAAAAATAAATAAAAACATTTAAAAAATTAAAAAAAAAAGGAAGTGGTTGGGGCATCAGATGTCCATCTATGGATGAATGGACAAACAAAACATGTTATATCCATGCAATGCAGTGTTATCCAGCCTTTAAAAAGGAGATTCTGACTCATGCTACAATATGGAGAAACTTTGAGAACATCACCCTAAGCGAAATAAGCCACACACAAAAGGACAAATATTGTGTGATTTCACTTATACGAGGTTCCTGGAACAGTCAAGAGACAGACAGTAGAGTCGGTGGTTGCCAGAGGCTGGCAGAGAGAGAGGAAGGAAAGACAATTCCCAGAGAGGAACAATACCCATCATTTAATGGGTACAGCAGTTCTATCTGGAGGATGAAGACGTTCCGGAGATGGTAGTGGTGGTTGCACAGCAACATGAATGCACTTAATGCCATGGAGCTACACACCTAACAATTAAATTATTAAAGTGGTAAGTTTGGGGCAGCTGGGTGGCTCAGTGGGTTGAGCACTGGACTTCGGCTCAGCTCACAATCTCATGGTTCGTGGATTCGAGCCCCGTGCCGAGCCCTACATCGGGCTCCACGCCGCCAGTGCGGAGCCTGTTTGGGATTCTCTCTCCCTCTCTCTCTGCCCCTCCACCACTTGAGATTTCTCTCTCTCTCTTTCAAAAGTAAATAAATAAATCTTCCTAAAAAAATTTTTTTAGTATATGTGCTGCCGAAGTGAGCACTTTAAATTTTTTAATATTTATTTTTGACAGAAAGAGAGAGAGTGCGCGCGCACACACGCATGAGCTGGGGAGGGGCAGAGAGAAAGAGACACAGAATGTGAAGCAGGCTCTAGGCTCTGAGCTGTCAGCACAGGGCCCGATGCGGGGCTCGAACTCACGGACTGTGAGATCGTGACCTGAGCTGAAGTCAGACACTTAACCGACTGAGCCACCCAGGCACCCCAATAAATAAATTTTTTAAAAAGTGGTAAATTTGATTTTATGTGTATTTGACTACAATGAAAAAAGTAGTTGGAGGAGGGGACAGCTTAGGAACCTTTCAAGTTTTCCAAATTATTTGGCCTTTTGCAATGAGACCGACCGTCTTCACGTATACTTGCATATGTAAAGAAGACTTAAGGGGAAAATTATCAAAAGTTAGGAAGAGATACATGCATTGCTCTAGGGAGAGGAAGCCAAGGGAGTAGAGAGAAAGAAGGGGTGAGGGGAGCCAGCACATTGACACCAGGGAGGGGAACCCTGTGGAAGGGCAGGTAAAAGGTTTTAAGAGACCAGCAACATCTAGTGGGGCTTTGTAGGTTGTTGTCCTGAGGGACTTGTGCCATACCTACACACGTGCATACCCACTCACCAGCCCGGCCCTCAGGAAAGAGCTCCCGTTGGCCAAGAAACTCACTCAAAAACATGTTAAAAGCATATCTCGTTTCACACGTTGCTTTTAAACATTCCTCGCAAACCCCAGTGAGGAACCTCGAGCCTCCCCAAATCCTCCCCCTGTCAAAATAAACAGCATGCTGTCACAGGGCAGCCTGGCCCTCAGCAACCGTGGTATCCCAGGGGCCGGGGGGGGGGACTCTCTAACGGAGTGGGACAGTGTGGAGTCAGCCTGACAAGCCAGTCTTTGGGAGACAGGGCAAGCCATTCCTTAGGAGGGGAGCCTGGGCTGCGTCCACACCGCCCCTGGGAGCAGAGTGTAGAAGGCGAACCCCAGTGCTGAGGAGGGTAGTCATCATGTGCACAGGAAATTACACAACCTCTGTTCTTTTAGAGGCAATCTATTTCCCAGCTTATGTCCTGGGAGTGCCTGACCCTGTACAAACTTCCCACTGTACACACACACACACACACAGCACTCAGGGAACCTTGTGGCCACAGGCCACAAACCCCACCCCACCCCCAACACCATTTTAACTTCAAAAGCCTGGGGAGGAGGACCAGACACCTCAGCGAATCAGTGACTAGGGAAGTTTTATTTCTGGTCTCCTACGGGGGGTTCTATTCTGGCAGAACGTTTAAAACATCAAGAAATCAGGATCGCTGTCTTCTAGCACGTGATAAGATCAAATCTGATAGTACAGCGTGACCTTTCGAATAGAGATCAGAATCTTGAATCACTTGGGAAAAACAATATGAAATTTAGTCTATGCTCTTATCACAACTCCAAACTTATGAAGTCAGTAAACGAGAACTGGAAAGAAGAGAAAAGTGTTTGTTAGCATAATGGTGTTCTTATGTTTTTCTTTTTTGGTGTTTCTCTTTTGGTGGGTTTTTTTTTTGGGGGGGGGGATGGGGTGGCATCACACCACAGCCAGCATCACTGAATACCTATTCATCAGTTTCTCATCCGAGCAACATAATAACCTAGCTGCACAGATACCATCCCCATTCTGTGGATATGCAAATGGCAGCTCAGTAAGGTGAAATCACTTGTTGATGGTCACACTGGGAAACAAGTCACCTGCTGGCTTTGTGACCTGCTGGTATGCCTTTCCCTCTATCCCTAAGCCAGTGGTGCAATCTCAGGGAAGTATTTCTACTTGGCCCAAGTCAGCAGTTTGAATATTAGAATTTTGTTCCATATTTTATTTATTTTTTAATGTTTACTTACGTATTTTGGAGAGAGAGAGAGAGAGAAAGAGGAAGAGAGCACAAGCAAAGGAGGGGCAGAGAGAGGGAGAGAGGATTCCAAGCAGGCTCCAGGCTCCTCGCTGTCAGCTCAGAGCCCAACGCAGGGCTCAAACCCAGGAACCGTGAGATCATAACCCGAGCTGGAGTTGGATGCTCAACTGACTGAGCCATTCAGGCACCCCTTGTTCCATATTTTAAACTGCAGTTCCTGGGGAACCTGGGTGGCTCTGTCGGTTAAGCGTCTGACTTCGGCTCAGGTCACGATTTCATGGTTCGTGAGTTCGAGCCCCACATCGGGCTCTTTGCTGACAGCACGGAGCCTGGAGCCTGCTTTCGATTCTGCGTCTCCATCTCTCTCTGCTCCTCCCCTGCTCTCTCTCTCTTCTCAAGAATAAATAAACATTAAAACATTTTTTTAAATAAATAAATAAATTGCAGTTTCCTAAACTGAAAAAGGCACAGTGATAACAGCCTAGGAATGACACTGAGAAGACTGACGAGTACAGGAACAGAGACGTGTAGACATGTGAAGACAGAGCTGTAGCAGACCAAAGTATGACTGAAAGGACCTCTTTGTACTCTTAAAAACGGTTGAGGCCTTCACATAAAAACCTGCACACAAGGCCACCTGGGTGGCTCAGTCGGTTGAGGGTCTGACTCTTGATTTCGGCTCAGGTCATGATCTCAAGGTCGTGGGATCCAGCCCTGTTTAGGGCTCTGCGCTGAGCATGGAGTCTGCTTAAGATTCTCTCTCTCTCCCTCTGCCCCTCTCCCCTGCTCACGTATGCTTTCTCTCTCTCTCTCTCTCTCTCTCTCTCTTAAATAAATAAATAAATAAATAAATAAATAAATAAATAAACAAGCAAGCAAGCAAACAAACAAACCTGCACGCAGATGTTTATAGTAGCTTTATTCCTAACTGCCAAAACTTGGAAGCAGCCAAGATGCCCGTTAGTAGGTGAATGCATAGACAAACTGTGGCTCATCCAGACAGTGAAAGATTATTCAGCACTAAAAGGAAATGAGCTCTCAAGCTATGAAAAGGCATGGAGGAAGCTTCATTGCACATTACTAAGTGAAAGAAGCTAATGACGTATGACTCCAGCCACATGACATTCTAGAAAAGGCAAAACTATGGAGTAAAAAGTTCAGTGGTTGCCAGGGGTGGTTTGTGGGGAGAGATGAATAGGCAAAGCACAAAGGATCTTTAGGGCAGTGAAAATACTCTGTATAATAAACCATAATGATAAATGCGTACCATTGTATTGCCTAAACCCATAGAATGTACAATGCTAACAGTAAGCCCTAACATAAACTGTGGACTTGGGGTGATCATGATGTTCAATCTTGGTTAAAAAAACGTATCATTCTGGGGGGTGATGTTGATAATGGGGGAGACTATGCCTGTGTGGAGGCAGGCAAAATACGGAAAATCTCTGTATCTCTCTTCCAATATTGTTGTAAACCTAAAACTGCTCTAGAAGAAAAATAAACTCTTAAAAAATTATTGAGACCCTCAAGCATTTATCGATATTTACCACATTAGAAATTATGACAGAAAATATTTAAATATATATTAAATCATTTGAAAGTAATGGGTGGCTCAGTCAGTTGAGCATCTGACTTTGGCTCAGGTCATGATCTCGTGGTTTGTGGGTTTGGGCCCACATCAGGCTCTGGGCTGACAGCTCGGAGCCTAGAGCCTGCTTCAGATTCTGTGTCTCCCTCTCTCTCTGCCTCTCTCTCACTCTCTCTCTCAAAAATAAATAAACATTAAAAATTTTAAGAAAAAGAAAAGTAATAGTATTAAACTTATTAAATTTTTAATGAAAAAACTATATTTTCTAGCCTCCCCCCAAAATTTAGTAATAAGAGGCATTTTTTTTTTTGCATTTTTACAAATCCCTTTAATGGAAGGGATTCATAGAAGATAGCTGGATTCTCTTGGGAATGCAAGAGCTGGTGCAGCTTGCATTACTCTGGAAAACAGTATGGAGGGTCCTCAAAAAACTAAAACTGGAACTACCCTACAACCCAGCAATGGCATTACTAGGCATTTATCCAAGGGATACAGGTGTGCTTTTCGAAGGGACACATGCACCCCCATGTTTATAGCAGCACTATCAACAATGGCCAAAGTATGGAAAGAGCCCAAATGTCCATCCATGGATGAATGGATAAAGTGGTATATATATATATATATATATATATATACACACACACACACACAATGGAGTATTACTTGGCAATCAAAAAGAATGAAATCTTGCCATATGCAACTACGTGGATGGAACCAGAGGGCATTATGCTAAGTGAAATTAGTCAGAGAAAGACAAATATCATATGACTTAACTCCTATGAGGACTTTAAGAGACAAAACAGATGAACATAAGGAAAGGGAAACAAAAATAATATAAAAACAGCAAGGGGGACAAAACAGAAGAGACTCATAAACATGGAGAACAAACTGAGGGTTACAGGAGGGGTTGTGGGAGGGGGGATGAGCTAAATGGGTAAGGGGCACTAAGGAATCTACTCCTGAAATCATTGTTGCACTATATACTAATTTGGATGTAAATTTAAAAAAATAAAAAATAAAACAAGTTAAAATTAAAAAAAAAAAGAAGATAGCTGGATTCTCATATCTGCTTCTGTATTTAATCTGTTGGGATATTATACTTAATGTAGTCTCTGGAAACCACCACTGAACACTGTGAAAAAATGAGAGTGAAAACGCTAATAACATCTTAGCATTATTATCAAATTGGTTTTCCCTTTGAATCTCCTGAAACGATCTTGGGTACCCCCAGACCACACTTTGAAAACCATGACATAAAGAGAAAGCAGGGAAGACATTCCAGGACATACTCACCCTCTTACACATCTCACATTTCATTGTCCCTAAGTCCACCCCCTTCCAGGGCAGGAACCCCAGCTTCTTCCCCAAGGGCAAGGCACCTGCTTCCACCTCAGCCCAGCTCATTCTTTATAAATAAATAAATAAATAAATAAATAAATAAATAAATAAATAAATAAATAAATAAAAATTAAAAAACCTAGGGGCGCCTGTCAAAAATTAGGCGGCTCCGTCGGTTAAGCACCTGACTTCGGCTCAGGTCATGATCTCGCGGTCAGTGGGTTCGATCCCCGCACCCAGCTCTGTGCTGACAGCTCAGAACCTGGAGCCTGCTTTGGATTCTGTCTCCCTCTCTTTCTGCCCCTTCCCAGCTCACACTCTGTTCTCTCTGTCTCTCAAAAATGGACAAACGTTAAAAAAAACTTAAAAAAAAAGGTTTTTTTTCATTTAATGTTTATTTATTTTTGAAAGACAGAGACAGAGTGTGAGCAGGGGAGGGGCAGAGAGAGTGAGACACAGAAACCCAAGCAGGCTCCAGGCTCTTAGCTGTCAGCACAGGGAGGACATGGGGCTGGAACTCAACGAACTTTGAGATCATAACCTGAGCCGAAATTGGACACTTAACCGAATGAGCCACCCAGGCACCCCTCAGCCCAGCTCATTCTTAAGACAGAAGCTCAAAGTGGGTGGACTGGGCACTGCCAGCTAGTTAATCTTCCTTCGCAACATACTGGCGTTTTTACTAAGGGCTTCCTTAAGCTACAACTCCAGAGCTTGGTTCTAAGAGTGGGCTTTTCAGACTGCCTGTGAAGGGGTGAGCTACCCAGCACAGGAGAAAGAGCCCACAATAGGACACACGTGCTGAGTTCTGGTTCTGACTGCCTGTCACTGAGTTCTCTCCATGGAACTTGAGCATCACCCGCCCCTCTGTCCACTTCTCAGACCTGTCCCGGCATCAAATGACCTTGTGGACTTGAGCACCCCTTAGAACCAAGTACTGGGCCCCTGGGAGTCCGTCCCACCCCAGAGGCCCAGATATGCCCTGCGCAGGGCCAGTCCATCCCCGTGCCAATAAAAGTCCCTCTCTTCCAGGCAGACACCACCCACAGCCTAAGCTGTCTTGCCCGCTTCCTGCGCACCTGGTCGGGCGCACCTGTTGCGTACCCGGTGGCACGATGACCCTGGGCGCCGTCCACGCCCACCCCATCCCGGATTTTCTGCCTCTTCTCCCACCACCCGGAGTGGGACACGAAGGGTGGGCATTCAAACAACTGAGGTCTAGAAGCCGCGCCGAACCTTCCAGCCGCGACTCTCAGGAAATCACCGCGCCTGCGGCGGCGGGCCCACCCCTTCACTCTCCGCGTAGGAGGGAGCCGGCAGGCGGAGGCCACCCTCCCTGCGGGCCTGTGAGGTCGGCGGCCGTCTACGGTGCCCGCACCTCTGCGGAGGAGAGCCCACCATCTGCACAGGGTAGGAGGGCGATGCCTCGTCCTGGCCCGGAGCACCCCGGACGGTGCCCCCGGGGACGCGCGGAGACCGAGGGCACACGGCCAGCCGGCCTGCGGCGGCACAGTACCTGTGGCGGAAGAGCGGGCTGCCTCCCAGGAGTCTGCGGGGCTCGTTCTTGAGACTCCAAAACTCGCCGTCCAGGTAGCGGTGCAGGGACGAGTCCCCGAGCCCCGGGTCCGGAGCCGGCTCCATCGCGCCGCCCGGCCTCCGGCTTTGCCGCGGGAACCCTCGGGGGCCGTCTTCCCTCCGCGCCTCCTCCTCCGAGATGCCGGCACGTGCAGCCCGGAGCGCACGCCCTCTTATCCGCGCCGCCCGGGGGCGGTCTCCTCCCTCCGCAGCTTCTTGTCCCCTGCCCCAGCCCCACCCCTTCCCAGCCGGCCTTCCCGGGACACTGTTCCCTGAGCACGAGGGAGGAGCTGTCCAGAAAGTCGGGGCTCCTATGGTGGTCTCCTCTCGCCCTCCAGGAAGCTCAAAGTCCACCGCCTCGCCCTGGGGCTTTAGCTTCTACCGCCCATGCCATTTCAATTGTCCCCCCCAACCCCCCCCCCCGGTCTGGGGGTGCACCAGAAGCAAGTATTAGAACCCTAGAGAGGGAAACGGTCAGGTGGACGTGGGCACGGGAGTCCCGGCTGCTCAGAGCGGAGGCATTTTACTCAGCCGGCCTTGCGTGCCAGCCTCTTTGCCTGGCTCTCCGGGTCCGGTAAGGGTCTGGTCTACCTCTGGCCCCAACTCAGCTGCTGCTCGGCTCAAATCCCTGCCCCACCTCCCCAGCCCCAAAATGGGACCTTTTATAGTGACCTCTAATATGACTGTAATCTGGAGGTAGCCAGCCTGCAGCCGGTGCGGTCCAGAGCAGCTGGGAGACGCAGGCAGAGCAACACAACGGACAGGAACACGGAATTCCTCTCCCGGGACCCTCTTCTTGCGGTTGTGGGGCGTAGGAAAGGAATTACAACCTAAGTGGCGATTTTTCATCCCTTTCCTCTGGATAACTCTCATCTTGATTCTGTTTTTGTTTTATTTTTTTATTCTGAGAGACAGAAAGCACGTGCGAGTGGGGGAGGAGCAGAGAGAGAGAGAGAGAGAGAGAGAGAGAGAGAGAGAGAGTCCCAAGCAGGCACCACGTGCAGACTCCAACACTTAACCGACTGAGCCACTCTGGCGCCCCTATTCTTTTGAATACAAAGGAAATGTTAGCCCTTTCCTTCCAAAAATCACTCTGCAAGGGAGGGAACTGCTGGGGGTGTAGTGCAGCAGTTAGGAAGCTGTCTGCTGTCATTAGGTGAGTGGAGGTCATCTCTGTCAGCTTCCTGTGGCCGTGTGGCAAATTACCACACACTGAGTGGCTGAAGACAACACAGATGTATCTTCTTACAGTTCTGCAGGTCAGAAGTCAAAAATGGATCTTACAGGGCTGATCAAGGCCTTAGCAGAGCTTAACTCTGCTTCAGAGAAAAATCTCTTTCCTCATCTTTTCCAGCTTCTAGAAGCTACCTTCATCCGTTGGCTCCTATTCCCTTCCTTCCTCCATCTTCAAAGTGCATCACAAAAACCTCTGCTTCTACTGCTCATTCCCTTCTTCTGATTTGACTTTCTTGCCTCCCTCTTACAAGGACGCTTGTGATTGCATTGAGCCCGCCCAAATAATCGCATGAAGATAATCTCTATCTTAAAATCAGACACTTAAAATCACACCTGTAGCATCCCTTTTCCCATGTGAGGTAGCATACAGGTTCTGAGGATTAGGACATGAATATCTTTGGCAGGCCTTTTTAAAACAATTTTTTTTTCTTTTTTTTTTCTTTTTCAGAGAGAGAGAGACAGAGAGAGTACAAGCAGGGGAGTGACAGAGAGAGAGGGAGGTACAGAATCTGAAGCAGGCTCCAAGCTCTGAGTTGTCAGCACGGACTCTGATGTGGGGCTCGAACTCATGAACCGTGAGATCATGACTTGAGCCGAAGTCGACTGCTTAACAACTGAGCCACCCAGGCGCCCTAAAATTTTTAAGTTTATTTATTTATTTAGAGAGAGAGAGTGTGAGCAGGGGAGGGGCACAGAGAGAGGAAGAGAGAGAATCCAAGCAGTCTCTGTGCTGCCACCGCAGACCCCGATGCGGGGGCTCGATCCCACAAACCTCGAGATCATGACCTGAGCCGAGATCAAGAGTCGGACGCTTAACCGACTGAGCCACCCAGGTGCCCCTGGCGGGCCTGTATTCTGTCCGACACCACATCTGTGCAGCCCCAGGTAACAATACCCAAGCAAATGTGATGAAGAAGGGGCATTGTTTTTCTCATATAATTCGAGGGCTGGAGGTAGGAGAGTGCCCAGGGCTAGTTCAGTAGCTCTACTCAGGGACCGTGTTTTCTTTCCATCTTTTTGTTCTACTATCCTTTTTCAGTGTGTTATCTTTGTCTTTTTTTTTTTTTAATTTATCTCCCCTCATATCTTATCTCCTCTATCCATTGTTTGGATGTAGCAGCTCCCAACAACACATAGTGCCAAGCAGAAATTGGCGGGGGGGGGGGGGGGGGGGGGGGGGTGAGGGGCGTTTCCTTCTATATCAGTCAGGATAGGATAGTGGTAAGAAACAACCCCCAAGCCATTCCAGGTGTGCAGTGGTTGCAAACCACCCCCAAACGTTAGGGTTTATAAAGATAAGTGGTTATTTCTCACCCACGCCACATGAGGGTTCTGTTCCACGGTCCCTCCTTCCAGATCCCAGCAGACACAACAGCCACCATTGTGTGACCACACAGGCTCTTAAAGCTTCCAGCTCTCAAGGACACGTGTAACTTCCACTCACAATCCACTGGCCAAGGCAGTTCACTCTAACTGTATAGGAGAAAGAAGTACCATTCTGGCCATACTCAGAAAGCCAACACCCAAAATAATCCGCAAGCAGCACTAATAACTACTAAATCTACCCTCTTTGCCCACTAGGGACTACTAAACCTAGCTAAATATTTGTCTCACTCTTCCTTCCACAGGCAAGATATACTCTTCACTCCTTAAAAGAGGCAACCAAATTCCCATTCTGTCACAACATCAAGTCCTAAGCCAGTGGGGGATGCCCAGTGGCTCTCCCTCAAGTCAGGGTGTGGTTCCTCTTGATTCAGAGATCTATAAGCTAAAAACAAGTTACTAAGCGCATGTAGATTGAGTGAGGGGGAAAAAAAAACCACAACCTTTGTTGTTTGTTTGTTTGTTTTGGCTTAGTGTTGTAAGCCACTAAGATTTTTTGGAGCATTGTTTGCTACCCCACTACAATCTAGTCTAGCCTCAAAGCTACTGGAAGAACGTTGCTGCTGAAATTTAAAAAAAAAAAAATATATATATATATATATATATATATATATATATATATTTGGTTGGTTAAGCATCTGACTTGATTTCAGCTCAGGTCATGATCTCATAGTGTGTATATATATATATATATATATATTCACACACACATACACACACGCATGCACACACACACACACTGACTTAGGGACTGGGAGGGGCAGTGAGGATGCTGTTAACCAAAGCTGAACAGAAGGAAGTTCATGTCACACACAAAGTGGCAAACATTTGATAAAACTGTGCCCAACAGACCTCATTGCTCCCGGCGGAGAAGATGCTAAAAAGACAATGTTAGCATTGCTTGCTGGCTGCTGTTGGCTGTGTTTGACAAGCTATAATAAGAAAGAGATGAACTTAGAAAGAACTGAGCAGTTTGCAAGCAGCGATGAAACGGAATAGAGAGTCCACAAATCCAGGGATGTTCAGAGTTGGAAAAGGCAATGGCTCTCCAAGTTCTATCAGTAAAAGATAAAACAGAAAGAAGTGTTTTGAGCAATAAAGGCCAATTAAAACTCAGGAAACTCTAGATCTACCCTTTAGCCTCTTGTGGCAAGAGTCTGACCTATACCCCTGTTAACACTTCTGGATGGATTTTTGGGGTTCCCAGCAAGTCACCTATTACTCTGGGGCCTGTTGGACCAAGCAACCCCCATCTGAAGAATCACTAGCATGGCATCAGAGTACGAGAGTAGGTCAAATTGCCCATGGGCTTGATAAGGCGCCCCAAAGTGATGAGCACCAATCTGTTCACACAGCACACCTGCTCCAGGGAACAGAAAAGAGTTACCCTCTCAGGTGCCCAAAGTGGGGAGAATCAACAGCACTTGGCAACCAGCCCTAAGGAATCTTTCAAGGAAACTGAATCTGGGAAGGAATTTGGCAGGGAAGGTTGTCAAAGAAATGACCCGGTAGAATTGCCCTTAGGCCTCCTGGTCTTAACTGGGCCCTATGCCCACTGTATTGTTTCCCATGGCTGCCTTAACAAATTACCATGAACTGGGTGGCCGAAAACAACAGATATTTTTTCTTATTCTTTCATGGTCCTGGAAGCCAGTAGTTGGAAATCAAGGTGTCAGCAATGTGCCCTGTTCCTTCTGAAGACTCCAAGAAAGAATCCTTCCTTGCCTCTTGCTAGATTCTGGTGGCTCCTGACAGTCCTTGGCTTATAGCTGCCTCCACAGTCACATGACCTTCTTCCCTGAGTCTTCAAATCTCCCTCTCCTTATTGAGGACATCAGTTAGGACCGACCCTGATCCAGTATGACCTCATCTTAACTTGACTACATCTGCAAAGACCCTATTTCCATATAAGGTCACATTCTGAGGTTCCTGGTGGACATGAACTTTTGAGGAACACTATTCAACCCTGCGTCCCCATCCAAAACCAATCACTAAAAATACGATAAAGCAATGGAAGGAAATGACCACTATCAGTTCAAATAACTGTTTTTCACATTGGCTGCACATTAGAGTAACCTTGGGTTTTTAAAAATTGCTCAGTAGTGCAGACGCACTAAATAAATAAATAAATCCAATTTCTAGAGGCAGAGCCTAGGCGTCTGTATTTTTAAACCCCTGCCCCAAAGGTGATTCTAATGTGAAGCCATTGGCTTAAGCCGGTGGTTCACAGCCTTGCTGCACAGCAGACCGTTACGTGGTTAGGACAATTGGGAAAAATTAAACAAGATGGATGAAATAATATTATTGTATCATTGTTAATTTCCTGGTTTTGCTAATTGTACTGTAGATATGTAAGTGAATGTTCTTGTTTCTAAGCAGGCACATTGGGGGCCCCTGGGTGGCTCGGTTGGTTAAGCATCTGACTCTTGATTTCAGCTCAGGTCACGATCTCACAGTTTGTGAGTTTTTGAGCTCTGTGTTAGGCTCTGCACTGATGGTGTGGAGCCTGCTTGGGATTCTCTCTCTCTCCCTCTCTCTCTCTCCCCCTTCCATGCTTGCACACTCTCTCTCAAAATAAATAAACTTTAAAAAAAGGAATGCAAATTGAAGTATTTAGGGGTAAAATGGCAACTTTCTCTAAATGTCAGGGAAAAAACTGTGTATATATTATATAAACACACATATGCATATATGTAGGTACTATACACACACACACACACACAAAGAGAGAGAGAGAGAGAGAGAGAGAGAGAGAGAGAAAGAGAGGAGGGAAAGGAGGGAGGGACGGAGAAGACATAAAATGTTGTCCCCCTAAAGTATAATACTAAGCAAAATAAGTCAGAGTCATGTATGATCTCACTCATGTGCAATTTAAGAAACAAAACAAATGATCAAAGGAAAAAGAGAGAGAGAGAGAAATCAAAAAACAGACTCTTAACTATAGAGAACAAACTGATGGTTTCCAGAGGGGAGGTGGGTGAAGGGATAGGGGAATGGGGAATGGGGACTAAAGAGCACATCAGGATGAAAAAAAAATGGGGTCCCCTCGGACCGTCTAAAAGAACCAGGACTTTCTCAGTTATCAATAATAAAACTCAATTTGAACTCTCTTCAGCGAAATGGAAGTGCATCGGTTCACAAAATTTAAGGAAGGCTTGGACACCCTAACTGGGGAAGGACAGGAGCGTGGCTGGTATCAGAAACAGCTGGGACTGGCTACTCCAAGTCCACCAGCGCTCTCTTCTCCTTCTTCCTCTTCCCCACCCCCCGCCTCCCCCTGCACAGCAGCCCACTCCTCAGGGCAGCTCTGAGTCCTTTATCAGGCAGCAGAAGGCTGGGGCAAGAGCCAGGGTCCCCACAGCTGGGCCTCAGGGAAGGCCCAGGGAAATGAAGGGAGCCAGCGGCACGGTCCTCGCAGAAAGATGCACTGGTCCACAGTGGACTGGGGGTGGCATCTGGGGTTGTGTCCGGGGGCTACCCTATAGCCCTAGACCCTCCACGCAAGAGGGAGGCCATATACTGCTGCTGGGCGTACTCTGTGCTGCCCCCAGACCCTTGGCTCTTGTTTGAGAGGTGGGCCCTCGGCTAGAACATGTAAAGAGTATTCCCACATGCGGTCGCTCCTTGGATCTTGACATGGCCGTGTCTCCTCTAGCTCCTTCTGCAGAGGAGGGACCGTCATGTTAGCCGACTGGCCCAAGGGCATGCTGCTCTCTGAGCAGAGGACCCAGGGCTCTTAGATATACCCTATATCACACTACGCCAACAGGACTCACCCCAGGGCCTCGGTGAATTTTCTGGATGCCGCTTTCATGGACACCTAGGGCAAGAACTTTACGATCCAGGGCTCAGGGTTCTGTGGTGAGGCACAGACTGTTCTCAGGGGACTTCAGTTTGTTTTCCAGAAATCATGGAACCATAAAGTGTCAGCACGGGGGGCACCCTGGATCTTGTCCAGACAGTCCTCTCTTTTTAGATGAGGACACTGCAGGGCATGGCTTCTAATGGAGGAGTCTGGCCACTTTGCTAAGGTTTGAGGAGGGAAATGAGGCAACTTGGGAAACTGATTTACAGTGTCCCCCATGCTGCCCAGTACTCCCCGGTCTGACGACTTTGGGAAATCCAGTAACGGTAATAGCTCAGATTTATCTGGCCCTTGCCTCCCCTGCCTATGCAGAACCATGGCCCCTCCCTCTTATCTTGCCAAGGTTTCTGGGAGCATTGAGGAATCTCTCCCATGTGACCAGGAGCAGCTGTGCCACCTCCCCCACGGGACACTCTCTGACCCGACATGGAGCCCCAGGGTGGTGTGTGGAGAAGGGACCCAGGTGACATGGCTTCCCTTTATGTCATCATTTCGTGAACAGGGCCCTCAAGCATAGCCTGCAATGGGGAAACTGGCAGCTTATACTTCCTGCCTGTCTTGCCTCAGGAGCTAGACATGTGTCCAGGAGTAGGGAAGACACAGATTCCAAAAATCACCACCACACTGTCCTCAGGAGTGCCCTCCCTTCTAAAGACCCATGGCTTCATTACAGACTCACCTCTGATGAGCCTGCCTCCTTTTTCCCCAGGATAAAGTCTGCAAACAGACTCGATGGGCTTACTGTAGGCTCCACCACCTTGCCGAGCACGGTGGCACACGTTGGGAATGCCCACGGCAGGCAGTCTGACATCAGGGGCTCTGGGCTTGACTCCCATGGATCCTCACTTTTGGAAGCAATCAGGCTGTGAACTGTCATGGTGCCTTTCCCTGGCTCCCCAGAGCGAGACCAGCCAGTTTTGAGGCCAGCTGGATTTAAAAAAAAATTTTGTTTTCAATGTTTATTTATTTTTGAGAGAGAGAGAGAGAGAGAGAGACAGAGCATGAGCAAGGGAGGGAGAGCAGAGAGAGACAGAGAGACACAGAAGAGCTCCAGGCTCTGCCCCTGTCAGCACAGAGCCTGATGCGGGGCTCGAACTCACAAACTGCGAGATCATGACCCGAGCGAAAGTCGGATGCTTAACTGACTGAGCCATCCAGGTGCCCCGAGGCCAGCTGGATTTTTCATATCCCTCCTCCAAGAGACAAAGTCCTGGTCCAAGGCAGAGAGCGCTGCCCTATGTGAAGTCCATGGATTCCCCACACTGAGGATTTTCTCTGTGTGTTCCATGCAAGGGATTGCCAGATGTACTACGGATTAAAAAGCAAGTGAGGAACAATATGCGAATTCTGCCATCGTTTGTATAATAGGAGGAATGTGTACATTGTACATTTATATTTTCCAAAAGAAATAAGGATACACCAAAAGCTAATAAAATGTTGCAGATGTTGCCTATAGGAGGTGGGAGGGAATAGAGATGGAAAGTAAACTTCTCTGAATACACCTTGTTTTATAATGTTGACTTTGGAATTTGGTAAATATTTACATAACTTTAAAATCTAGGGGCCCCTGGGTGGCTCAGTCAGTTAAGTGTCCGACTCTTGATTTCAGCTCAGGTCACCATCTCATGGTTGGTGAGATAGAGTCCCACCTCGGGCTCTGCACTGACAGCATGGAGCCTGCTTGGAGTCTCTCTCTCCCTCTCTCTCTGCCCGTCCTCCACTCACATACTCTTACTCTCTCAAAATAAATAAATAACCATTAAAAGAAAACACTAAATCTAACAGGAAAAAAAAAAGTCGCTAAAAATCAAAAGCAAACTGAAACAAATTTATGCAATTCCATTCCATTGTGGCATAACCACAGGAGAAAAATTATTTCAGTTAACCTTACATTCATTACTTTGACTGTATAGCCCACTAGGAAGATAGCCCAATAAAGGCAAAAGAACGACAGTTGAGCCTTGAACAACACAGGGGTTAGTGATGTAGTGCATCAACATGCAAAGGCAAAGGGACTGCAAAGATACAAGGATACAAGATGACAGTACGAGGGTGACTGTAGGGACAGTGACCGCAAAAGTAGCAGGCCAGACAGAAAGCCTTATATGATAGAAATACAACTTAGGTAAATGCTGCAAAGGCTGAGTAGCCTCTTAAGGTTGAAGTGTGTCTGGTAACATTACCTTCCCCCTTAGCCCAGGCATTATTAATTCAGGGAGATTACATCCACAAACCCAAACCTAACATTCAAAGTCTCATGTTCTGGGACAGGCCTGGGTGGCTCAGTGGGTTAAGTGTCCGACTTCAGCTCAGGTCATGATCTCATGGCTCGTCGGTTCAAGCCCCACATTAGGCTCTGTGCTGACAACTCAGAGCCTGGAGCCTGCTTCGGATTCTGTGACTCCCTCTCTCTCTGCTCCTTCCCCCTCACGTTCTGTCTCTCTCACTCTCAAAAAATGAATAAACTTAAAAAAAAAAAAAGAAAAAAAAAGTCTTATGTTCTTATAAGGATTCTATCTGCCCAGAAGCTGCACCATCCAGGAGACCAATCCCTGATCCCTAAGTAACTCCAATGTTTTCCTTTTCCCTTTTTTTTTTTTAGGTTTATTTTTTAGAGAGAGAGAAAGAGAGAGAGAGAGCATGAGCACGAGCAGGGGAGGGGCAGAGAGAGGGAGAGAGAGAGAATCCCAAGCAGGCTCTGCACTATCAGCACAGAGCCCAATGTGGGGCTCAGACTCACCAACTTTGAGATCATGATCTGAGCAGAAATCAAGAGTCGGACGCTTAACCGACTGAGCCACCCAGGCACCCCTCTTTTCCCCTTTAAAAAATGTTTCTCTTCATTGTTCATTTTGTATAAAAACTTGCCACTTTCTCACATGCCTCACCATTCTCTGCACTCTTGAGAATGGAGACCGGCTGCTTAATGGAGTGTTAAATAAAGGCCAGATGGTCTAAACTGTCTTCATTTTAACACCACATACGTGTGAAAATGGAGCATCTGGTAAACCAGGCGACAAGTAACTCATGGTATCACTTTCGTTTCCTCATGCCGTTCCTTTGTCTCCAAAAGGACAAGCTACGGGACCCAATTCAGACGGCGACACACGGACAAGAATTGTGTCAGTGCTCAGCTGCGTACACATCTGTCAGGACTGTCTCTGAAACGGATGTTTTGAAGTCACCGAGTCTGAGCCTTGATTTAGCTCTTTTCTCTAGCTTGGGAAGTGTCCAGCTCTTTGAAGGGACGGAAGCAAACCCAGTCTGAACAAGAATACCAACTGGTCACCAATTTCATGAGAGGACAGAATTGCTGTCCCGAAAGTGCAGATGTTATAAAATAACAGAGGCTATTAATGCTAATGAAATTCTAAGCTTATGCTCAAAGATGCAGATCACCCCATGGTATAATAAAAAATTTGTCTGGTCTCAACCTGGGTTCCTGGCAGATCCTCAGAAACTTTTGAAACTCCTAAGTGACAGGAATCTTCGTTATGTTGATGAGGTGACCCTTGATGGGTCTCTGGATAGCTTCAGGATGGGGGCTGGTCAGCAGAAAGATAAACCAATTGATTAGAAATTTGGGGCTTTGAGTCACAGGTTATGAAGCCAGTCCTCCCAACCTTAGGAGAGAGGAGGGTGATTGGGAGATGGACTTCACCCATACGGCCAGTGATTTAATCAATCATTCTTACATAATGAAACTCCAGGAAAAACCCAGAACACTGAAGCTCAGTGGAGATTCCTCGTTGGTTAGCACATTGCTGTGCCACAAAAATAATGTACCTGACTCTGGGGAGAGAGGGCATGGAAGGGCCATGTCCAGGACTTTCCCAGACCTCACCCTGTATGTATTTTATAATAAAACCGTAGGGATGCCTGGGTGCCCCTGACTGAGGCAAACTGGGTGGCTCAGTCAATTAAGTGTCCGACTTCGGCTCAGGTCATGATCTCATGGTTCACAAGTTCGAGCCCCGCATCAGGCTCTGCGCTGACAGCTCAGAGCCTGGAATCTGCTTTGGATTCTGTCTTTCCCTCTCTCTCTCTCTCTCTCAGAAAAATCATAATAAAACTGTAATTGTAAGTTTCCTGAGTTCTGTCATTCTAGTGAATTATCAAGGTTATGGGAACCCCTGAATTTGTAGCCAATCAGTCAGAAGTGTGGGTGGCTGAGAACCTCTGGCACTTGAGGCTGGCATCAGAAGTAAAGGTAGTCTCATAGTCTTTTAAGGTTTCTGGATCCAATTCCAACATGGCAAGGGGGGGATCCTCTCCCCCCTCTTCCACCACAACACCAAACAATTTCCAGACACCAGCAGGGTATCAGAAAAGTCAACTTAATTCTTAACACTATCTACCCAGATGTGACATGAGATTCCACAGGCTAAAGTTTCAGTCTTACAAGACTGTTTCCCACACCCACTTCAGATACCAGTCACAAGCCCTAGGTTGTTACCTGTGCTTCTAACTAACCAGCTACAGATTGGAGGTTCCAACCACCTCCTCCTTGGGTTTGATTAATTTGCTAGAGCAGCTCACAGAACTCAGGGAAACTCTTACTCACGTTTACCACTTTACTGAAGGTTATGATAAAGAATATGAACCAACAGCCGGACGAAGGGATACAGAGGGCAAGGTCCCAAACACAGGAGCTTCTGTCCTCATGGAGCTTGGTGCCATTTGGCTGCACATGGAAGCAGTCTGGTTCCTGAAGTGTGGACACTCTCTGGAAAAAAAAAAAAAAAAAAAAAGACCAAAAGCTGCCCTCTTGGTTTTATATGGAGGCTTCATTACACAGTCATGATTGACTAAGTCTTAGGCATTGGCTGATTTTAACCTTCAGCCCCTCCCCTCTCCTGAGGTTGGGGCTGATGGGTGATGGTGGGATGGACTGAAAGTTCAAACCCTCCAATCACATAGTTGATGGTGGAAACCAGCTCCCATCCTTAGGTGCTTTCCAAAAGCCACCTCATTAACAGAACAAAAGACACCCTTACTATCTTCCTCATTTTCTCAAGGAAATCACAAAGGTTTTGTGAACTGAAAGCTAGACACTGCAGAAGACCAAATATACATGAGAAATATATACATATTTGACCACAGAGGCATCTTCTGAAGTCACAACCCACTCTCAGAAAAAAAACATTTTCCAAGAAAGGATTCTACAGCTCTCTTCCTAGGTATCAACTTTATTCTTAATATTCCACAGTCTCTTAAAAGACTCAGGAGTTTGCTGTAACTACTCTAATTATAAATCTCCAATCTTATATGATGTTTCAGCAACACATCTAATACTACTACTCTAAGTTGCTCTAGATTCCCAGAGGAAGAAAGATATATGTGTATCTGTGACATGTTCATATGTCAGAGGCAAAACCTAGAGAAAAATAATCCTTTTTCTTTTCTAAACAGAGCACTAACTTTGATATAATGTGACAATCCAAGAGTTCAGGAATTAAGTGGAAAACCTTATGAGGTTATAGGATAGCAGAAGCCAGAGAAACACGAAGACAAGGAGGCAGATTTCTTTTTTCATTTTACAGATCAGGAAACCGAGAGCCAGATTAAGAATGTGAGTCATTTGCCCATTTGCTAATCGTTGAGAAAGTTGGGGCTGGAGCTCATCCCCTGATGTGGCCCGGCATCCCTCCTCCAGTAAGCTTGGGGATTATGATATTGAAATAACAAGTCACTGAAAACCCAAATACAAATACTTTACCTATTGGCCTTCCTAAACATTTAGAGAATCTATTAGTCAACTTACATATTAGCAGTTTAGTGTCGAAATTATTAGGAAAGTTTTAAAGAAAGAGAAAGTTGTAACTGCACATTTCTTTTTTTTTTTTTTAAATTTTTTTTTTTTTTTTTTTTTCAACGTTTATTTATTTTTGGGACAGAGAGAGACAGAGCATGAACGGGGGAGGGGCAGAGAGAGAGGGAGACACAGAATCGGAAACAGGCTCCAGGCTCTGAGCCATCAGCCCAGAGCCTGACGCGGGGCTCGAACTCCCGGACCGCGAGATCGTGACCTGGCTGAAGTCGGACGCTTAACCGACTGCGCCACCCAGGCGCCCCTGTAACTGCACATTTCTGCCCCTGAAGTGGGATATGTGTACTTTACACATAACCAGACTTGCTGCTCCCAAAAGGCCCAATTACTATCATGATCAAGTACAAACTCCTTAATCTAGCACTCAAAATTTAATATCAAATTATCAAACTAGTCTTTCAAAAAGAATCTTCACTACTCTTAAATAGGAGTCCTCAAGGGTGATCTTTCAGTAACCCTGGTCTACACCGAGAATGACCTCCTCCAGGATCTCCCCCAGTCCTGCCTCCTTTTGCCCCTCCTGCCCCTTTCCTTGGCTTTGGAGTTTGTCCCCACCTCACCTTCACCCCACCCCAAGTAGGCCGTAGGCCACACCTGAGTGGAGGAAAAAAGACCCCTGACCATGTAGCCTGTGCTGTCCACGGACACCCCAGCCCTCCTTGGCTGGGCTATGGCTAATGTGGCAGTTTAGGGGGATTTGGGCAATTTGTGAAGCCCTCAGAGCTCATTTATTCTTTGTAATAGAATCGCTCTGAGCAGATTGCCACTGTGGAAGGCAAAAGTCTAACCCAACAAAACCCTTAAACCTTGTGTGCAGAGGTCATGAGAAACTTCCAAAGCCACTGATTTTAAAAATGCTACTATAGTGAAGGAGAGATCCACCCCGTTTCAAGGCCCAATTCAAGCTCCACCTTCCCTATGAAGTTTTATGAGACAGACAGGTCCATTTCCCCTCTCTCCTCTGGATCCCCTAGCAGATAATCTGAACACTAATATGGCACTTAATACATGTGTATGCCACCTTTAAATGGTTTTATATGACTGCATCCTCATCTCCCAGACAAAGCCACAAGTTTTCTTAAGGATCTGTTGGAGTTAGACAAGGTTGAAATTGGGTATAAATCCAGTGGCACCCGGTATATGATGGCTGCTCAATCAACATTTCCTAATTGATGACTGAGCCACTATCACTCGCCAACTGAAAAGCTGAATGAGTGCAACATCTGTTAATTCCTGTGACGGTTAGCAGAACCTAACATTGGTCTAAAGACCCTAGAGTGAGCACCCTCTGCGTTTTAAGCGCCACAAATCGGATTCTTGTGCCCACTCAAGTTGGTCAAAACCATGGAAGGAATTCTGGACGGTGAAAGCATCAGGATTTCCAAAAGCTGCTATTTTTTCTTAAAGGGCCCTCAGAGAACAAACACCCGCAGAGCTTCTGTGAAAGGAAGGTAATCACATCAATAGCTCTCTATATTTTACTTGCATTGTCAAGTGGCTTTTGAAACAACCTGGAGAGGTAGAATGGGAAGTAATATGCATCAGCGTATTACGTATTTCTTCTTAGACATCTGGACTCGTTTACAAAGAGGTCTCTTCGTTTATAATTCCCGAGAACTTGAGTCTCCGGACAGATGTTGAAAGTTTCCTGGTTGGCGTTCTATAATCTATCCAAACTCTTCCGTTCTTATTATAATTACCATTTGGATGTAGGTACAGCCCGCAGAACGTAGCCCTCCCACGCTCTGGGGCACCCCATACTGCCTTTCAGATCAGTTAAATCAAACCCAGAGGACTCCAAGGGTACTAACCCATCATCTTCATATGCCACATATAAAAACAGCCCTGAAGTGCCTACCGACGTGCCCTCACATTGCAGTTACTAAGCCAAAATCCTAGGGCTGCGCGGCACCACAAAACTCAAAACGCACTCAGCGGGCTCGAAGCTTTCGGTTCAAACCGGAAGAGCCGGGAAGTGGAAGGAACAGGCGGCAAGCGGAAGGGAGGCGGGACAAAGGTCTCCCGGCAACGGCCCCGGCGATTGGCCATCCTTCTGCAGCCTAGGCCAATGGCCAGACGCCTTGCAAACGCTTGTCGTGCCGAGTGCGGCTGCGCGGGAGATTCAAATCGTCGGCGGTTCCTCGCTGGGGGAGCGGCTGCGCTGCTCCTGGTCCGCGTCCTCTAGACATGGATAGCCCGGAAAATGTTTTTCAGTAAGTGTCGGTCTGTTGGCATGGGAGCGAGGCGGGGGCGCAGTCCCCGGCTGCGGACCAAGGAGGGGGCTGCGGAACCTAGGATTCGGTGTCTGCAGGTCCTCGGCCCGGAGACCGCAGTCCTGCCTCCTTTTGCCCCTCCCGCCCCTTTCCTGGGCTGTAGTTTGTCACCTCCCCGCCCTCACTCCCACCCAGCTAGGCTGTGGGCCACTCGTGGTCGTGGAAAGGACCCCGGGGGGTGTAGCTGGAGGTGTCCGCTGAGACCCCGGTCCCTGTCCTCCGAACTGCGGCCACGGCGGCACTTTAGGGGGGATTTGGCCAGCTCGGGAGACCCTCGGAGTTCTCGGTGACTGTTCTTGGAGTTCTCGGTGACCGCTCTGGGCAGATGGCCGCGGTGGGAGAAAAAAGTCTGACCCAACGAAAACCCTAAAGCTTGCGTGTAGGTTTCATGAGCTTTCAAAGCCACCTAATTTAAAACATTCTACAGCAGGGGAAGAACTTAAAATAACTCTTACCCATAATCCCACAATCAATTTTAAAAAAGTCTTTGAATAACGTGAATTAAAAAAAAAAAAAAGCTGTGCTTGTTGTCATTTATGTCAAACAGCTAACCCTTTTTTTTTTAATCCCCCCACCTTTGCTTTGTGACTTTAGGTGATTTATCTACATTGTTTCAAAAGCTTTTTAAAACAGTCAAGTCCTATGTGACAGGAAGTAAAACTGGTTAGTTTTATCAGCCCTAGGATAATTTACTCTTGGGGATCAGAAGGCCCAGACCATTAAGTAAAACCAGGACAAAAATCTACTTTAAGACGTTTTCTTCAGACTTCAACCTAGCCAGCAAGCTCTTTCACTTCTAGAAGCTTGTTTTCCCCACTTTAAAAGGGAAATCGGGTATTTCTGACCTTATTTTGGCTTTGCAAAGACCAATTTGCTCCAGCAAACTGGATGTTTTTAGTATTAATTTACAGTGTATTTTAGGTCATTTTACTAGGGAAATGTGGTTGGTATTGGAATGTGAAATGTTTGTTCGGAGCAGGCTATTATTAACATATATTTTGGGAGAAATGTGCTCACCTAGGAGGCATGAGAAGGAGATTAAAATTTAGAAGTAATTTTTAATTTTTAAAAATAAGCAATACATTTATTTTTAAAAAAATATTTAGCAGGGCACCTGGGTGTCTGTTGGTTAAGCCCGACTCTTGGTGTATCTTAATGATAAAAAGGAGGTATGTGAAACTGAAGGGAAGAACATTCTAGGCAAAGGGAACAACAAGTGCCAAGAAGAGAAGCCTGTCTCCCTCAGGGAACAAAAATACTTTTATAGGGACGCCTGGGTGGCTCAGTCGGTTAAGCATCCGGCTCTTGACCAAGGCTCAAGTCTTCATCTCACGGTTTCGTGGGTTCGAGCCCCGCATCGGGCTCGGCACTGACAGTGCAGAGCCTGCTTGGGATTCTCTGTCTTCCTCTCTCTCTGCCCCTTCCCCACTTGAGCTGTCTCTTTCTCAAAATAAACAAATAAACAAAACAAGACAAAAAAAGATTTAGAAAAGTATTCATTGAGATGTGTTAGACCCGTCTACTCTCCCACCCCCATATGTAACCATTTTCCTATTTTTCAAATGTTTCTTGGTACAGATACATTTAAATTATAATATTACATTAGTATATCTGTATATGCATATGTGTATGTGGGTGGGTGTGTATGTATATGCATGTACATTTGCAGTCTTGATTTCACATAAAATGTAGCAGACCATGTATACACTCCTTTTTTTTAACAATATCCTTGGAGATCTCTTTCTCAGCCTATTTTATAATTGCATATTTAATCTACCATAATTGACCTAAAAAGTCCCTCATTGATGGAGACTTGATTTGTTGACAGTCTTTTGCTAAATAGTGCTGCAGTGAAAAATCTTGTACGTGTGGCATTTTGCACATACACAGATGTATCTGTCTCCTAGATTCCCAGATAGTGGATTTGCTAGATCAAAAGTAAATCCGTCTGTAATTTCGGCAGACATTACCAGTTCCTTGGCAGGGATGAAGAGCACTCCCACCTGCAAGCAAGCCCCCTTGCTTCATCTATTCACTGTTGCACATTTTTTTAGTTTTGCTAATCTGGTAGGTGAGAAATTTGGATCCGAGTGAGGTGAATTTCTTTTATGAGGGAGGTTGAGTATTTTCCTGTGGGATGCGTTTTATTTATTTATTTTTATTGTTCCCCCCTCCCCCCTGGTTTCTAGAAGCTTTGTTTTGTTACCCCAGTTTATCATTTTTCTTTTGATTCTGTCTGATGTTTTATTTGACATGTAGGTAGAAGTTTTTTTTATTTATATATAGTTTGCTTTATCTAGCTTTTCTTTTGTGGCTTCTAGATGTTGAGTCCTCAGAAACATTGATTGCATTGGTATACTGAGATGATAGCTAGAAGAGAGTATTGCTTACAAATCCTTTTTTCAAAAAATCATGTAATTTCTCCAATAGAAAACCTGGGATCTTTCTTAGCTTGACTCTCTCTCACACCCAGCAAGTCTCATTGTTTCTGTCTCCAAAACACCCCAAATCCCACGCTTGTACTGTTTCCACCCTGGTCCAGCTCACCACCCACTGGGATTGTAGTAGCTCCCTAACTGGTTTCCCACTTCTGTTCCCGTTCCACCCCTCCTTGGCCTGGAGGGGCAGAATGCACATTTTAAAATGTAAATTACATTTTGTCACCCCCACCCTTCCAGCTCAGCACTCTTAAATAGCTGCTTGGCTGGCTCTCTGGCTGTCTGATCTAGTGTCATTCTCTCAGAGAGAATAGCCTTCCCTGACCAGTCTAAATATTCTAACTCTTATCACACTCTTACCTCTTGTCCTGTTTTGTTTTATTTTGTTCCTAAGTGCTTAATGTCACCTGGCTTTATTTTAGGTGTTTATTTGTTTACCCCCCTATCACCGAAGTGCCCTTAGAGAAGAGAACATTGCTTTGCCTAGCTGATTTTTTTTTTTTTTTTTTTTTTTTTTTTTAAGCTTGTGGTTGGGATGCAGAAGTAGCAGCAAGCTGAGTTCTCTGGGAGCTGTAGTCACTGATTTATGAACATTGCCATTATGTGTTCTTCATGATGGTAGTGACATTAGGCATCCGTGCCAGGAGAAGGAGACTTTTAGGGCCTAAGGATAGAGTCTGGGACCCTCTTCCAGCCATCTCTTTCACAAGGGCTACCTTCAGGGGCTTGGGTTTTGCTTTCTTCTGGAAAAACACTGGATCTGAGTTTTGTGACAACTTCCAAGTGAATAATCTTTTAATTTTTAATATAGCATTTGAACTGATATTTCAGATATCAATTTTAAGGTTTGTAAATGATACATGTAAAATAAAATATATCTTTTGCTTTTAGGAATTATCCCTAATAGCTCATGTGCCTATTTTTCCTCTGTTCTAGAATGTTTGAAGCCCATATGCAGAGCTACAAGGGTGATGACCCACTTGGTGAATGGGAAAGGTTAGCATTTAGTTTATTTTTTTCCTTTAAACAAACTATATGCTGGGGCGACTGACTATTGATTTTGGCTCAGGTCATGATCCCAGGGTCGTGCAATTGATTGAGCCCCATATTGGCCTCTGCGCTGAGTGCAGAGCTTGCTTAAAGATTCCCTCTTTCTCTGGGGCACCTGAGTGGCTCAGTTGGTTAAGTATCTGGCTCTTGATTTCGGCCGAAGTCATGATCTCATAGTAGTGAGACTGAACCCCTCATGGGGCTCCTTGTTGGGTGTGGTGCCTGCTTGAGATTCTCTCTCTCTCTCTCTCTCTCTCTCTCTCTCTCTCTCTCTCTGTCCCTCTCTCTCCCCCTCCCTCTCTCCCTCTCCCTCTCTCCCCCTCTTTCTTTCCCTTCTGCCCTGCACATACACATGCACTCTCTAAAAAAAAAATGTCCCTCTTCCCAGCTCATGTTCTCTCCTTCTCTCAAATAAACGAACTATATGCTGACCTAAAAATTAATATTATCCATATTTTTCTAGTTACATACGGTGGGTAGAAGAGAATTTTCCTGAGAATAAGGAATACTTGACAACTTTATTAGAACATTTAATGAAAGAATTTTTAGATAAGAAGAAATACCACAATGATCCAAGATTCATCAGTTATTGTTTAAAATTTGTAAGTATACTTTCAGATGTATAATCGAATCTGTGATCATACTGTGTTTTTGCTTTCTCCCCCAGATTTTAAGATCATTTTAGACTGTCTTATTTTAATTCCTCTGTTTCCAATCATAAATTTTTAAAAGTTGAATGGCCAGAGACGTGTATTTTAGAACCTTTTGGCTTTTGTATTGTGGAGTCAGTCATTTAATTTTAAAACCTTCCTCTATCAAGTTGGTAGATAGAAACCACTAAATTAAAAGGTGTGTTGGATGAGAGGTGTGTTTGGGGATAGAAGGATAAGCAGACACTGCTAGGTATTCAGAGGGTTCCTGGGAATAAATTAAATTCATTGTGAATAATTAAGAAAATATTAGCTCTCAGTAACTAAATTTAGTACTGCCCCAGGAACAGGCTGCCTCAGTTTAGGCTTTAAAAGTTTGTGTCTTTACAGTCCTGAAATAAAGACTTTGGGGGCACAAGTTCTAGTAATCATAAACGGATAGAGTTAAGATGGATTTGTTCACTAAATTACAAGGTACTAGGATTAGAGGCGCCCTGTGGCACTTGGGCAAGCTCAGATTAAGACAACTGTAATACATCATGAGTCATGGAACCCAGTATCCTGGGAAATTGTGTGGGTAAGGAAAAGAAGGAGCTTAATTTTTAGGTTTGCTATCAGAGAGCCACACAAGCCTGCCCCTACAGCATATCCTGAACCCTCCACGAAGAGCAAACACTGGGGGCGACTGGGTGGCTCAGTGGGTTAAGCGTCCAACTTCAGCTCGGGTCATGATCTCACAGTTCTGGAGTTCGAGCCCCGCGTCGGGCTCTGTACTGACAGCCTGGAGCCTGCTTCGGATTCTGTGTCTCCCTCGCTCTCTGCCCCTCCCCCACTCACACTTTGTCTCTCTCTCTCTCTCTCTTAAAAATGAGTAAAATGAGTGAACATTGAAGGGAGCCGGGCTCCGGGCCCTACCTAGACCGGCAGTTCCTTCGTTCTTGTATCTGTTTGCTTTGGGTTTCTGTAGGCTGAGTACAACAGTGATCTTCATCAGTTTTTTGAGTTTCTGTACAACCATGGGATCGGAACCATGTCATCCCCTCTGTACGTAGCCTGGGCTGGGCATCTGGAAGGCCAGGGAGAGCTGCAGCATGCCAGTGCCATTTTTCGGAGAGGGCTTCAACACCAGGCCGAACCAAGAGAGCAGCTGCAACAACACTACAGGTAGTTTGAAAATAAAACTGCAGAGTGTCCCCTGCTTTGAAGTGTAATGTTTGCTCTTAAAAATTTTTATTGCTGGGGCGCCTGGGTGGCGCAGTCGGTTAAGCGTCCGACTTCGGCCAGGTCACGATCTCACGGTCCGTGAGTTCGAGCCCCGCGTCGGGCTCTGGGCTGATGGCTCAGAGCCTGGAGCCTGTTTCTGATTCTGTGTCTCCCTCTCTCTCTGCCCCTCCCCCGTTCATGCTCTGTCTCTCTCTGTCCCAAAAATAAATAAACATTGAAAAAAAAAAAAAAATTAAAAAAAAAAAATTTTTATTGCTTTGTTTGTACAGGGAAATCTTTCTCATTGTGAAAATGTGGATAATACACAATAGTATAAAGGAAAGGAAATTGCCCAGAAATATTACTGGCAACACTTTGGTGCGTTGCCTCCCAGTACCTTTTCCTACCCCTGTGTGCGTGTCCTTGTATTTGTATATTTTAACAGTAAATCGTATTGTTATGTCTGTTACGTATACTGGCCTTGATACTGCTCTTAAGAAATTATGGACTTTTATAGCACAACTTATAAAGCAGTTGTGAAATCTGTCCCAGAGTTATGTCATAATTTAACTGTTCTCCAAATGAACATTTAAGGTGTTTTCAACATTTTGATTTTTGTCAAGAACAACATAATGAGTATCTTAATGAATAACTATTTTTCACAACTCTTTTTTTCTATGATTAAATATACCTCGTTTAGAAATGCTGACAATACAGAAAACTAAAGAAGCAGAAGAAACCTGGCATTTTAGTTGACATGTTGTTCTCTGCTCGTTATGGGATTTACAGGCATGCTTTACATATATCTGCAGCTTCGTGTCAAGGTCTTTTTCCTTTATCATAGAGTTAGCTCCCAATAGGTTGCCTATTTTTATCTCTTTCCTTCTGATAGAGTCTCAGAACTGAAATTATATAGTCAAAGGGTGAATGAAGAGTTTTTAAGCTTTGTGGTACATATAAGCACAGTCCCTGCTCAAAAGGTTATACCAGCTGGCCCCTCTCCAGAAGCATCTGAGATCACTTATCTCATTGTACCCCTTGCCAGACTTAATACACTCATTGTTTTCAACTTTGCTATAGCACTCATGTTCTTTTTAAACTTTATAAGGAGAATTTTCAAGCATGCATTTAAAAAAAATATAATGAACCTCCCCTTTGTCTGTCATGTACTTTTAGTAATTACTAACGTTTGATCATGTTTTTTCTATGCTGAAGAATTTAAAGCAAATCCAAGACAGCAAAATATTTTATTCCAAATACATAAACATCTCTAGAAAGTGATTTTTTGTGCAGAAGCTTAGGCCATTTTCACACCTAACAAATTTTAACTGTAATTCCTTAATATCCGTAATTTTCAGTTATTCCTCATAATGTAAAACATTGTGAGTTGTTTTTTTGTTTGTTTGTTTGCTTGCTTGCTTGCTTGCTTTGTTAACCACTGGTTTGTTTGAATTAAGAGTCACAAGATTTGGCATTTGGTTGTACATCTCTTATTCTCTTTATACTCTAGATTCTTGTTGATATCACCCAAAAATGTCAGGTTTAGAAGTTGCATTTTACTCAACAGGTGATTTGGTGTGCAAAGTTGCCATGAAATGATATATTTTAAAACTTCTCACAGCATGAACAATAATATATCTGCCATTTGGAGTGGTGGTCTAAGTTTTAGACTTCTTTCTTCTTAACATTATATTCATTATGGTCCAGATGTGTAGAATGCCTAAGATAAGGAGTTCAGAAACCCCATGTTGTAACATTTGCAGACGATACACAGAGAAAGAGGGTACGTTTATTATATAAGTTTGAGAAATACGGACATAAACTAAACAGAAGGGGGAATTTTTCTAATACAGTAATTGGGTATGAAGGAAATCCCAGAATTTTTTTTTTTTTTAATTTTGAAGCAATTCTAAAATTCAACTTTACATTCTCTCTCAACCTCAGTCTTTACTAGCTTATGATAAGCTGTCTTGATTGATCTAGATTGATCTAAATAGATTGATTTAGTTTTCACTGTAAGCTTATAATCTGTGTTGATGCCTTTACTCCTGCCACTTAGGTTATTTCAGGCACGCCTTGCTGAAACCCACTTGCCAACTCAAGGTAAAACAACGCTTTCTAAAAATATCTAAATTGTTAATAATTTAGTCTGACTTGTGCTGGCTTTTTTTCCCTAAGAAAATAATTCATCCAGTATTTATTGATTGTATTGCCTTAGGTAATAGGGAAGGCACTCTGGTAATAATGCCTAGCAAATATCCCTGGAGAGTAGAGCTCCATCTTAGCAATTTAAAAGAGCAAACCCAAAAGAAAACTTGAATTCATTCTATTTTTAGGATTTAAAAAAATAATCAAAATTGGCCAAAAATAGAGGACAAGGCTTACTCTGGAGTCCATCTGTTCTGAATTGAATCAAATGTGTTTAATGCAACTTTTAAAGAAATGGTAGTCATATATTTTCTTAGAAATAAAGATTATGTTTCAGAAATAAACATCAACTATCCCATCCTGTTGTTTAAATTATCTCTAGAATATTTCTCTTATCTTCTTAAAAGTGTTTTAGTTACATTTTCTAAGACAGTGATCAATGAATTGATTTATTTCTTATGCTACTAATTGAAAGACCAGGGGAATATATTTGTAGTAATTTTACTTAATGTGGTTTTATCCTTGTTTCTCTTTATTTCATCCTTTTTCCCCCCATAGCTAGAACCTTGGAACCTCTCCATAATGCTCAGATTTTAAATCAAATGGTGACATCAAAATCAAATCCAGGAAACAACTCAGCCTGCATTTCTAAGAATCAGGTAATAATGACATTTGTGGGTTGTGTGGAAACTGGGAATGGCATTGAATGGTCATCCAGCTCCCTTTTGCATCCACTTTGACATCTCATTTGTTTGACCTTGTTCCTGTGACTCTAACCTCTCTGTCAGCCACCTGCACCTGTGGCCTGTCATCATCTACCACTGCTCACCTGAGATATCAGATTTAAATAACTTGTCTGTTTATCTGACCTAGGGCCCCCCCACTTTTTCACCTTCTGTCTTTACTTCCTCCCCAGCAGCTTCTCTCCTCCTTGGTTCTACTGGTCTCCTTCACATGGGCTCATGAGCCCCTACATTAGATAATACCCACCTGGAAATTTCTGATCTCTGCTTAAAAAAACTCAGGAGGTTGGGTCACCTGGGTGGCTCAGTCATTTAAGTGTCCAAGTGTCTTGGCTTCAGCTCAGGCCATGACTTCATGGTTAATGGGATCAAACCCCCATGTCAGGGGGAGCTGACAGCACAGAGCCTGCTTGGGATTCTCTCTCCCTCTCTCTGCCCTTCCCTTGCTCACATATGTTCTCTCTCTCTCTGTCTCAAAATAGATAAAAATAAACTTAAAAAAAAAAACAAAAACCTCAGGAACTTGGAACAATAGTACCTATAACCTTAACCAAAGCTTTACTACTCCCCAGAAATTGTTTCCAGTTTCCTGGTTGACACTATGTTTTATGTATTTCCTACGTGTCCCATTTCACTGTCTAATGCCACATTATAATGATGTTAAACTTCTTTTCACTTTCCTCAAACTTGGGACCTGGCTGTCTCTAACCTCTCCTTTGGGAGCTGGCAAAAATACTATTTTAATGAGACAACAAAAGCCATTAGATGACATCTGTCAGTTTTCTGCCACCAACCAGTAAATGTAACTGCATCCCTCCCTGCCATCACAGTTGGGAAAGGTGGTCTTTCACTTGTGCTTGTTCTTTGTTGAGATTTTTGCCCTATTGAGATCTCTTCTGCTCAAGTCTCTGCTTCCCCTAGCCTGTTTTCCAGTATCTTTCCTCTTTGTACTACAGTTTCTCTTTCAGTTTGCTGAGGACCTCCTTTAAGCTGACTCTAGCAGAAAGGCCTCTGTCCTTAGTGCATGTTACAAGTTTTATTCATATAACACATTCTTAGACGCAGAATATGCATTTCTCACTTTGATAGATACTCAAACTATCTCATCTTACGTTCTACACATTTGCCAGCCTCATTGCTTCCTATTGCCCCAACTATGTGACTTTAAAAAAATTTTTTTAAATGCTCATTTATTTTTGAGAGAGAACGAGTAAGCGAGCAGGGGAGGGGCAGAGAGAGAGGAGAGACAGAATCCGAAGTGGGCTCCAAGCTCTGAGCTGTCAGCACAGAGCCCAGTGCGGGACTCGAACCCATGAACTGTGAGATCATGACCTGAGCTGAAGTCAGACGCTTAGCTGACTGAGCCACCCAGGCGCCCGACTATGTAAATTTTTAGACAGCAGAGATAGGTCTTACTTGTGGTCACATTTCCAGGACCTAGCTCAGTTCAGGACATGTATAAGATGTTCAATAAATATTTGTTTGGTGAATCAGTCCTAGCATTGGGAACTCCTGAGGATAGAATAGTACCAGAAGGAAATTTTTATGATTTTTTGTTTCTATTAATATAGGATTTTGGAATATTAATCTAGGAACACATAGGCACTGTGGTCCAGCTCCTTGTCTGTTGATTGGAGGGAAATAAGTGCCCTTCTCTATTACCAAGTAGGAATTTTTTAAAATCATTTTCCTATTGGACTCTTAGTTACAAAAGTTGTAAGATTAATAATCAATAATTGATTATGATTGAATTAATTATAATTTTAAAGAACATATATAAATCTAGTTACAGAACCCCTCTAACACTTTCTTATTGTTTTGTGAAATAATTTGGATGGCAGTTTCTTTTCAGATAAGTGAATGCTGATGTTCCCTTTCTGTCTTTAGGGCTCAGAAGTTTCTGGGGTAATTTCTTCAGCTTGCGATAAAGAGTCGAAAATGCAAGTATAATCAGTGCAATAATCTATTAATTAGTGTCATTCAAGAGCTGTTTTAGTACACTGTTGTAAATAATACATTTTCCCCATTGTAGGGAGCAAAGGGTGATCATGATTTCCAAATCAGGATATTCTGCACAACCGTCTCTAGCAGCCAAAGCTGATGTTCAGCAGGTTGTTATGTATTGCAAGGAGAAGCTTATTCGTGGAGAATCCGAATTTTCCTTTGAAGAGCTGAGAGCCCAGAAATACAATCAACGGAGAAAGCATGAACAATGGGGTACTTGCAGTCTTGTGATCTGAGATACTCTAGTCACTTAAAATAATAACCTTGAGTAATTACTTTTTTAAACAGGTAATTGACTATGCTGAAAGAATCTGCAAAGAAGTCTCTAGCTCGTGTATCTGAAGCCTAGAAATCTTTATTAAATGCAATTACTGAATGAAAAACATTCAGCAAAGAGCACGCACATACCTCAGACCTTTCCTGAAAAGTGTAGCGGCCGCATTTGTCCAGGGGACTACACTGATGTCTTGACAGGAAAGCTCAGAGTTGATATAGCACTAATGTAGATTAAAGAGATATACCAACGTTGCCTTCGTTTTAGTGATATTTTAAGCTTTTAAATATTATCTGAATGGATTTGAACTTCTGTATACAGCAATTTTAAACCTGTAGGTCAGTTATTTGTACTGTGAAAGGATTAGGTTAGGAACTGGAATTGAGAAGAGATTTTCTAAAATCTGCAAGAACAACAAAGAAGACATTCAGAATGAGCCCTCTGATCAAAGTGCCACATTATTTATGGCTGCGTAGTAGGTCAAGTTTTGTTCCTCACAGAGAAAACCATGAGTGTTAACACCAAAGTTTGTGCTTGTCTTTGCTGTAACAACGTGAACTTTAGAGAGGAAAGTGGAACTGTGTTCCACTCAGGGCTTTTATACCATCTAAGTCATGTGGACGAGAGCTGCTCTGTGTTGGCTTTTTTGTTTATCATTGCTCATTTGTTCAACAACTGAGAGAACAGGCAGTTAACACTCATGGAGGACCCGTTTTGTGCCACGCACGGATGCATTTTTCTTTCACACACTATGACATAAAGTCTTAGCCAAAGGATCTGATTTGAATGTGATATGGTTATGTTAATTGCCTTTGCAAGTGAGACTTACTGCAGTACATGTGAGGCACTGAACTTTCAGGGTACCGGACTCCTCCTCCTCAGAAAGCACTGGAGATTTAGATCTTTTGTCTGCTCCACTTTCAAATGATATGTAGAATCATGACTTTTATAAAAAGTGATTATTATCATTGTGCTATTATCAAATATTTATTATTGGTCAACATTGTAAATTTGTACCTTACAAGCCCTGAAATTAAAAATAACCATCCCAAAGGCAGGTAAAAATTATAATTAAAAGGTAATACACCTTTCAGTGCTAATAACCTAATATACGTGGAAAAGACTAGTAAAAAAAAAATTGCCATGGGGCGCCTGGGTGGCGCAGTCGGTTAAGCGTCCGACTTCAGCCAGGTCACGATCTCGCGGTCCGTGAGTTCGAGCCCCGCATCAGACTCTGGGCTGATGGCTCAGAGCCTGGAGCCTGCTTCCGATTCTGTGTCTCCCTCTCTCTCTGCCCCTCCCCCGTTCATGCTCTGTCTCTCTCTGTCCCAAAAATAAATAAACGTTGAAAAAAAAAAAATTAAAAAAAAAAAAATTGCCATCTTAAAAATAACCTTTCACTCATTTTTTGTGTATTCCTGTGATGACCTGAATTTAAACTTGCATGGAAACCATTTTTTCTTTCCTAAAGTAAATGAAGATAGACATTATATGAAAAGAAAAGAAGCAAATGCTTTTGAAGAACAACTGTTAAAACAGAAAATGGATGAACTTCATAAGAAGTTGCATCAGGTGGTGGAGACGTCCCAGGAGACCCTGCCTGCTTTTCAGGAAAGGTCTGAGGTATGTGCGTGCTCTTTGCTGAATGTTTTTCATTCAGCAACCAGTAACACTGATTTCTGTTTTTACTTGCTCCTTTCTGTGCTATATTTTTAGAGTTAATGCTGATGTTAATTTAGATACTAGCTTTCCAAATTTTTACGATTGGGCACAGAAAGATATTCAAAATGTAAAATGAGAAAAGGAAGTTACAAAGAGTATGCTTTTATATGTGTGTATGTACATACTTATGTGTTTATGTATTCATATATGTAGTCTTTTTTGGATTTTTTAATACAGTGACATAATTATATGATGAGAATATGAATTTAATAATTTAATTAATTGTCTAGTTGTATTTTGCTTGCCATTGTTTCATGTTAGAAGCGGGGAGAAGTGATGAGTGTGTTAGAGTCACATGATTTTCTTAAAATTATTAAGGAATGGGGTTGATTGAGAATAAATTGAAGCTACATAATGGCTGCTTAAGTGATCACATAGTATATGTCTGCCTATGACATAGGATACAATGAAGATAAACACCTTAATTTTTTTTTAGATTTTTTCTTTTTATTTAAGAGCTTTATAAAGGTATAAATGACATATAATATATTACACATATTAAAAGTGTAAAATTTGCTAAGTTTTGACATGTATGTACACCAATAGAACTATCATCACAATCAAGATAGTGAACATATACATCACACCAAAAGTTTTCTTGCCCCTTTGTTCTTACAAAGTCATGCTACATTTGCCTTGCTTCCTGATGTATTCCAGGCATACAACCTTTCTTCTTTTTTGTTCCTTTTTTTTGTTTTGTTGTGTTTTGAATATAGTTCACACACAATGTTACATTAGTTTCAGGTGTGCATCGTAGTGATTCAACTTCTCTGTGTGTTATGCTGTGTTCACCACAAGTGTAGCTACTATCTTTCACCGTAGGATGCTGTTAAAATGCCATTACCTCTACTGTACCTTTTATTCCTGTGGCTTATTCATTCCATAACTGAAAGTCTGTATCTCCCACTCCCCTTCACTCATTTTGCCTATCCCCTTACCTCCCTCCCCTTTGGCAGCCATAAGTTTTGTTCTCTGTATTTATAGGTCTGATTCTGCTTTTTGTTTGTTTACTCCTTTGTTTTGGTTTTTTACTTCTACATATGAGTGAAATCATACGGTATTTGCCTTTCTCTGTCTGATTTATCTCAGTACAATACCTTCTAGGTTCATCCTTTTTTTGTGGTGGCATAGTATTTCATTGTGTGTATATGTGGAATGTTATATACATACATATATACACACACACATGCTACATCTTCCTTATCTGTTCATCTACCAGGGGACACTTAGGTTGTTTCCATATCTTGGCTGTTATAAATAATGCTGCAGTAAACATAAGGGTGTATATATCTTTTCAAATTACTGTTTTGTTTTCTTTGGATAAATATCCAGTAGTGAGATTACTGAACTATATGGTATTTCTATTTTTAATTTTTTGAGGAACCACCATACCGTTTTCCACAGTGGCTGCACCCATTTACATTCCCACCAGCAGTGCACGAGGGTTCCACATCCTCTCCAACTCTTGGTATTTCCTGACATTTTTTCAATTTAATGTAATTTAACTTATTTTTTTTAAAGTTCATTCATTTTTTTTTGAGAGAGAGAGAGCGGGACAGAGAGAGAGAATCTCAAGCAGACTCCACACTGGCAGTGCAGAGCCCGACATGCGGCTTGAACTCATGAACCCTGAGATCATGACCTGAGCAGAAACCAAGAGTCGGACATTTAACTGATTGAGTCACCCAGGCACCCCTCCTGACTTTTTTATTTTAGCCATTCTGACAGGTGTGAGGGTGATATCTCATTGTGGTTTTGATTTGCATGTCCCTGATGATGAGTGGTGTTGAGCATCTTTTCATTTGTCTTTTGGCCATCTCAATGTCTTTTTTGGAAAAAATGTCTAGTCAGGTCCTATACCCATGTTTGGTTGTTGTGGGTTTTTTTTTTTTGTTTTTTTTTTGGTGTTGAGTTGTGCTTTTTATTTATTTTGGATACTAACCCCTTATTGGATATGGCATTTGCATATGTCTTCTCCCAGTAAGTTGCCTTTTTGTTTTGTTACAGTTTTGGGTTTTTGTTTTTGTTTTTGTTTTTTCTTGGGTTTTTTTTTTTTTTTTTTTTGATGTGAAAGATTTTTACTTTAATGTTGTCCCAATAGTTTATTTTTGCTTTTGTTTCCCTTGCCTCAGGAGACGTATTAGAGAAATAATGCTATGACCAGTGTCAGAGAAATTACTGTCTGTTCCATTCTAGGATTTTTATGGTTTCAGGTCTCACATTTAGGTCTTTAATCCATTTTGAGTCTACTTTTATGGATGGTGTAAGAAAGTGGCCTGGTTTCATTCTAGTAACACTTTAATTTCTTACATATTTTGAAAATTATAAAAATGCATGACTATGATTTTATAAAAGCAAAGATGTTATATATGTGGATGTGCATGTGTGTGTATAGTTACACGTATATAAATGAATGGTTACTAACTATGTAGTTTGCATTTTTCCAGAACTTTACTATGCATGAACACATAAATATGTATACAATTGACATATACAGGCTTATACAGTAAGCCTGTATAAGGCTTACTTTGTGCTTTTTCTACCTAACCCACCTTACAGATCTTTCCTTGTTATTACATAGAGATCCAACTGATTTTAATAGCATCACAGTCTACTCTCATACCTTTTAGGAAGGGCATGTGTCATGTGGAAACTATTGTAAACCATGCTGCAGTGAACATTCTTGTACATATGAGATTATTACTCTAGGAAAGACACAGAAAAGTAGAATTGCTGCTGAAGTTTGTGCACCTAAAATACTGCCCATCTGTCCTCTAAAAATTTACTGCTTTACACTCATAATAGTGAATAAAAGTACGTGTTTTTTGTATATGCTTGGCTAACATTACCTATCGTAAATATTTTTAACCATCTGATGTGTTTATTTCTAATCACAGGTAAATTTGGACTTTTAAAAATACATTTAGTGGCTGTTTTTTTTTCTTAAAAACTTTTAAGAATTTTTTAAAATTAAATTTGTCTTTTTTTTCTTAAAATTAATTTTTTAAATTAAATTTGACTTTGTTCATTTTGCTATTGGATTGTTACATATTTTTCTTATTTAGTTGGATATCCTTTTTTGTATAATTTGTTTTCCCTAGATAATTCCAAGAAATTGTTAAAATAATTGTTTCATTATTCTCCTGTGCTATATTTTTATGATACTTATCAGTTATTTCTCTCTAAACTCTTGGGAGAAACTAGAAATATGTTTTCATTATGTTCAAGTACATCAGGTACACTCTTAGTTTCACTTCGCTTGGCCACATGCCTCCCAGAACCATCTGTCTATCTCTTCCACGCTGGCCTCCAAGCAGCTGTCCTCTCCTGACTCCTCTCCAGTGGTGTATCCCTGCTTATTTTCTAGTTCCTATGGCACTGTTTCCTTTTAACAACCCCATTTTGGTGGCACACAGTCCCTAGGAACTTTTTTTAAAAAAAGCATATATGAGCGATTAGTTTTTTGAGATCTCTTGCTTGTACCCTCACACATGGGTGATAATTAGGCTGGATGCTATGTTCTCGAAGGGGAATCATTTTCCCTCAGAATTTTCTTAGTTCATGCTTTCAGCTCCACTTTCATTTCCATTCTGAGATGTATCTATATGTCTGAACTTTTCTCCTGATCAGCCTCCTCCAACTGTTGTTTTAGGTGTTAGAATTACTTTACCAACCTTTTGGTGAGGTTTTGGAGGTAGTGGATGATAAAGCACATATTTAAGCCACTGTCTTTAACCAGAAGCCTCCCTTTATGGAGCTTGCTTTTGTGTTGGGATAGCATAAGGATATATTTCCCAAACGGATTGTCAGTTGCCCCCAAATCATTTACTGAGCTACTCGACCTTTCCCCTTTGATTTAAAATATCTTTATCGCATGCTAAATTTTTAATATACAAGATCTGTTTCTAAAATGTACCTTTGCTTTGGTTACTAGGTTTCTTCTTGATCATTCCATATTGTATATTTACCATAGCTTTGTTGTAAGTTTTGATATCTGGTATGGAAAGTCTGATTATTCGTTTTCAAAACATGTTTTCAGAATTGAATATTATTATTAATTTTGATCTGTTTTTAGTTTGGTAGGTGAGAAAATGGGATAGGTCATTTTTGATTACTTTTTTTGATGACTAGTAAAAATGAACTTTTTATATTTTATCCATTTGTTTGTGAACTAACTATTCTTGCCATAGAAGTTGGTGCCTTTTTTTTTTTTTTTAACTATTTGTGAGAATACTTTTATATGGTGAGGAATGAACTCTACTGTCTTTTAACTTTTTAACACAAGAGTGTGCAGTGACAGTCTAAGTGCCCATCAGTCGAAAAACAAAGGTTTTAAGTCCAGAGCTTGTCAGCCTTCCCACTGTAAGCCATGTGGAAGCTATTGTTGCAAGTTAGATTCACATCTCCTCATTAGAGAGAAGATGGCTACCAAGTGTATTTTAATGAAGGAATACCATTATGAGCATTTGAGGGCATTGACTTATTGGTCCTTTCTCAAAATTAAGAGAAATAAGACAGTTCTTAAACACTGATAAAACTGTAGGGACTCGTTATTTCCTATCTCAGGAAATAGGTGCTGCCCAGTTTTATCTGTGGTGAAGGAGCTACAAAAGCATCCATCATGTAACGTGGTCCTTGTTGTTGTTGGCTGTACCTGAAGGGTGTAGGGATGCCACAAGGGGAGAGGAAGCTACTGATGACAGATGCCATTCTTTGAAAAGCTGTAGTACCTCATGAGTGGTACTCCGGACTTCACGGCCTTGTTTTTGCTTGCTTAACTTGAAAGGTTAATCCGGCACGTTCGGGGCCAAGTGCAGGCTCCCAGCAGGAACCGAGAGCTCTGTGTCTTCCAGCCATCAATCAGCAGACCTCAAAGAACATGGAGGAGAGACCCAGAGAGGCAACACCTGTTGCTCCTCCTATGGCAAAGGCTGTCACTGCCGCTTCGGTGTCCCCAGCCATCAGCCAGAGTGTATCTCTTCCTGTTCCTCTGGCAGCCCAGCCAGTGACAGACTCCATGTTTCCAGTGGCCAGAAAAGATGACGGGTAAGGCGAAGGTCGTCCTAGAGACGATAGTGACGGGAGTGGCATTTGTCAGCTTCTTTACATGTTCTGCAGTTTCAAGAACAGTATATAAAAGATGAATGGTTCCTGTTTTTACTGTAATCTGTAGATGGACATGTTGAAAAAGTTACCGAAATCGTCCCAAATCTTTCAGACTTATTACACTATTTTTCTTTTAGAGTGTTCATTTCATTTCATTTCATACTTCTCTCTTCCCTTAAGAATATTCAGTACCTGAAACTCACCGTTTGTTTTTTTTTTTGTAACTGGAGAATGTACAGCTATTAAACTGTGATTAAACTGAAATGGCCTTTCTTACTGGCCTTGAATACATGTAGTGATTATTACTGTCCAGATAATACTTATCAGTTATGTTCATTATGTTCATCAGTTATGTGTTCCTCACATGGGTTCTCCTGATCCTTCTAGCTTCCCACCAGGAGTAATTTGGGATTCATATCCGTTACACGATATGCCAAAACCCATCTGTTGTACACTGCTTTGGGGATTTTTTTCCCCCAAATTTTGAGGGATTTTCCTAGATTTCATAAATTATAATTTATAAATAATAACTTACTTTGTTTAAATTTTTACCTCCCATGACTTGGGCACGCTCTTTCTCTCTTTTTACATACAGCAGTTTTATTGATCCGTTAGAAAAAATGAGAGCGACCGTGTAACTTGTACCCTTCCCTTGGGCTAAACTCCTTAGCACAGATTATGGCTCATAAGGACCGGTTCTTCTCAATATCTGAGGTTAACTTTTATCAATGATTTCTCCTGGAAATAATATTTAAAATGCTTTTTCACTCACATTAGATTAATAATTCAGACCTGTGTCCTGTGTCATACAGTGTATGTAAAAAAAGAACTGTTGCGTCGTTGGAGTCTATGACCTTATTAGTTCTTCACTGTTAACACAGTTATAAAATGATAAAAACAGGAGAGCAGTGACAGTCTCAAAAAGATGTTGCGTGTCCCATCCGCCCCAGCAGAGACAGAGTCATGAGGCTGGAGGAGGGGCCAGACGAGCTGTCCCTATAAAACTGTGAAACTCTTTAACCTAATGAACATTCAGATCTCAGTCAGAAGCACCTCAGCTTGACCCTGACCCCGGCCCAGGCAAGGGACTGAATGGACCGTTGGTACTCTCACTAGCCAGGACAGCTTACCGTGGCAGAGAAAAGATGCCTTTGTCTGGAATCTCATGTAAGAACTCATGTTTTTAAGACAGTTTAGTGAGGATTTATAAAATTAAGTGTGTTGTACTTTTTACTTACACCCTAACATGGTCCCTGCTAAGGGAATTTTAGCAATGTTAAATAGACAAATGAGGTCCACTATCGTGACTGTACTTAAAGTGTGATATAAATGTCTTGTGTGCCATCTTTTTTATTTCTTGAGAACTCTTAAAGTCGGCAGAACCATGCTATGTGGCTACTGGCTCAGCATCACAGCTAAAGCACACCAGTGCTTCCCATAGCATGACTGTGGCCAGCTGCATTGCTCACCAAGGCCTGGACCTGGGTGTGAGCCCTTTAGCCTGTGTAATAAATGGGGTCATTCGAATTAGAGGCAGTTTTCCTGCCCTCCCAGATACAGGAGTGATTATCATGATGTTAGAATACAGGCCCACTGTGTCAAGGCAACATGTAGTACCTGACCTTGATCTATAAGAATTCTTTTCTTCAAAAGGAAATGAAAGAAAAAATAAAACACTTTATTTACTTACACCTAAGCACTTCCGTCCGTACTTTAAGTAAACAGGCTTGTAATTGCTGACATTGTTTATTGTTTGTTTTGGGGAGTCAGTTTGTCTCAAGAGTGTTCTCTTTCAGATGTGTGACTAAAAGTACTCATGAATTCAAACCACAGAGTGGGGCAGAGATAAAAGAAGGTAATGTTTAATTATATTAAATTTGTTTCTGACCTCTTTGCCCAGGCTTCTTGAGGTCACTCAGGTCTTTTGGGTGGCTGTGGCTCATGAAGACTTCAAGCCTTAACGAACTGGGGTGTTCACTTTCCAATTCTTAGAATTTCGGGGTTAGAGAAGCCCCAGACCATCTCACGTAAAGGTAGAAATCTGCTTCTTGGTCATATCTTTTTAGGTAGAATCCTTTGGAAATTTGATTTCGTGAAACCTTTTTTATTAAATTTCTCAGCAGATTTACCTAAAACAAGAGTTATCTTTAATATATTGTGGGGTAGGAAAGGTAATTATAAGTTTAATTAGGATTATACTTCTATTTGGTACTACTTTGTTAGAGGCATTTGCATACAAGGTAAGTTTTGTGAACAAAACAAGATACATCGATTGTGCAGTCACTTGCCCTATGTGACTGGTATCCTCTCGAGTGACAGTTCAGTGGGGAGCAAAGCTGCTCGAAACAGCTGGGAACACCTGCATTTCACCAAGACTTCCTGAGCACCTGCCAAATGCCAGGTACTGTTCCAGGTAGTTAGGGATGGAGTTATAAACAGAAAAGACAAAAACTCCCACCCACACAGAGGGGGAAAGGGAGTGTCAGGGGGAGGGAATTGAAATGTCAGAGGCGACCAGGAAAGATGCTCACAGAGTGATATTTTGGATAAAGTCCCAAAGGAGGGAGCTTCCCATGCAGCTAGCTTGGAAAACTTGTTTCAGGCGGAGAGAACAGCAAATGCAGAGCCCTGAGATGAGAAGTCTCCCTGATGGTTTCTATGCACAGCGAAGAGACTGAGGTGGCTGGAGTGAGTCAGAGGAAGAGGAGGAGGAAGATGAGGTCTGAGTGAGCAGGTCCCGCCCAGGCTTTACGGGGCCTTGTATGCCGTTGTCCGGGCTCCAGCTGAGTAAGATGGAAAGCCAGTCTTAAGATTCACTGTGTGACTATTAACATGTATTTCTTAGGGGACAGAGTGGAGTGAAGGGTGCTACTTATGACAAGGCGGCTGATTTGATCTGATCTGAGACCAAGCCGCTTCATCTCTTTGAACTGTCATTTCCTTTTCCATAAAAGGATAATTCTTGCCTTACCTACCTCATGGGACTATTATAAAAATAAAAATGAAAGATATGTGAGCACTATAATAATAGAAGTCCTTAGTGGTAATTATCAGCAATAATAAAATGTTCTCATTGCAATGTTCCTTAAATTTTGTGCCTTCTAAATTGTTCTGATTTCTCTGCTGGTAATGCCTTTTGTCCCATTTCCTTTATAGGGTCTGAAATACATAAGGTTGTTAACACAGGTTCTTTTCACACAACTCCAAACACGTCACTGGGAATGGTTCAGGCAACCCCATCCAGGGTACAGCCATCACCCACCGTGCACACAAAAGAAGCATTAGGTAAAGCCTCTTGTTTCAACGTGTAGCATCTGGCGACAAATTAATGAAAGCTCTTTTGCAATCATGTTTACAGTTACTCTTTTTATTTTTCTAAGGTTTCATCATGAATATGTTTCAGGCTCCGACACTTCCTGATATTTCTGACGACAAAGATGAATGGTCATCTCTAGATCAAAATGAAGATGCTTTTGAGGCCCAGTTTCAAAGTAATAATTTGTTAAAACACTACTAAGTGTAGGCATTGTGGGTGGTTGCCACAGGAAATATCAAGGAATATACACGAAATTGCCCTTCCCTTGATTAGCTTGTCCCACCAGGGCAGACAATGCATGAAATAAAAAAATGTGATAGTGTTTGTAAAGGGACTAAATATATGTCACAGATTGGTTTTATTTCTTAGAAAATAATAGAAGGACAAAATCCTGGTGAGTAAGGAATGGCCAGGAAAAGCTGAGTACTTGAGGTATGACTTGAGCCTTGCCTGGCTCGAGTAATGGCCTGGGTGGAGTGTTGGAGCCCACATTTGTTGTCCCAGGTTTTATGCTGGAAGCCAGACCGAGATCATCATAAAGATAAATGGGATCAATAGTCTCGGGAGGCCTCAGAATATAAAGTTAAGAGGTCAATTCTTTCTTACAGGAAATGGAAAGAAAAGCCACAGAGAGCTTTTTTCAGTGAGTCAGGTGACCAGAGCAATGTTTTAGGAGAATGATGAATATCGTGCCTTGCATGTAGCAGGAGCTCAAGACCTACAGGCTTGAGTGTTAAACCCTGTGACCACAGTTAAGTCCCTTCATCTCACTACAAAGTGACTTATCTTGTTACCTAGTATTTGAAACCTGTGTCAGTTCTTTTCTGTAAGCTGTTGTTCCATTTTATTTGTAGGTGAAGTTTAGCATAAAATATAAATGTTTTTTCCTAATACAATAATAAAATGCTACTTTTTACTCCAATGCAGAAAATGCAAGTTCTTCTGGGGCTTGGGGAGTCAATAAGATCATCTCTTCTTTGTCATCTGCTTTTCCTGTGTTCGAGGATGGAAACAAGGAAAATTATGGGTAAAGACACATTTAATTATTGTTTTATCTTGTGTCCACCTGAGGAAACAGCCAGCCAGGTTTTTCTACGGGTTTGGAAGAGATGTGGTGGACTGGAGGAGATGGGTGTTGTCAGAGGGACATGAGATGCCGGCAGAGGTTCCTCTGGGACTCGGGATAGTGAGAAAACGTGGCTCACTGATCAGATGGTCTGGGTACCAGTACCAGCTCTGCCACTGGTGAGCATTTTAACCACATGACTGGAAGATTCTTGCTAAAGTTGTCCAGATCTGCATTGGACACCAGAGTTACGAGAAAGCAGACCTCCCATAGCAAAAGCATGTGTTGACAGGAAAACAGTATGGTTACAAATTATCAGAGAACTGAAGGATTCTATAGATTTGAAGTTGAATTAGGTATGAATGAGTTTACCAGTACACGTGTCCATACATGCTCTGTTTGTATTTGCAGGATTGATAAAGTAGAAAAGGAAGTGGCTTATATTGGGTTATGCTACAGAGAGATGTTTTAAGCTGAAAGATCACCAGGGAGCCATATGTGGGAGTAAAATGGGGTAGCTCCAGGAATTTTCACAGTTTACAGTTTAAATCGTGGAAAGAGAGGTGTCAGTGTGAATTAAGAGTATCGCGGTGTTGGAGAGATTCACACTGAGGCAGAAAGGAAACAGTCTGATCAGCTCAGAAGGAAGTTCCGTAGCTAGACCTAGTCTTAGAGATAAGAAATACAATGTATGGCACCCATGACCTTCTATTGGCAATAGCTCTACCTCTCTTTTTGTCCTATTTATAACCCAGTGTAGTAGAGATTTTATATTTTCTATCCTCTCTTAAGTTACCGTAGATCTGTTTTTATGTGTACAGTCAAGTTCAACTTGCATTCAGTTTTCCTACAACTACTGTAAAAGTAAGGAATGTGTAAATAAGTAAATATCTTACTAGTCAAATAAGATAAATGGAAAATGTTTCTAACAGTCTTATTTATGTGGTAGTATCCCCTGTAGCATATTTTACAATTTATAATTCTAGAAATCTTTCCTTAGATTACCACAGCCTAAAAATAAACCCACGGGAGCCAGGACCTTTGGAGAACGCTCTATGAGCAGATTTCCTTCAAAACCAAATGTGAGTGAATCACTGCCTCATCCACGAAATTAGTCATATCTCTTTGCCCTTCATTTTACCAAATTATTATGTCAATCAAATGAGTTAGTGTATATTAAACTGTCCTGAAAAGTACAATGTAATATGAAGAGTGGGTTGAAACATTATTCTACAATTATTCAAGCATCTACTGTGTATCATACATGGTGATAGATACAGAAACTAAAAAATGATATGATCCTTGCCCTCAAAGAGCCTTTCCTTTGGCAGGAGGAACCAGTGGGAGATATATTTTTTTTCCAAACCCAAGAAGTGAGGCCTCCAGTGGAATGTTAGAAAACCCAAGTCTAAATTAAACTGGAAGGTCCTTCATCAGTGTCACTCAGCAGACAAGCGTCAGCGTTCTTCTGTCAGAGCAGCGAGGGTGCCCAGCCCATAGGCAGCTTCTGCTCTCACCCTGAGTGTGTTATGTGGGTGCTGTGCTTTTCTCCACTCACCCAGCCCAGCCCTCTGACCGTGAGGGGTCAGACTCTAGCACTGAAAAGCTGTGCTAAACCCTGGTTCGTAGTTTTAATTCCACCGTGGATTCTGTTTTTGTTTTTGTTTTTTAATTTATTTATTTATGTATTTATTTTGAGAGAGAGAGGCAGAGAGTAGGGCAGAGAGAGCAGAGAGAAGGAATTCCAAGCAGGCTCCATGCTCTCAGCACAGGCCCAGTACGAGGCTCGATTTCACGAACCCGTAAGATCATGACCTGAGCCAAAATCAAGAGTTGGACGCTTAACTGACTGAGCCACCCAGGCGCCCCCACAGTGGATTCTCTGAACAGATTATCACTCAGTTCACTAATCCTTCTGATGAACTTTTTGGCCTTCTTAAAAACTTCCAAATAATGGACTGGATTTCAAATATAGTGGCATCAATTCATAGATGCATTTCACCAAACTGTTGAAACAGATGTGTTTTGGCCAAAAAATCCATGATGAATTTTTTGCATCCTGTCCCTAAGCATAAGCCAATTGCTTTATCCTGTGTTCATCTGAAGAAACAACAGCCAGTGTTTCCTCCAGCATTGGAAGAGATTCGGTGGCTATATAAAATCTGTGCACTACATATTAAAACCATGGGTGGCATTTTATTGGCAACTAAAGGGCTTTGCCTAGTGTAATTCTGACTCACAAGTTTCTCTCTGTGTATAGACTCTAAAACTTGGCCATTGCATTTTTGGAGAAACAGTTAATTCTGAGGCTGAAGAAGAAAAATACAAGATGAGCTTAGAGCATCTTGTAGTGCCAGAAAGTAAGGAAGCGCTTTAAAAAAAAAAAAAAGATGGCATAACAAAAGAACTCAGGAGCCAACCTGAATAAGCCAGTGGCCAAACCAGGCACAATCTGAACAAGAAAATAAATAGAATAAGGTAGTATCGGATTATAACCCAAGAAATAAAATAAATATCAACAATGATATAAATAAATGGGAGACAAGACAAAACAAAACTTCCTTACAGAAGAATTAATAAGTAGAAGTAAAAATGAGAAGTAATAAACGTAGAAGGAATGAGTGGTAATAGAAAAAGCCATGAGAACACCACAGTAATCATTGTTCCAAGCTAGATCCATAAATGAATATTAAAATTAGTGAGTGAAGCTTTAAGAAGGAACAAGGTATTTGTATAGCCTTGCAGTATCTCACTCACATTTTCAATGTGATTGTTTTAACATCTGTCCACAAATTCTTTGATATCCCTCCCTCCAGGAAGTGGATCTTCATTTACTTCCCCTTTTTTTTTTTTTTAAAGCTTATTTATTTTTAGAGAGAGAGCGTGCATGGAGAAGAGGCAGAGACAGAGAATCCCATGCAGGCTCTGCACTGTCAGCACAGAGCCCAACATGGGGCTCGATCTCAGGAACCGTGAGATCATGACCTGAGCCACAATCAAGAGTCGGATGTTTGACTGAACTACCCAGGCACCCCATCTCCTTTTGAGTGTAGACTAACTATGATCTGCTATGAATAAATAAGGGTCAGGAAAGGAAGAAATAGTTTCTTGCAGAGCAGAAACCCAGCAGACACTACCTTCACCAGGTGATTGACTGGTTAATCTGGTTATTGGTTATTACTGGTTATCCCCAGTAATAAGTTGTGTTGATATCATATATCCCCTAATAGGATGTAACAAGAAAGGGCGCTTTACCCCTGATATTCTTCCCTGAAATCAATATAACCCCAGTCTAAACATATGAAAGGCCAAATTTAAACCCAAATGGGAGGGACATTGTACACAGCTCCCAACCAGTATTCAAAAGTGTCCATGTGAGAAAGACTGAGACAGACCAATACACTGGCACAGATTAGAGGAGACTATATGCCACATGTGTCCTGGACTGGAGCCTGGAACAGAGAAGGGACATGTGGAAAAATGATGAAATCCAAATAGCATCTATAGGAGTAGTGTTTTTAGAGATGCGCCAGGATTCTATAAGATGCTAACATCAGAGGAAGTTTGACAAAATGCACATGGGAACTCTCTACTATCTTTGTAACTCTTCTATAAATCTAGGCTTTTCAAATTAAAAAATAAATAAAAATTGGAACATAAAACGTGACCCTTGAATGCAGTGCGACTCCACTGGGGTGTGTCCCACTTCTGGGGAGAATGGAACCACAATGTCCTTGACTGTGTTAGCCAGGGGTGACATGTATTCTCTCTTTAATTCCTCATTTTGGGGGGGGGGGGTGCCTGGGCCTCCAACTTCAACTCAGGTCACGATCTCACAGTCCGTGGGTTCAAGCCCCACATTGGGCTCTGTGCTGACAGCTCAGAGCCTGGAGCCCGCTTGGGATTCTATGTCTCCCTGTCTCTCTGCCCCTCCCCAGCTCACACACTGTCTCTGTGTCTCAAAAATAAATACACATTAAAAAAATACTTTAATTTCTCGTTTTTTGAATCTTAAAAAGTATGAGTGTGTTACATTTTGTGGACGAAAGAAGGAGATTGCTGCTTTTTCTTCAGCTCCTCTTTTGTTGCAGGAAGTACCTCACACTGAAGAGTTCTCAGATGATTCAACCGTATGGGGCGTCCGCTGCAACAAAACCCTGGCGCCCAGTCCTAAGAGCCCGGGAGCCTTCACCTCTGCTGCACAGCTCGCATCTACTCCTTTCCACAAGCCACCAGGGGACTCCGTGCACGCTCTGGAAGACAAAGGTGTGTGTGGCACTACGTTAGCATGTTGTCTTCTGCCAGCTTCAGTTCTTGCACAATTAGCTTTCTTCTTGGAAATCCTAAATGGAAGTTGAAAAATTATAAAGAAGAAGCTTCAAGTCCATTTACTGTATTATTACATATATGATTTTTTTCTTTTGGTATATTGTTTTCTTTTTTTTTTTTTTATATGAAATTTATTGACAAATTGGTTTCCATACAACACCCAGTGCTCATCCCAAAAGGTGCCCTCCTCAATACCCATCACCCACCCTCCCCTCCCTCCCACCCCCCAGCAACCCTCAGTTTGTTCTCAGTTTTTAACAGTCTCTTATGCTTTGGCTCTCTCCCACTCTAACCTCTATTTTTTTTTTTTCCTTCCCCTCCCCCATGGGTTCCTGTTAAGTTTCTCAGGATCCACATAAGAGTGAAACCATATGGTATCTGTCTTTCTCTGTATGGCTTATTTCACTTAGCATCACACTCTCCAGTTCCATCCACGTTGCTACAAAAGGCCATATTTCATTTTTTCTCATTGCCATGTAGTATTCCATTGTGTATATATACCACAATTTCTTTATCCATTCATCAGTTGAGGGACATTTAGGCTCTTTCCATAATTTGGCTATTGTTGAGAGTGCTGCTATGAACATTGGGGTACAAGTGCCCCTATGCATCAGTACTCCTGTATCCCTTGGATAAATTCCTAGCAGTGCTATTGCTGGGTCATAGGGTAGGTCTATTTTTAATTTTCTGAGGAACCTCCACACTGCTTTCCAGAGCGGCTGCACCAATTTTGCATTCCCACCAACAGTGCAAGAGGGTTCCCGTTTCTCCACATCCTCTCCAGCATCTATAGTCTCCTGATTTGTTCATTTTGGCCACTCTGACTGGCGTGAGGTGATACCTGAGTGTGGTTTTGATTTGTATTTCCCTGATGAGGAGCGACGCTGAACATCTTTTCATGTGCCTGTTGGCCATCTGGATGTCTTCTTTAGAGAAGTGTCTATTCATGTTTTCTGCCCATTTCTTCACTGGGTTATTTGTTTTTCGGGTGTGGAGTTTGGTGAGCTCTTTATAGATTTTAGATACTAGCCCTTTGTCCGATATGTCATTTGCAAATATCTTTTCCCATTCCGTTGGTTGCCTTTTAGTTTTGTTGGTTGTTTTCCTTTGCTGTGCAGAAGCTTTTTATCTTCATAAGGTCCCAGTAATTCACTTTTGCTTTTAATTCCCTTGCCTTTGGGGATGTGTCGAGTAAGAGATTGCTACGGCTGAGGTCAGAGAGGTCTTTTCCTGCTTTCTCCTCTAAGGTTCTGATGGTTTCCTGTCTCACATTTAGGTCCTTTATCCATTTTGAGTTTATTTTTGTAAATGGTGTGAGAAAGTGGTCTAGTTTCAACCTTCTGCATGTTGCTGTCCAGTTCTCCCAGCACCATTTGTTAAAGAGGCTGTCTTTTTTCCATTGGATGTTCTTTCCTGCTTTGTCAAAGATGAGTTGGCCATACGTTTGTGGGTCTAGTTCTGGGGTTTCTATTCTATTCCATTGGTCTGTGTGTCTGTTTTTGTGCCAATACCATGCTGTCTTGATGATGACAGCTTTGTAGTAGAGGCTAAAGTCTGGGATTGTGATGCCTCCTGCTTTGGTCTTCTTCTTCAAAATTCCTTTGGCTATTCGGGGCCTTTTGTGGTTCCATATGAATTTTAGGATTGCTTGTTCTAATTTCGAGAAGAATGCTGGTGCAATTTTGATTGGGATTGCATTGAATGTGTAGATAGCTTTGGGTAGTATTGACATTTTGACAATATTTATTTTTCCAATCCATGAGCAGGGAATGTCTTTCCATTTCTTTAAATCTTCTTCAATTACCTTCATAAGCTTTCTATAGTTTTCAGCATACAGATCCTTTACATCTTTGGTTAGATTTATTCCTAGGTATTTTATGCTTCTTGGTGCAATTGTGAATGGGATCAGTTTCTTTATTTGTCTTTCTGTTGCTTCATTGTTAGTGTATAAGAATGCAACTGATTTCTGTACATTGATTTTGTATCCTGCAACTTTGCTGAATTCATGTATCAGTTCTAGCAGACTTTTGGTGGAGTCTATCGGATTTTCCATGTATAATATCATGTCATCTGCAAAAAGCGAAAGCTTGACTTCATCTTTGCCAATTTTGATGCCTTTGATTTCCTTTTGTTGTCTGATTGCTGATGCTAGAACTTCCAGCACTATGTTAAACAACAGCAGTGAGAGTGGGCATCCCTGTCGTGTTCCTGATCTCAGGGAAAAAGCTCTCAGTTTTTCCCCGTTGAGGATGATGTTAGCTGTGGGCTTTTCATAAATGGCTTTTATGATCTTTAAGTATGTTCCTTCTATCCCGACTTTCTCAAGGGTGCTGGATTTTGTCAAAGGCCTTTTCTGCATCGATTGACAGGATCATATGGTTCTTCTCTTTTTTTTTGTTAATGTGATGTATCACGTTGATTGATTTGCGAATGTTGAACCAGCCCTGCATCCCAGGAATGAATCCCACTTGATCATGGTGAATAATTCTTTTTATATGCTGTTGAATTCGATTTGCTAGTATCTTATTGAGAATTTTTGCATCCATATTCATCAGGGATATTGGCCTGTAGTTCTCTTTTTTTACTGGGTCTCTGTCTGGTTTAGGAATCAAAGTAATACTGGCTTCATAGAATGAGTCTGGAAGTTTTCCTTCCCTTTCTATTTCTTGGAATAGCTTGAGAAGGATAGGTATTATCTCTGCTTTAAATGTCTGGTAGAACTCCCCTGGGAAGCCATCTGGTCCTGGACTCTTATTTGTTGGGAGATTTTTGATAACCGATTCAATTTCTTCGCTGGCTATGGGTCTGTTCAAGCTTTCTATTTCCTCCTGATTGAGTTTTGGAAGAGTGTGGGTGTTCAGGAATTTGTCCATTTCTTCCAGGTTGTCCAATTTGTTGGCATATAATTTTTCATAGTATTCCCTGATAATTGTTTGTATCTCTGAGGGATTGGTTGTAATAATTCCATTTTCATTCATGATTATATCTATTTGGGTCATCTCCCTTTTCTTTTTGAGAAGCCTGGCTAGAGGTTTGTCAATTTTGTTTATTTTTTCAAAAAACCAACTCTTGGTTTCGTTGATCTGCTCTACAGTTTTTTTAGATTCTATATTGTTTATTTCTGCTCTGATCTTTATTATTTCTCTTCTTCTGCTGGGTTTAGGCTGCCTTTGCTGTTCTGCTTCTATTTCCTTTAGGTGTGCTGTTAGATTTTGTATTTGGGATTTTTCTTGTTTCTTGAGATAGGCCTGGACTGCAATATATTTTCCTCTCAGGACTGCCTTCGCTGTGTCCCAAAGCGTTTGGATTGTGGTATTTTCATTTTCGTTTGTTTCCATATATTTTTTGATTTCTTCTCTAATTGCCTGGTTGACCCACTCATTCGTTAGTAGGGTGTTCTTTAACCTCCATGCTTTTGGAGGTTTTCCAGACTTTTTCCTGTGGTTGATTTCAAGCTTCATAGCATTGTGGTCTGAAAGTATGCATGGTATAATTTCAATTCTGGTAAACTTATGAAGGGCTGTTTTGTGACCCAGTATATGATCTATCCTGGAGAATGTTCCATGTGCACTCGAGAAGAAAGTATATTCTGTTGCTTTGGGATGCAGAGTTCTAAATATATCTGTCAAGTCCATCTGATCCAATGTCTCATTCAGGGCCCTTGTTTCTTTATTGACCGTGTGTCTAGATGATCTATCCATTTCTGTAAGTGGGGTGTTAAAGTCCCCAGCAATTATCACATTCTTATCAATAAGGTTGCTTATGTTTATGAGTAATTGTTTTATATATTTGGGGGCTCCGGTATTCGGCGCATAGACATTTATAATTGTTAGCTCTTCCTGATGGATAGACCCTGTAACTATTATATAATGTCCTTCTTCATCTCTTGTTACAGCCTTTAATTTAAAGTCTAGTTTGTCTGATATAAGTATGGCTACTCCAGCTTTCTTTTGGCTTCCAGTAGCATGATAAATAGTTCTCCATCCCCTCACTCTGAATCTAAAGGTGTCCTCAGGTCTAAAATGAGTCTCTTGGGGCGCCTGGGTGGCGCAGTCGGTTAAGCGTCCGACTTCAGCCAGGTATCGATCTCGCGGTCCGTGAGTTCGAGCCCCGCGTCAGGCTCTGGGCTGATGGCTCAGAGCCTGGAGCCTGTTTCCGATTCTGTGTCTCCCTCTCTCTCTGCCCCTCCCCCGTTCATGCTCCGTCTCTCTCTGTCCCAAAAGTAAACGTTGAAAAAAAAAATTAATAAAAAAAAAAAAAAAAAGAAAAGAAAGAAATAAATAAATAAAAAATAAAAAAAAATAAATAAAATGAGTCTCTTGTAGACAGCAAATAGATGGGTCTTGTTTTTTTATCCATTCTGATACCCTATGTCTTTTGGTTGGCGCATTTAATCCATTTACATTCAGTGTTATTATAGAAAGATACGGGTTTAGAGTCATTGTGATGTCTGTATGTTTTATGCTTGTAGTGATGTCTCTGGTACTTTGTCTCATAGGGTCCCCCTTAGGATCTCTTGTAGGGCTGGTTTAGTGGTGACAAATTCCTTCAGTTTTTGTTTGTTTGGGAAGACCTTTATCTCTCCTTCTATTCTAAATGTCAGACTTGCTGGATAAAGGATTCTCGGCTGCATATTTTTGCTGTCTAGCACCCTGAAAATCTCGTGCCAATTCTTTCTGGCCTGCCAAGTTTCAAAAGAGAGATCAGTCACGAGTCTTATAGGTTTCCCTTTATATGTGAGGGCACGTTTACCCCTTGCTGCTTTCAGAATTTTCTCTTTATCCTTGTATTTTGCCAGTTTCACTATGATATGTCGTGCAGAAGATCGATTCAAGTTACGTCTGAAGGGAGTTCTCTGTGCCTCTTGGATTTCAATGCCTTTTTCCTTCCCCAGTTCAGGGAAGTTCTCAGCTATGATTTCTTCAAGTACCCCTTCAGCACCTTTCCCTCTCTCTTCCTCCTCTGGGATACCAATTATGCGTATATTATTTCTTTTTAGTGTATCACTTAGTTCTCTAATTTTCCCCTCATACTCCTGGATTTTTTTATCTCTCTTTTTCTCAGCTTCCTCTTTTTCCATAACTTTATCTTCTAGTTCACCTATTCTCTCCTCTGCCTCTTCCATCTGAGCCGTGGTGGTTTGCATTTTGTTTTGCATTTCATTTAAAGCGTTTTTCAGCTCCTCGTGACTGTTCCTTAGTCCCTTGATCTCTGTAGCAAGAGATTCTCTGCTGTCCTGTATACTGTTTTCAAGCCCAGCGATTAATTTTATGACTATTATTCTAAATTCACTTTCTGTTATATTATTTAAATCCTTTTTGATCAGCTCATTAGCTGTTGTTATTTCCTGGAGATTCTTCTGAGGGGAATTCTTCCGCTTGGTCATTTTGGATAGTCCCTGGTATGGTGAGGACCTGCAGGGCACTTCCCCTGTGCTGTGGTGTATAACTGGAGTTGGTGGGCGGGGCCGCAGTCAGTCCTGATGTCTGCCCCCAGCCCACCGCTGGGGCCACAGTCAGACTGGTTTGTGCCTTCCCTTCCCCTCTCCTAGGGGCGGGATTCACTGTGGGGTGGCGTGGCCCGTCTGGGCTACTTGCACACTGCCAGGCTTGTGATGCTGGGGATCTGGCGTATTAGCTGGGGTGGGAAGGCAAGGTGCACGGCAGCAGGGGGGGCAGGCTTAGCTCGCTTCTCCTTAGGTGATCCACTTCAGGAGGGGCCCTGTGGCAGCTGGAGGGAGTCAGATCCGCTGCCGGCGGTTTGGCTCCGCAGAAGCACAGAGTTGGGTGTTTGCGCGGAGCGAGGAATTTCCCTGGCTGGAACCGGTTCCCTTTGGGATTTTGGCTGGGGGATGGGTGAGGGAGATGGCGCTGGCGAGCGCCTTTGTTCCCCACCAAACTGAGCTCTATCGTCTGGGGGCTCAGCAGCTCTCCCTCCCTTTGTCCTCCAGCCTTCCCGCTTTCCGAGCAGAGCTGTTAACTTATGACCTCCCAGACGCTAAGTCGTGCTTGCTGTCGGAACACAGTCCGTCAGGCCCCTCCGCTTTTGCAAGCCGGGCTCGGGGGCTCTGCTTGGCTGGCGAGGTATATTGTTTTCTTAAAGTCTGTGCATTTTAGAAATTTAATACCTTAGATTATAGGTGGAACAGGAGGAAAACCTGCATTTGAGGAAAACAAGCATTTGAACATAGATATGCAAAGTCCAACCCATTTGTACAGGATTTAGGTTTATGTTATGCTTACTGCAAACAAAATGACCACTATGGACAGGTCTATTTTAAGAGTAGAAAATAGCAAATTTTAGTCCTTGGTGTATGTCTACAAATTTTACATTAGAGTTATAGCCAAGTGCTACACTCGGGAAAATCAGGTATTTTTTTTTTAATGACCTCACGAGAGTAATAATAAAACTCACAGTCCTTATTTCCCCTAGACATAACACTCCTGTATCAAAGATCTTTATCTGAATTGAACCTTAATATAAGACATTGGCGTTGAGTGCAAATAATTATTACCAACCTATTAAAATTAAATACCAACCAATAAAATACATACAATAAGGTCTGGGACCACTTTACCATTTTGATGACTACGAATTTACTAGCCAAATTCCAATACTGCTGACACCTTAAAAAAAACTTTTTTTTTTTAATGTTTATTTATTTTTGAGAGAGAGAAAGAGCACGAGCCGGGGAGGGAAAGAGAGGGAGACAGAATCCAAAGCAGGCTCTAGGCTCTGAGCTGTCAGCACAGAGCCCAATGCAGGGCTCGAACCCATGAGCTGTGAGATCACGACCTGAGCTGAAGTCGGACGCTTAACCAACTAAGCCACCCAGGTGCCCCACTGATGACACTTTTATTAAAAATAGTAATTATTCCCCAAAGCAATAATGAAAGAACGCTCAAAGAATTGCACTCCACTTCATGGAAGTATATTGCACTATAAAGTCTGAGCCTATAGACCTATACATTTTTAACTAAAGACTAAAAAGTTTCTCTTAGAGTACTAGCTCAGTATGTTACATTTCTTTTCTGGATTTTGAAGGAGAGTTCAGTTGAAACTTGGACAACTGCCAAGTGCCATCACAAGCTTGTCACTTTAATAAAAAAATTTTTCCGGGGCGCCTGGGTGGCGCAGTCGGTTAAGCGTCCGACTTCAGCCAGGTCACGATCTCGCAGTCCGTGAGTTCGAGCCCCGCGTCAGGCTCTGGGCTGATGGCTCGGAGCCTGGAGCCTGTTTCCGATTCTGTGTCTCCCTCTCTCTCTGCCCCTCCCCCGTTCATGCTCTGTCTCTCTCTGTCCCAAAAATAAATAAACGTTGAAAAAAAAATTAAAAAAAAAATTTTTTTCCAAGTGTTTTCCATTTGGGAAAACTACTCAGTAGAGTCTTTCAGAGAGTCAATATTGCCTGTTCTTGTAGTATTTGCACATCAGTTAGATAAATAGAAGCTGGTGTTCTAGTTCTAAAAAGGATTAGCAGCTGTCTGGTGAGGCACTAGCTGATAGTTTAGTCCGGTGTGATACCTGGCTGTATGTAGTCTTAGCGTCATTGGTAGAGGTATACTCCACATTTCTGCCTTCCTAGCTTGTCTTTCCATAGACAGTTTTCATTGGTTTGTTTTTAGTTAAAGGGAGTGATGGTGAGTATTGCCAGGTAGCTTCCAGATACAAACACTCTAAATCAGTTTAACCAACTAAACACTAATGGACTAAATAAAGCAGTTAGACAGAAGGACCCGCAAATCTCCACCCCCACCCCCAGAAGCGTTGCAGCGTTTTTCTCTCCACGTCCTTGTCTTCAGGTTCTCCTGAAGCAGGGTGTGCCCTCCACCATACCGGTAACCTCCGTAGGCTGCTCATCCTGCCCAGAACTGACTTGCCACCTTCCGACCCTTTTCTCTTGAAGGATTGTATGGAGTTGAAATGCTCACAAATGGTAGTGGTGGTAAAAAAAATTTTAGTGATTTTTTTTTTCCCCATTTTTAAACATTATGGAACATTTTACCGTGGAATGCTATTTTGAAATTACAACGAAAGTTGGTATAAGAAGGAATCCTGGACTTTATAACCATATGAGGTCATGTGTGTATGGACACACGCATGCATAACGTCTCTCTCTCATCTTCTCCATATTTCAGAAAACGTGGTAGCAAAACAGTACCCCCATGTGACTCTGGATTCTCGTGAAGAAAACGTGGTGGAACCCTCAAAAGACAGAAAGTTCAGGTACTATGAGGGCACGTGTGCCTCTGTCACCCACTATCACTCTAGCTTTGCTTTTAGGATGTGGTGGAATACCTAATTCCTACCCTTCGAGGCAAACAGAGACTTCATGGGCTCACAGGGATAAGCCAGAAGGTACTCTCTCTCTATGTACCATACGCTGGCCACATCAGGGCAGTGAGAGAAGCAGCTGGGGTAACAGAGAGTCTATGGGAACAGTTCCTGTGACTGACTTCTACTCCTTTGGAGAGCAGAGCCTTACATACTCTGACCAGCGAAAGACCCTGGCGCGTGAAAACTACTGCAGAACCAAGCAAATGCGCATCTCTTTCTTTATATCCGTTCTACTGAGAAAGGCAATAACTTTCTCTCAAGAGGAGTGAGATAGAATGTTTCGGCCTCCTAGGTATTGGTACAAAATGCAGATGCAGCATACGCTAGTGCTTTGCGGAAGTAAAGTTGCACTGTTTTGAATAGTCTGGGAAACGCAACAGATGCTAAGAGTAGCTGCAATTTTCGAGTATTTATTATATTCCCGTATGATGCTGACACTTTTTGTGCACTGTACCCTTTAGTTAATCCTTACAGTAAATTAATTGTAGGAACTATCCTTTTCATCGTTAGAGATGAAGAAACCAGGTCTAGAGAGTTAAAAAAAATAGATGACCTATAGTCCTACAACTTGTGATTGCAGCACTGGAATTTGAACCCATTTCTCTAGTTCCAACAGCCTTGCTTGCTCTCACCACTATGCTGTGCCGCCTCTTGTTATTAAAAACCTCTTCTTAAAGCAAGACTCCGGTAAATAAATTGGACAAAAGACATGAGCAGAATTTACAAAAGAAAGAAAATGAATAAACATGTAGAAAATGGTCAACTCCCTAATAATTAAAAAAAAAAACACGCAAATTAACAGATCTTGCCTTTTAATTTAAAATGCCGCTCGATAGGCCCACCAGCAATCTTCCCACCTGCAACTAAACGTCTGAATCACAAGACTGCCGTAAGCCACCCTTGGCATAACATAGACCTATACAGGACAAAAATCAGTTGCCAGGGTAATAACTGTCTTTGACCCTGTGAGATGATTAAGTTGCAAGGAAACACTTAAGACCGAGGGAACAGAAGTTCCCTGGCTTAGAAGCCTTGTTTCCATGGGTGTTAGTGTGTCAGTGGCTCTTGCAACACTCGATTTAGATTCCAGAGTCCCCACAAGGGACAGGCCTATTACAAGAGTCGTCATATCTGAAGCCTGAAGCTGTGGATTCCCAGCGTATATTCCTAATTCTCTCAGTCTAGAATGCAGTTACCAGTGATGGTTATTTTTTACCATAAGCAGTGTTGACAGTGATAATCTTACGTTTTCAGTTTTCAGGGGAGAAGAGCTAGAAAGTTACCAAAATTCAAATTCTCGTGGAGAAGGGAAAAGGGTTTTATTGATGACTTATGCACCCACAGTAATTGGGTACTCACATAACTTAATAGCAATACATATGCGTTTGGAAGCAACTCTTTCTGTGTACATGGGTACCTCTACTATGTTTTGTTGTAATATAAAATATTGGAAATACTCCCATTTGACTACCACATTTTCTCCCAATAATAGATTTTGGTGGCTATGCTTATGGGATAGATTAAAATTGCCATGATCTGAAGAGGGAGGATTTATTTGTGTCCTCCTTCTATATGAAATGGCTGAACAGAAAATTAACTAAGTAAAATAAAATATTGACAATACTTACTAAAAACCAGGAAAGTATTCTATTCCAGCATACACCCACTGGATTAGGTGGAGTGTGGTGATTCAAATCCATGCTAGGACTGTGGAGAAACCTGGCAGACACGACCTTTCCAAATGATCAAGGTTAATTTCACAAGTGATAGCTCATGGTAGTCATGCAATGAGAAGGGCACTCTACCTCTGGAATATTCTTCCCTAAAACCGATACTCACAGTCTAGTCATGAGGAAAACCTCCAAGAAACCTGAATTGGGGGACACTCTACAAAATACCTGGCCAGTACTCCTAAAAAAGGACAAGGTCTTGGGAGAGTAGGAAACACTAAGAAACTGTCACAGATGAGAAGGGAGTAAGGAGACCTGACAACTGAATACAACACGGTACCCATGATCAGATCCGGGCGCAAATAAAGGGCCCTGTGGAAAAACTGGCGACATCCAAATGAAGTTTGGAGGTTAGTTAATAGTATAACAAATGTTGGTTTATTGGTTTTGACAGGGAAGCCTCTGTAATGTGAAATGATGACAGTAGAGGAAATTAGGTGAGGAGTATTTGGGAATTCTTTATTATCCTTGCAACATTTCTTTAAATCTAAAATTATTCCTATTCCAAAATTAGTTTCTTTTTTTAAAAAATTCATAGTAAGAAAAATGCCTGTCAAGTAAGAATGAAGGGGCACCTGGGTGACTCAGTTGGTTAAGGGTCCGACTCCTGATTTCTGCTCAGGTTATGATCTCACAGTTCGTTAGTTTTGAGCTCCACATTGGGTTCTGCATTGACAGTGCAGAGCCGGTTTGGGATTCTCTCTCTCTCCCTCTCTCTGCCCCTCCCCTGCTCACGTTCTCTCTCTCTCTCCCAAAAGAAATAAATAAACTTAAAAAAAAAAAAAAAATTAAGAGGGGCGCCTGGGTGGCTCAGTTGGTTGAGCGACAGACTTCGGCTCAGGTCATGATCTCACGGTTTGTGGGTTTGAGCCCCACGTCGGGCTCTGTGCTGACGGCTCAGAGCCTGGAGCCTGCTTCGGATTCTGTGTCTCCCCCTCTCTCTGCCCCTCCCCTGCTCATGCTCTCTCTCTTTCTCTCTCTCTCTCTCTCTCTCTCTCTCAATAATAAATAAACGTTAAAAAAATTTTTTTTAATTAAGAATGAAACATGAAGTTGTATGTACAAAGTCCTTTTTCTCAAAATACACATTTTGTAAAAATTTATACATATGTTTGTGCATATGTGGATGTGAAGGTGGAGGAGAATTATGTGTATAAAAATACATACACAGTCAATTCTTATTATTTTCACTGGTTCTTTTGTATAAAGTCACTGCGAACTCTGAATTATCCAACACGGAACCATTTGTTATTCATAGGGGAGATACACAGGTTCCTGTGAGCCTCTGTTCACAACGTTTTGTTTACAGACACCTTATTTAATAAAGATTGTTGATTCGTTAACATTGAACTCAGGCCCACAGCACTATAACTCATACCTGAACAAGGCTTATCCTAACACATATCCTCCGTAAGACACATCATGGCCTTCTTGCATTGAGGCACACTAGACAACACTTTAGCGTTGCACTTGGGGAACATCCTAAACAGCGAAATCACCAACAAAAATTCAGAAAAACACGTTACTAAGTATACCATGCAACGGCACTTGTTTATACTGTGAGACCTGAGACAAGAATGCAGAGCATTGCCTTATTTCACTTCCCCTGGGAACGCATGTGTTGGTGACTAAAACTTTTCACCATTCTGCATGTCTGTAAAAGCACCGTGAGTATTGATTTGGGGTTTGCAAATGAGTTTTAGCATGTAGGTGAATTCACAAATATGGAAGCCATGAATAATACAGATCAACTATATATGTGTATGTGTGTGCGTAAAGAAAGACACTGGTGTTAGGTTGTTGGATTATGGCATTTTCTGTTTGTTTCAATGCTGTGGAAAAAGCCACTTAGGGATAAAGTTAAATAGTCAGTCTTGATAATAGTAGTGATACTTAGATGACAGCTTGGGGAAATAAACCCATCCCTCCCAGTGTTTATCACTGAAGAATATCCAGTGTATTCCCTCACCTATTTATTGAATATATTTCCATGTCTTTGATTTTATTTCTGTTCATATTGTACTAGCTGTATTTGTAAGTATTTGTTTATCTGAAAAAAATGCTTTACTCAACTCTTTGTGAAGCAATTTTAAAATGTCATTCCCAGAATGGAAAGGAAACTGTTCTGTGGGACTTTTTGTGTGATCAAATCCAATAGACTTGTAATCACATGGTGTTTTGTTTCCTCTTGTCTATCCCTTTAACACATTCAGTCCCATTCAAGAGAAAAGCCCAGAACCAGCGTTCCCTACAGATGTATCTTCAGCATCCGTGCTCCGTGTGAGCCAGCCTCCTGCAGACGGTGTGCTAACCAGTGAGGTACAGCAGAGCCTTGAGGCTTGTAAACTCATAGACACTGACCTCGCCATTGCAGAAGATGCATCAGATGCCAATGCTGGGCGCCAAACAGAATGGATGCAGACTAATTCACTTGGGAATGTTGATGTTGCAAGTATGAACACATATTCAGTCCTACTTGTGTCCCTGAATAAGGACAATAGCCTGGTGAAAGCTGTTCCATGAAAGAAGCTCAAAGAACAGGGACTTGAATGTCATTGAGTAGACCACAAGTTCAGACAAAACTTGCATACCGTGTCGGAGTGTGCTACAATGGTAGCATACTTGAAGGGCAACTGAATCTGTTTTAATTTTAGAAAGTATCAAAACAAATACTGTTGAAAGAGGGAGTTAGAATTGGAGGGTCTACTCTGTGCCAGGAATTTAATTTAAGACTGGTATCCCTATTTTACAGAAATGTAAACAGGCTCAGTGCTTAACTCCTTTACCCTGGTTATTCAGAAACAGTCTTGGATAGTCTTGCACAGTGGCTAAGAGCACAGACTCTGAAGACTGACTAGGTTCTAGTCCTAGCTTCTTCTCTTAGGCAGTCACATGATCTTGGCCAAGATCGTTTCAATTCTCTGGCCCTCTTTCCTTTTCTGTAAAGTGGATGTGATGGTTCTACTTCAGAATCTTGTAAGGACCAAGTGAATTACTAAGCATAAAGTACTCAGAACGGTGTCCTACATAGGCTTAGCACTAAGTACATGGTAATCATGCTGGATTAGTCTTTGAAACTACCACTAAAAGCATTTTTATAGCATAAATTAGACAGAAACTTTATTCTTCCCTTTAGAAATTATGTCTCTTTTGTGAACCCAAAGTACATCTCATCCTTGGAAATTGCTCATAGATAATATAAGTATCGAAAGGCATTGTGTTTTGTAGATCCGAGTGGGAAAGCAAGTGAAAGAATATATATCTGAGCATGTTAGGAGTAACTAAGATCCAGGTCTGCCTTTAAGACATAATTATGTTAAAGGCAGAATCTAGCAGTTCTGGGCAAGTGGAGCAGGTGCCCTTGGTGTTCATTTCCTTTGTCACAACTACATACTGATCTGACTTTGTAGATCTAAAATAACAAATCATGAACTATGCAGAACTAGCTATTTTGATATTTGAGAACGGTTATTATTTAAATCAGTGCTCTTTTAATGATGAAGCTTTTGAAAGCTTATTTAATGAATGTCTCCATTTGTTTTATCTATAGTTTCTTTGGGGAAATTCTTGGGTACTGAATTCATTCTCTTTTTTTGTTCCCATTCCTTCTAAGATTTGACTGTTGAGAATCCATGGGATGATAAGTTGATTCTCAAACTTTTATCTGGGCTTTCTAAGCCAGTGAGATCCTATCCAAATACTTATGAATGGCAATGTAAACTTCCAGCCATCAAGCCCAAGACTGAGTTTCAACTGGGTAAGGACTATGTGGGTAACAAACTTTTAAACTCTTGTTTTTGTCTGGGAAGTTTATGGTAACCCATGCATGTGTGATTTCCCTTCTGGTACCACCCCTACACTCCTCCCCCCCCCCCCCCCACTTCAAGTAGTTTTATCTACAGGATAAAGCTGAGGGCATTTTGTTAAGCCAGAACTGTAGGAGTCTGATTGCTGTTGGGACTATAACTTACAGAAGGCAATTTGGCAATATCTATCAAAGTAAAAAATGCATATACTTTTAGACATTCACTTTTAAGAATTTCCGCAGATATGCTTGCATGTGTTCAGAATGACATGTATGCGTGTAAAAACGGCAGATTGGAAACAACACAGGTGTCTATGTGACTGCTAAAGTAAATTATGGGACCTCTATAGGAAAATATGGCTTGCTCTGTACTGATAGGTATGATGTCCAAAATAGGCTGTTAAGTGGAAGGGCCAACCTGTATTATATGCTGCCTTTCATTCCTTAAGAAGGGGGAAGATAATATATTCATATTTGGTACTATTTCCAGAGAACCCTTGAAACATACTCAGAACTAACAAATGGTTAATAGAGTGGATGTGGACAACAGTGGGAGCAAGACTTCTCACAATATACTTCACACACACACACACACACACACACACACACACACACACAGGTTTCCCTGTTAACATCTTGTATTAGTGTGGTATATTTGTTAAGGTTGATGAGCCAGTATTAATAGATTATTATTAACTAAAGTCCATAGTTTACGTTAGGGTTCATTCTTTGTGTTGTACAATCTATGGGCTTTGACAAATGCGTAATGATGTGTATCCATCATTATGGTATCATAAAGAATAGTTTCACTGCCCCCAAAATACCCTGTGCTCCATGTATTCATCATCTCTTCCCTCCACCTGAAACCCTGGCAAACACTAATCTTTTAACTACTGTCTTCATAATTTTGCCTTTTCCAGAATGTCATAGAGTTGTAATCATACTGTATGCAAGCTTTTCAGATTGGCTTCTTTCACTTAGCAGTATGCATTTAAGGTCCCTTGGTCTTCTCATGACTTGACAGTTCTTTCTCTACAATCACTGAGTAATACTCCATTGTGTGAATGTGCCATAATTTATTTATCTATTCACCTACTGAAGGACATCTTGGTTGCTTCCAAGTGTTGGCAATTATGAACAAACCGCTGTAAACACTCATAGGCACTTTTTGTGTGGACATAAGTTTTCAGTTCATTTGGGTAAATACCAATGAGTTGTGATTGCTAGAACAGGTGGTAAGAGTATGTTTACTTCTGTAAGAAACTGCCAGACTGCCTTCAAATGGAGTTTGTACTATTTTGTATTCCCACCAGCAATGAATGAGAGTTCTGTTGCTCCGTATCCTCACCATCATTTGGCGGTGTCAGTAGTTTGGGTTTTGGCCATTCTAATAGATGTGTATTGAAAGGCATTTCATTATTTTTCATTTGCGATTCCCTAATTGTATAATGATGTTGAACATTTTTTCACATGTTTATTTGCCATCTGTATATCTTCTTTGGTGATGTGTATGTTCAGATCTTTTGCCCATTTTTTAAAAATCAGTTGTTCATTTTCTTACTGAGTCTTTTCCCCCATTTTCTTAATTGAGTTTTAAGAGTTGTGTATTTTGGATAACCGTTATCAGATAAGTGTTTTGCAAAGATATTCTCTCAGTCTCTGGCTTGTCTTTTCATTCTATTAACTGTGTCTTGGGCAGAGCAGAAGTTTTTAAATTTTGTCAAGTTTATCAATAGATTTCTTTCATGGATCATGCTTTTGGTACTGTGTCTAAGAGGTCATCAACAAACCCCAAGTCGCCTACCTATTCCCCTGTGTTACCTTCTAGTAATGTTATAGTGTTAATGTTTTACATTTATGTGTATGATTCATTTTGAGTAAACTTTTATGAAAGGTATAAGTTCTATGTCTAGATTCATTTTTGCATGTTGATGTCCAGTTTTTCATCACCATTTATTGAAAAGGCTATCTTTTCTTAATTGAATTGTCTTTGCTCTGTCAGTGATCAGAAGAGTATATTAGTTCGGCTGTGTTTCTGGGCTCTCTCTTTCTTCTATTCCATGATCTATTTGTCCAGACCACACTGCTCTGATTACTGTAGCTTTTATAGGAAGTCTTGATGTTGTGTCAGTCCTCCAAACTGTTCTTCATGTTCACTGTCTGGGCCTTTTCCCTTCCCACATAAACTTTAGAATCGGTATGTCAGTAGCCACAAAATAACTTGCAGGGATTTTGATTGGTATGGCCTTGAATCTCTAGATCAAGTTGGGAAGAAATGACATCTTGACAATCCTATCCATGTATGTGGATATTTCTGTTTATTCGGATCTTCTTTTTTTTTTTTTTAAATCAAAGTTTTATGGTTTTCCTTATATAGATCTTGTACATATTTTGTTAGATTAATACCTAAGTTACTTCGTTTTAGAAGATGCTTAAGTATTATGGGGTTTTTTATTGTAAATTCCACTTACTAATTTCTAGTACATAGGAAAGCAATTGACTTATATGTTAACCTTGTATCCTGCAAACCTTGCTATAATCATGTGTTAGTTACAGGAGATTTTTTTTTTGTTGATTCTTTGGGATTTTCTGGCTAGACAATGCTGTCATCTGTGTACGAGAACTGTTTTATTCCTTCCCCATCCATATACCTTTTATTTCCTTTTCTTGTTTGATTGCATCAGCTGAGACTTCCAGTATAATGTTGAGCAGGAGTGATAAGAGGAGAAATTCTTGTCTTGTTCCTGATCTTAGTGGGAAAACATTTATCTGTTTCTACCATTAAGTATGATGTTAGCAGTAGGTTTTTTGGTAGATGTTCTTTATTAAGTTGAGGAAGTTTCCCACTATTCCTACTTTGCAGAGAGCTGTTAATCATGAATGGGTGTTGTTGATAAACAAACACTTTTCCTGTTTTTATGATAGGATCATGTGATTTTTCTTTTTAGTCTGTTGGTATGATAGATTTATTCATTGATTTTTGAATATCGAACCAGCCTTGTATACCTGGATTAAATCCCACTTGGTCATGGTAAATAATTCTTTTTATACTTTTTTTGGATTTCATTTGCTAATATTTGGTTGAGGATTTTTATATCTATGTTCATAAGAGATACTGTTCTGTAATTTTCTTGTGTTGTAACTGTCTGTTTCTGGTATTAGGGTAATGCTGGCCTCATAGAAGGGATTAGGAAGTATTCTTTCTGCTTCTGTCCTCTGAAAGAGACTAGAGAATTGCTATAATTTCTTCCTTATATGTTTGGTAGATTTCACCAGTGGACCCATCTGGCCCTGGTGCTTTCTGTATAGGAAAGCTGTTAATTATGAATTCAATTTTTTGTCTGTTTCTTCCTGTGTGAAGGAAGAAATTTCATCGAGGTGATCAAATTTGTGGGCACAGAGTTGTTCATAGTATTCCTTTATTAACATTTTTAATTCATGGGATCTTTAGTGATGTCCCCTCTTTCGTTTCTGATATTAGTATTTTATGTCCTTCCCCCTTTTTTTCCTTAGGTAACCTGGTAGGGGCTTATGGGTTTTACTGATCTTTTCAAAGAATCAGTTTTTTGTTTCATTGATATTCTCTGTTGATGTTCTGTTTTCAGTTTCACTGATACCTGCTATAATTACTTTTTTCTTCTGCTTGCTTTGGATTTAATTTTTTCTTTTCTAGTTTCCTAACGGTGGAAACTAAAGTTAATGATTTTAGATCTTTCTTTTTTAACGTACACATTTAATCCTATAAATTGCCCACTAAGCACTGCTTTTGCTGCATCCCACAATTTTAATAAATTGTGTTTCCATTTTCTTTTAATTCAAAATATTTTTAAATTTCTTCTTTGAATTATGTGTTGTCTAATCACCAAGTGTTTTGGGGCTTTCCAGCTCTCTTTCTTTATTGGTTACTAGTTTAATTCCACTGTGGTTGGAGCACCTACTTTGTATGATTTCTTTGTTGTTGTTGTTGTTGTTTTAATTTGGTAAAGGTGTGTTTTACGGCCCAGAATGGTCTGTCTTGGAGAGCGTTCCACGTGAGCTTGGAAAGAATGTATAGTCTGCTGTTGTCAGATGAAGTTTTCCATAAATGTGAATTAGATCCAGTTGATTGGTACTGCTGTTCGAGTCAGTCATGCCCTGACTGATTTTCTGCCTGTTGGATCTGTCGATTACTGAAAGACAGGTGTAGAAATCTCCAACTAGAATAGTGAATTCGTCTGTTGTCCCTGCAGTCCTGTCAATTTTTGCCTCACTATTTTGAGATTCTGTGTCAGACACATACACATTAAGGAGTTATGACGTCTCGGAAAATTGATCCTTTATCATTATCTAATGCCCCTTTTAATGCCTGATCACTTTTCTTACTCTGAAGTCTGCCCTGTATGAAATTAGAATAGCTGCCCCAGCCTTCTGTTTATTAATTAACATGGCATATCTTCCTCCATCCCTTTACTTTAACCCATCTGTGTCTTTATATTTAAGGTGTTTTTCTCATAGACAACATATAACTGGGTCTTGTATTCTTATTGCCTGTCATAGTTTCTGTTTTCATTGGTATATTTTTAGTCTATTGATCTTTAGACAGATTGTTGATAGAGCTGGATTAATATCTACTATGCTTGTTGCTATTTTCTATTCACTGCCCTTGTTCTTTGTTCCCTTTTTTGTCTTCTTCTTTCTGCCTTCTCTGGTTTTATTTGGGTATTTATGTGATTTTGTTTTCTCGGTTAGCATATCAGTTATACTTCATTTTTAGTGGTTGCCCTAGAGTTTGCACTATACATTTAAAACTAACCCAAGTCCACCTTCAATGAACATTATACCAGTTCACAGGTAGTGCCAGGTACTTTATAACAGAATGTTACCAGTTCTTCCCTCCTGTCCCTTAGAACAGTAGTGTCACTCATTTCACTTGTCCTAAGCTGTACTTATTGCACACATTGTAGCAATTACTATTTTGAAGAGTTCCCTGCTAGACCCACTAAGAATAAGAAAAATAAAAGACTTTCTTTTATCTTCATTTACTCCTTTTCCTACACTCTTCTGATCTGAGTTTCTGACGTATTTCCTCTTCCTTCTGTCTGAAAAACTTCTTTTAACATTGCTTGCAAGGCAGGTTTGCTGGTGACACGTTCCTTTAATCATGGTGTAAGCAAGTCTTTATTTCTTCACTTTTGGAGGGATAATGTCACTGGATACAGAATTTTTGATTTGGAGGTTTTTCTTTCAACACTCACTCCACTCTCTTCTTGCTTGTGTGCTCTCCAAAGAGAAGTCCATGTAATTCTCATCCTTGCTGTTCTGTACGTAGATGGTTTTGTCCCTCCGGCTTCTTTCACTATTTCCTCCTTATCTGATTTTCTGCAGTTTGAATACAACTTGTCTAGGTGTAGACTTTTTGGTATTTTTCCTGCCTTGTGTTCTCTGAGATTCCTAGATCCCTAATTTAGTGTCTGTCATTGATTTGGGGAATTTCTCAGCCATTATAACTCTAAATATTTTGTCTCTTCCTCTTTTTCTTCTGCCTGCTAATATTCCCATTACACATCTGTTAGACCTATTGTAATTGTCCCACAATTCTTGAACACTCTATCTTTTAATTTTTTTTTTCTTTGCAAATCACGTTTGGAAGTTTCTGTCGACATACCTGCAAGCTGACTGATTCTTTTCCCAGCCATGTACAGCCTATTGATGAGCCCATCAAAAACAGTCTTTATTTCTGTTATAAGTGGAGTATTTTTTTTTTTATTTCTAGCACTTACTTCCTTTTGATTCCTTCTCAGAGTTTCCATTTGCTTGTATTTCCCATCTGTTCTTGCATATTATCTCTTTTTTTCATTACAACTTAGCATATTAATCACAATTTTTAAACAAAGTTCCTGGTCTTATAATTGCAAAATCTTTGCTGTATGTTTGGCTGGCTCTAATACTTGCCCTGTGTCTCCAAGCTGTGTTTTTGTCTCTTAGTATGCTTGTAATTTTTGTTAGCAGCCAGACCTGATGTACTGGGTAAAAGTACTGAGGTAAAATAGGCCTTTGGTGTAAGATTTATGCTTCTCTGTCTTGAGATGAGGCTGCCTTTACTGTTTGTTGCCACCATAGAGACTAAAGTTCCCATTTGTGTCCTTATTTCTGTCTCCCCTGTTGGCTTTGGGTTTCCCCTGAGGCTTGTTCTTGTTTTTTTTTTTTGTTAATGTTTTGTTTGTTTGTTTTTGAGAGACAGAGACAGACAGACAGAATGTGAGCAGGGGAGGGGCAGAGAGAGAGGGAGACACAAAACTTGAAGTGGGCTTCAGGTTCAGTGCTGTTAGCACTGAGGGCTTGAGTTCACAAATTATTAGATCATGACCTGAGCCGAAGTTGGACCCTGAACCGACTGAGCCACCCAGGCGCCCTGAGACTTGTTCTTAAATAAGGTCTGAGACGTTAGTTGTGCTGTAAACCCCCAGCTACTGGCTCCAGGGGTGCTTTCTGCTCCTGGGCTTATGCTCTGGCAAGCTGTTATTCTCTGTATCCACCAGTGGGGGCAGCAGTATGCCCTGTGACCTCAGTTCTTTAATGGCTCTAACATGAGTTGTCGATTTTTGGTTAGTGTAGCTTTTTCTTTTTTTATTGTGGGGAGTGGAGTGATGACTTCCAAGTTCCTGAAAGTGCCACATTAGAAACTGGAAGTCTGCTCTTGTATATTTGATTTTGAACATGTGGATTTTTTTAAATTACTTTGAAAATCTATTGCAACTTTACCTTGGTAGTCTCTCCTCAAACCAGTAGTAACCCCAGTGTTATAAAAATAGCAAGACCAATCCAATTTGAGGGACATTCTACAATTCACCTGACCAGTACTCCTTGGAAGTGTCATGGTCATCTAAAACCAAAAGTTGGAAAAAAAAAAAAATAAAAAAAAAAAAAATAAAACCAAAAGTTGGAAGCTGTCACAGCCTGTCAGAGGCTGAGGAGATTTGATGTATTTGTCCTGGAACATTAAGGAAACACTAGTGAAATCCGGATAGGCTTGGGCTCAGTAACATACCAGTGTGGGTTCTGTATTTGTAACAAATGTACCATCCTTATTGAAAGTTAACAATAACTGAGCCTGAGTGGCTCAGTCAGTTAAGCGTCCGACTTCGGCTCAGGCCATGGTCTCACAGTTCGTGGGTTTGTGCCCCGTGTTGGGCTCTGTGCTGACAGCTCGGAGCCTGGAGCCTGCTTTGGATTCTGTTTCTCCCTCTCTGTCTGCCCCTCCCTTACTCATGCTTTGTCTCTCAAAAATAAATAAATGTTTAAAAAATGTTTCAAAAAAAAAAAAAAAAGAAAGTTAACAATAGGGGCACCTGGGTGGCTCAGTCAGTTAAGTGTCCAACTTTGGCTCAGGTCATGATCTCGTGGTTTGTGAGTTCAAACCCCACGTCGGGCTCTGTGGTAACAGCTCAGAGCCTGGAGCCTGCTTTGGATTCTGTGTCTCCTCCTCTCTCTGCCCCTCCCCTGCTCATGCTCTGTCTCTCAGTAATAAATAAATGTTAAAAAAAAATACAGAAAAGAAAAGAAAGTTAACAATAGAGGAAACTGGATGCAGAGCAAACAAACTGTACTATCTTTGCAGCTTTTCTGTAAATTGAAAACTATCTAAAATAAAATTTTTACTTTAATAAAAAAATGTTAAGTATTCTATGAGAAATATTGGTACAGTTATACTCTGCGCTTTGTGTCCCAGTGTAAAACACTTGGCGTTTTTCAAAGGTGTACGTAGAGCTTTGTTCAGCACTTTACAGGATCAGCAGTCTTGCCAAGGACGCAGTGCAGGTATCACCCCTTTAAACCTGAGAATAGGGGCGCCTGGGTGGCTCAGTCGGTTGAGCGTCCGACTTCGGCTCAGGTCATGATCTCACGGTCCGTGAGTTCGAGCCCCGCGTCGGGCTCTGTGCTGACACCTCAGAGCCTGGAGCCTGCTTCGGATTCTGTGTCTCCCTCTCTCTCTGACCCTCCCCCCGTTCATGCTCTGTCTCTCTGTCTTAAAAATAAATAAACATTAAAAAAAAAAAAAAAAAAAAAAAAAAAACCTGAGAATATTGGCAAAGAGAGGATGTCTGCCCGCTCCTGCCGTAAAGTGGCAGGCCCGGTGCCCAGCAGTGCTGCCTTTGGTCCCCCCACATGCCATGTAAAAAGGGAGGCTGTTTTGTGGCAGGTGTTTAACTTTTGTTTAATGCAAGGAAAACATTTCCTGAGGGAGCTATATCCATTTTTATGTATGAAGGCAAACAAGCACCAAGAAAATTCTACAAATACACAATTTACCAAAAATGATGTTTTGAACCTTTTTTCCCCACTTTGACACATCTGTCTTCTAAGGTTCTTTGCTGGTCTACGTCGATCACCTTCTTGGAGAAGGGGCCTTTGCCCAAGTCTATGAAGTTACCCATGGAGATATGAACGATGCCAAAAATAAACAGAAGTTCGTTTTAAAGGTAAATAATCTGAGCAGTTTTTTGTGTAGTGTACAAATGAATTTTAGGACTTGAGTTCGTCAGCCCCCTTTTTTCTCTCTCGAGACAACAGTGACTTCGTTTGGTCTGTAGTCCACAATTAAGAAACATAAACTGTCCAGCAAGGATTCGGGATGGCCTTGCCACAAATGACCTCACAGCAGACCCCATGCTTCGGCAACAGTCCGTAGCTTGTCATCACCTTCTACCCCACATCGTTTGTTGGAGTACCCGTTGCTTTCTGGCTGTCATTTTCCAGAATGTGAGACTGGATGTGAATGTCACATACCTGACTTGCAGGTCCAGAAGCCTGCCAACCCCTGGGAATTCTACATCGGGACCCAGCTAATGGAGCGACTAAAGCCAAACACGCGACACATGTTCATCAAATTCTATTCCGCCCACTTATTCCAGAATGGCAGTGTGTTAGTAGGCGATCTCTACAGCTATGGCACGTTGCTGGTGAGTGAATTTGACGTGAACATGATTTGGAAGTACGTTTTTGGCCTGTGCCCTGCTCGTACCTTTTGTGGTTGGAGCTTCTGTCGGAGTGGCAGGTGGGATTGTTTCATTAATCTCATTAATCCTGTGCAACCAATTCGGGATTCCACTCTCTGTTGTTTCTAGAATGCAATCAATCTCTATAAAAATACCCCTGAAAAGGTGATGCCTCAAGCTCTAGTCCTCTCCTTTGCGCTCAGAATGCTCTACATGATCGAACAAGTGCACAGCTGTGAAATTATTCATGGAGACATTAAGCCAGACAATTTCATACTTGGAAGCAGGCAAGTGTTGCACTTTCAATGCAGTTCTGTTTCCCAGCAGCCTTCCATTATTTGTGCTCATGCCGCCTGGCCCTTGTTTGTGTTTAATACAGATTTTTGGAACAGGATGGTGACGATGATGATATATCTGCTGGCTTGGCATTGATTGACCTGGGGCAGAGTATAGATATGAAACTTTTTCCGAAAGGAACTACATTTACAGCAAGGTGTGAAACGTCTGGTTTTCAGTGTATTGAGATGCTCAGCAACAAACCATGGAACTACCAGGTATGGAACTGAAGTGAGAGAGTTGAGAATTGATTCCTTTATCATACTTACTATATTTTACAAATGAACTTGGGGATCTAGTTAGTTTGAGCCGGTCTCATCCTCTCCTGTGCTGGGAGTTAAGACCATGCTCAAGTGTTTTCAGTTGCACACATATTCCATGGCGAGAGGCTTCGGAGGGCAGATGGAGACCAGCCACCAGAGCCGCAGGGGAGGGAGGTGGGAAGACTCCAGGCTGCCCATGTGGAAGACAGGCTGGAGCACTGCGTTTGCCCCTAGACAGAACAGAGGACTTGAGAAGCACACAGTGGCTCAGGGAGAACAGCTTTCCCAGGGGCTGCCTCAAGAGGCGGCGGCCGGGAAGCCTCCAGCAAAGCCCACGCAGGCATTACTCAGCAGGGCATTTCGGTGGGGGGTTGAATAAGCTATTTATTTATTTCTTCCAAAATTACTTAAAAGTAAAAGCCTGTGGTTATCTACTTGCTGCGTAAGTTAGACCTCTTCATGTACTCTTGTGCGCGTGACTATTTTAGTCACACGTGCCTTACGTTTCCTTTGTAGCTTGATTACTTTGGAGTGGCCGCAACAGTGTACTGCATGCTTTTTGGCACTTACATGAAAGTGAAAAACGAAGGAGGAGTTTGGAAGCCCGAAGGTCTTTTTAGGAGGTGAGTATTCGCGTTGGTGCCACAGTGAAAGACCACGCATGGTGGAATGTTGGGTTCCGTCTGGTGGAGAACAGATCTCTGCCGCTGCGTGGAAAAGCCCTGCCTTGGGAGGTGCGGTGAGGCAGCACAGTCCTGGACGCGGGGCCCAGTGAGCAGGGTACAAAGCCCCCGCTGCTGCTGTTCCCGGATCCCAGACAGTGTGGGGCAGCCGATGTCCTCCAGTGAAAGCTCCTGGCCACACGGTCAGCATCCTGTACGCCCTCAGATGTTCCTCTTTACCCTTTAGAGAGACCACCTGGTGTCACTGAGCCTCAAGCTTTTGCTGGTTTTCTCGCGTTTGTAAATGAGAATAATGCCGAGCGTACTTTCCTAAGATGGTTTTTTTTTTTAACTTTTTTTTAATGTTTGTTTATTTTTGAGAGGGAGAGAGACAGAGTGTAAGCAGGGAAAGGGCGGGGGGGGGGGGGGGAGACACAGAAGAGCAGGCTCCAGGCTCTGAGCTCGAACACACGAACTGCAAGATCATGACCTGAGCCCAAGTCGGACGCTTAACCAACTGAGCCATCCAGGCGCCCCTCCTAAGATGTTTCTCATAAGAAGCAAAGGAAATCATGTACGTGGAAGTGCTCTGTAAATTATGAAGTCATATGATGAGGCAGCTGTCTGTCACAGGATAGGCTTTTAGGTCCTATCTCTCTGTGACTGTAGTTTTTGTAAGACTGTTTTCTCATCTATAAAATCATAGCGAAAATTAATGACTAGACTAGAGCTCTTTCTGGGAACATGGATGGCTCTCTTAATAATGTCACGTGAATAAGCTATAATAATGTTCAAGGATTTGGTACGTGCAGGTTCACTATATCAGTTAAACTTCTCTTAACTTTTTTTGAGGTATAAAAACATACGCAGGAAAGGACACTTGCCTTTAGCGTGCAGAAAGTCTAATGGAGTTTCACATGTTCATCTTGAAGAAATTTAAGCTGGGACTCCCCCAGCCCTCCCACCCACACCCACACAGCCCGACCAAAAATACGAAAGCAGTTGGCGGTAATTTTACAAAATGTAGTGCCAGTTTATAAATAAGATTAGATCCAGGCCCTGAAGGAAAACTTATAGCTATGGTTTATTCTGCATAATGAGCCATCAAATTTAGTAAATATTCCTTCTCTCACTCATAATCAAAGGACCAGAGGGTTATTCAGAAGGCTTCTGTCTCTGACCACCAGTGTAGAGAAAAATCTTAACCCTCAGCAGGCCTGATAGTAATGGGCTGAATATTCTGTCTGAAACTCAAATCTAGTTGTATTCTGCTTTTTCCCCAGTGCCTTATCTCCATGCTGTGGGGTTTTCACAGTTAATTTTAATGATCACAGTAGTTGGAACTCTGAATCTGAACTCTATTCTGGGTAGTCCAGCCTGCCTACCTGGTCCCGGCACATACGCAGTTAGGCCCATCAGAACCATTCGGCCAGATTGGCAGATTCTGGGAGTATGGTATATAATGCTAGCCGAAAGCAGATCGATTTTCATAGATAGATAGATAGATAGATAGATAGATAGATAGACCGACCGACGGACAGTTCTTCACTGAAGAGCTATTATTTCTAAGCTACTTAAGTCATTTTTTTGGAGTAAGGTGTGTACATTTAATTAGATCTTCAGTTTCTCTTACCTATAATAGAGTCCAATTCTTGGTGCATTATAATGTGTTTAGATGAAGTTCTATTCAGCCGTCCGAGCATGTAGAAGCCAGAGGCAGGAGTGAGGTGGCCCCACGTGTTGCACACTACATTTTGTCTTGTATCCATGCGTTGTCTCTCCAGGCTTCCTCATCTGGATATGTGGAGTGAATTTTTTCACATCATGTTGAATATTCCAGATTGTCATCATCTTCCATCTTTGGATTTGTTAAGGCAAAAGCTGAGGAAAATATTTCAACAACACTATACAAACAAGATCAAGACCCTGCGTAACAGGCTGATCGTACTGCTCTTAGAATATAAGCGTTCTCGAAAATAAAATACGACGGACATTCCCTAAAAATCACTTTGTAAATGCTCGCGTACTCACTTTGACCCTTGATGTTTTCCACACTTGTTGTTTATGTCAATATTTCTTAAAAATAAAGGCTACAACATATGTCCATGTGACCTAGTCATTACAAATATTTCAACAAAGTATAGCAGGCTGATGGGGCGGGTGGCACTTGAAATGCAAGCCTTCGTGAAAATAAGTTGGATGTGAACATTCCCTGAAGTCACTTTTAATACCAACCTGTTCACTTTAGCCAAAAAGCCAAAAAGCAAGACAGCTTTTTACCAAGTTGAGGGTTTATATTTGTATAAAATAAACAAAAATTTTTCAAATGATATTCAAAGGACTTCAAATTTTTATGGATAGAATTTGACTGTTCTTTATTGTATCTGTTCTTCAGTGCTGTCCATAGGAAATATTATGGTTATAAATCTTAAACTTCTTTTTTTTTTTTTTTTTTTGGAAAGTACCATTCAAAAGAGTATCCCCCATCTTGAAAATAGTCTCATAAGCTGTATAACAGGCAACTTAGCATTTTTTGACATTTAAAGCTGGAAGGGTCCTATAAACTGAACTGAACAGCCTTCCTCCAGGCCGTCCTCCTTCTTTCCTTAGCATTATGATGTAAAGAAAGTTGAGGCAACTCCCAATTCAGGAGCACAGTGAACCGCCTCCTCCCTTACTCCCACCCAGCAGGTACCCCATTCCAGACACAGCCATGACCCACTTTTGAATCTTTCCCAAAATGATTCTAAGCCTATTTCTGTACACTTTTCATATTTAACTAGCATAATTAAGGTTTTTTTAATTTAATATATAGAATATTTACTACATAGAGGATGGTCTCATTTTTGTTAAGGACTGTATATTTTCGTTATATGATGTATCTGTAAATTCCTAGAAATGAAATCGCTGGGTCAGAGGTGAATGCATTTAAACTTTTGTGTCAGGATCTGCAAATAGCCCCCATACAGGCTGCGCCAGCATGAATGAACATCTGTTCCCCTACGCCTGCGCTAAAAGCACGGATCAGGCTCTCCACATACGCTGCTCTGACGTGGAAAAAATGGTATCTCCTTACTCTGTCCATTTGCATTCTCTTCTGAAATGAGGCCAAATATATTCAAGCGCTATGTGTGTTCTTTTTCTGTGAACTCTCTAGTCTTTGTCCCCTTTCCATTTTGATCTTTTTCAGGTGAACCTGAAGGAGCCCCTTGTATGTGAGGTACAAATATTTGTCCCACTTTGTCATCTGTCTTGGAACTCAAGATTTCTGTTTCCACGAATTTTTTTTTTTAAGATTTTTTCTTTAATGTTTTATTTATCTTTAAGACAGAGAGAGACAGAGCATGAGTAGGGATGGGGCAGAGAGAGAGGGAGACACAGAATCCGAAGCAGGCTCCAGGCTCCGAGCCATCAGCCCAGAGCCCGACGTGGGGCTCGAACTCACGGACCGCGAGATCATGACCCGAGTTGAAGTCAGACGCTCAACCCACTGAGCCACCACCCAGGCGCCCCTGTTTCCACGAATTTAAGAAATGTTTGTTTTATACTCTGATTTATAAAGTTTCAAATGGCCTTTTTTGGCTTTTGTGTCTCAAAATGCCATTCTCAGTTGAGAAATACAAAAAAAGTGCTCTCATTTTTTGATACTAGTACTCATTTAAATACTTAAGACTAGGGACGCCTGGGTGGCTCAGTCAGTTAAGCATCCCACTCTCGGTTTCGGCTCAGGCCCTGATCTCACGGTTAGTGAATCAAGCCCCACGTCAGGCTCTGCACTGACGGCATGGAGCCTGCTTGGAATTCTGTCTCTCCTTTCTCTCTCCTGCCCCTCCCCTGCTCACGCTCTCTCACAATATAAATAAATAAACATTTAAAAATATTTAAAATAAATACTTAAGACTAAGCTTTTGGCTGCTTAAATCAGATCTAGTTTCCTATTTCTTTCTAGGTGGTAGTTTGAGCATCTGAACCCTATTCGTTTCTGTAAAAAGCTTTTCAGATGGTTCTTTTGATGTTTCCCAGTAACTAGTCATCCCTACGAAAATCATGGGTTTTTTTAATTTTTTAACGTTTATTTATATTAGAGAGAGAGAGACAGTGCGTGAGTGGGGGAAGGGCAGAGAGAGAGGGAAACAGAATTAGAAGCAGGGTCCAGACTCTGAACTGTCAGGAGACAGCCCAACGTGGGGCTTGAACCCACGAAACATAAGATCACGACCTGAGCCGAAGTCGGACGTTTTACCAACTCAGCCACCCAGGCGCCCCGTATGAAAATCATGTTTATGTCTTTCCCAATTTTTCGCTGGTGATTTTTCTCTCGCTGGCCTAGGACCACTAGGAAAGGGCTAAACAGTGGTGACGCTGGGCAGCCCGGCCTCCTGCTTTAGCGGGAGCTCTTGTGTTTATCCAGTGAGCTCACGATGCTGCCCTGTGGTAGGGGTTTTTAGTCGCGTTGAAGAAGTACCCATCCATCTCTTCTCGCACAATGTATTAGGACACTTTTTTCTTGCCCATCTTCCCATCTGTATTGGTCCAGCTCTCTGCCATTCCTCTGTGTGAATTTATTGATTTAACCAGTCCTCTATTTACAGACCATTGGTTTCACCGTTTTATTGCTACAAAAAAGTTGAGTGCGTGTGCAAATGTGTCTGCAGGATAAATTAATAGAATGGGATCCCAAAATATGCTTTATTTTGAAAATAAAAAATGTAATCTACATGACTGATTACACACTCAATCTGGAAGGAAGCTGAAAAGGGACAGACCTCCTCAAACAAACATTACATTTATTCTGAAAGTGTCAAAATAACCAAGCACTGATAAACCAAGATTGTGGGGTTTTTTTTTTTCTTTCAAAAGTGGCTGTTTTCAAAGGAAAACAAGACAAGAAAAGATAAGGGTGCTGTTTACTAAACTAAGAGTGAAATGTGTCCATCTGGGAAAGGCCGCTGTGGGTGCCTTCAGTCTTGGGCAGGGAGGACACTTGGTGTCCAGCCCCCATTTAAAGAAAACTTTTTTTAATGTTTGTTTTTGAGAGAGAGATTGACAAGAGTGTGAGTAGGAGGGGCAGAGAGAGAGGGAGACACAGATTCTGAAGCAGGCTCCAGGCTCTGAGCTGTCAGCCTAGAGCTTGACGCTGGGCTGGAACTTGTGAACCACGACTTGTGAATCATGACCTGAGCCAAAGTGCACGCTCAACCAACTGAGCCACCCAGGCACGCTGGCGTCCAGCCCCTACTGACTTGTCCTTTGTTCCCATCCACCCATTTGCTGTTACTGGGTTGTCAGCTTCTCTCACACTCCAAATATCGTCCATGCTATTCGCACCAACAACCTTGACCTGACCACAGTGTCATCTCAGCACTGCTGTCGCCCATCTGGTGTCTGATCTATGCCAAGGGCTTTACTTAAATAAACCTCACAGTCTGATTTCCTAGCAACGGCCTTGTCTCCAGGGAGAAAGGCTCGATCTGAACAAAGTAAGCTACTTTAAGCACTTCAGCCAAATAGTTTTCGTTTTGTGTTGTCCATTACCTAGTACAAACAATAGCAACCATCTTCATTTAATTATAAATCAGTTGTCTGGATTGCACACGCGCGCACACACACGCACACATGCACTGTTTACCTGCACAAGGAAACAAGCTGTGCATCTAAAGGGCAACTGAAATGGATAAGGCATCTGAAGTCAGCTCTGGGAGGGAGGAAACTTCGGGCTCACTCCGCTAATGAGACCGAAGTTTCCCTGAGGACGGGGCTGGGTCTTATTCAATATCTGTGTCTCCTGAAAAGGGGTGCAAGTAATCCCAAGTGCTCAAACTTTGGCTAGACTCGGCATAGATTCCAATTTAATATCTATCTTGGGTCCAGGCATTTCCTACTCATTCTTGGCCCCACGCTCCACATTCTAAGAAAAAATCTGCTCACGTAGGAAGTTCGGAGATTACTGTTACCAGTGCCCTTTCCCTCGATTTTATCTGTGGTCTAACGCAATGATTCTAAAATTTACTTTTCCTAAGACGTGAAGGAACTACAAGCATAACTCCTGCCTATCAGAAGTAAGAGCCCCTGAAGAGCCGGGCATTTGGCCCAGTGTAAGTTCACCTGCAAAGCTATCACTCACACCTTTTTCTGCCATTCATCCCAGGAGGTCAGCATCCTTGGTCGTCCATTTCCCTGATCCCTCAAGTCAGTCCACCTGTCCATTGGCTCCATTCCAGAATGTTTCAGACAAACCCATTTCTGGGCTGGATAGGCTACAGGCAGGCCAAGGTGCTGTAACAGAAAACCCACACACACAGTTTAGAGGAAACAGAAGTGATTACAAGCTCCTGTTACAGTCTGGGGGTAAGCGATCCCATGCTGGCACTGACCCTGCCATCCTCCACAGAAGGCTTCCAGGATGTTCGAATTGCTGCCATTCTCAGTGGTGGAGAAGACACAGAGACTGCTCCCCAGGGCAAGACCTGTGAGGTGCAGACCCCAGTTGGGCTCACAGCCCGCAGGTCTGATCAGTCATGTCCCATCCCCCTGCCGGGGAGACAGGAATGAAGTGTCCAGCTGGGACAAAACGTGGGGGTGACAAGTTCACTGAAAGGCAGGAGACAGACCTGGAGAAAGATGTCAATCACAGCCACAACTCCTTCCTGTTCCCCTTGCTCTGAGACTGTTCACGGAGGCGGGGGGCCATGGGGGCCCCCTGGTGGCCATGGGGGCTGCTGCACGTCCATAGTACCGGGATCCAGTCTCTCCCACCCAAGGGAGTCACACATGAAGAAAATTACGTGACAAGGTTTATTCTGTTACCGTTTAATGTTGAACACGTGGAACAATGTATAGGTCTATGAATAAGTAAAGCTTTCAATGAATCACGAAACGCTGATGGTACAGAACACTTGATAGCGTTTTGTGTGTGCGTATACATACACACACACGTATCTCAATAAAAAACACTGGTAAGTAAAAAAAGATTCTTGAATAATACGTAGGAAAAACGTCATGACATCCCTCTTAGAATAAGAAATGCAATTACCTTTGGCCCTTGAATAACATGAGTTTGAACTATGCAGGTACACACATAAGCAGATTTTTTTTTTTATAATTACAGTATGGTACTGTAAATGTATTTTACGTATGACTTTCTTTTCTTTTTATTTACTTAACCTCTACACCCAATGTGGGCCTCGAACTCATGACCCGGAGATCAAGAGTCTCATGCTCCACCCACTGAGTCAGCCAGGCACCCCTTCCTTATGACTTCCTTAACGTTTTCTTTTCTCTAGCTTACTTTATTGTAAGAATATAGTATATAATACACATAGCATGTGAATTGCGTGTTCATCAACTGTTTATGTTATTGGTAAGGCTTTTCTGGTCAACAGTAGGCTATTAGCAAAGTTTGGTCCTGGGGGGGGTGGGGGCGGGGAGTCAAAAGTTTATGCAGACTTGCAACCCTACCGCCTCATGTTGCTCAAGGGTCAGCCATATACCCTATATTCATATGTATGATACACATGACTGTAAATGGGTAGATCTGTTTCCAGAAGGATACACAACAAACTCAGCACCACCACTGGGAAGGGGGGTGTCCGATTGTCAGTGCAAGAATGAAGGGGAGGTGGGTGTCAGGAGAAGGAAGAAGAAAGAGCAACTTTTGTCTTCTTACTGTATTTCGGCATTGAGTTGTTTTTTGGGTTGTTTTTTTTTTTTACAATGACTGCATAGTTTGTAATCGAAAAACGCCCAGCATGTTTTCAAGTTTAAGAAATCGTCACTCGATACATTTAGTGTCATACTTGACATCACAATAAATGTTAGATATACAAAGAAATAGGAGCAATCCGGAGGATGGCAGGGCTCCATGAATCCCCTCAGAGGGGTCAGCAATGCCCCACCTCCTGGGGTGCGTCATGGTAAGAAAATTCTAAAGCACCAACGCAGGACCCCAGGCGTGGCTTTAAACCAGGAACAGCAATCTGTAAGAGCAAACGCTGAAGCGGCTGGGTCAGGGTGCCACTGGTCCTCATCCTCCTTCACTCCTACACTCCTGGGACGGAGGTACCATTTACCCCAAGTGCACGTGCGCAAACGGGGCACAGAGAGATGAAGCAGCCCGCTCGGTGGGGAGCCGGGGTATGACACCGGGCGACCTGGCCCCAGAGTGGGTGCCCGAAACCTTGGCCCTGCTCCTACACCAGAGGTCACCCTCAGAACCAAGGAAAAGAAATCCCTTCCCAGCCAGCGTCAGATGTCACCCTGACGTGACACATGACTCAGGTCTCACTGCACCTCAGGTCATGGGCCCCTTTATAGTGGGGCCCGTGACAAGGTACAGAAGAATGAGTCATACCCTGACAACTCACAAAGGATTACGCTCGCTCAAATGCACTTGCGAGGCACAAGGGTCAGAGTCCTGGAGATGGAAGGCAGAATGGTGGTTTCCAGGGGCAGGGAGGGGAGGGGGGCGCGGAAAGAGGGGGTTGCCGTTGACCGGTTGCGGTTCCATTTGGGAAGACAAAAAGTTCTGGAGACCCGTTGCACAACAGCATCAATATGCTTAAAACTATCGAACTATATACGCTTAGACTTGGTTAGGATGGTAACTTTTATGTGATGGGTATTTTACCACAGTTAGAAATTCGGTTAATAAATAAGATAAATCCCTTTTAATTTCCCGGAAGGAGCACATCACCGCACTGGGGGACCTCCAGCTGGAGAAAGTGACCTCGGAGACTGATTTACTCAAAAGCTAGCTATCATTGTAATGTAATTAAAGAAGCTTTGAGGGGGGGCGCCTGGGTGGCTCAGTCGGTGAAGCGTCTGACTTCGGCTCAGGTTCACAGGTTCAAGCCCCGCGTCGGGCTCTGTGCTGACAGCTCTGTGTTTCCCTCTCTCTCTCTGCCTCTTCCCCCCCTCACGTTCTGTCTCTGTCTCTTAAAAATAAACATTAAGAAGCTTTGAGAGGGGCGCCTGGGTGGCTCGGTCAGTTAAGCGTACGACTTCGGCTCAGGTCATGATGTCACGGTCCGTGAGTTCGAGCCCCGCGTCGGGCTCTGTGCTGACAGCTCAGAGCCTGGAGCCTGTTTCAGATTCTGTGTCTCCCTCTCTCTCTGCCCCTCCCCTGTTCATGCTCTGTCTCTCTCTGTCTCAAAAATAAATAAACGTTAAAAAAAAAAAAAAGAAGCTTTGAGAGCCTTCCCTGGAAAAAGAAGCAACTGTGACAGAATTTTATTTTCGCATTCATGTTTTCCTTCATTTTGAATAAACACCACATCTAAAAGCTACTGTATTAGATATATTCCTTTACCATATGTAAATATTCAAAATTCATTCACGTAACACTGTAGCATGTGATTTAATAGAATCGCAAAATATCACATAAAAATAAATGAAAAGCTTTTACACAACCACTGAAGGGACGTCACACGGGTAGGTCCATGTGTATGATCAGTGCCCCTCAAAATCTCTTCCAAGATTTCCCCCTCCTTACTGCCCTGATCAGACCTCAGAACAACCCCAGGCGGGGCACTCGGAAGCAGCCTTTCCACACCTTTCAGCTGGTGGCTCAGGGCAGGAGGGGCCGATGCGCAGGCTGGTCACAGCACAGAGCGACCTGGGCTGGGAAAATCACCTCTAGATAGAATAAGCCAGAAGGGATGGCCGCCCAGCTTGGTTTCCACGTGTGCACCCTTAAAGGTCCAGGATCACGCACTGTTTTCGAAATTGGGATTCTTGGGATACAGGTCACCGGGTGAAAAGTTCAGAATCTCATCCAACGAAGGGCCTTCCTCCTCTGGGGCAATTTCAGACTCAAACATCTGCTGCAGCAAGGCGTCCACGGTCCTGTACTCTAGGAGGAGGGAGAAAGGCACACGGAACTGGCACCTGTTGGGGCCGGAAGGGGAAAACTCGGCCCGGGCAGAGCTGGGCTTTCCGGAAGGATGGCCCCTGAGTCGAAGACGACACTCTAAGCATGGCTAGCCAAATGCTCTTTGGAAGAAAGGATAAAAAAGTCAGGAAAGAACCACTCATCTGTGCTGGTGCGGACCCCACTGCGCTCCTCAGCCACCCAGAGCTCTAGAGCCCGAGGAGAAGGTGCTCCCTGGAGGATGGGGGAGGGTGACGCCTGGTAAGGGCGCCCTGTTCACGCCACTGCTCCCGCAGGCCATGCTGAGCTGCTCACTCGGAGGTCGCGCCTCGGCCAGAGACCAAACTGACACGCAGGTTGCTGTGGGTTATTCAGCCAACCGCTAATTTGCTGAGAATAAAATGGCTAAGGAAATAGGTGTTGAGGGCCCCCATGTCCCCGGGCACATCGTGAGGCCCTGGGGATACAGTGGAGGGCAAGAAGACATGGCCCTGCACCCGACGGGAAGCTTTGAGTCTACAAGGAAGACAGACGGTCACCAAACAGTCACTCAGAGATCAATGACATGCAGCCAGCATGGCGAGTCACAGAGGGAAGGAAGAAAGGCTGAGAGAGAGAAGGAGAGACCAGGCATACATACGGGCTGCAGCGGCCACGGCAAGGGACCTTGTCTTTTTGGTTTTGTTTTCATTTTTTTAATGTTTATTCTTGAGAGAGAGAAAGGGCAAGCAGGGGAGGGGCAGAGAGAGAGGGAGACACAGAATCTGAAGCAGGCTCCAGGCTCTGACCTGTCAGCACAGAGCCCATCGCGGGGCTCGAACCCATGAACCGTGAGATCATGACCTGAGCCAAAGTTGGACGCCCAGCAGAAGGAGCCACCCAGGCGCCCCTTGCCCTTGTCTTTATCCTTAAGACACCGAAGGTCAGATCTGCGTTCGGAAAACATCTCTCCGGCTGCAGTGAGGAGCATGGATCGGAGGAAGTTTTGCATTGGGTTAAAACTTACTTTTTTAAAACAAGTTTACTTATTTTGACAAAGAGAGAAAGAGAGCACAAGCAGGGGACGGGCAGAGAGAGAGGATCTGCGATAGCAGTGTGGAGCCCGACGTGGAGCTCGAACTCACAAACTGGGAGATCATGACCTGAGCCAAAATCAAGAGTCAGATGCTTAACCAACTGAGCCTCCTAGGCACCCTTAAAACTTACTTTTGGATGCAATTCTGAAGTACAAGCCTTTCAGGTCCTTCCTTTTGTTGTCTCCATCGTCCCCACTAAAGCCACTGTCCTTAGCATCCACGTTATCAACGAGCTTCCCGTCCTGCATTTCTTCTCTTCAAGGAGGAAGAGACATGAACAGGGTCAGGTCCCTCAGCTGAGTCCCACCTGTGTCCTCCCAGCCGAGGCCCCATGTGACTGTCCAGCCACATCCAGGGCTCCGGACAGTGAAGGTCCCGGAGAACTGACTCACAGGACCAGGCTGGGTGCCACGAGACACTTAGAGATTAAACGTGGCCAGTCCGCTTCTAAAGGTCTGTGAGCTACACGAAGGGGAACACAATACTCACTCTTGGATTCCCACTCCGAGCTCTTGAATCTTCTTCTCGATAGCAGTTTCTACTTCACTTTTCTCTAAGGAATATGCCACAAAAAATGCTTCCAAGATGAATGCTATGAAAATACTGGGAGAGAGGAAGAGGTAGAGGGCGTTAGCCGAGGTCCAGGTGACAGGGAAGCCTGGACCCAAAGAGTGTGTGAGCCTAAATAAAAAGGCAGCCTATTGTTGCAAAGAAAATACAACACAGAAGGGAGGAATGACAAACAGTATCTCTCGAGGATTGGGCACAACTTTCATTCACTTGGAAAACCATTCTTCTTTTATAACCTCTTTAAACAGTGAATATTAAAAAAGAAAATGGGTTTGTTTCTAGGGGAAGCTTAGGCCAAGTATTTGTTAGTAGACAATTCTCTATGAATATCTCAAGTTTCTGCACAGTCTGGGCTGTCTGAGCAAAGGCACGGAGAGCCGACTCAGGAATGCTTGTCCCCGGAGACATTCCAGGATGTAAAGCTCAACAATGCCTCCCCTACAGAGAGCCCAGGGCAGCAAAGACTCACCTTGCCCTCCATGGGGGCCTGCTTCCACTCCAGGTGAAACTGAAGTCCCTTTCTCCCTCTCCAGAGGGGGGGATGGGCAGGTCCCCAGCCGCCCTATCTAAGATCAGTTTCCTCATTCTGGAGCTCCTTCCTGCATTCCCACCCCAGGCTGTGCTCACCACGCTGCTCATTGTGGATGAAGGTTCGGGGAACGGACACGGGATATTGCTCTGCCGCTGCTTTCGCCATGAGTAATACAGCGTCTTTGTCTCTGACCCAAGGTGCCGTACCTTCTACCTGTGTGTACACGTGGTATATACGCGCGGATTGACCTGCTGGTGTGCAGGCAGGGAGGAATCTCAGACCCTTCACCTTTTCTGCCTTAACAGTGATGATGATGGAGCCCAGGGCGCCCACGGCGCCCACATACTTTTGAGAGGAGAGGACCAGGAACGTCCCTACAGCCTTCCACACTGTTGGCCCTGATGGGTCCCAGCGCTCCAGCAACCTCTGTAAGAGCCACCCAGGGAGGTGTTTCTCTCTTGTTCCCACTACGTGTTCCATTCAGGCTGTGTAAGGACGAGCAGGCCTGATCGGAGCCACCCACGGGGTTTCTTCCCCTCCCCTCCTCGGCCAGGATTCTTGAGTCGTTCCCGAGCCAAAGTCAGTAAAGTGGTGGCTGGCCAAATCAGGCCTGATGTGACAAGGACAGTGTGGTGCCGGGCAGTCACCCCAGGGGCTGCAGGCGCACCGCCGTGCGAGGGGTATGGCAGTCGGGAAACCTCTCTGGAAGAGCATTCCCGTGATCAAGGGGACTCAGCTCCGGGTCCCACGAGGAGCTAAGGAGCTAGACCCAGAGGTTGTGAAGCATGAACAGACACTGGAACAGAAACCCTGTGGAGTGGTGGTGGGGTGTCACAGCAGCTGTCAAACAGCAGCTGAGTTCCCTCCTGGAAGAGCACCCAGGACCAGAACTGGAACCAACGAAGGGACTGTATCGGGGGACACAGTTCCATTGTACCCGCGCAAGGACAGGGAGGGACCGTAGCTGTACAAGGGAACAGACTCTGAGGCTCGAAGGAGCCAGCAGAAGGATGGATTGGAGCCGAGGGTGATCGGCATTCACAGGGATGCTCTAAAGGGATTCGGTCTGGGCGGGGGAGAGGAGGGAGACCGGCCAGGACACCAGAGTCCTTCTGATCCCAACAACCTCTGAGACTATGAGATGCGTGTTATGCACAGAGGTGCGCCGCACTGGCAGGCAACGAGGGCACAAATGTGGACACAAGTAAGACTTGTGTCCCTTCCAGTGCCGACCCACAACATACAGCAGGTGGACGGAACGCGGGAGAAGGGAGGTAAAGTGGTTACACGTGCTCAGGGAGGAGATGTGGAATCGGCCAGCGTGGCGGGAGCAGACTCACTTAACGATGAGAATGACGACCACGATGTGAAAGCCGATGAAGTACAGCTTTGCCGCCTGGTGAGTCACGAGGGCAAAGCCGCCCGCGAGGAGTAGGAGGCTAAGGACGTCAACCTGCAGGGAACTTGGCAGGTGCCCCCCCCCCATGCTCCTGGAAGTCACTTTCGGCGCCACCCCCCTGCCCCACCCCAAGAAGCAGGCGGCACCCCGGTGAGGCAGCCTGGCCGTCTCAGAAAGGATATTGTGCCACTGGTTAACCACCGTGAGCTCCATCAGCACGATGAACGAGGAGGCCAGGTCGTTGAAGTTGTTCTTGCAGTACCTGTCTCGGGCAAATGCTGAATCTTTCAAGGCTGGGTTCCCACACACCAGAGCATCAGGACTGGTGAAATTCGGGTCAGAGAACCGGACTTTGCCATGGAATGCTTCCATCCCGATGATAGCGAACACGTAGTAGACCACCTAGGACGGCAGCACTGGTCACCAGGGGGCGCACCGAGCTGCAGAATCGCGGGGCGAGGGGCGGGCTGGAGAGGCCGGCTGGGGACATTGCTAGTCCGTGCGCCCAGCAGAAAGGGCTGCCCTCCCCAACCGAGTCCCAGGCAGTGTCAGGGTGGGGGTGGACGTGGGGGTTAGGGGGCGGACTGATTGGCTATTCTGCTGGAGAAGCCTGAGCTGTCCGTGGAGCGACAGAGGACACACAGCCAGCTGGACCACACCGTGACCTCTCCCATGGGCTTATGCATCAGAACCAAAGCTTCTAGCAAGTTAGTGGGTTAAATACTCAATAAATAATGGTTGGTCCCCCAGGAAAAAAAAAAATAGCAACGTTGTGTCTTCACCCTGTTTTTTATACCAAAATAAATTCCAAAGGGTCGAAAGGGTCAAATGTAAAAAACAAACCATGAAGGAACTGGGGGAAAAGAAGTGTGTAGGGAAAGGCCCCACTAAGCACGACATAAAAACGAGATACTGTAAAATAAAAGACGAACAAATATGGCTATATAATTAATGTCAATTTTTATACAGCCCCCAAAATAGACAAATAACAAAACATACAAAATCTACAAAAAAAAAAAAAAAAACCCAAAAAGCTTTTAGGTAAGAAAGAAAAACTCAAAACACAAGTGACAGAGAAGGAAAAGTAATTACACTATAAACAACTTGCCAATAGCCAATTTCCTTAATCGGCAAAACACTCCTGCAAATCATATTTAAGAACTAACAAAGAATGGACCAAAGACATGAACACGCTGCTCACGGGAAGATAAGCAAAACTGTCCAAAAGAACACGGAGAAGGCACTCAGCCTCATGAAACGCGAAAGACACGCATGTCAAAGCAACACGGTGCCATCTTCTCCCCTGTCAGACTGGAAAACAGGGCAGTGCTTAATGAACCCTTGGTTAGGGTGCGAAGGGCGCGGAGAAACAGGCTGTCACGCGCTGTCGTTTGGGATACACAGGGAGCACTCTCTGGGAAGGCAACTGGCCACCAAGCCGTCCAAAGTTTGAACACATTTCCCTCTTGACCTAGCGGATCCGCGTACAGAAGCACACTAAGGGGCGGGTACAAGAATGGCCCTCACCACGTCAGTTGTGATGGCAACAAGGGGAGACCAACCTCAGAGGTCTGTCAGTAGAGGGGCTGGTCAGATGTGCTCCCGAGTCTCCTCTCCGGTGGGACCCTTAACCCTCACAGAGCCTACACGGACACACGTGAACTCCAGGACGTGGGACAAGGTTAGGAGGTGGAAGAAAGGTGCGCACCCTTTTGTGGATCATTCCATTTGACCGAACAATAAACTAGACACAGACATGCATGTCCGTGGTATGCTTGTTGCAGACATAGAGATATTTAGGAAGGGTAACAAGAAACATTGAATAACGGTCGTATCTGGGAAAGAGGCAGGTGGGGGCTGGAAATGACTGGAAGTCTACCTTTCATTCTTCTGTACTAATAGGATTTCTCACTGTGATAACAGAAACGAAAAAGAAGAGTGTCCACCAGTATCCGACCTCCGTCCTTCGCGGTGCGGAATCTCTCCTGAGCGGGAGACACCAGCCCCCTGGCCTCCCTGCGGTGGGGTCTGAGGCCACAAGCAGGACGAAGAAGGATCTGAGGTCTGGGGCGGGGTGGGGGCGGGGGGGGGGAACACAGCCATGAGCCGGAAGGAACCTACATCCCTGGGAAGCACCTGCCAGCCAGGAAGACCCACCTAGACCGTGGGCGAGAAAGAAACGGTGACTGTGTTAAGCCTCGGAAGTTCTGGTGTCTATCCCAGTCGCCAGTGTACCTTAACTGGCATATGCCCAGGGTCTGCAGGCAGCGGATAATTCTAAAAAAGGAGTACTGAAACCAGTGGGTCTCGTTTGCTTAATCGCCCTTTCTTTTCCTCACTTAAAATAAGGCTTACGGACAGTTGCCAAGAATGAGCATCTTACCGCTTACTTCACGTAGATCAGCACCAAGGACAAGCCACTTACCAAGACGAGTCCACCAAACGTCAGTATCGTGGGCCCAATGTTAATTAAGGTCGTCACGATGACCCGGAACCTAGGATAAAACCAAGAGGCGGCCCAAGGGAAGCCGCAAAGTGAAACTGACGCCAGGCTGGCGGGTTTGGTTCAATATCCCTTCCCCCAGTCCTGGATCTGTTCTTTAAATCCTGTCAGGAGTTTGCCTTCTTAGCTGTGCACCATTGGGGGAGCCATTCAACCTCTCTGAGCTCCATCGTCATCACCTGTGGACAAAGGATGATAAAAGCCCCTACATCGAGGGCTGTCGCGGGCACACTCAGGTTAGCGTTAGCTGCCGCCACAGCCGCTGTTACTCTGTCACCGTGCAGCCTGCTCGGTTGAGGGAAGGGGTCACAGGGATGAAAGTGGGTGACAGAAGCTCCCTCAGGGAGCTGCCACGTGGGTGCTCTTCACCATCCTGACTTCCCTCCCTGCCCCACTGCCCCCCGGCCCCAAGCGAACACCACGTCCTCCGTACAGGTTACGTTCCGGCTTCGTAACGGGGTGCGTCTATAGTTCTGAGGCGGGAATGGTTTCCAGCCGGCTCTAGTGTGGGAACCACCAGAGTGCACGTCACCCCATCTTTACCTCTGAATGCTGACAATGATCCTTAAGAGCCGGAGTATCCTCAAGATCAGCACAATATCCAGTATCTGCTGACTGTTGTATTTTCTTGCTAGAAAAAACAAAAGAAACCCCACCATCACGTAACATTCCATTTTATGGGTGCCTCTGGCTCGTCCCTTTTATTCAGTGAGGTCTGAGACCCCGTAAGTACTGGGGAGAGATGCGGCTTCAAGACCAGGGCAGTGGCTCTGAGCAATGAGGAAGTAAGCGCTCCTGGAATCACTCACCCCCCCTCAACCCACCCCCGCCAAAGCCACACCGGGCGTGCCCTCCCACCCCTAGAGCTAGAGAATCATGAGAGGAGGTGTAGATGTCAGACCGTCTTTAAGAAAGACTGTGGATCAGGTTCTACAGAACACATTTCAACAAGCCCTTCCTTCCCCAATATTCATTTCATAGAGTTATGTTAAGAGGCTGCACTATCTTGGGGCGCCTGGGTGGCTAAGTAGGTTAAGTGTCCGAATGTTGATTTCGGCTCATGTCAACGATCTCGCAGTTTGTTAGACAGAGCCCTGCGTTGGGGAGGCCCTCAGCACAGAGCCCGCTTGGGATTCTCTGTCTCCCTCTCTCTCGGCCCCCTCTCTCCTGTTAAAATAAATAAATAGAAGGAGAAGAAGAAGAAGAAGAAGACGACGGAGGAGGAGGAGGAGGAGGAGGAGGGGAGGAAGAGGACAAGGATGAGGGAGAAGAAGGAGAAGAAGTTGTTGCACTATCTCTCAATAACCCCTCTGTGTCCACAGGAAGGAGTGTGCACAATGGTGGTGGAATGTGTGTGCAGACACAAGAGGGCAGTGGGCAAGGGACAATGCAGAGTTCCGGCTACAGCTGGACCATGGGAGGGGACCAAGATGGGCAGGGGGCCAAGATGGACATGGAAGTTAAGCCATGAGACTGAGGGCAGTTTTGGAGAGGAGGTGACCAGATCCTTATCTGGTATGATGGATGCATACAAATGAAATCTCTAATACACAGCAAAACACAAACAAGGCTACCATCCCTCTCAGAACATGGAACGTTTTCTCACGAATTCTCTTGTATCTCCGCTGCCTCATCCCAAACACCTTAGTGGTGCACGGTGGATGTTCAACAAAGGCTACCAATTGAATGCACGATCCCAGGAGGTGGTGAAGCCGAGAGCCCGTGGCACTGACCTGACTGAATGGTGGTGTTGGCCACAGTGGCCACCAGGGCCGCGATGATGATCAGCGTATCAAACCTAATGGTGCAGAAGCAAAGTTGGTGAAGGATCAAGGGAAGGGCCTGTCAGGACACAACTGATCCCAAGAAAACTTTACATCGAGTCTCATGCGAAGCAATGAGCCGGCCATGAAACTGATTTCCATAATTTTTAGAACAGTGGAGATGAAGCAAGAAATACTACATTTGAGGGGCGCCTGGGTGGCGCAGTCGGTTAAGCGTCCGACTTCAGCCAGGTCACGATCTCGCGGTCCGTGAGTTCGAGCCCCGCGTCGGGCTCTGGGCTGATGGCTCGGAGCCTGGAGCCTGTTTCCGATTCTGTGTCTCCCTCTCTCTCTGCCCCTCCCCCGTTCATGCTCTGTCTCTCTCTGTCCCAAAAATAAATAAACGTTGAAAAAAAAAAATTTTAAAAAGAAATACTACATTTGAATGATCCAATGATCATTCACTGGCTGCTCCAATGAACCACCCGAGGGAATTCATAGCAATCAACCAAGTCCTATCACTTTGTCTTACAAAATAATGCTATACAGTAAAACCTTGGTTTGTGAGCATAATTCATTCCGGAAACATGTTTGCAATCCAAAGCCCTTGGATACCAAAGTGAAATTCAAGAACCACTGGCTCAGTTGTGATCACGTGATGTTCGGCGTCATGTACTACTCGTATTGCAAGACGTCGCTGGTTTATCAAGTTAAAATTTATCAGAAATGTCTGCTCGTCTTGCGGAACACTCCAGAACAAGCTACTCGCAGTCCAAGGTTTTACCGTGTCCTTGCAAGAATACTTGGACACATTTTCTGAATGCATGGCATAATTTTTCTTGGTATTTACTGGGTACATTGCAACTTTTTAATTAAAGGGGACATTCATCACATCGTCACTTTTCTTCCTGACAGAAGTATCAAAGGACAGCCGTGCCAAAGCACTGGACGAGAATAACTAGTTCCTCTTTGGCCACACGTGCATCCCCAGTGACTTTCCTGGCACCGAGAGCAGTGACCACCAAGATCCAACCCCGCCAATGCACGCGGCGCATCTGAGATGGCCTACAGCATGTGGGTGATAGTTCAAGACCAGGAGGTACACAGCCTGGAGAAGAAAGGGCCACAGGTGACACACCCAGTGTGGGAAAAAGCTTGCTGGCGGTCTCACTGTCCAGCCACATCTGCCAACTTCTCTGATAAAAAGACCACGGAGTGGGCTGAGGCAGCTATGGAAGGCACTGCCTCATTGGGTATGATGTTCTAAGATCCTTTCCAAATCCAGGATGTCATGATCTGCGATTCTCATTTTAGCTAGAGTCAGTTCAAACTCACATCATAAATAACAGCTTTGCCTGAACCAGATGTTTCCACACACCCCCCCCCCCAAGATTTCATTATAAGATGCGCCAAAACCAGGCAGCTGGAGCTTGACAAACTACGATATTCCGCACACGGAGAGAAAACCCCCTTTCGTCGCCCAGGGCCTCTGCCCCCTCCACCCCCTGCCACGCCAGAATACACATGCTCACCAGTTCCAGAACTGCCTTCTGCCAAAATAGGCTCTGGGCTCGTATGTGTACAGTTTCAGGAGAATTTCAATAATGTAGAGAGAAAGGAAAAGCCATTCTGCGTAGGAAATGAAGGGGTTCCTCTCATCCAGAGCAATGAATATGGCATTTATTAGAATGATGACATCATAAACCCAGACAAAAATCCTGCCACGAGGGAAGAAAAGAAGAGATCCCGTCATCACACATTTCCGTAAAAGGAGCGTGTTCAGAGCCTTAGAGGGGCTACTTTGTTTCCCAACAATGTGATGAATACGAGATGCCCCCAACCCCCGTCCCGCCAATGCACGCGCGCACACACATGCACACTTGTGACTCAAGTAAGTAAAGGTTCCGGCACGGCCAGGGTCCTGAAATTCACCTGCCAACCCTGATACTTGGTGTAGCCCTTCCAGCCAAGGAGAACATGAAGACTCAGCAAGCGGGGGGTATAGAGGCATGGTTTTCCCAGGTTCCCGTCTGGGGGCACAGTCCCTGGATCAGGTGAAAGTTTAGGCAGAACTGGGGCAAGGAGAGGGTTTAGGCTTAGCACAGGATCATTACACCTCTGCTACTCGTCCCTAGAAAATGAACATCCTAGGGGCGCCTGGGTGGCGCAGTCGGTTAAGCGTCCGGCTTCAGCCAGGTCACGATCTCGCGGTCCGTGAGTTCGAGCCCCGCGTCGGGCTCTGGGCTGATGGCTCGGAGCCTGGAGCCTGTTTCCGATTCTGTGTCTCCCTCTCTCTCTGCCCCTCCCCTGTTCATGCTCTGTCTCTCTCTGTCTCAAAAATAAAAAAAATAAAAAAAAAATGAACATCCTTAACTAAGAAAGCTTCTGAAAGCCTCTTCACCCCTAAGGCACATAGCCTTCCAGGGGACTGATATGTCCATCCTCCTCACCAAGTCTGGGGGGAGATGGGTGAAAAAGTATGATAGCTGGGCTCTGACCCGACTCTTCAATTGCAGAGCAGGCTTCTTTGCTTAGGTGCCTGTCCCTGTGCGTCAGAGAACACGGGGTGACCCTTGGGAAGACAAGAGGGGCTCCTACCCCACTGTTCTCTGTGAAGCTCTAGACCCAGGACCCAGCTCAGGATGCCACAGGTGGACACACAAACATCCAGTACATGAAACACATCAGTAATTCAAGGCTGGGAGTAATGGGAAGAAGTCTCTACATAAAGGGCTTTGATAAATACCAAATATGGACAGCGAAAAGGGATATGGGGTGCCTGCGTCACAGGCTGAGACACTTTCAAGGACTTCTGAACCATTCTCTTCTATGAAACACTAAATTCAGAGAGCAAGAGGACGAGCCTCTGATGATACGGATTACTCTGGGCCACGCATATGAAATATACGATCTGCAACCACAATGAATGCCTCTTTCCGGATTCCATTTGCTTGAGAATAAAAGAATTGATGGTCTTCTTGATGACCATTCCAATGACTCTAATTCAGGAGTTCTTACCACAGACTTTACAAAGTCAAAGTGCCATATCTGACATCAACTTCCTAATGACTCGAGATGAGGCTAGAACCTTCTGATTTCAGAGAGTGGTCAGTTTTTCTGGCTCAGACAGCACATCTAGTCTGTGGCCCTTGGGCATCTTAGGAAATAGGGCAGAAGGAAGCATAATCCAGAAGCCTGTCCTTTTGAATAAACACATCCAGAACCATTTGCAAGCCTCCCTGAGAAACCAAAAGCAGCAAGCAGGGGGCTGATTTATAATTTCAAGAATGAAATGTATTCAGTCCAGACAGCATTTGCAAACGCCTCCATTTTGAAAGTAACTTGAGAGAAAACTGGCCCCATGTCACTTGCCTGTGCTGAACCATCCTCTGGACCAAGAGGCTTGCAGATGACCGGTATACCCGAGGCATCCAGTCTTCCAGTGGGTGTCTCCTGATGTTGATGGTGACCACCTGAATGTTGAGGAGATCGGCCAAGCGTAGAAAGTTCACTTTGTCTGCAATTAAAAAAAAAAGAAAAAAAAAAAGATCCCCAATACACAGCCACTGTGTCGCTAAGGTTCCAAGGGTGATACCAAATCAGCGTAGACTCTTGGATCTGTCTTGCCTAGGTCAAGATCTGAAGCTTCAAAGGGAAGGCCCAAGGCCAAGGAGCCAGCCAGTGCAGAGACCCCCACCTGTACTCACTCAGACCTGCAATCAACCCAAGGCAGCCAACCCAAGCATGTGATTTCACCAGTTCACAGATGCCGCTGCCTCACTCCCTGCCTTCCACCCACCTTCCTCCTCACGTGGGCCATCCCTGCTTTCTGCCTGACTTGCCTCTCCAGCGTCAACTCTCCTTCCCTTCTCTCTCCACCAAGCCTCCAAGGTAGGTGTAATCCACACCCTTCCCCTCAATCCCCTATCGTCTTCTCTTCCCCTTCTCGGGGATTCACTCAAACCAACAGCTTTCTCCACAAGGGGGGTCACCAGCCAGGCCAAGATTCACTGGAGCTTTCTTGACCAACCTGGCCCCGCATGACTGCTGAGCTGGTCTTCTCCAGACCCACCGAATGCCCAGGGCCAGCAGGCTCTTCTCCACCACCCCGAGTACCTCCCCCCTGCTAGACAGGTCAGATGCTGGCCAGGAGTCAACTGGGCTGGTTCTCAACCCTGTTCATGCATGACCTCCTGCTCCATACAACCTAAAGAATATCACATCAACGGATCAAATCAGGCTACGTAAAGAATGTTGCTGCTTCTTCTTGTAACCTCCTACAACTTCTTTCCAAGTTTTCTTTGAAAACAAAGTTTAGAAACGAAGTCAACGTTTGGAAAATTTAAAGAAAGCTAAAGAAATTGCCGGTGCAGATCAGGTCTAGCTGAGACAACGGGCCAAGTTGGGGCGGGTGCTTTTAAATCCCAGAAGGCTTCTCATTCAGAGAGCCTGGCAGATGTCTGCAGCTCCATTCCAGTTTTGGGGAGTAAATGATGAATGATGGCTATACGCTTATCACCATAGCGTGGTTTATGCAAGAAAGACGATGAAGAATTGCCATCAGCCGAAACCCAGACTTCGGCCCCGTCAGAAGTGTGGCCTCATCTGAGCGAGGAGCCTGAATCAGACACAGACTTGAGTGATGTTACACACTCATGTTGCTATCTTCCCTAACAGTTTTGTGGTCCCAAGAACATGAAAGAACAGGAGTCCATCAAGTTAGATGAAAAAACACACATAGATATCTTAGGATATCTAAGTTCCTGGGTCTTCAGAGTTAGAAGGAAAATATACATATATGTCTCAAAAGCCAAAGGCATGTAACACCTGCTCAGGCAGAAATGTAGCCTTGGAGAATTAGGTGCCAGGGTATCTTGGATCCAGGGACCTGGATCACCATCAGTGGTTAGGGGGACAATGACATGACAAGCATGGGTAGTATATGGGTGACCTACAGACAGGGAATCCAGTCAAAACATCATTCACTAAATAACTTACACCAAAAGGGAATCTATTAGTCTCACTGGGTTCACATCTTTTAATCTGGAAGATTCAGTAGGACAAGAAAAAACAAAGAGAATCAAAACCATAGTAGTTTTATGTTAAGAAGGCACTTGTATCCACCTGACATTCTATGTTGGAGATCAGAGGTCAGCTAACTTTTTCTGTAAAGGGTCAGACAGTAAATAGGTTAGGTTTTGTAGGTCATGTGATCTCTGTTTTAACTACTCAGTTCTGCTGAGTAGCATGAAAGCAGCCATAAACAACACATAAATGAATGAGCATAGCTGTGTTCCAATAAAACTTTATTTACAGAAAGAGGTGGTGGGCCATATTTAGCCTGTGGACCGTCGTCTGCCAACCCTTGCTGTAGATACATTATTCTCTCCATATTCTCTGTTTTCTTCCCATATTTGTAAGTTTGTGCTTCTCAGTTTAATACTGGATTAAGTTTTAACACTGAGTACTAATAAAATTCCAGTGTTTAGCCTTAGAAACCACAATGCTCATAACTGCTGATGAAGCGGGAGAATGTTCAGAGAAGTATTGGAGACCACTGTGAAGCATGTAATTCTGGTCAACTTTTTGTTATTAAAACTGTCTTTGAGGGGCGCCTGGGTGACTTGGTCGGTTAAGCGTCCGACTTCGGCTCAGGTCATGATCTCACAGTCCGTGAGTTCGAGCCCCGCGTCGGGCTCTGTGCTGCCAGCTCAGAGCCTGAAGCCTGCTTCGGATTGATTCTGTGTCTTCCTCTCTTTCTGCCCCTCCCCAGCTTGCTCTCTCTCTCTCTCTCTCTCTCTCTCTCTCTCTCTTTCTCTCTCAAAAAAAAAAAAATCACGGGGGCGCCTGGGTGGCGCAGTCGGTTAAGCGTCCGACTTCAGCCAGGTCACGATCTCGCACTCCGTGAGTTCGAGCCCCGTGTCAGGCTCTGGGCTGATGGCTCAGAGCCTGTTTCTGATTCTGTGTCTCCCTCTCTCTCTGCCCCTCCCCGGTTCATGCTCTGTCTCTCTCTGTCCCAAAAATAAATAAACGTTGAAAAAAAAATTAAAAAAAAAAAATCACTAATTGAATTGGGGGCATTGGACTAATGAATGTTGAGATAAATAGTCAAGAGTCTGGATTTACCTAAACACTTCCAAAGAAATTAAAACGCTATGTCCCTATGTATAAATATATTTGTTCTTCAGAACACCCACATTAAAATGTTATATAATAATTGTCTTACATCATTCTATAAAAAAGAGTTTTCAAGCTTCAAATCACACTGGCATTTAAGCATATTCATTGGTATTGACTATATGTGTATGTCATGAACATTAACATGAATAGATAAAATTCACAACAGGCCCATTATACTCTTCGCATGAGGTAGGGAAGGTTGGTCATTTCCATCTCTATATTCTGCCCCAGGGAGCTGGATTTGGAGCCCTTTCCCGAGGAGATTCTCTTATTTCTCACAAGTCTGCAACACTTCTACTGACTTCCATTATCTCGAGGATGACTGTGGACCCCTGGAAAGACGTGAGGCCTCTCACTTCTGGAAGAGTTATAATGTCAACTGGTCCACACATTCCCCTTGCTATGGCTGTCCTTGGCCAGCCTGAAAACATTCCACAGCACAGCAGCCTTTGGCCATGCCTCTGTTCCCTTCCTCTGCTCCCTTTTGTCCCTGACCGGCCTCCTTTGGTAACTCTTACAGACCTCACCCTGTGCCAGATCACAACCCACATTCGGAGGAGAACCTCTGCCGATGGACACGTGGTGGCGGTGGTGTTTTGTACACAGATCTTCACTGGCACTCTCCAGAAAGTTGTGCGGGAGCATCAAAGAGCTCCTCCCTCCTCTGCCTCATGTAATTCATGGAATGATACATCCAAACAAGTAGGGGTGCCATTAGAACTTGGATGTGTTTGGTAAGCTCCATATTTACCCTGACACAGCTGAATGGTATCATTTAAAAGCCAGCCTATTTATAGCCCAGAACATGGAAGAAGCTATCCAGACAAAGAAAAGCAGTTCGTACTCCCACTTGGGAAACAACTGTCAATAGTTGGACTGACTTTATCAACAAAGAAACGTTCGTGTGAGTATGTCCTAGTGACCATGGGTATCTTTTCTGGATGAGCAGGCGATACCCAAGTGCATAGGCCTCCCCATGCCTGACAGACAAAGACTTCGAAAAGCCCCCAGCCCTAGGTTTGGAACACCTCACCTTTCAATGGCAATCCAGGAACTCACTTTACAGAAGGAATTGCAAAGAAATTTGAGAAAGCCCTGAAGATTCATCAAGATGGTCAGAGTCCCAATCACCGAGAAGCAGCAGAGGTACTAAACCATCAGGGAAGAATTCTCAACACCAGAGGGGCCGAAGTCTGGGAACACCTGGACTGAACTGACCAGCCACTCCACCCCGGTTGTGGGGTGGGACCTCCAAGGGGACCCAAGTCCCAACCCTCTCTTCTAAGGTCAAGAGCAGTGGTCCTCAAACAGATGTCCCTGGGCCACAGCTGGCCCTGTCCGTGTCTTCCCCACCCTCTGTGGGGTAAGTGCTGAATACAGAAACTTGTAGAACAATTGCCAGGATCTTGTCCACGGACTCTAATGATGAAAAAATGGGACTTGGACTTTACACTTTATAACTTCATTTTTCTGAGTGTTGATTTTTGCTGCTTTACCAAAGTTATCAGTCCATGGCAGGTTGGACATGAAAAAGCACTGTGCTCAGGGGTTGCCCGGGGACCAGTCACCCTTTGCCACCATTAGCAGAACCCTAATCCCGGCATGCTGAAGGGCACAGGCAGCCACCACCGGTCCCTAACGGGGGCCACCAAGGCAGTCATTCCGGCTCTGAGAAGCCTGGCTCCTGACCAGGCACTCGGAGCCGCAACTTCGAGCTGATGGCTGAGGAGACATGCTCAGGGCTCAGCAGGAAGCCAAATCCTGCTAATTCAAGAGGGCAAAGGCCTTCCTCCAGCCAAGGTCCAAAACTCTCACTGGAAGACGTGGGCACCACCCATTTAGCGGTATCTTACTACACGCGTCTTTTCATTCTCCTTTTTGCACATAAGTTCCAGAGAATCACTGTGCTTTCCTTCTCACACGTGCACAGAGCCCTAAGGAGGCCTATGGCTCCTCTGGGACTAGTCTGAGAGTCCTCGTCTCATGTAAATTGACATCCTGTCACACTTACTGCTCCCTTTTGGTGGGTTTCCATCTAGACTTCTCTTGAAACAGGTGAAATGAGGGTGCTTCACAGTTTGGGATGTATTTTAGTCACCTCACATCTTTCTTCACAGTCATTGTTAATGTCGCCAAAATTTCCCATTATGTGACTATGGGAATCTGGGGCGGTTTAGCACAGTGATGCAAAACATGGGCCTTGGAGTCAGATGGCCTCTACCACTTTGCAGCTGCATGGCCTTGGGCAAACTGCTTAACCTCTCCCAGCCTCAGTCTCCACATTGACCAATGAGGATCACAAAAATCCCCCCCTCAGTGAGTCAGGGGGAAGATCACGTACACGCCACGTGCAGGAAACAATCATGACAATGGCTCACACACGATAAGCATGCCATAGATAGGAAGTGTTATTCATAATAGCCACCGACCATTAATACATGAATTTTAGGCTACTTTCAACCTTTTACTTTCAAATATGGAATGCAATGTAGATGTTTCTTTCCACAGCTCTCTTCTGATTTTAGATTCTGTCCCTAAAGCAGAGTCAGTGGTGGAATGACCATTACACGGTAAAGGCTTTGGGATGGCTCACGGTGACAACTCCCACGGGGACAGCCCTGTCAGAACACAGCTTTGAGGGCCCGAATTCCACTGGATTATTGCCAGCGGGGAGTGCCAATACACATTTTTATTTGCAAATTTAGGAAAACAAGAAAACAGTACTGCTGTTTTACGAATCACTTTTAGGAGCCACCCACTTCTTTAAAAATTTATTTATTTTTAATTTGGAGAGAGAGCACGAATGGGGGGTTGAGAGAGAGAAACTCAAAGCAGGCTCCACGCTCAGTGCAGAGCCTGACGCAGGGCTCAATCCCACAACCCTGGGATCATGACCTGAGCCGAAATCGAGAGTCGGATGCTCAACCGACTGAGCCCCCCAGGTGCCCCAGGAGTTGCCCGCTCTGAACACAGCCAAGAGGAATGTCAGTGGCCAAGCCTTCTTACCCACGTGCCCCTTCTGTCCCTCGTCGGAGATCCTCAAGAGGAGCTCCAGGTGGGGACTGCTGATGTGTGGTGCCACGACCTTGGCCAGCCGCCTCCACTGGGCCTCCATGACCACAAACTCTGTGCCCACCTTGACTTTCAGAATGTTGAACGCCTCTATCATTTTGTGACGTTTCAGGTACGCCAGTTTGCGAATCTCATTCTTTAAAAAATAGAATTGTGTTTTTTAAGAGAAAGATTCAAGAAAGCCTTGTTTCTTTACCCTAAACATTTCAAGGTAATTGAACAGCCAAAGAGAAGGCCCCGCTGGGTCTCTTAACATGCCGGGTATGTAATCCCTCCCCGGCTGCAGGTACACGCAGCTGACCCGTCTGCATAAACAGAACTCATCTTACCAAGTTCAAATGAGGGAGCCCGTGAAGGATAATCTGTGTGGTGAGAAACAGAGCAGCAGGAGGCAGACTGGTCCCAACTCCACTCTGCCCAGGAGGAAGGAAGCTTCCAGAAAGGAAGGAAATCGGGTGTGCTGCTGAGACACAGGGAGACCCCAGAGAGGGAGAAGATAGATCTACCATTAAGTCAATCAAGAAAGAGAAGGGAGGAGGAGAAAAGTCAGGGAAGTGAAACTAGGCCAGGAGTGGTCCGGAAGGAAGAGGTCCAGGGCAGGAAAGACAGCAGGGCCTGCCCGGAGCTGCCATCTGGCCTGAGCACAGGGAATCTTCCAGAAGCGGGGATGGGGGGGTGGGGGTGGGGGTTGCTGCACAGCCCTCCTCGGGTTACAATCAGCCACCTGATGCCCACTCTTATTGCTCCCCGTAGTACTGTCATCACTTAATTGATTACACAGCTAGACTATAATTTTTTTTTAATTTTTTTGATGTTTATTTATTTTTGAGAGAGAGACACAGAGCACAAGCAGGAAGGGGCAGAGAGAGAGGGAGACACAGAATCCGAAGCAGGCTCTAGGCTCTGAGCTGTCAGCACAGAGCCTGACGCGGGGCTCGAACTCATGAGCCATGAGATCATGACCTGAGCCGAAGTCCGACGTTTAACCGACTGAGTCACCCAGGCACCCCAGAGGGGTGTGGGCTGTGTCTTAATCATTTTTGACGCCTCAGAATTTTGTGCGGTGCTGGGCACCTAAAGCACATTTAAGATGTTTGCTGTTGATCCCTGTTGCAGAAGATTACCCAAAGAAACACCTCCTTGGGGCTGGGGGAGGTACAGCAGCAGTTCTGCCCAGCAGCAAAAGAAGAGGAGAAGCATACCAGACTCTCTGGGACAACCTCCTTCCACCCAGAGGGAGGAAGTTGAGATAGGAGGGTCTCTGGGAGGCCTGGCCTCTGCGGCAGGAGCAGCTCAAGTCCCGGCAGTACACAGACTGCTCAGGACGTGGACAAGCCAGTCACCTTCAAAGGCCATTTTGCCACCAACAGGCTCAGCCCCGCCACCTGCTTCTCCATAGTTGCAAACATTCAAGTTCTCCCTGAATTTCTCCTTGCTCCCCGGTGGGACCCTCCCTATGCAATGAAAAATTCAGAACAGAACCAAAAGGATCAGAAGCCAAAAGCCAATGTCTTCCCTTCAGGAAAATCATCCTTTGGTGAAAAGCGTCCCTGTGCAACTAGTTTTACAACAAGAAAAAACAACCCAGCAAAGATATGTGCAGTGGAGGGCGGGCAGGTGATGTGGCTGAGGCAGCCTGGTGGATTCCAGGCTGTAAATAAAACATCCTCCGTCCCCGAGTACTCAGAAGCCTCTGCCCACCCAACGCCTCCAGGAATTCTCCAGACGTAAATCTAACAGGCAGGCACCGGGGCAGAAACCGCTGGCTTTAAGAAGTTTCTGCTCTTGCTGGAGAGGGAAAAAGGAGTGGAAGCTTGGAGGACATCCCCAAACCCCATTCTTAACAAAACCTTTCCAGGAACCATGAGCAATTGAATGCCTTAAAAGCAATGAGTAAAGCCATAGCCTGCCACTGTACATAAAATTCAGAAACATTATCAGACCCATTGCAAAGAATGGTAAAGAAGCATCTTAGCCAGCAGAATAGAGCAAGACACCAAATAAGTCTTCAGATTGGCCAAAGCGAAAAGAAAAAGCACCCTTTCAAATATTGAACCAATGCGTTTGCCGGCCTCCCTGGCACGGCACCCAGCCCGCGCGCCTATCCTCGCCCGCCCCCACCCCGCTTCCGCTCATGCACCTTACCTTTAAGTGCTTCCTATAATTGTTGTAGACCACGGCCAGAAAGACGGACATGAAGATGTAGGTATTGATGATGGTGTAGGTTATAAAGTACAGACAGTACCACCAATTGAAGTTATAGGCAGGCATCCTAGAAGGACAGAATTATGTTGCACGGTTTTTCACAGCCTAGGTCCTTAGTGCATAAAAGGCTGACCTCAGCTGCCATCCCACATGGACAACCCACGGGCACGAGGCACGGCAAAAGCTTCTCTCACTCAGACTCTCCCCCACATGGCGCGGTCCCGTGTGATGGGGTCGCAAAGCCATCACCACCCCTAGCGCTGAACAGCTGGCTCTAAACTTGCCTTCTGAATTTCTTAGTGCCTTTTCGAGGCAGCAGCTTTCAAAGCAAGTAGGACCTTGGCGATCTCCCGATCCCATCCCTTCCCTTCACACTGAGGGAGCCTCACTGTGGCTTCACAATCGAAGCCTAAGAAAGGAGACCGACTTGCCCAGGACTATAGAAGGAATCGAAGCATGGCTTGGGTTTATACTTAAGGCTCTTCGGGGACACCAGACTGCCTTGTTGGGGGGGGCAGGGGAGGCAGATAATTTTCTAGCCACTCTGGGACAATGAGAAAGAAAGGAGCACCATTAATAATGGCACCAGGGTGAGAGGCATAAATCAGGTGTGTGTGCTCACTCCACCTTCAGTAGACATTGGATTTCATACAGGAGGGGGTGTTGGAGGCACTGGCATGGCCAGGGTCTGAGAGAAAGATCCAAGGGCACACAAGGAGGGCCACAACTTTCCCTTGCGTATGTTTTTCCCGAGCCAGGCCCAACAGTGAGCAACAAGCCAGAGCAAGTCGATATGATGATCCCACACAGAACTAGAGGACAGAAAACCCGCCCTCCCCCGAAGTGCAGTATGGCCTGGTTGGGATTGACACTCGCATTGAGCCCTGTCCATGCCCTAGACCCCAAGGGGTATCTACTCAGTGTGGCACTCTTTAATAATCTTACTTCCCCAAACAAGCTTAATCCATAATATGAAGGACGTTAGGAAAGAAAATACATGATGTTTTCCTCCTAAGTGAAGTCCACGTGTGTGGAGAATTGGCATTGAGAAGGGGAAGGCAACAACTACTAACCTCTACATTCCTTTCCTGTCTCACCTAACCACAAAGGCGCATCAATGCTTGGGAGAACGAGCCACGATTCCTTTCGAAAGATGGCTTAGCTGTTTAAATTCAAGACGCAAAAAAATCCCGAATAGAAAGTAGGCTCCGATATTTAAGAGTTGTATCTCAAGAGATATCTCCTGCTGCTTTCAGCTTTTTAAAAAAAAAAAAAATCATCTAAGCTTAGTTTTAGACAGACAGGGTAGGCTATTGTTAGCGTAAACATTTTACATCCTTCAAAAATTTTTACACGAACATGAATAAACGGAAAATCACTATTTCCCCCCTCTCAGCCCTGCTGGTGTTTGGAGACAGCTGCCTTTAACAAAGCGAATTCTGTCCTGGTAACAGGTGTCTATCCGTGAACATGAGCCAAGATGGACGTACATGACATCAGGGCTGTTCGCGGTAGTGACCAGCACGTAGAGCTCAAACACTATGTCCAGGATATTTGTGAAGTAGGGCAATCCTTCCACTGTTTTAAGACCCCTAAAGAGGAACCAAGAACACAAAATGAAAAACACACACACATAAGTGAGGTCGTGGTTTCTGATACACTTTTCCCCTTCCAGAAGCACTCCTGGAGTGTTTGAACGAGGAAGATGGCACCCGGTGACAGATTCTGCCACCAACAGGCTGAACCCAAAGGGGGGTGGGGGTGGGGGGGAGGCGGGGCGGGATTCACAAGCAGAATCTTCCAGAGCAGCGTGCTCACCTATCCCCAAAAAGCTTCAAGGCCATAAGGGAGAATATCAGCACACTGAACATAAACAGGAGGAAGACGTAGAGAATATCGGGCAGAGTGTTCCGGATGCTTCTGAAAGTTCTTCGGATCTGTGATGACAAAATTTTCATTTCGTTTATAAGAATCGGCTAATTTTCTGCAAAAACAGAAGTCAAGCCTTTGCATATCCTAAAGTATATCTTTCCTTACCTGACGACTTTCAGGGAAGTTAATTAGGAAGACTGGTCTTAAGGCCCTTGACCATCGAACGCTGTGGACGTTCACAGCTTCCAGGGATCCATAGATAATCAGATCAATCAAGGTCAGCTGTGAGAGACATGGGACAGAGAGCTCAGTGCCACACTGCTCCAGGACAGAGAAAGTGATGGTGGGGATGCATGCTCACCGACCAGGAAGAGGGGTCACAAAGCAAGTTCCATAAACAGGATAATTCTAGTTGTGTGATATAACATTAAAAGTAGCTGTTGTTTGTGCATTTATTATGTGCCGTGAAGTACAAAAAGCACCTTCCGTAATTATTCTATGTTATCCTGACCACACCCCTAAGGTGGGCACTATTCCTGGATGGAGACACTGGGGGCACAGAGAGGGTGAGCCTGTGGCCCTGGTCACGCAGCTAGTAGGGGGCAGAGCCAACCCTGGAACCCACGCAGTCTGACGTCAGAGCCCATGCGGTTACCTGCACAGTTACATGCTTCCACACTACATCCTAATTAGCTTTAACTTTTCTTCAATTTGACGTATAAAATTGTCTAGCTTGGTAACAGAGGTAAGAAAATCCTGATCCTTATTGTCAGGTTCGTGATCACCTAAGAACAGGGCAAAAGAAGAACCCAGTGTATTTTTAGGGAGATGTAAGTTAAAAAGAATAACCTCCATCGTCAAAAGTGTTAATTCAGCAAGCCACAGAGGACCCAGTGAGATCCGACACAGGGGCGGAGATGGGATGCAGCCGTGGAAGGAAGCTGGTGCCCTGGGCGCTGGCAGGAGGGAACTATCGTGGCTGTCCAGGGGAGGGTGGGGACAGGCAGATCACCAAAGGTCACGGTGCTGGAGGAGGCTTCCTGGGTAAGCACTCCCTCATGTAATCTTAAAGCAAAGATAGAGGTTTGTCGTTGTTGTTGTTGTTGTTGTTGTTGTTGTTGAAGTTTATTTATTGTTATTTTTGAGAGAAAGAGAGAGAGGGAGGGAGAGAGAGAAAATCCCAAGCAGGCTCCACACCGTCAGCCCGGAGCCTGACGTGGGGCTTGAACTCACAAACGGTGAGATCGTGACGTGAGCCAAAATTAAGAATCGGCCTCTCTTCACTGACTGAGCCACCCGGGCGCCCCAATGACAGAGTCTTGAAAGAATAAAACTCAGGGGGCGCCCGGGTGGCTCAGTCTGACCCTTGATGTCAGTGCAGTTCATGGCCTCACGGTTCACGAGATGGGAGTCCCGCGTTGGGCTCTGTGCTGTGATGATCCTGTATTGGGATTCTCTCTCTCCTCTCCGTCTGACCCTCCCCTCAAAAGAAATAAACATTTTAAAAGACTAAAACTCAGAAAAATCAAGGGCCACAGCAGGAAGACATAGTAAAGGGACTCTCAGGGAGGAGCTGTCCTGGCACGTCTGGGAAGCCAAGGGTCCCAAGGGTGGGGGGGAGACGAGGCAGGAAGTGACAAGGACTAATGGCAAATGGCTTCGAGAACCAGGCTGAAAAGGTGAGTCTTATTCCCAGGGCCTGGAGAGCCTCGGAAGTCTTTCAAATAAGGGCGACGAGGGCAAAGGAGTGAATCGCGCCAGCGACAGATGGAGGAAAGACCCCGACAAGACAAGAGAACGCCCTCATTCAATTCACGCCATACTCTTTCAGTCACAGAATGCCCCTTAGTGCAGGGTGTCACTGTAGCTCTAGAGACAGAGCAAGAGCCAGGCGGAAGGTGCCGGCCCTCACAAAGCGAACATTCCAGAAGGAAAGAACGGTGCTGATGATAAAGACGCTCTGCGACAGGTGGTGGTCCACGCTCTGGAGAAAACCCGGATGAGGCAAAGGGCGCGCAAGGGAGGCCTAAGGCAGCGCCAGCATGCATGGAGAGAGCAGGAGACGGGGAGGGTGGACAAGGTGGGGGAGGAGGGGTGGGCAGTAATGAAGGGGGAGCACAGAGCTTCCGCCACAATAAGGACTTCGGCTTTTCTGGGACGGGAGATGGAAAGCATTGGATGATTTGAAGCAGGGGAGCACTGTGATGGGACTTAAATTTTATGAGTGCCTGCGCGCCCACGTACTTGAGGCACTGTGCTAGGAGTTTTAGGCGATGAAGAGGTAAGGGGCCAAGTAAGGGGCCTAGTAAGGGGCCAAGCCGCAGACAGGGTCGTGGAAGACACACACTGTCTCCTTGGAGGAGATTAGCAGGAGTGTCTTCCTCTGTTTTATACAGTCTGTATTGTTTGGATTTCTTTCTTCCAGAAATAGCCTCCTCCTCCCCTCCCACCCCGTCCCACCGCCGTCCTGCATTAGGCAGCATGGTGTCACGGACTGAACCCAAGCCTGTGCTCATAGGTTCCTATATTTAGAGGCTCACAGTGCGCCTATATTTCTTTTCAGTAGCAGAAAATATTTCTAAAAATAAGAAAAGTACAGATAGGTAGTCTGCATATTCTGAGGGTTCAGCAGATGTGTGAAGGGAAGTCAGGTTAAGTATGTAGAACAAGGTGAGGGAAGACAGTGGACATTCCGGCCAAAAAAGAGCCACCGCAGGCAGGGGAGGAGCGAGTGGTACGTGCGTGGGGCAGCAGGCAACTCGGTCCAGCTAGAGTGAAGAGGTCCCAACTAGAGTGAAGCACGTTTGCAGGACTGGGGGGCACTGAATAGTCTTGGGGCGCTGACAGACGTTTTCCAGCAAGGGAGCGAAGTGATCTGAGACGTGCTTCCGGAGAATTAATCCCGCGGCAGCACCTAAAATGCACGTATCGGGCATCTGAGGTGGAGGTGACCACGACAGTTCCCGAAAGGGGTGACCAGGGCCTGTGCCACGACGTGGGAACAGAATGGCGTGCAACAAAGAGACAGCGTGTGGCCACATCAGAGACGACTGCGATAGTCCACGTGCGGAGAATGAAACAGGGCAAGAGGCGTCCTGAGGGGCCCTGGGGAGGCCAGATGCGAGAGAGGGGAGAATCTGGACTAGGAGGACGTCGTACTGGGTGTTGGGACGTAAGGCACCACCGGCAAGCAAACAGCCAGGGGAGGCGAGGGGTGAAAGGGTGTGGGTTTCGTCCCACTGTGTTTGCGTTGACACACAGATGTAGAAACGGCTGGCGAGCAGCGGGCCACAGGCAAAAGAAACTCAGAGGGGAAACCAGTATCGGCTACAGCACGGGGACCCCTACCTAGGAGTGTTCATGAGGGCTCTGAGAATGGACGGCTTAGGGGCGTGCAGACTGAGCCGTGGGTGAACTGGAAAGAATGAGGGTTCAGGCAAGCCGGCTGCTGCGGTCGGTAAGAAGCTAATTATCAAGTACCAAGTACCCTTAGCTAATCACTGAAGGGGCCTCTCTGCCCCTAACAGCAGCCTTTCGGAATTCCTTACCCTGCCCCTCTTGGCCTGACTGCTTAGCATATATCCTCCCAGATCTCTCTGTGAATGCGTACCATTCTTTCCTTTTTTTCTTTGCAACAAAACCGTGATCCGGCTCTGTGGTAACTGGTACTTTTGGCTTCATGAATGGTAAGCACCTCGCCTTGGTAATAGACATTTGTCACTTTCACACTAGTTTAAAAAGGGCTGAGTGGATGTGCCACGTTTCATTTAACACGTATCTACTGTCGGGAAATCACATTGTTACCAGTTTTTCCAGTATCAGGAACGGTTCAGCCACGGACCAATCTTGTAGCTAAACCTTTGAACACATCCTTCTCTCCTAACGATAAAGTCCCAGGACTAGAACTCCAGGGTGCAAGTGTAAGCACCTTTAAGGCTTTTCAAAGAACTGCCAAATAGCCTTCGAGAAAGACAGCTCACTCGTCCCTCCAGGAGGGTATCAGGGGTTCTGTTTCCTCTCCGTCTTGCTAACGCTGTTTTATAGGCACACACATGGTATTTTATTGTTGTTTTGATATATATTTCTGAATTAGTGAAGTTACACATTGTTTCATTATCTGCCATTATTTATATTTTTCTTTTAGGAAATGCCTTCACCTATTTTCAGCCCTGTTGGGGGGGGCCTCTTTTTTTCCCCCTTTTAACTTACAAGTGCTCTTGCTATGTTAAAACACAGCACTCGCACTGTCATACGTTGCCCTGTTTGTTCTTCATTTGGGGTCCGCTTGCACTTGTGCTAATGGTGTTTGCTGTGCCGACGTCTGTCATTGTTGCTTTTAACCAGATCAAATCTATTCAGGCTTTTGTCTTCATAGTTTCTGCCTTTGACCACAAAATCTTCAGGGTACTATAATGAGCACTCACCACGATGGTTACCATGATGCAGATGTTTTTCGTATCCTTCCAGAAAACCATTTGAGGAGTGACTTTTGCAAAATGTACAAGTCTCCCAAAGAATGCAGTCAGACAGAGTACTTCTGCTAACGAGGTAGCCTGCACGCAGAAAACAGAGACTAAACACAGCGCCCCGCCTCTTGGAGGTTCAGCTTTAGCTCTCTCGCAACCCTCCCAGCCGCCCAAGCCACCTTGATGCCCCCTCTAAGAATTAGCACTGTCCCTTTTGACTGCGGCAAACTGCAGTCAAATTCTGTGCCAGTTGGAATGGTTTCTTCCTCTTAAGAGGAAACCTGCCCTTGAGTCACGAATCCCATGACCCAACAGGCAGGGAGGGCTTCCTGGGAGGGGCTGGATCAACAGGCAGAGCACCCAGAAGGCATTTCCCCAGAGGACGGGAGGTCCGGGACGGCAGACACAGGCATCTTCTGTGCTCTCCAATTTTAAGTTCATATTTACAAAAGGCATCTAGAAGTTCAGTTTCTCTAACAGGAGAGTAACCTCCCAAAGACGTGTTTTGAGATGTGGGTCATTCCTTAGCCATCAGTGCCACTGCCGCCCTCCGCCCATGTGTGGCTGGTTTAGAGGAAAGAAGGGAGGCCACTGAGACCCAGTGCCAAGTCCTGACCGTCTCCTCTGTAGGTTACAGGACACCAGCTCCAAAATCCCTACAGGCAGCTAGACTGGCAGCCTGTGATCGCAGCCCGGGCTTTCCCGTGATTCCCTGAGGTGGTAACTCCTCCCCAACAAGGACACTTGCCTTCATCAGGGGGTGAGGAGGGTGCCACAGTACGAAGAGATGGGGAGACTGGGCCCTGAAAGCAGCACTTGACACAGTCTTCCCCTCCCCACCCCAGCCTTCATGGGTCCTGGGCGTGGACTTGGGCTACAGCCGCTTCCGAACCGTCTAGCCCTCAGCCTATTCATCCTCGAAGGACTCTAGAGACTCCCTGTCAAGGCCAGGCTTGCAACAGGGCCTGGGGCAATTCCAGGACACCTCTGCTCAAAATAAGATGTGCTTGGTAATGCTGCATCTGGGCCAAAGCCCCCCCATGACACATTCGATTCTAGAGACCAGAGGTCCAAACACCGGCTGAAGGAGCACCCTGAACTCAGCCAACCTGAAGCTGTACGTGACCAAAAACAAATGGAAGGGTGAGGACTCGGGAAGAGAGGCAAGGGGCTGAGCAGACAACCCCAGGGAAGTCTCATCGCGTCCAGAGTGGGCCGTGCTAGGGAGGGAGTGACCGTCTGGGTCTCTGAATGCACAGCTCTGCTTCTCCCAACTCTGGGGTTTGTTTTGATAGTCACTGGGCTACAAGTTTTCTATGCAGAGACTTCACTAATTGTAGCCTCTTCATCATACAGAAGTGTGTTACACCATCACTTTGGTGGCCCCCGGTGAACCACGCTCCCAGTTTTCAGCCCCGTATGCAGCGTCCTCCCATGTTGACTCGGGGCTCCGGCATCTCAGGGGCTTTGGCCGAGAGGACATCAACAAGCTGACGGAAGTGGAGGCTTGTACACTCGGATGCTCCTGCTTGGCCCTGCTCCTCCCCCACTGGGAGAAACCTACACCACATGCAGCAGCTGCATAACACAGCAGGGCACTTGGTCCACGGCTCCAGCCAGGCAAGCTCCCAGCTCGCGGCCAGCAGCACCTGCCAGCCTCCAGAGATCCACGGAGCTTCCAGATATTGTTACCCCAGCTAATGACACAGGAGCAGGAAATCTTTCCGGCCTGGGCCCAGTTACCCACAGAATCAGGGGAGGTAATAAAGATAGGGGTCAGTGAACTTTATCTGTTGAAGGACCAGACCGTAGATATTCTGGGCCTTGCCAGTCACCCAGTCTCTGCGACAACTGCAGGGGCAGCATCAAGTCGGGAATTAACATGAGCGGATCATCAATTTCATACTTGGACCGAGCCGGAGTAGCTGGTGAATTTGATGCGATTACTCAAAACCGTACGTGACCAGCTGCTAAGTGCCAATAAATAGTGATTTAGGACTATGAAAAAAAAAGCTGGAAACGTGGCAAGTACAAGTTGCGTATCACACTAAATTATGACATTGTCTACTCGCCCTTTCATGGATACGCTCTGAAAATATCATTTGTCTACCCAATTCATCCCTGCGGACACGGAAGACAAAAACCTCTACTCCATTTAAAATGCCTTATAATTAAGACGGAAGCATCAGCTCAGCGAGTAGGCAGAGTTCTTCCAAACAAACCCCAGCAATGAAAATAAAACCTCATCCAGGGCACCTGTGTGGCTCGGTCAGGCAAACATCCAACTCTTGATTTTGGCCCCGGTCATGATCCCACAGTTCACGAGTTTGAGTTTGAGCCCAGAGTCAGGCTCTGCACTGACAGTAAGGAGCCCGCTTGGGATTCTCTGTCTCCCTCTCTTGGCCCCGCCCCTGTGCACACACAGGTGCAGACAAGCGCCCTCTCTCTCTTTCTCTCTCTCTCTCAAAATAAACAAACATTTAAAAATAATAATAAAAGAAAACCACACTCGTATTTATTGAAATTTGAAAAAAAAAAAAAAAGGAAGAATGCATGGGGCCCAACTCATCAATGACAAAGTCTGGTTAGCCATTTTGTTTTTAATCCTTACCAAGAAAGGCAGGGGAAACAGTGCCGGTTCTTCAAACAGGGCGAGAGAGAGGTCGACACAAATAAAGAAGTAGATGGCTACTTGCATTGTCCAGTGGTTATAAAAATAGTAAAGTCTGAAGATGAAAAGAATAAAGGTGTTTATATACAAGGAGCAGGAGTTAAACAAAACTCACACTTCCCACTAAAAGACTAACGGTGGGCAAAATACAAAATAGGGCTCTGGCCACATTTCCTTTAAATCTTAGGGAGCAAGAGGGGCGCCTGGGTGGCGCAGTCGGTTGAGCGTCCGACTTCAGCCAGGTCACGATCTCGCGGTCCGGGAGTTCGAGCCCCGCGTCAGGCTCTGGGCTGATGGCTCAGAGCCTGGAGCCTGTTTCTGATTCTGTGTCTCCCTCTCTCTCTGCCCCTCCCCCGTTCATGCTCTGTCTCTCTCTGTCCCAAAAATAAATAAACGTTGAAAAAAAAAAATTTAAAAAAAAAAAAAATCTTAGGGAGCAAGAGACAGCACTGAATTGAGCACACATTACAAGACACTAACAGAAAAAAAAAGGCAACAATAGTATCGCATCTCAAACCACAGTCTCTTAAGTATCTCAAGCTATGATCAGTACCTCCTGCATAGCGGTTGTGACCGTAATAAAAAGAATACTTTCAGAGGACTTTGAACGGTGACTGATGCACAGTAAACCCTCAGTTAAAGTGACCTATTATGCTGTGGCATGGTAGCCTAATCAATTTAAATGTGCACCACCCCATCTCAACATGGTAGATTCAGAGAGATCTTGTGGTCACACAGTTCTCTTCCTAGAGGTGGGGGACAGTCTCCCCAACCTGCTCGAAGCTTCCAGGAATGAGGCGTGCGTTTCTTCGTTGCTTTGGAGGCACTGGCACGGAGCCCTGATGTTTTTTCCTTATTTTGAGCCAAATCTTTGGTCTTAGTTCAACATTTAGGGGGTGGGAGAGAAAAGGCATGATTCTTACGAAAAGAACAAATATATGGATTGCATCAGAAGGCACCAGAAAGAAAAAGAACAAGTCTTTTCGCCTAAGCGGCTCTAAGAGGACAACCTTATCTACAAGGAAAGGATGATGTGATTCACTTCAGATGCCCTATCTCCTGCTCTATATGTTAGTCATGTACTCATTTATCTGTCCTTAATGTATTTATTGAGTGCTTCCCTATGTGTGAGACACCATGCTCTTATAACTTAAAAAAAAAATAAAAGCATTGGATGTTAGGATTTTATCCAAATCTCCATGCCTCATCCTAGAGACTTCTCAAAATGTTTGTGGAGACAATGTCTTCAGTTTGGGTTCAACTTCAAGACTGGTAAGTACTAAAGGACAGGTTGCTCTAGGAGACAGTTTAATACTTTATTTACCTGATGGCCCGAGGAGACGTTTCAAATGGAACATTTCTGTTGTACTGGGCATCAGAAACATAGGCAGCTGCCAGGAGAAGGTTCTGGTCCTCCTTGGGAGAAAGTAAGGAGAGAACAACAATCAGAAGAGGAAAGGGCACTTCTCTTTTTCATGTATATGTACAAAAGGAAACCCTACTCCCTCTCTCCCCGCACCACCTCACTCTCGCCAGAGGTACTTCAGAGTACTGTATGTGCTTTCCTGGGCATTGGGACCTGAGGTGGGGCTGAGACACAGGCACGCTTAACCTTCCTGAATTCAAACTGTGTGCCCTGTAATGTGTGCTCTCAGAGGAAGAAACAAGAAAGCACTGAGTAGTACGTATAAATGTACTTAAATGGTACGTTTATACCAACATATATAGGGCTATATACACACAAACAGATAAACACAAAATTATATTTAGGGTACTTGATGAGTGGTTAGAGTGTTTTCCAAGGGTAATAAATAAATAAATTATTGCCTTTTTTGATGACTTTTGAAGCTAACTCCTTCTCAAGGTATGACCCCCGCTCTACATATACACATAATTTAAAAATAATAAAATTATTTTCATATGGTCCAAAGCTTATTTTTCTCACTCCATATATTCTGGACATTTTTTTTTCATGACAATATATACACATCTACCCCGTTCTTTTCAACAAATGCCTCTTCCTTTAAGTAGTGTCTCCCTTTTCTTTCTATTTCAAACACAATTACATTGGATTTTTTAAACTATGTATTACACACAGACACACATGCATATCTTTGTGCCATATAAGTGTGCTTGTAGGACACAGTTGAACTTGTGGATGAAAGGTCTTTGCATTTTTTTTATTTTGATAGATACCACCAAATTGTTTCCCCCACAGTGACACCTTTGATATGCCTCTAAATAGTACATGAGCATCATGTTTCCTGCTTCTCACCAACATTCTTATAATTTAAAATGATTGATAATATCCAACCAGCCAGAGGGGCATCTTGAGATTTGACTTTACATCTCCTCATGACCAGTACAGCTGAGCCCCATGGGTGATGACTCACATTTCTGATTCTGTATAAATGAGATAAAGAACACATACAAACAGACTAGCTATTTAGACCTTCCTTCGTCCTCTAGGAGGAAAAAAAACCCGATTATCCATTCGATTACCAGAGTTACCTCCTCAAAACACAGGACATCGTCCTGTATGGACTGAAATGGAGATCTACCGTTGGTCAAGCAAGCCAATTTTGCAAATGCAGCTAGTATTGAGAGAGGTCAAAAGATTCCAAACTTTGGACAAAAGTATATATTTGTACACACTGTAGGACTGCATTTCCTAAATTTATTTCATATTGCAACACTTAAAAAAGTAAGTCATATTGCATTAAAAAACACAAACATTAGTTACTAAGATAGGCCTTTTAAGAGACATTTCACCAAAGAAGATATATATATATATGCATGGCAAATAAGCACATAAAAAGATGCTCAACATTTTTAGTCATGAGGGAAATACATATTTAAGCCACAATGAACTACCACTACATATCCACTAAGACTAAACAATGTCTAACACTGAAGACTGACTCTACCAAGAGCTGACATGGATGTAAAGCAACTAGAACTCTCACACAGTGTTGGTAGGAATAGAAAACGGTTCATTTACTTTGGCAAACAATTTGGTAGTTTTGGGGCCATTCCATTCCTAAGCATTTACCAAAGAGAAAGAAAGCATATGTCTACATAGAGACTTTACATCCAACCCAAGAATGTGGCTATGTGAGAACACCATTCCGAAGCTGTATGCAAATATTTGAAATAGTTGAAAACTAGAAACTTCAGAGGCGAAAACTAGAAACAACCAAAATGTCCACAGATACATGTATGGGTAAACAAACCATACATGTATGGTTTGATATATGTATGCCATGGAAGACTACTCAGCAATAAAAAGGAATGAATTCCTGATACACACAACATAATGGATGAATCTGAAAATAAGTTTTCTGTGAAAGAAGTTACCTCCTATCTCCCAAAGGAACACCTACTACACGAGTATATAAAACTCGAGAATATGCAAATGAATCTATAGTGGCAGAAACCAGATCAGTTGCCTGGGGACAGGGGGAGGAGGGGATGGAGAGAGGGGTGGGTTGCAAATAGGCATGAGGAAATCCGTAGGGGTGATAGATGCATTCATTACCTTGAATGTGGTATTACTATCCCAAGTGTTTTCCTTGTGATACCAAGGCTCACCAAGACTCATCAAATTACACTCTTCAAGTAAGTGTAGTTTAATGTATATCAATCATGGCTCACTAAAGCTGTTAAAAATTGCCCCAAAACAAAGATAAATGTTTTGATTAAAAATAGATGTGGAACAAAAGTCTCAAAGATGAATTAACCACTGTAAGAACCCATCACCTCCTGAGTCATGGGCATTCTCAGGGCTGGTGCAGCAAATTTTTAAAAGCAGGTTATTAAACACTAAAAAGTACCATACAAATGTGTTAAACACTTAACACACGTTTTTCTTTTACATATTAAAAACATTTTAGTAGACAATCTCTTAATGCCAATTATTTTTCCACTGAACATCATGAACACTGAGGAACACTAGAGTCCCCCCCAGGATATGCTCAGAAATCTATTTTAGATATAAAATCTCTGTCCCCGAGATTTTAAGAAAGTTTCATTAAGCCTCATATCGATCATACTGGGACAGCAAAGAATTAAGATATTAAGGCCTTCCTTTAAAAAATATATTTAGGATCACTTCTCGGCCTTTTGGCTAAGATCAAGTGTAAAAAACATATTTAGGGGCACTTGGGCGGTTCAGTCAGTTAAGTGTCCAACTCTTAATTCCAGCCCAGGTCATGAGATCAAGCCCTGTGTTTATAGATACAGATATAGACACAGACACAGACATAGATATATTTAAAGCAAAATCTCTTAAAGCCAATTTAATTGTTCCCAATTTAAAAAGATGATGCTACTGGGGCACCTGGGTGGCTCAGTTAGTTAAACCTCCAACTTCAGCTCAGGTCATGATCTCATGATTCGTGGGTTCAAACCCCATGAATGGGTTCAAACCCCTGTGCTGACAGCTCAAAGCCTGGAACCTGCTTCAGATTCTGTATCTCCCTCTCTCTCTCTCTGCCCCTCTCCCGCTTGTGCTCTGTCTCTCTGTCTCTCTCTCTCTCTCCCTCTCTCTCAAAAATAAGTAAACATTAAAAAATATTTTGGGGGGCGCCTGGGTGGCTCAGTCGGTTAAGCATCTGACTTCCACTCAGGTCATGATCTCACAGTTCGTGAGTTCGAGCCCCACATCAGGCTCTGTGCTGACAGCTCAGAGCCTGGAACCTGCTTCGGAGTCTGTGTCTCCATCTCTCTGCTCCTCCCCCACTCACACTCTCTCTCTCTATCTCAAAAAAAAAAAAAAAAACAATTACTGAAAAAAAATGATACTACTAACATTCTTTCAGTCCCAGTGAAACAGTTTGTCCGCACAAAAGGAGTTTGACAATTGTGGATTTGAGATGCATCATCCACATGGCCTCCAGGTAGAAAATAGAAAAAAAAAAAATGCTCACCAGCAATCCGTCCTCACCCAGCTAGACCCTGGGGGTCACCTCCATCAGTCATCACCCAGGCTCCCCACACTGAATGAATGAAATAAGCACCGTGGCACCTCTTTCAACTCCCCCCCCTTGCCATCTGAATTCATACCTGTTATGTTTAAATATGCTGACACTTTCACAACAGCAAATTTACTTTTATATTGTTTCAGAGTTTTCCCACCCTTAGCTATTGCATTTCTGACATGTCTCTTTTTAAAACCTCATCTGCTCTGTCTTCTGCTCCTACCTATCTTCCCTCTCTCCATCCTGTTTGCGTTCACTTTCTAAGGGTCCTTCCCATTTTTCCTTGGGAAGAAATGCTCTTAACAGGCAACCTTACTATAATGAGCATTCTTACTGGTATTAAGGTCATTGGTATCTTTCCATAAAACAAATCATTTTCATCCAACCCAAGAATGGGCTTGTGTCAGACATGCTGTTTCAAAACTGCATACTTCAAGTTTATATGGGAACCACTGCCCATATCTACCATGAAAACAGCAAAGACCAAATAGCAATGCCCCCCCCATGCAGCTAATAGATGGTTTTGCACCTCAAAGCAGCAGCCCCCACCTAGGGAAGGCACCAGTGGCTGCCAGGGGAGCAGTTCTAGAACTCCCACCGCTCAGACCACCACCTTCAGAGCTTTGCTTGTAAAGCTCTCGTTGCCCAGACCAACCACATCAGAATCTCAGGAAGGTGAGACCCAGGATGAATTTGGAAAGTTCCCTGGGGGTTCCAATATGCAGTCAAGATGGAAAATCACTGGTCTAAACGTGGCCATTTTACTACTGCTTCTTGTATGTTTTGCATCTTCATGGCGCTATGGCAATAACTGACTTCTCTTGACTTTCTTTTTCTCCTCTTCTCGAAGCTGTGACATTGCCTTTCCTGTCCCCGAGATTTAAAAATGCGTTTAAGGTTTTTGTGTTTTCTCCTCTGGCCCTCTCAACCCTGTAAACTTGCATTCTGAGGAAAGGTGAATAACTTAGAATCACTTAGGGAATCACTTAGGGAAGAAAATGCACAGGGCGGGGTGGGAGGTGGGGGAGGGAATCATCATTTCCAGAGGCTCTCAGTAGAGAGCAAGGAAATTCCTTCCCTAAGCCCCCAGTGTAGGAATAAACTGGAAGCTCCAGATACCTTTAAGTCAAACAAGAACCTTGACGAAGTTGTTGACAGAAGTGCTTTGAAAAAAGCCAATATGCCTTATTTAGATATAGAAGAAAATTAACCTAACTAACCACAACCTAAGGTAAAAAGAAGTTGCCATAAATTTTAAGGAAAATTCCCTCATCTCAGTTTTTCCCTCACTACAAGGACTGTCCTTTCTGTCTGTCTCTCTCTCGGCCTCCCTTCTTTCCCCCCACAGGTTACAAGCACACGGATGCCTGGAACAGAGGTGATCGGTGCTTTCCTATCCAACTCCCATTCAAAACCTTCTAGTGACTTCTCTTTGCATAGAGTGCCCACAGAATCAAATGTAAAATCTCTGGCTTGGCATTTAGGGGCTCCACAATCTCCCTCCTCTGACTTCTCTTTACATAGATTGCCCACAGAATCTAATGTGACATCTCTGGCTTGGCATTTAGGGGCTCCACAATCTCCCTTGTCTCCAACTTTGTCACCCTCAATTCCCTACAGAAACCCTCTTCTCTGGCCACAACTCGTGGGTGTGCCATCCACGGCCCCACCACCAGCCCCACTTCCGCGCCTGATCTCTTGTTCACGTAAAAACCAAGAGTATCCTTTCTAGAACTTTCCTTCTTTGCGGGCCCATCTCAAATCTCACTTCCTCTACGAAGACTGAAAATACCAGAAGTTTCCATTTCCAAGTGGAAAGACTGCCAGCAGAAGTCCGGGCTGTGAAGTATGTTGTGGACATTTCATATAAAGAAACAGCGAGCTGCTAAGGGTGAGCTGGGGCATAGCAGCCACGGGAAGATGGGTGAGAGAATAGATGGCAATAAGCTGTTAGTATAAACACCTCACGTCCCTCTGTGCAGAAAGACCAACAACCTGCAGGCCAAGGGCAGCCTAAAGATGTGTTTTGTTTGGCCCAGAGAGTGCTTTATGGATGCTGGCTACTAATTCAATTTTTTTTTTTTTTTAAACTGGAGCTTACACAAAAATTTGAACTTCTGGTTTCTCTTTGAAAGGTCATAACATCTGGCAATGCTGGGCTCTATTTCAATACGCTTTTGCTACCCACCCTGATACTCGGGTCACCTAAATAAACACTCATTATTTTTTCCAAGTTCGGTGGGTCAGCCAGGCAGCCCATCTGGTCCAGGTCAACTTAGCTGATCTGTATGGCCATCTGGAGGAGATGGCCTAGAACAGCCGCACTCACGTGTCTCAGGCATGTGCGCCAGGCAGCAGGCTGGCCACGGCTCTTCCACACATCGGTGGTCAAAGGATTCCCAGGAGCGTCAGGAGGGCAAGAACCGATGCTCAAGCGTTGTTCATATCCCTGCTTGTGTCACATCTGCTAATGTCGCATTGGCCAAAGCAAGTCGCCTGGTCAATGGTCTCAAGGGCTGGAGAAATTGACTCCACCTCCTGATGTAAGGAGTTGCAAAGGCTCATTGCAAATGGGGCCGTGTCCAGGATGGGAAGAGTTTGTGGCCATTTTTGCAATCTATGATAGGCCGTGTAGCCACAACCAACCGGAAGTGGATAACCGTGGTCTTCCTGGGGCAAAAAACACGCCCTCCGTGTCACCACAAGCCCCACTCTCCTCCCCAACTGAGTCATTCCCACCTAGGCCACTAGAGGCCACCTATATTCCTCTCTGGCCCCTGTGGACACTTCAGTTTAAGACTCCCTGATTTAACCAATACTCTCCCAAGCCTTCCCGGTTACTCCCATTTTCCCCCTGCAAAAAAAAACTTCTCTGCAAATCACTATAAGGCAACACTGGAAGACCAGAGCCTGAAGACACGGTAATCTAAGACTTGAAGGAAAAGGTTTAAGAATAGGGAACATTCGAAGAGAAGCACATAAGATATTAAGAGGTGATCACAAAGGTCGCAAAGTAACAGCATACAGGACATGGGCTCTCAACCTTGGCTGCGCTTTCAATACTTGGGAGCTTTAAAGTGACTGTTACCCAGACCATACTCAGACCAATTACATCAGAATCTCGAGGGGTAGGGCCTGCCTGAACCCAGATACACTTCTAAAAACTCCCCAGGTAATTATAACCAACAGTAAGGCTGAGAATCACTAGCATTGGATTATTTCAATTTCACAGCTGGAACTGTTGGGAAAAGCACCAAAGGAGTGGATTGCTGTTTTAGAATCTGCCAAAATAAACACCAGGCAGAAAAAGGTTCTAAAAAACTGCTTGAAAGGAGAGGGTGGAAATGGCATTTCAGATGACTAGGCAGTTTTTTATTCAGTGACCCAAAACTAATCATGCCATCGTAGCTACCAAGTGTCTTAGGTCAGAGCCTTGGCTTAATGACTCCATCATCGCTGTTATCTCGGAAAATGAGGGGTTCTGCTGAGAATTACCAGCTGGTACCAGGCTCCTCACCTTTTCTGCCTGCTCCCCTGGGCTGTTTTCAGCCTTCCTTGCATTTCTTGAGGTCTCAAATTATTCCTGTCTTTACATTCTTCTCTTATTCAGACAAAGAAACATTAAATACACACAGGGAGGATATGGACAGTCTCCAGGCTACAGTTCTTGCTACAGAAAATTCTGGTGATCACAGGTCCATCATTGTGCAGAAGGAGAGGGGCAGGGCCTGTTCGGTCAACCAAGAATCCTTCCCCTCCTCTCTCTCCTTGACCTGCCTTCCTCTACCTGTTCTCTTAAGGAGACGTGGCAGAATTCACCTGTTATAAGTGGCCAGACCAGCAGGCCAAAGACACAGGCCAATGCACCAGGCGGGTCTTTTAAATCCTACGCCGCAGAGCCTGCCCCGTGGGCCCTCTTCAGCAGGCTACAGGAGCCCACTGAGGAGAGGCAGTGGCTTTACCAGAACAGCCCAGAGCTGAAGAGGCCAGCTCAAGGAGGAGAAGAAGGGACTAAAACACCCTTCACCTCCCACACACTTCCACAACCAGAAGGAAATGCAGCACGTATGAATGTTCCCCGAGAAGCCTGGCTGTCATTACCGTGGGCCAGGCACAGTGCCCTGAGCCTGACTGACACGGCCTTCACACTCCTCTGAGGTGGGTGTGAATTATCATCCCACCTTACAGAGGGGGGAAAACAGAGGCTCGACCAGATCATGGGGCCCCCTCATCTTGTCATTCACAGTTAGGGTTTCCTGAATCAAGCGGGGGCTTCCTATCACTGGAGCTCTGCCTCCCTCTCCGCTCTGAGTGCTTGTCCAGAGAAAGGCAACAGTCCAGGAATGACTGCTTGGAAGCTCCACGTCTTCCAAAGAAGTGCAGAGCTGAGCACATCTGCTTCGTCCCGCGGGGATCAGAAGAGCCGGCGCTGCATCAGCACTCCCAGACCCATATCCTGCAGCCTTCTTGCCGGGCGTTTCCCTGCAATGGGACCCTCGGATGTTTTCCTGCCGCCATGGAGCACAGTGCGGCGAGCACGGGCCACCCAGACCCGGGGACGCGCGGGGACGCGCTTCATTGGCCCTGGACCCCCAAACGGAGCCCGGGCGCCGGTCCCAGCCCGGGCCCCGTCCGGGGGAGGCGGCTCCGGGCGGGCTAAGGCGGCGCGCGGCTGACAGCCCCCCTACCGACTGCAGCGTGCAGGGCTGCGGCCCGGGGCGCGGATCCCGAGAGCCGCGGCCGCCCGTGCGCTTTCCAGCGGAGCAGCGCCGGGTGCCAGGGCTCCCGCGGCCCAGAGGACGCAGTAAGCCCCGGGGCGGGGGGGCTCCTCGCCCGCCTCCCCACACGGGGCCCTCACTCCCAGCGGCCGGCGCCGGCTTTGCGCGAGGTCGCGCTCTACCCGGGAGCTCCGGGGGTGGCCGCGCGGGGAGGGAAACCTCGGGGCCGCAGACTCTGCCGTCGGCGCACGCCGCCAGCCCTCGGGGCGTCCTGCGAGCGCGGCGGCCGTCGCCCCCTTACCTCCTGCGCGGGCGGCTCCTCCGACGGCTGCGGGCGCAGGCGGCGCACGCCCGCGGCTCGGCCGGCCCCGGGCATCTCGGCGGCGGCGCGGCGGGCCGGGGTGCGGGAGCGTCGGGACCGCCGGGACCGCCGCGGCGGACTCTGTCCTCGGGCCCCCGGAGGCCCGCGCTGGGCGCGCTCCGCTCGGCTCTTCACGTGACCACGGAGGGGGACGGCCCGCGGCGGCCCCGAGGGCGAAGGACCGGGGGTGGCGGGGGTGGCGGGCGCGGCGGGCTTCCAGGCTCCGGCCCCTTCCCCGCCCGGCCTCCCGGCCGCGCTCCGGAGGCAGGGGCGGGGACGCGGAGCCGGCGGGGGCGGGAGCGGGCAGCCGAGGGGGCGCCGGGGACGAGCTCCGGCTGGTGGCGGCGCGGGTTAGAGGCCACCCTGGCATAAGGCCCCAACCGTGTGCCGTGGGCGCACCAGCAAAATAGTTGTTCGGAGAAGTCAAGAAGTGAATATAGAGTCAGTGGCTGCCACTGGCGAGGGCCCAGTAAGCGCGGATTCCCTCCCTCCCCGTCCTCGTGGAGACCCCGGGAAAACTGGGTGTGGACTCAGTGGGGCCTCCCAGGGCAGATACTTTCAGGGAGCGCGCACAGACCCTCCTCCCTTCCCCCAGGGTGCCCCGAGTTCCAGGTTGGCCAGCAACTCAGCTTTGCCAGAGCTGATGAACTTTCCAGAGAAAGAAAAAAATGCAGATTTTCATGAAACTGTTTCTGATTTTTTTAAACGTTGTCATGAATTTATTATGATAGTACATGTAAAATACTTGAGGCCAATTCTTGGATGAGCCTTGGCCAGCAGGGCAGGTGGCCCTGGACCCAGTACCAACCGACTCCGCTGACACTTCTCAGAGAAGGAGAAGCCTGGCAGGGCTGGGACTGGCCCTGGTCACCCAGCAGGAAGCCTGGTATCCTCCCAGGTGGTTCATCAGGACCCTGTGCTATAGGTATTGATGGCTGCCAAGGTCCAGCTCCAGAACTGAAGCATGCAGAATCATGTCCCCCACCCTGGCCTTGGCAAAAGTTTCCACATCCTAGTCCCTGGGACTGTTACTTTACTCCTCAGAAGAGATTCAGATCACTATAATCAGTTGGCCTTGAAATACAGAGATTATTCTGGATTATCTAGGTTGGCCCAATAAAATCACATGAGCCCTTAAAAGCATAAGAGAAAAGCAGAAGAGGAGGTGAGAGATTGGAAGGAAGCCCAGGAAGGGCTCAATGTGCCTGGCCAGGATGCTAATACCTTGAAGATAGAGGGGAACTTCGAGGAACTGAATTCTGCCAACACTCTGAATGAACCTAGAAGCAAATTCTTCCCCCACAACCTCCAGAAAGGAAGACAGCCAGGCCCACTCCTTTATTCAGCCATGTGAGACTCAGGGCATCGTCTCATGTCTATATATTATCTCATATGAGATACTAAAAGGATGTTGCTTTAAGCTCCTAAATTTGTGGCAATTTGTTACACCACAGTAGAAAATGAATACAGGACACCAGCTTGCATTTCAATGCAGAGTCCAGTTCTGGCCGTGAGGCTGGCCTGCAGTGAGAACACGATGTGGCCCCTGTTCCTTCGTGGGCATGCCAGCCACTGGTTGCCACCACCCACCTGCTCTGATTGTCCCCACACAGTTCTAATATCCCATCCCCTGCAAGCCCTTCCTCCACTTCTCCCAGCCTGTGGGTCACTTCCTCTCTGTGGTCCCATGCTCTTCATGAGAACAACCACAAGCTGCCTCAGTTCTTCTATTCTTCTATCCCATCCCACCCCACTAGGCCACAAGCACCTGGCCGAGGAGGGGGCAGAAAACTTTCATCGTTGAATCCCCACCTCCTGGGGATGGTAAGTAGGTGAAATGCCAAAGCAGAATTCACACCAGCTTGTCACCAATGCCCCATGTCTACAGGATGTCTGAAATAGTTCTTAGAATGTTTATTGTGAGGATCACCGTAAAACTCTGCATGCTCTTGAGAAAAGACAATTATTCTGTTTCTATCCTAAGTGGTGACTGATGGCATGTAAAATGGCATATCTTTTTTTGTATAATGTAAATGTATTCATTGTAAAGAGTTGAAACAACTAATCAAAGATAACCACCATTAGCCAGTTTTGGTGACCTTCCTTCTCTACATCTCGCTTTACCTGCATACACTTGAACATGCTTGTGTGCAGCTCTGTGCAAATGAAAAGTACTCCTACCCTGAAGACACTGCTGACCCCCGACCTACTATCCACACCCTGCCGACCCAGGAACCCAGACTCGGTCAGGCCGCCACCCCATCTCCCACTAGAGGATGATCCTGTTTGGTTTAGGCCAACGTACACAGGGTGTTTTCCTGGCAACAGTTATCGGTCTCAGGGAAATATGTGACTCAAGTGAGCTCAGCCTGGCTAAAAAGAAGCTATGGCCCCCAAGGAGAGGCTTCTTTCTCTCTCGTCTCTCCCCTTGTCCTATGAATGTAATATAAAAAACATTCATTCCCAGCAGCCACTGGCAAGCACCTTACAGTCATCCTCTGGTAAGGATGAGGCCACAGGTGGCACGGTAGACAGGTGCAAGCAGCCGGGTCTCTGATGGCCTCATGGAAAGACTAGATTTTGGCACCTTCCTCCCCAGAACCACCTGACCTTTGAACTTAGAATTATGTGAGCTATATTATACAGCCCAGGAGACAGAATGAACTTGGTCTGTATGGCTGATAGGAAAAAAATCTACAAGATGTTAGATGAGGGTGGGGGGAGTACCCTCCATAAATTTTGGTATCTTTTGTATAAGTTTTTAAAGGATGCATATACCTATATTTTCTGATAAATGAATAAAATATTTCCCTAGAAGCATCCATATGGAAACTGTCATCAGTGCTGAACTTTTGGGCACACAGCAGGGAGTAGAAACTTGAAGGGAGAGAGGCCTTTTCCTCTTACATTTTCCTACAAGGTTTCATTTTTCACTATATTTCTATTTTACTTTTATGACAACATACAGTAAAATCAACGGGGATGTACAGATAGAGTTTAAATAGCAATTTTGTCTATTTAATGAAAAAAAAAACATTTTCTGTAATGGAAAAAAATTAAAATTCCGGTAGTTGCACCTGAGAAAGCCTGTTCCTGGCAGCATCTCTCCTGGTGGAGAGAATGCACCCCTGCGGGGTAAGAATGAATCAGATTTAGAAAGCACAGCCTTTAGACGCCAGTTCCCTAAAAGCGCACCCCGTAACAGTCCTTTAAGGGTACTGTAAACCTTTCCTGGGGCTGTCATAACAAAATACCACGGACCAGGGGGCTTAAACAACAGAAATTTGCTTTCTCATAGTTCTGGCGTCTAGAAGTCCAAGATCAAGGTGTTGGAGGGTGGGTTTCATCTGAGGTCTCTCTCTTTGGCTTGTAGATGGCCGTCTTCTGCCTGTGTCCTCACAATGTTTCCTCTGTGCATGTCAGCATCCAAATTTCTACTTCGTACAAGGACAGCAGTCTTGACTTTGACATATGAATCTGGTTGGGAGGGTGCACAATTAAGCCAATAACAGGCACTGATTACCATCCCCACTTTAGAGCCAAGGAAACAGGCTCAGAGAGGAGAATCAATGTGCCCCAGACCACACAGCTTCAAAGTGGTGGCACTGGGGTCACAGACCCAGAACTACTGGCCCAGAGGCTCAGAATTACCACTCTGCTCTGTATAGGAGTAGCTATTAGGTAGTTTCCATTGAGAAAGTAAAGTAAGTCCATATTTAACCAAAGGATCTGCCTAATTCTGTTTGCCAGTTATCTCCTAGAATCCCATGAGATTTGGCACAATGTTTTAAACACTGCAGTGCAGTGATCAGGATATAAGGGTCATAGTTGACAGTAGAGGGTGAATCTTCTCAACTCATTGACGTGCCAGTGCGCCTGCAAGGCCCACACTGTCTTTGACCCCTCTCTTTCTCCTTCCTCTCATTCCCTCTGTCCCAGCCCCATTGCCCTCCTTTCTGATTCTCAAACATTCCACAAGGGCTTAGCTCCAAACCACTCCCTGAACCTGGGTTATTCACTCCCCAGCACCCACCTGCCCAACTCCCCATCCATCCCTTCTAGTGTTTGTTCAGATCCCACTTTCTCAGGGAAATGGGCCCTGACCATCTTACTTAATTCTTCAATCCACTCCTGCCCTCCTGCTGCCCTCCTTTCCTGATCTTTTACTTTCCTGCATTGCCCTTATCACCTCTGCCATGCCATATTATTTTTAATCTCTTATGTTTCTTATTTAGTGTCTGTTTATGCTTGATAGAATTTAATCTCCATAAGGGTGGAAATCTTTATTTTGTCCACAAATATTTCCCAAGCTGCTGCAACAGTGTCTAGAAAATAGAAGGTTTTCAATAGGTATTAGTTGAGTGAGAATTTTTAGAAGTGGTGGGAAATGGTTTCAATCAATCCCTTGCAATTAACCACAGAAAAGAGGGTGTATGAGGCTGTTCTGTGCCTCAGGTTCCAAAAGGACACTATTTTCTCAAGGCTCCCTCCTCCCCTCCTTTAGGAAGCCCAGAGCCCCATTTTGTATCTTGCCTGTGCCCTGATGGGGAGATGATCACTGGTTTATTCTCCCTCACACAGAAGGGCCGTTGCCAGAGCTCCAGTCTAACCTAGCTATGTATCCTTGGAACCATGAGAGATTCCAAAAATAAAGTCTGCAGCCTAAAATGCTGGTTTGTTAAAAATCGAAAAGTTTATAAATGGAGGCCCAGTACTAGAAGAGAAAAAAACTATAGGGACAGAAATCTAATCAGTGTTTCCCAGGAACACTGGAAGGAAGGGATTTCGCTGCAAAGGGATCATAAACTTTCGGGGTGTTGGAAATATTTTATATCTTGATTGTGCTGGCTCATACATCGGTCACATCTTGTTGAATTATAAAAAGGGTAAATTTTACTGTGTGTCAAGTATGCTTCACTAAATTTGACCTACAAAGATAATATGGAGGTGGGGCATCGTGTAAGAACAAGATGTAACAGGATTGGCCATGAGTTGTTGAGGATGAGTGATGAGTACACCTACCTGTTTCTGTATATACTTGAAATTTTCCATATTGAAAATTTTAAAATAAAACGCATCTAACAAATACATGCAAGCAACAGAAAGCAATAAAACTGTACTGAAAAAAATCAAAGAGGATTGATTTTCAATAAGGGTATCCAAGACCAGTAGGTGGGGAAAAGACCGCTCACTTTAACAAATGGTGCTGGAACAAGTGAATATCTGCATGTAAAAGAATGAAAGTGAGCCTGGCTGGCTCAGTCGGTTAAGCATCTCACTCTTGATTTCAGCTCAGGTCATCATCCCAGGGTCGTGGGATTGAGCCCCGTGTTGGGCTCCGTGCTGAGTGTAGAGCCTGCTTGAGGTTCTCTGTCTCTCCCTCTGCCCTTCTCCCCTGCTTGCATATGTGCTGGTTCTCCCTCTCTCTCTCTCTCTCTCTCTCTCTCTCTCTCTCTCTCTCTCTCTCAAATAAATAAAACAAAATAAAAAATAAAATAAAATAATGAAAGTGGACACTTAACTCACTCCACATATAAATATTAACTCAAAATGAATCCAAGACTTACATTAAAAAGCTAAAACTATAAAATTTTTAGAAGAAAGACACAGGGGCAAATCTTTATGACCTTGGATTTGGCAATGGGTCCTTTAATATGGCACCAAAAGCACAAACAACCAAAGAAAAAATAGATAAATAAAAAATAGATAAGTAAGACTTCATCAAAATGCAAAACTTTTGTGCATGAAAGAGCATTATTCACTGAGTGAAAAGGCAACCCATAGAATGGAAGCAAATACTGTATCTGAAATCACATACAGGAATCCTCTGCTTTTTGAATGTTATCAGGCCACTTAGCTTTTTTTTTTTTTAACATTTATTCATTTTTTGACAGACAGAGTGTGAGATGGGGAGACACGGAGGGGGAGGGAGACGGAGACACAGAATTTGAAGCAGGCTCTGAGCTCTGAGCTGTCAGCACAGAGCCCGACACGGGGCTCGAACCCACAAACTGTGAGATCACCACCTGAGCTGAAATCAGCGGCTTAACCATCTGAGCCATCCAGGCCCCCCCAGGCCAGTTAGGCTTTTTGAAAGACCTACATTAGTACCTGTTTTCACTAACCAAAGAGGATTTTCATTTTTATGAAAAAGATGAAAAGCAAAATTAGCATTCAGCATTGGTTTTGCAATGAGCTGTTGTAGAGGCAGTACGTAGCCCAAGCAGCGAGGGTGTCCCTCCCAAACTCCTTCCCTAGGAACTGCACTCAGCGTCTCAGCGTCCGGCCACCATAGTTATGAACTCTTTCTTTGAACATAAGTGCTTTATCCCAACTTACTTTGTACATCCATTAGCAAGATGTGTCCTAAAGTATCTGAAAAGCCTGAGAGATTATTTTTGGGCCCAAGAACACTCAAAACTTTTTCCATATAAGTTGACTTTTAAACAACATGGGTATGAACTGTGTGGGCCCACTTATACACAGATTTTGGGGGGATAAATACAGCATGGTACTGTAAATGTATTTTCTCTTATGACTTTTTGTAATAATATTTGTTTCTAGCTCACTTTATTGTAAGAATATAGCATATAATACATATAACATGCAAAATATGTGTTAATCAACTGTTTATGTTATCGCTAAGACTTCCAGTCAACAATAGGCTCTTAGTACTTATGTTTTCAGGGAGTCAAAAGTTATACGTGGATTTTTGACTACATGGGGGGTTGACGCTCCTCACTCCCATGTTGCTCAAGGGTCAACTATAAATTAATAGTAACCGCTTCTTCACTTTACGCCATTTCAGATTTCATAGGAATATTCTGGTTTGGGGTAGTGGGGAAAATCTGTATCTGATAAGGGTCTAGTATTCAAAACATACAGAGAACTCTTACAACTCATCAATAAAAAAAACAAACAAACAGGAACCCCATCTTTTCAAATGCTTTGAGAAAGGACTTTTTTTCCAAAGAAGGTAAAGAAATGGACACAACACTTGAAAATATTCAACATTATTCATCACTAGGAAAATGCAAATCAAAATCACTATGATATACCACTTCACATTCAGGAGGATATCCATAACAAAACAAAAAAGTAGAACAAAGTTGGAGGACTCACATTTCCTGATTTTTAAACTTACTACAAAGCTACATTAATCAGCGTGGTACTGGCATAAGGACAGACAGATAGATCAAAGGAATAGAATACAAAGTCTGAAAACAGAGTCTTGCATATATGATCAATTGATCTTCAACAAGGGTCAAGACCATTCAACGAGAGATGACAGTCTTCTCAACAAATGGATATCCACATGCAAAAGAATGAAGTTGGATCCTTACCTCATACCATATATAAAAATTAATGTGGCGCCTGGGTAGCTCAGTCGGTTAAACATCTGACTTTGGCTCACGTCATGACCTCAAGGGTTGTGGGTTCAAGCCCCGTGTCAGGCTCTGTGCTGACACCTCTGTGTCTCCCTCTCTCTCTGCTCCTCCCCCACTCACATTCTGTCTCTCTTTCTCTCAAAAATAAACATTACAAAAAATTTTAAAAATAAATAAATAAAAATTAGCACAAAATGGATCAAAAACCTAAATGTAGGAGATAAAACTATAAAATTTTTAGAGAAGAACATAGGGAACATCTTTATGACATTGGATTTGCAATGATTTCGTGGATAGGACACCAAAAGCTCAGGCAACAACAAGAATAGGTAAATTGGACAAAATGTAAAACTTTTGTGCCTCAAAGGATATTATTAAGATTGTAAAAAGACAACCCCCAGGATAGGAGAAGATATATGCAAAGTGTATATCTGATAAGGGATTAATATCCAAAATATATAAAGAGCTATTAAATTCAACAACAAAAACAACAAAAAAACAACCCAATACAAAATGGGCAAAAAAAAACCTTGAATAGACTTCTCTTCAAAGAAGATATACAAATGGCCAATAAGCATATGCAAGTATGTTCAACATCATTAATAGGGAAATGCAAATTAAAACCACAATGAGATACTACCTCATACCCATGAGGATGGCTATTATAAAAAAGAAAAAGAGAAAAAGAAAGAAGGAAGGAAGGAAAGAAAGAAAGAAAGAAAGAAAGAAAGAAAGAAAGAAAGAAACAGAAAAGGAAGGAAGGAAGGAAGGAAGGAAGGAAGGAAGGAAGGAAGGAAGGAAGGAAAAGAAAGAAAGGAAAGAAGGAAGGAAGGAGGGAAAGAAAGAAAGAAAGAAAGAAAGAAAGAAAGAAAGAAAGAAAGAGAAAGAAAAGAAAGAAAGAAAGAAAGAAAGAAAGAAAGAAAGAAAGAAAGAAAGAAAGAAAGGTAGAGAGGAAGAAAATAACAAGTCTTGGGAAGGATGTGGAGAAATTAGAATAATGGTGTATTGCTAGTGGGAATGTAAAATGGGCAACCTCTGTGGAAAACATGGTGGGGGTTTCCTCAAAAAGCTAAACATAGAATGACCATATGATCCAGCAATTCCACTTCTAGGTATATGTCCAAAAGATCTGAAAGCAGGACTCTTAACATATACCTGGATACCAATGTTCACAACAGTAGTATTCATAACAGCCAAAAGGTAGAATGAACAAACCAAATGTGGTATTTACATATACTATAGAATATTATTTAGTTGTAAAAAGGAATTAAATTCTGAAACATGCCACAATGTGGATAAACTGTAAAAATGTCATGTTAAATGAAATAAGCCAGAGACAAAAGGATAAATACTGTATGATTCCACTTATATGAGGTACCTAGAATAGGTACATTCATAGAGATAGAAAGTGTAATAGGCGCTACTAGTTGTTGGAGTAAGGGAGAAGGGAGAGTGATTCAACGGGGACAGAGTTTCTATTTGGGATGATGAAAAAGATCTGGAAATGGATAGAATGGCTACACAACATTGCGAATGTACTCACTGCCACTTAAAAATGGTCAAAATGGTAAATTGAATGTTATGTACATTTTGCCACAATAAAAAATTTCAAGAATATTACCTACACTACAGTTCAGTCTTTGTGCTGTAAAATTCTATGCGCCTTGACAAATACTTAAATTTCTTGTATCCATCATTACCGTATCATATGGAACAACTTCATCACCCTAAAAAATCCACTGTACTTTATCACCCCCCAGAATCCACTGTGCTTCACCTACTCAACACTTCTCCCACCCCCAAACTTATCGTAACCACTGATCTCTTACCGTCTCTATAGTTTTCCCTTTCCCAGAATGCTATGTAGCTAGAATCATGCAGCATGTGGCCTTTCAGAGCAGCGTCTTGCACTTAGCAATACGCATTTAAGGTCAATCCATGTCTTTTCATGGCTTGACAGCTCATTTCTTTTTATTGTTAAATGATATTCCATTGCATGGGTGGAGCACAGCTTGCATATCCTTTCACTTATTAAATAACATGTCAGTTGCTTCCAAGTTTTGGCAGTAATGAATGAGGCTGCTGTAAACATTCATGGGCAGTTTCACGTGGACATAGTTTCAAATCAGTTGGGTTTCTCTTTCATTTTTTTACTCTTAAGTTAACATATAAAATTAACTTTAAAAAGTCTGTAATTTTATAAGTTTTAACACACATACAGATTTGAGTAACCACCACTACCACTGGGATACAGAAAGTTCCATGACCCTAAAAAACTCCCTTGTGCTACCTCTTTGTGTAAAGGTCAAGCCCTTCTCCTTCCTGAACCCTCAGCAACCACTGATATGTTCTCCTATAGTTTTGCCTTTTCCAGACTGTCATATACATAAAATCATATAGCTTTGAGTCTGGTTTCTTTCACATAGCCCAATGCTTTAGAGATGCATCCCTGTTGCTGCGTGCATCAAGAGTAATTCCTTTTTACTGTTGGGTGTTGTTGGATCGTACGGATGCCCCATAGTTTATTCATCCATTCACCCATGAGAGGACATGTGGGTCTTTTCCAATTTTGGACTACTATGAATAAAGGTGCTGAAAACATTAATGCACAGATTTGGGGTAAATATAAATTTTCATTTCTCTAGGGCAAATATCTAGGAATGGAATTGCTGGTCACCTGGTCAGTGACTTCACAAAAGATTGATAAACTGTTCTCAGAGTCACTGTACCATTTTACATTCCCACTGGCAATGATGTATAAGTTTCCCATTCTCAGAGTCCCCGCCAACATGCTTGGTGTTGTCATTTGAAAAATGTCTTAGCTGTTCTAACAGGTGTGCAGTGTTATCGTGGTTTTACTTTGCATGTCCCTAATGACATTGCACATTATTTCATGCACCTGTCTCCTGTACATCCTCTCTGGTAAAGTGCCTGTTAAAATCCTTCCCAATCTTTTATGTCTGTTGGTTTTCTAGTGTTGAGTTTTGAGAGTTCTTTATGTATTCTGCATATCGTTTTCATTGGATATGTGATTTTTAAATATTTTCCCCAGTCTTTGGCTTGTGTTTTCATTGTCTTAACAGTATCTTTGGCAGAGCAGAGTTGTGTAATTTTGATCAAGTTCCATTAATAATTGTGCTTTTGGTATCATAATAAGAATTCTTGGCCTAACCCAAGTTCATAAAGATTCTGTTATGTTTTCTTCCAAAAGTTGATAGTCTTATGGTTTATATTTAGACCTATGATACATCTTGAATTAATTTTATATACAGTGTGAGTTGAGGTTCAAGGTTCTTATTCTACTTACAGATGTCCAGTTATCCAGCACCATTTGTTGAAGACTATCCTATACCTATTGAACTGCCCTCCAATCCTGGTCAAAAATCAATTCACCGTATTTATGTGGGTTTATTTCTGGAATTTATTCTGTTCTATGTTGGCATCTTCTAAAAGTTGAAGCAGAGAAAGATCTTATGTCAACTGTACCTGTGAGCAAAAGGTTAACAAAAATCCTCTGTACAGTCAAAACTGACCTTGGGTTAACTTTCTAGAAACCTCACAGAGCTGGAGCGTCTACACTCTTTGAGGTAAAAATGAGCCCAGATTGGTAAAGTGCCTCTGGATTACAAGGACCATGAATGGTGTGCAAGTGCCTGGCAGGGGGCGGTGGTTCTGGGCTTCCCTGAGTGTCGTGACATGTGACCGGGACTTGTGGCCCTGGAGGTTCCGCCTGCAGAACGACGTGCAGGATACTTGCTCCTAGTTGGGACGTGAGCTTGGCTCTGACACCCACCTTTGTGATCTCATTCTCTCACATTTAATCTTCCACTAGGACTGCTCTGTGCACAGCTGCGAGACTACTGCTGAAGAAACACACCTGACTGCCAGGTCCGGACCTCTATACTTCTCAGTGAACCCAGCGCCACGCGTGGGCTATTCCAGGTACTGAATAGGATTGCCTCATGAAACCTAAGACCAGCCGCTGGTGGGCATTACAGTAACCAACTAATTCTGCCTTGTACCAGTTCATGTAATACATCTACTTCACTGTTAAAATACCTAGTGGTCGAGAATATAGATTTGTTTGAGATCTGCGTGCAATTAGAAAAATAGTTATACCTTACTTCCTAATAATGCCTAACCTAAACACCATCCTCTCCTCACTGTAATAGATTTGTACTTGTCTTTGTTCAGTGTCTCAAGGGAGTAAAATAGTCAACATTATTTGCTGTCACCCAGGAAAATTAATAATTCACTTGGACCCAGGAATTCACTGATGCCTCATCACAGTTAAACCAAGACTCAAAGGAGATGCTATTCCCTAGGTGATAGCTCTGACCCTATATGTAAATGAGCTCTTTTGAGATCCCCTGATGTGATGACTCTAAGACTCACTTTAAGTATCTGCCCACTGATGTGCCAAGACATATCAGCTGACGGAAGGACAGTATCTAAGAAAAGATTGCAAATTCATCAAAATTACCCACAACCAACCACCAGAAGACAGTAAGAAGGATTTCTGAGACTAACTGGGTATCGTGTGCAATGCGTACCAAACTTTTCTGAAATAGCAAGGACTTGATACCATTTGCCTAAATCAAACCCTTTGGAATCTCCTTCATGGAATGGAAAAAGCAGAGATGGAAAAGACTTGCTGTGGTCTCACAACTTGCATCTACAATCACCTGAACTGCATCTCCCAGATTACCATAAAGCTTTCTTTTCATATATACATGAAAGGAAAGGTGAGCTGACATCTAAAGCTGTTAACACACGGCGCATATCAAAGATCCATGGCCTATTATTAACCTGTCTTTTGACCCAGTAGTTAAGGCATATCCTTTTTGTCTCAGAGCAAATTCAGCCTTAGCTAACCCAATAGACACATCTCCAGATCTTATACTGGAACTATAAAATCTGATGGTACCACATGCAGGGCAGTGCTTACTTCTAACTGAGATCATCTATTATTTTTCTGCTATTTAATTAACTAATTATGAAATACCATTACCTTTTCCTCCTCAAATGCTATTCTTTGTTGTAACACTCTAAAGTAGCAATTTATTATTTTTCCTGGAGGTATAAATAGTATTTTGTAAATAGCCTCCTAGGGATTGTGATCCTGCCTATAAAATTTGGCCAACTTGAGGTGACCATCAACAATTAGAACCTCGCTTTGGCTGACACAATTAATGAGTCCAGCCCTTAGAGCTCAAGTAGTTAGTTATGGATAATAGAATAACCTTGGAGTTCGCACTATTACTAATACTCCATCTTTACCTAGATTTTGTTCCAGAGGTGGGATGGAACAATCCATCACCTAACTTAAGGAAAAAGGCAACCTGGTTACTCAAGGTAGACTCAGGAAGTTGTTGGATTTGTCTTTAGGCCTGAGAAATACTGGGTCATGGTTTCTATGTGCTTTCCAGTCCCATCTCATAATATTCTTAATTATTCTTGTTTGTCTCATAGTTGTTCAATGTCTGTTGTCCAGAATCGCAAATGCACATCAATCAAAGACAAAACGAGACGAAAACATGTTGATTGATACTCAACTGATCATCAGACTTCTGGAAATGAAACCTCATCTTCAAGAAGAATCAATAACACTGGTAGAACTCTGCCTAATTCCTAGGGTATTTCCTGCGATTCTACCGGATGGAAGATTAAAAAGAGAGACTGAGGGGAAAAAATTGCTATCCTCCTACAAAAAAATTATCTGACCACAACAATGAATAACTACTATAACCGGCTTTAAATTCATCCTGATCAACCCATAACAACTTCATCCCAGCAGTTACACTTCTGAAAAAACAGCCAATTGGCAAGAGCCTCCTTTCAATGGAAAAACATCTGCAAGTTAGCCAGTCATCAATGAATCACTTGCTTTCACAGTTAAAAGTTAAAAAAAAAATCCTTAAACATTACTGCTCTTGAAAATCCACCAATCCCTGAACTCTGTGTGTCCCAAGAAAAAAAGGAGGCATAAGACTATTTGAAGAAAAAATGGCCAAAAGTTTTCTAAATTTGGTGAAAACTATTAAGCCCACAGATTCAAGAGACTCAACACATTCCAAACAGAATAAACTTTTTAAAACTATACAAAATACATCATAACTGAATTGCTAAAACTTCTTGATAGTCTTAAAATCAGCCAGAGGGGAAAAAAGACTCATTATATACAGGTAAAGACTTTGTTTCCAAAATTAAGCAAGCCAGAAGGCAATGGAACATCTTTTTTTCTTCTTTTTCTTTTCTTTTTTTTTTTTTTTTTTTGAGTGAGTGAGTGCACGTGTGTGCAAGCAGGACCGGGCAAAGGGAGAGGGTGAGAGAGAATTTAAGCAGGCTCCACGCTCAGCACAGAGCCCAACGTGAGGCTTGATCTCACGACTGTGAGATCATGACCTGAGCCGAAATCAAGAAAGAGTCTGAGGCTCAACCGACTGAGTCACCCACCCAGGTGCCCCATTCATTTTGTTTTTCTTTTTTTTTTTTAATGAAGTTGACACGCAATGTTACATTAGCTTCAGGTGTACAACATAGTGAGTTGACTAGTGTATTTGTTATGCTGTGCTCCCCACAAGCATGGCTACCAATGGTCCCCATACAATGCTATTACAGTACCGACAATGGAACATCTCTAAAATACTGCAAGAAAAAAGTGTCAACCTCAAGTATGCCTAACATCCACTCCTATACACTATACTGCCACTGTCTCTTGTCTACACTACTGGAATAGTTTCCTAACCAGTTTCCCTACGTCCATCCATGGCACTTTCCAATCCATTCTCCAACAGAAATCAGATTACTTTTATTAATATGCAAACAGAGCCCTGTAACTCCCCTGCTCACAAAAATGGTGGCCTACTTCCCTCTGAATAAAGTCCAAAGCCCTTGACATGGCCTGCAAGTCCTATCTACTTTTCCTACCTCTCTTCCGCTCCTGCCCCTCCAGTTCCCACTGAGTCAGCTTTTTGCAGCCTCAAACATTCACGAGTGCATCCTCCTGGTCAAGAGAAGAACTCTCCCTCCCATTCCTACTTGTGTGTCTCACGTCAGGTCCTAACTGCAAAGCCCATAGGAAACCTTTCTTGACAACTCCCATCCTCCCAAACCCAGTTAGGCTCTAATGTGTTCCCGCAAGCATGGTGCACAGTACTTTTTCATCTAAGCACTCGTCAGTGTTTGTAAGGCTATATTTATTTGTGTGAAGATTTGATTGTTGTCATTCTTCCTCCTAGACAGTAGGTCCTTGACATTGGCTCAGCATGGAATATGTAGCAATAAATATCTGGCATATGGTATGCACTGAGCAAATACTTAGTGGAATAATGAGTGAATTATAGATGACCATTTTACCTCAGAATTATGAGGAGATAGGCTGGTGTCTTCTTTACAGAAGAAGAATACAGAAGGGCTTTCCTGTTCTTTCTGAAAGGATTGTGGGAGACCATTCTACTGTGCACGTCTCCAGAATTAGAAACCACCGAGGCAGACTTGAAGAAGCGCATTATAGCTCCTGCCAAAGACAAGGATCAAGGCTCAGCCTTTGCCGTGGCATCGCTTTCATTCTTGCTTACACACCAGGGAGGAAATGATTCACACTTGACAATCACACAATCAGGTGTATTTACTTTGCATGCCTACCTCCCCTAAGTCCCAGGCTCTTAGAATGTATACCGGTGGAGGCAGGAAGAATTTTTCTTCCCACTTCCCAAAACTCAAGGGAAGAGAATGGGACACAAAGGATCCGGCAGTTAAAACTGACACACGGGGTTGGGGCGCATGAGTGGCTTAGTGGGTTAAGCATCTGACTTCAGCTCAGGTCATGATCTTGCGGTTTGTGAGTTCAAGCCCCACATCAGGCTCTGTGCTGACATCTCAGAGCCTGGAGCCTGCTTCAGATTCTGTGTCCCCCTTTCTCTCTGCCCCTTCCCCCACTCACCCTCTGTCTCAAAAATAAATAATAAAAAAAAATTTTTTAATTAAAAAAAAAAAGTTTAAACTGACACAGAGGGCTGTGTGTTTGTGGCTCAGGGGAACAGGCCCAGCCTGAGTTCTACGGGCCCAGAACTCAAGGACCTACTGATATGAATGCGCCATGTTAATCATGGCAAAGTTCCACCCTTTATGGAGGCTTTAGGGTATAAAATGACTGCTTTGTTGCATAGGGTCCTAGAGTTGCAGAGGAAATCAATTCCATTTATATACTTTAAATAAATTTATAAGCAACAAAGGTCTAATACTGTAAATGACAAAATCTTTTCCCTTGCCAAGCATTTCAAACAGCAAACTCAACAATGGCAGTTAATGTATCATTCAAAAGACACTCACACATGGGTACCTGGGTGGTTCAGTCGGTTAAGTGTCTGACTCTTGATTTCAGCTCAGGTCATGATCTCACAGTTGTGAGATCGAACCTTGCATCAGACTCTGTGCTGACAGTGTGGAGCCTGCCTCAGATTCTTCCCCACTCCTCTGCTTGTATCTGCTCTTAAACAAACAAACAAACAAATAAATAAACTTAAAAAAAAGTCATGTAATATCAATTAACTCATTACACTTGACTATTCCACCTGTGAATCCAAATGTAATCATCACCTCAAAGCTGGCTGACCATAATCAAGTCTACAAAAATGCCCCATTGAAATAATGCACCCTGGGGGAAAAATACAGTCTCAAGCCAGGGACACACTGACTCTTTAAGAGGGATTTAAACCCTTACACCCCTGCCTTCTTCCCAGCAGTTCTATTCTCCCGTCTGGCCAGAGTTTCCTCCTGCAAAATTAAGGGCATTTCTATGGTCTCTCCCAGCTCTATCCACCTAAGGTTTTCCCATATTCAAGGCCTGCTGTAGCATACATGTGCACATGATCTGGTTTATTTTTAGCCCACAGGCCACTTAGGGATGAGGTAAGAATTCCAAGCGAGGTTCAAATTTGCAATAATACCAGTGGCCCAAGTACACAACTTCAGGCTGCCAAAACTTGGTTTAAAAATATCTTAGAGCTACTGAATCACACCAAACTATTTTACAACGAGAAAACTGCGATCCAGAGAAATCTCATTTCTCCTGATTTTCCTACTCATCTTTCAAGATTCAGTTCAGCCACACACCCATAAGACTCCCCTGACCGCTCCCTGCTGTCATCCACTTCAAATATTTACTGACTGTTAGGTGCCAGCCCCTACTGCGGGCACTTGAGATCCACCAGTATACAACTGAGACAAAAATCTTTCCCCTTGAATAGCTTACACTGTAGATGGAGACAGGCAGTAAACAATAAGTATAATAAATACAAATGGATACTATAAATCCTACAGTAGGTGGAAGGCTATAAATACTGTGGAGGTGGAGAATAGAGTGGGGAAAAGGAGATCGGGAGGGTCGGGGCGGTGGGGGGGGGGTTGGATTGTGATTTTTAAATAGTCACGTAGGCCTTGTTGAGAAGGTGGCAGTTGACAAGAACCTAAAAGGGGTGAGGAAGTTAGTTATGCAGGCATCTGGGAGAAGAGCGTGTCAGGCAGGGGGACTGCCCATGCGAATATTCTTGGGTAGGAGTATGCCGGGGCGAGCACAAGAAACAATGAGCACACGGGTGATGGGGAAGGGATGGGGAGGAACTGATCATGCAGAGAGCTCTGGGGACCACTGCCAGGGCTTTGGCCACTGCACGGTTTGAGCAGAAGAGGGAGATGATCCGACTTCTGATCTCCAAGTTTCACTCTGGCTGTTTCACTGAGAATAGAATGTGGTGGAAAGCAACAGAAGCACAGAAACCTGATGAGGGCTATTGCAGTAACTTAGGTAGGAGATGACGGCAGCTTGAAACAATTGGTAGCAGTGAAGGGAGACGTAGTGAGAAGTGGTTGAATTCTGCCCATATTTTGAAAATATGACCAACAGAACTGGTTGACAGATTGGATGGACTATAAAGTGAAAGAGTCTTTCTGAAGGTTTTCTTTTTTTAAGTCTCAGCTACATACTTACTAAATATTCCAGTTCATCATAACGTGTCTTAATTTTTTCCCCATCTTTCACCCTGCACTAAGCTGTCTGAGGGAAGTCGTGCTGTAGCCACTTCCACATTCCCAATGCCTCCTGCAGCATTCCATACATATTTGCCAAATAAATGAACATTAAGCATGGCAGATGTGAGTTCACATTGGACCCAATACTGTCTTTAACATCTCGCTGCCAAGATGTGTTCTGCCTCAGGTATGAAAGTCCACTTGCTGGTTATCAATGGAGACGTGAGGTCAGTCCGGCCCCAATCTAACGAGTTCAGGCTCCACGGGCTGGTCTCCCTTTCCTGACCGCATTAGTTTTCTATTGCTATGTAACAAATTGCCACAAACCTAGCGACTTAAAACAACACACATTTATAATATCAACTTTCCATGGGTTAGGAGCCCAGCCACATGGGTCCTCTGTTGGGTTCTCGAAAAGTCTACAATCAAGATGTCAGCCAGGGTGTGTTTACTTTGGGGGTGGAACCGGGGAAGATCCTGCTTCCAAGCTTATTCAGGTTGACAGGGCGGTTAATTTCCTTGGGCTGTACAACTGAAGGCTCCATCTTTTTGCCAGCTGGGGGCTGGGGGGATCCTGATGTTCCTAGAGGCCACCTGCAGTCCTTTGCTATATGAGCTTCTTCAACATGTTCACATTCATCATCAAGCTGGTAAGGAGAGTCATCGGTCTGTTAAAAAGAAGTGTTACACACCATAAAGGAATCCCAGGAGTGACATCCCAGCACCTTTGCTTTATTCTGTTAGGTAGAAGCAAGTCACAGGTCCCACACTTGAGAAGAAATTACACAAAGGCATTGGGGGTCACCTTAGGGTCTGTCCACCAGAATGACTTCTATCGTTAGAATTTTTTCACCATGCCAGCAATTCTGACCCACTACTAGCTCTGGCATAGCAGGGCCCTCTAGAACTCGCTGTCCAATACGCATGTGACTAGTGAGACAGAAGAAGTCAACTTTGAACTTCTTTAAAAATTTAATGAATTCAGGGGCCTCTGGGTGGTTCAGTCAGTTAAGCATCCGACTTCGGCTCAGGTCATGATCTCATAGTTTATGGGTTTGAGCTCCACTATGGGCTCTGTGCTAAAAGCTCAGAGCCTGGAGCCTGCTTCAGATTCTGTGTCTCTCTCTCTCTCTACCCTTCCCCAGCTTGTGCTCACTCTCTCTCAAAAATAAATAAACATTTTTTTTTAATTTTTAATTAAATTTATAAACTGATACTCAGTTATTGGAGAAATTTTTATGTGTCTTTGGAACAACCTGAGTATATATATCTTTTTCAACTAACTTTTATGAAATCTGGATACTGACCAAGTATTTCCCCTGAAACTTTAGCGTTCAAATTGAGATGCGCTGTTAATTACAACATCTACATCAAATTTCAAAGACTGAGTACAAAAAATATCTCATTAATAATTTTTATGTTGATTACAGGTTGAAATGATAACATCTTGTATATATTGGGCTAAACAAATCATATTATTAAAATAATTTTCATCTCTTTCTTTTTCTTTTTTTTTTTAATGCGTTACCAGTTAATTGAGAGTTACATATGCGGCTCGCATTCCCCCGCCTAGAGAAAATACAAAGAGGTGTTGGGCTTACAGTAAATTTGGAAAGACACACCATCAAAGTTAGCTAATAAGGCAAGACAATATCTGACTTATCTGACTAACGCCAAACAATAACTACTGTAGAGGGCCCGAGGAGGGAAGAAGGGGACACCCACAGGCCGGCCAAACTAGAGAAGGCGAGCCAGAAGTCGTGAGTTTTGAGCGAAGGCGCCGCAGGGCGCGCTGCGCACGCACCACCCTGCGCTCCGCCCGTTTGACCCCGCCGCCGCGCCGTAGGTCAGGCTGCACGCCGCCGGCTGCCATGGCGAACGTGTCCGAGCGGACGCTGCAGCTGTCTGTGCTGGTGGCCTTCGCGTCTGGAGTGCTCGTGGGCTGGCAGGCGAACCGGCTGCGGAGGCGCTACCTGGACTGGAGGAAGCGGAGGCTGCAGGACAAGCTGGCGGTGACTCAGAAGAAGCTGGACTTGGCCTGAGACCCCGCGCGCGCCCGCGCGCCCACTTCGCCTTGCGCTGGCGGGGCCTCCGGCGGGGCTCCGACACGTGACCTACGGTCTCCGTACACACTCTGCAGCGCCTTGCTCTTGATGGAGTCGGTGAGCGGTACTGACGGTACGGAGACTAAGCGGAGATGTCGGGGACGGGCGGATATCGTGGGGCAGGAGCGCCTGTGGATACCTTATAGGAGGTGACTCTCTCCCACAGACACCAGAGGGAGGAGGTTTTCTTTTCCCCAGAAAAACGTACACTGTGGTGTCGTGGTTCAGTTCACTGCGTGCCTTTAGTGGGCATGCCTTACCACGTGCGTTGCACCTTGACATTAAACTTCTGGAAAGTAAGATACTGGAAAGAAGGAAAGGAAAAAAGAAAACGGATCGTGGGGGTATGCCGGCCACCTCCTTTCCCCCATGTCATTCTTTTCGATAGTATCCTTGGTAGATCTTGGTATATCTTTGCATTCATGTTTTGTAATCTCCAGTCTGAATTCTTTGGTTCTTAGCAGCCTGGTAAAGTGGAAAGAGCACTGGCCTGGAAGTTAGGAGCCTTGCACCTAGTGGTAGCTTTTTCATCAGAGCTATGCAAATTTTCTTATCTGTAACATCAGATCTCATAGTTCATAGTTTAACTCCACAAGACAATTTTAAGTTAACGATTATATATTTCTAATTGTTTTTCTCTTCTGTTTCCAGCAGTTTGTCGAAGATGGATACAGAACACTGGACAGATCTAATTTCTCCTTGCACTTTATGAGTCAATTTTATTTTCAAAATAAAAAAAATTCTTAAACCTCTTTGAATCTTTTATCACAAGGAAAAGGAGTATCTTGCCTGGCAAGCAGTTCACTGCATCAAAAGATCGGGATTCTCAAAACTCATCTGTTAGTGTTTTGAGCAGATAATCTTTTTTAAGGAATATATGGCAATTCCTTGGTACAACTGCAAAGGAGAGTTGGCCCAGGGACCATTAGGAGTCCTTTTGCCCAACTTTGTGCAGTAAAGCAAGGGACTGTGTAAACATAACCGAGTTAAGGATGATGTAGGTAAGACTTTTGCACTTATGAGAGTGACAACATACTCCAATTTTTATTGGTAAACACTTCATTTATGTGTTACTATGTTATATACATTAAAGGAAAACCCCTCTTGACTAGAGCTTAGTGATAAATTCCAACTGTTATCTAAAAATCAAGAGTGACTAAGGCCTTGTCTATTTTTAATTTGCAAGAGGTGTTTTCTATAACACTGTCCTTGCTCATTCTTACAAAGATTAATTTTGTGTCTCAGCACATTAACATAAGAAAATTCAAACAAGTTTCCACACAAAGCTTTTATTTTTTATTTTTTTGTTCCATTTTACTGGAGCCATCATGCTTTATTACTTCCAACTCTTATTTTCCTTCTGTGAACACAAAGACTAAAATGTTGGTTCTTAGAGCTTATCCCATCTGGCCTGCAGTTTGCTTCTCAACCACATAGAAGATAGAGGCCATTAGGCTAGAATTCCCTCATTGTTCTTCCTCTCAATAGCTCTGTTGAAGGGTAGTGGTTTTCAAAAGGGCTGTACAATATAATCATCTAGAGAGCCTTAAAAATATCAGCATACCACAGATTTCCATTTATGTAGTTTGGGGTATGCCTGAGCGTTAGGATTTTTAAAGCTCGCCAAGTGATTGTGATGCCCAGCAGTGGTTCAAAACCACTGGTTTGGAGGCTTTATCTCATTGGCTTTTCCTTTCTCACAAGAGAAGATGCACACATCCCTTCCAAGGCTGACTCCTCTTTGGCCTCTGTTGAATTCTGCATCTCTCAGCCCCCTTCCTTGTTCTCTAGGACACAGTGTATTTCTAGCATCTGCAGTCTCTCCCTGCTTTCCAAATTCTTTTTACAAACCTGCACAGATCTTGACTTTGGAAAAAAAATCTTTGGTTGGCCCCATCATTTGCTAATTAGAAAAAATGGCCCACTATCACTTCCTAAATGCTTTGCCCATTAAACTCCTGGAGTCTTGAGGCGCCTGGGTGGTTCAGTCGGTTAAGCGTCCGACTTCAACTCAGGTCACGATCTCGTGGTCCATGAGTTTGAGCCCCGCGTCGGGCTCTGGGCTGATGGCTCAGAGCCTGGAGCCTGCTTCCGATTCTGTGTCTCCCTCTCTCTCTGCCCCTCCCCCGTTCATGCTCTGTCTCTCTCTCTCTCAAAAATAAATAAACGTTAAAAAAAAACTCCTGGAGTCTGCCCTCTGCATGCTCCAGAGCCATTGTTATTGAATGGCCATTTATGAATTTTTAATTTTCACCTCCAGAGTATTTGATAATGCCAGTTTCTCCCTGGAAATTATTCTTGCCATACTTCCCTAATAACATAAAATTACCCACGTTTCCAAACTTTTACTACTGCTTCCTTTTCCAAGTTCCTGAAATTTCAATCCTTGGGCCTCTGCTCTATCCTTTCCCTTTGATCACCAAGCCAATCCCCAGGCTTAATGGACACATCCAAGCAGAACCCTCTCTAAGGTATTTCTATCCTACCTGATCCTTTTATTTCCAGCTTCACCCTTTCAAGTGTCCAGTGGGTAAATTTCACTGGTAATCTTACTCGAGAACTCAAATCCCATGTGTACAGTTCACTTGGCAGGGAATTCTGCATGCCAGGTGGCACTTCCATGACAATCTTTGGTAGTTGGCACAGCTTCATGGTTCTAGTCCACCACCCTAGCTCATAAGCTCTTTGAGGCCAGTGCCTTAAACATCTTGTACCACAGGTCTAACCAGTGCTTTGCACCAAGGTGCTCATAAATATTTGACACTTTTATTTGAGGTGGATTGTCTTAAGATCCTGAAATAGGCAACTTACTCTGTCCTCTGGTGTAATCTCTCATTAGCAGGTCCCTAACTACTTAGTTCTGCTAACTGTACATAATGAGCCTCTCAAAAGCCATTGAATACGTTCTCAGTGTCTCCTGTAAGGTAGCAATACAAAGTTAACATTCATTTTAGCAAGAGTTGGAAGGAAATCATAATGAGTTTTACAAAATAGCTTGTTCTCAGGAGAAATAGTCATCATGCTTTGCTTTGCTTTTGGCAACCTTACTACCAACCTTTCTTGTTTTAGTTTACTTTGATTTTCATAATGGCAAGAGAGAAGCAAAGACTGTTAATGTGACTATGCTGAGCATCACAAATCAAAAGAAATGTAAATTAAGGAAAAAGAAGGCAGCTGAATACTCTCATCCCTTATAGCACACTAAATACTATTGAAATAGTATTTCTCGGGGCGCCTGGGTGGCGCAGTCGGTTAAGCGTCTGACTTCAGCCAGGTCACGATCTCGCGGTCCGGGAGTTCGAGCCCCGCGTCAGGCTCTGGGCTGATGGCTCAGAGCCTGGAGCCTGTTTCCGATTCTGTGTCTCCCTCTCTCTCTGCCCCTCCCCCGTTCATGCTCTGTCTCTCTCTGTCCCAAAAATAAATAAACGTTGAAAAAAAAAATAGTATTTCTCAACCTTGAAAGTGCACATGAAACACTGAGGTATTATTAAAACATAGGTTCTGATTCTGTAGGTCTGTGATGGGGCCCGAGAACATGCATTTTTTCTTTTTTGAGAATATGCATTTCTAACAAGCTCCTAGATGATGTTGATGATGCTGATCCAGGACTTAAAGGAATAAATGGTTATAACTTTGAATATAGTACAAAATGGATAAAATCAGTCATCTTTCCACTTGAGATGAACAAGAGTAATCAGCTTTTTTGCATCCTTCCTCTTCGCTCATACATATACACACATGTAGGGGGTTTATTTGTTTATTTTTACCAACATAGAATTATACCATATTCATGACTGTAACTTTTCCATTTAAAATATGGAAATCCTTATAGATCTGATCTACAATATTTTTTTCTAATTTATACATGCATATTTAAATAAGGATTTCATAAATGATGGATTTTGCTTACCTCTTACAATAGCACTCCTTTCTCATTTGTTGTTATAAACCTGTTTTTTTGTTTGTTTGTTTGTTTGTTTGTTTGTTTGTTTGTTTTCACACAGAACGCTTCAGGGGGCACCTGGGTGGCTCAGTTGGTTAAGCGTCTAACTTTGGCTCAGGTCATGATCTCACAGTTCTCGGGTTTGAGCCCTGCGTCTGGCTCTGTGCTGACAGCTCAGATCCTGGAGCCTGCTTCGGATTCTATGCCTCCCTCTCTCTGCCCCTCCCCTGCTTGTGCTTAGTCTCTCACTCTCTCTCTCAAAAATAAATAAACATTAAAAAAAATGTTTTTAAATATAGAACGCTTCAGGAATTTGCCTGTCATCCTTGCACAGAGGCCATACTAATCTCCTTACGGTTTCAGTTTTAGTATACGAGCTGCCCACGTGAGCACTGTTACAAATCTTTTTTTTTTAATTTTTTATTTTTTTTAATTTACATCCAAATTAGTTAGCATATAGTGCAACAATGATTTCAGGAGTAGATTCCTTAGTGCCCCTTACCCATTTAGCCCATCCCCCCTCCCACAACCCCTCCTGTAACCCTCTGTTTGTTCTCCATATTTATGAGTCTCTTCTGTGTTGTCCCCCTCCCTGTTTTTATATTATTTTTGTTTCCCTTCCCTTATGTTCATCTGTTTTGTCTCTTAAAGTCCTCATAGGAGTGAATCATATGGTTTTTTTCTCTGACTGACTCATTTCACTTAGCATGATACCCGCCAGTCCCATCCACGTAGTTGCAAATGGCAAGATTTCATTCTTTTTTTTTTTAATGTTTATTTATTTTTGAGAGAGACAGAGAATGCGAGTGGGTTAGGGGCAAAGAGAGAGGGAGACACAGAATCCGAAGCAGGCTCCAGGATCTGAGCTGTTAGCATAGAGCCCGACGTGGGGCTCGAACTCACCAGCCGTGAGATCATGACCTGAGCCAAAGTCGGATGCTCAACCGACTGAGCCAACCAGGCGCCCCGAGATGTCATTCTTTTTGATTGCTGAGTAATACTCCATTGTGGGTGTGTGTGTGTGTGTGTGTGTGTGTGTGTGTGTGTATACCACAACTTCTTTATCCATTCATCCTTCGATGGACATTTGGGCTCTTTCCATACTTTGGCTATTGTCGATAGTATAATAGCCTGCTATAAACACGGGGGTGCATGTGTCCCTGCGAAACAGCACACCTGTATCCCATGGATAAATGCCTAGTAGTGCAATTGCTGGGTCGTAGGGTAGTCCCATTTTTAGTTTTTTGAGGAACCTCCATACTGTTTTCCAGAGTGGCTGCACCAGCTTGCATTCCCAACTGTTACAAATCTTTTTAATGAAGATACTACGTTGGGCTATTTATGTGAATTTTTAAGTATCATGAGCCATAATGCAGAAGTTAACTCAAACTAAAGACATGAGCTACAAAAAAGCAGATCATACCAAATTATTGTCAAGATATGAAGAACAACAACTCATATAGGTACGGAGTAAATTAGTACAACTTTGGGAAAATAGGCAGTATCTACTAAAGCTGAACATAAAGCATGCCCTGTGGCCCAGCACTGTATACTTGTTTGTACTACGTATATATGTATGTAATAGCATTGTTTATAATAGCCCTAAACTGGAAACTACCCACATGTCCAGCCACAGTGGAATGAATGAGTATATTAGGAGTGTCACACAATAAAATACCAGAGAGCAAAAGAACTGAACAAATTACAACTACACATGATGATGCAGATGCATCTCACAAATAACATGTTGAGTGAAAAAAGCCCACCAGGATGCCAGTCCACAATGCATGATTACACTGGACAGTTCAAACGAGGCAAAACAAGTTTTTGTTACAAGTCAGTATAGTGTTGACTTTGGACATAGGCAGTGGAGGTGGGCAGGGATTAGGAAGGGAGAACTACCTAGGGTTCTGGTAATGTTCTGCATCCTTATATGGGTGATGTTACATGAAGGTGGGTTCAATGTGAAAATTCAGTGAGGTGGGCACTTGTCATTTCTCTCTAGGTATATTTGAAGAAAAAAAGCACACAAATAAGTAGCATAGTAGCTGGACCTGTGGAATCAACTTGTTCGTCATACAGAAGAGCATTCATTTATATTAGTGAAGTTCATCCTTTGCAAAGTGAGCTCATATCATCATTTGTACTCGGTGTAGTTAGTGCAAAGTTTGGGAACTGGACTTAAAGGATTCAGAACCATCTGGGGAAATGTTATTACAATCTCTCTGAGAGGAGGAGTAAAATGGAGATCATAATATTCGCTCGCGTACCTGCTGTAGGACAGACAAAATCACCATCCTCACAGAACTCAGGATGGACAACGTGATAACGTGCAACACTAAAGTGAAATGAAACCAGCAACGCCCCAAACGGCGAAGAATATAAAACCTGTCCTTTGATGTGACAGTGTAGGCCACATAGGAAAGCTACCCTTGCTGTTAATTTAAGAGTTTATGACGCTTAAATTATACCTTAAGATTAGTTCAGCAAAACTGGTTATGAGAACAAATGCCGTTACACCGACACCCCCGACAGCATTGGCGTGGTAACACTGAGGTATTGTGGGACATGTAGTTTCTGACGCCGTGGCGCATTCTCCCCCACCTCCACCCACGTCCTGTGGAACTGGCCGGCAAAAGAGAACTACTGGGCACTGGGCCTGACCTGAGAGCCCAGACCTGCGGCGCGGAGAGATGGATACTGCGACAGGGCACGACCTCCACCTCCTTCCTCCACTCGCCTGCGGGTTCCAGGGCTGAGAGGCGGGCGCGCGGTGATTGCGTCACCGGCCCACCCGCCGCCGTGGTTTCCCTGGCGACCGGGAGGGCGCCCGGAGCAGAGGCGAGGGAGATGCTGGCTAGGCGGCCGCGTAATCCTCTGCAGGCCCTGCAGCGCCGCACTCAGGAACTGAAGCTACAGGTAGCGTCTGGCTGTCCAGCCGGGGGCCTGGGCATCACGAGGCAGCCTGGGTTCTAGTGGCGGGCGAGATCTGGGGTGTACCTTAATCCTGGCAGCCTACCCCAACCCACTTACTTTCCCGAGTTGTAGCGCTCCCTCCTCCACCCCAACATCCTGAAGCGAAACCCCGATTCTAACCCCTCTTGCTCCTAGTCCAACCCCCGGAAGCTGAACCTCCCGAAAATCTTGACCATCGACTAAGCGCCTTACCCCTGCCCCTCACATCTCAGTCTCCAGCCTAATAATTCCCTTAACCACTCTCCAACATAGTAACTCCCTTAACCAACCTCGCTTCCAAAGTTAAACTTAACAATAACCATTTCCAACTATCTCTGCGCCCATCGCTTTCCTCCACTCTCCATGCCTCCTTACCTTTGAGCCTTTTTCCAGTGGAAGCCGTTTTTGCGTCACATGAACTCAAAACGAAATAGATGTTAAAGAATAGACCTAATATGTAAGGAAAATATTAGGTTCCGACAAATGAGTGAAGGACATGAACTGAAGAAGAAATACAGGGAAGCCATAAACATGAGAAAAGTTAACTTAAAAAAATAACGTAACTGTAAATAAAATATCACAAACATTTTTTAAAAATCACAATAGTCAGTACTGGGGAGGGTGTGATGAAACAGGCACTTACGTACACTGCTCTAGAGTATAAAGTACATTTCTGGAAAGCAATTTGACAAGATGTAGCAAATATTCATGCTCCTAGGCTGGGTAATTACATTTCCAGGGACTTGCCATATATAATAATAAAAAGATTGGGACAGAAATTGATGTATAAAAGTATCCATCAACGGTGTTCCTTAGACTGGATATCACTTAAATGATCAGTAATAGGGGAATGGGTAAATAACTTATGATGGGATAAAATAGTATGATTAAAATTTTGTTAAAAGATTTTAGTGTGTTAGAATATTTGTGATAAAATGTCAAGTTAGAAAAAATATCAAATATAAAATTGAATATACAGTATTTCAGTAAAATTATTTTAAGTATAATACATACAGAAAAAAGATTGAAGAAGGGCCATCTGGGTGGCTCAGTCAGTTAAGCATCCTACTCTTGATTTCCGCTCAGGTCATGATCTCATGGTTTGTGAGTTCAGGCCTCACATAGGGCTCTGAGCTGACAGTGCAGAGCCTGCTTGGGATTCTCTCTCTCTTTCTGCCCCTCCCCTGTCTTTGTTTCTCTTCATACTTTTTGATATTTTCATAATTTTTACACCAAATGTGCATAACTTTAAAAAATAAGAAAAAAAGTAAGTAGTAATTAATGGTTTGTTAATTTATTTTCTAAAATTCTTATTTTGCTTTGATAATTTTACTTTTTTTTCATTTGATCTGTTACTGAATATAATTATTTTCTAATCTTTGACAGATAAGAGATTTACTGAGTGCTCATATTTGGTCCAGTTGTGGACTCCCATTTAAAAAGTACAAAAGAGGGGTGTCTGGGTGGCTCAGTTGATTAACCATCTGACTCTTGGTTTGGGGCTCAGGTCATGATCTCACACTTTGTGAGATCAAGCCCCACATGGGGCTCTGTGCTGACAGTGTGAAGCCTGCTTGGGATTCTCTCTCCTTCTGTCTCTGCCCCACCCCTGCTCTCGCTCTCTTGAAATAAATAAATGAGCTTTAAAAAATACAAATTTAAAAAAGGACAAAAGATTTGATGGATATAAGTGACTTTTGGACTTACAGTCATACAATAAAAGCAACATGCTCTTCTGGTGGAAATAAAACTTGATGAGGCTTTGACTAAACTGAGCCCTGGCTAGATGCTTACTATGTTTCTATATCCGATTTTAAATTTAGTGAGGTCTTGGGAGAACCAGGAAAGTTTCAGAAGTAGATTACAAAAAATTATTACTAAAACAAAGACCAAACAAAACAATTACAAAGATTAGTGACCCTAGAGAAGACTTAGCTCAGGAGTCTTCTGATAGCCTGAGTGTCTGGGAAAGACTCTTTGATAGGGAAGATCTGTCTCCACAGAGGACACCTGAAGCAAAACGTGAACAGATTTCCAACTTGATGTCCATGGACAAGTAATCAAGAGCCCATCTGGGTCATGCCTGTTAGCACTGACTCTGTCACCAGCTGTGCATTTCGTAACTAACACTCAGATGCAAAATAGGAGGAGGAGAGAAGAAGCTAGTGAATTTGAACTTCTCTTCTTGCATCCACGTTGCCTTCCCCGCGTCATCTTTAGAAAAGAACCCGAAAGAAATCTGTGCCTCTTTTGTGGGTACATTGGCAAAGGTACACAAGGTGTTAAGAAAATACTAAGTCAAGGTGTAAGGTAGAAGAATGAGGATAAGCAAACTTGTGGCATATTCATACAATACTATTGAGCAACAAAGGAATAAACTAATGATACAATATGGCAGTATCTCAAAAACACGCCGTGTGAAAGGGTGACACAAGAGAATACATCCTTTCTGAGAACTTTCTGGGGTAATGGTAATTTTCTGTGTATTGATAGGGGTTAGAGTTACCTGAGTGTATGCATTTGCCAAAACTCAGCAAATGTATATTTAAGATTTTATATGTAAGTTTTATACCAAACCTTGAACTCTAGTTAGCGATACCTGTGGTACATCATTTATGAGGCAGTGTATTCATGACTGCAATTTGCTTTCAAATACATTAAAAAATCAGATGGATTGATCAAAAGGTATAGTAAAATATTAATGGTAGAACCTAGGTAGGGGTATATGGGGAGTCACTGTGAAATTTTTTCAACTTCATTATATGTTTAAAAGTGTTCATTGTGAAATCTTGGGAACAAAGAATTAAAATTTTATTTCCTGAGGTCATACAGTATTTAGCAATATAATCTAACAGTCTCTGTTTATTGTAGGTTGATGGCTTGCTTTCTGAGAGTCAATTGAAAGAAGCTCTAGAAGCCAGTAAAAGGCGAGATATTTACCAAAGGTAAAACCCACTAAATTATATAAGCTTTCCAGAAACCACACTTACATTTCACTGGGCAGGATTTATAGCATAGAAATTGTTTGACGTGTTCTTTCACTCCTTTATTGTACAATTTCTCAAAAGTCAAAATAATAATGGGAAATATTACTGGGGTCATAACTAATGAAATTTTCCAAAACGTATTTAAAAATATTTCTTGCAAGTATCTGTATCTCCCAGGTGTAGATATTGGAATGGTAAGATTAAATAGAGAATTACACTTACCTGTTAAAAAGCAGCAACTTACATTTATTCTGTACTCTGTACGGACCAAGCAGTGTGATCCACACTCTAAAACCTTTTTCTTGATTAATTTTCACAATCATACCATGAGATACTTATTAATATAGGTGAGGGTTCACAGGGTTTTGTTCACAGGGTTTTGTTCACAGGGTTCACAGGGTTTTGTTAATACGTCTGACATTACTTTGCTGTAAGACATTAAAGTGGGCAGGCCATAAAAATGTTTGAAGACCACTGAGAAATGCAGAATTCACTCAAGTCAGAGAGAAATTCCCTGCAGTCTCAGTGGAGATGCAGGCAATCAAATGAAGAATTAGATCATGGTATAACTTGGATCTAGAAAAACTAACCTAAATCTGAGTAATGGATTAAGGTTGCGACAGCAGCTATAAAAACTGCTCAGATTCAAGATAGTGACTGAGGCAGAATTATGGTAGATCCTTGGCCTCCTGTAGCCTCCTGGGACCTGGTCAGAAAATTCTATTAAGGAATCCCACCTTGCTTAGGATAGTGACCTTAACTCCCTTGACATGGGAAAACTGTTCTCTTGGGTGTTTTTTGTTTTATTCTGACTTTTTCTTTTAACCCTGGAGGAATTGAAAATTAAATCAAGTTTAACATTACATAGACATGATGAACTAGATCAAATTAGACTATTAATACTTTTGTATTCAATTTTAGGACGTCATTAAGATAATGTGTCTATTTGGGGTATTTAGAAGTGTGTATAACATTCAAAAGAACATGAAATTCATTTTATTAGTTTAAAGGATTCATTGAATCATTTGAAAAAGTTTTACTTAATTCAGGCATTCAAAGTTCTTAAAAGCAAAATAAAATGAATTTTAAAATGTTGAAGGGATTTTAATTAACTATATTAATTAAGATTGTTTAGTTCAAATTGAATTAATCAAATAATAAAGAAAAAGTGAAGCTGATAATACTTGCTTTACTAGATTTTATTTTATTTTTTTAAACTTATATAGTATCTACTTTTTTTTAATGTTTTTTTAAATTTGTATTTATTTATTTATTCTTGAGAGAGAGAGAAAGACAGAACACGACCAGGGGAGGGGCAGAGCAAGAAAGGGACACAGAATCTGAAGCAGGCTCCAGGCTCTGAGCTCTCAGCACACAGCCTGATGCGGGGCTCAAACCCACAAGCCATGGGTTTGTGACCTGAGATCATGACCTGAGCTGAAGTCGAACGCTTTACCAACTGAGCCACCTGGGCACCCCTACTAGATTTTAAAATAGAATAAGATTTATAGGCTGAATTTGAAGTCCCAGGGAAGACTGGGTTTTTTAATTTTATTTTAATAAACTAATAATAATAATTTTTTTTAATGTTTATTTTTGAGAGAGAGACACAGCATGAGTTGGGGAGGGGCAGAGAAAGAAGGAGACATAGAATTTGAAGCAGGCACCAGGCTGTGAACTGTCAGCACAGAGCCCAAGGTGGGACTGGAACTCATGAACCACTAGATCATGACCTGAGCTGAAGTCGGAGGCTTAACTGACTGAGCCACCCATGTGCCCCAACTGATAATTATTTTTAAACCCAAGTAACTATAAATAGTCTTCTTTGTGTATAAAGAGATCCCTGTCACAATCATTTAAAAATTCACATTGAGAAATATGGCCCTTTGTAGCAACGTGGATGGAACTGGAGAGTGTGATGCTAAGTGAAATAAGCCACACAGAGAAAGACAGATACCATATGGTTTCACTCTTATGTGGATCCTGAGAAACTTAACAGAAACCCATGGGGGAGGGGAAGGGGAAAAAAAAAAAAGAGAGGTTAGAGTGGAAGAGAGCCAAAGCATAAGAGACTCTTAAAAACTGAGAACAAACTGAGGGTTGATGGGGGGGTGGGAGGGAGGAGAGGGTGGGTGATGGGTATTGAGGAGGGTACCTTTTGGGATGAGCACTGGGTGTTGTATGGAAACCAATTTGACAATAAATTTCATATATTTAAAACAAAAAAAATTCACATTGACATTTGTATGTCTGAGAACGTCAGTTAGCCCTTATGTTTGATTAATTGGTTATAAAATAAAAATCATTTCTTCTTAAACCTTTGAGGACATTG